>NC_092873.1:388354269-388982047 GCF_028372415.1 Notamacropus eugenii
TAAGGTAAGACTCGGGTAGCCCTCAGGCCTCTAGGCCTGGCAGTAACCCTCTCCCACCTGCAAGTCGAATGTTCTTACCAATACACCATGATGATTAGAAAAGGAAATGGACCGATTATGTAGCCTGAGTACGGGAGGATACATGAACTGATAGGCTAGCGACTAGTCCTGAGAGTTCACTAGAGTAATACCCCAATGACAAAATTCTCTTTATATAAGTCAACACCTTTTCCAAAACCTGTAGTTTCTTAGAGAGTTGCTTGTGGCATTAAAGGGTGTAAGCACCTCCAGTGTGAAGACTTCTCAAGTACTCTTCAGGGCTGCACATCCACCTTTGGTGTCTAACAGCTTTCACCTGTGGCTGCAAGAAGCTGTAGCATGCACAGTGGCCACACCATGGTAAAACCAGATCGGCAGATAGGCTAAGTCAGTTTGAGGGTAGCTGACAGGACTTAAATCTTATGAGTTAGGGGGATGTCAAGGCCAAACATATGAAGATTTCCCCCAGAAGAATGGGTGGATGAGAATAATTTGTTCCAACAACCATGAAGGTGACTGAAGCAGTCTCTGTGGAGAGCCTAGAGCTTGATCAGACATCAAAATACCTTGTCAAGGTTATCCACTGCATGCTAGGTCATTGTCATTCATCCTGACTTTTGTCTTGCCAATGGACTTCATCACTCAAGAAGAGTGAATGAGGCTAATGACTTTGTGCAACTCCATTTCACTTAAATACAATTAATGTGCAAGTCAAAACATCATCCCATGATATCATGGGTCCTCTTTGAAAATAAGGGACAAACAACAAGAGGTTAACCAACTCACCAAGGGTCACACAACTAATTTGTGTCAGAGAATGCTCCAGGCACTGTGCTGAGCACTGGGTAGAAAAGAAAGATAGTACCTGCCCACAAGGAGCTTATAATCTAATGGGAGAAGACAACCCACAAAAGTAAAAAAAGAGCTGGAGAGAGGGGGTGGTGCCTAGCACAAAGAAGTACAAAATGAGTGCAACTGAATGAGAAGAGATATCTATCTGTCCAATCTCCTCTCCTTAAATGAAGAATCATGTGTCTCCCCTGTCCAGTCAGAGAGTACTGATTGAGCATTGCAGAACTGAAGCTTTCAAATTGTGGTGCTGGAGAAAACTTTTGAGAATCCCTTGGATGGCAAAGAGATCAAGTTGGTCGATACTTAAAGAAATTAATTCAGGCTATTTTCACCGAAAGGTCAAATACTGAAGCCGAAGCTTAAATACTCTGGCCACATACTGTGAACATAGGACTCAGAAAAGACCTTGGTATTGGGAAAGATTGAAGGCAAAAGGAAAAGGAGATGGCAGGGATAAAATGGATAGATAGCATCCTGGAAACAATGAACGTGAACTTGGACCGATTTTGAGAGACAGTGGAGGACAGAAGAATTTGATGTATTACGGTTCATGGGGTTGTGAAGTCGGACACACACTACTAAACAACTGAACAGCAAAAGAATAACAAGGCAGATTGAATTCTGCAAGGTGATGAGGTTTCCCAAAGATGAGTTTACTGGTAGCATAGTGCAGAAAGCAAAGAAATGGGAAATGAGAAGAATTGAGAAGGGTCCTGGGACCAAAAATTTGAGAATCACTACAGTGTGCCAAGCTGCTGTCATGCCCATCTTAATGTTTTCCCTTAACATTGGTGGCTGATTGCTCATTAAAATGTACATATAGAGCATGGAAAAAACTAATAAATTATGTTTCTATTTACTCTTTTTACCACAAGGCTAAGTTTTTTAAAACCATGTTTTCTGAGGCTGAGAAACCTTATATCCTTTCTGTCCTCACATCTCTAGTGAGGGCAACAGCTGTCATTTTAAATCATACAGCTTGAGAATTATTCATCCTAGGTTGAGAAATGTCAACCAAAAAAAGCACAATTACCCATTTATTGAGTCTTCATGGCCATGAGTTCACTAGCATATACATCATATATATTTCAACAAGAGATTAGCCAGTGTTTAAGGTATTAAATAAAAAGCCAGGCATTTCTATGTTTCTGAGCCAGTTCTGATATTATTCTCCACTGTTGCCTTGGATAAGTCTGCTCTTGTTTTTTCCATCTGCAAAGACTTGTAATGCCTCACAAGAGTGTTGGGAAAATTACTGAAGTTACTACTTGGAAAGTACTTGGAAGGGAAAAGTACTGGATATTGCCAAAAAGGGAGGGTAACAACTGCATGTGAAGATAACATTTAAGTATACCACATATTCTGACCTATGTGTCATTAAAAGGATAAAATATTGAAAAATAATAAAGATGTATATCTTTGAAAGTTGTACAAATGGGAAAATTAGATGTGTGATTTGGAAGCATGAAAAGGAAAAGGAAAGAAGAATCAAGAGAGGGGAAAGAATTTTTAAAAGAAAAGATAAGGCAAACATTCTAAAGCAGTGATTCTCAAGTATTTTCATCCCATAATGTACCTTATAGGTGCTCCTATAAAAGTGTGTACCCGATATAACGCCTCTTAAATTCTGCTAAAATTGTCGAAGCGTTTCCATGTTGTTAAGTGAGGGTGGTTGTTGACCTAATATTCCCACTACTGGGAAAATATCCAAAGGATGCAAATAAAAAGAAAAAGCTATTAATCAAAGTTGACATTTATAAAGTGCTTTATATTCACATGTTTTATTTTTATTTATTCCTGTTACTTTTTATTCTTATATAAATTATTTTCAATCTTAATTTTAAATTTATCTTAAATAATTTTATTTATTATAAATACTATTTATCTCATTTTTATGTTACCATTTATTTTCTCATCTCATTCAGTTCTCTTTTTTATCATTCATTTTTACAATTTTAAGTTCCAAATTCTTTCCCTCTCCCCACCCATTGAGAAGGCAAGCAATCTGATACCCATTATATATGTGAAGTCATGCAAAACATTTCCATATTAGCTATGTTGCAAAAAAAAAAAGCAAAAAAAAAAATGAAGAAAAGGAAAACATGTTTCAATCTGTACTTAGAGTTCATAATTTCTTTCTCTCAAGGAGGATAGAAGTTTTCATCATAAGTCCTTTGGAATTGTTGTGGATCATTGTACTGATCATAGTAGCTAAGTCTTTCACAATGGATCATTGTTACAATATTTCTGTGCAATATTCTCCTAGTTATGCTCACTTCCCTCTGTATCAGTTCACGATAAGTCTTTGCAAGTTTTTCTGAAACCATTCCCTTCATTATTTCTTACAGCCCAGTAGTATTCCATCACAATCACATATGACAACTTATTCAGCCATTCCTTAATTGATGGATGTCCCCTCAAATTCCAATTCTTTGTCACCACAAAAAGAACTGGAAGATATTAAGCGGAGTTGATGGTTCTGTAGAACCATCAACCATCTTCATCTCAGAGCATGGGAACCAGATTGACGAAAGTTACAAGAAAAAATCAGCTCTTTCTCCAGCTTATTCTCCCAATACTTATATATCCCTAGACATTGTAATATAATATGCTGTTGTATTACTCAAATATTTCCAGTAAACTGGAATTTACTTCAGCTATAAAGAGATCAGGGGTTAACTAGAAATAGATGTAAATGTAAGGTTAGGCAGAAAGCCCAACCTCTGCTTAGGCAAAGGAAAAGTCATGGCTTTGAGCAATTATGATTGAACTCAGAACTTTTCATCTGAAACAAACTGCTTTAATCCAAAGAGAAGGGGAAGGAAATGAATATTTATAATATCGCCTTACTATGTATCAAGACTTGTGCTAAACACTTTACAAATATTATCTCATTTTATCCTCACAACAACTCCGGGAGGTAAGCACTATTATTTTCCCCATTTTACACTTGAGGAAACTGAGGCAAACAGAAGGTAAGGAATTTGCTCAAAGTGACTCACCTAGTATGCTTCTGAGGTCAAATTTGAACTCAGGTCTTACTGACTCCAGGTCTCAGGGTTATATACATTACACCACCATCCCAAGTGGACCTTAAGGACTTTTATATTGCTCTTTAGCTTAAAACAGGTTAATTGTTGTAACTAGGTATTACAGGCATGGTGTAAAAATGCCTGGCCATTGAGGCCATAGGGGAAGGTTGTTCAGGACTGAATCTTCACTTGTACTGGTATAGAGAACTCCCAAGTTGGGAACCTCCCTGTCTTCACGCAGGTCTGTACCTTCTCTTCAGTCTGCAGTCTTAGAGAATTTCCTAAAGCACTGAGAGATTAAAGGACTTATCCAGAGTCACACAAGTGAGTCTTTCTCACGTTAAAACTAGATCTCTATCCATTATGCCACACTGCCTCTCACAGGAGATGGAAAAGGGGAATTAAATCTTCACTGTCCTTTTTCTGATCTAAAGAGGCAACAACAGCCACCAGCTTCTGTCCATTCCAGATTCACCGAGCAGAGTTTTTTCTAATAAGCAGAGACCGTGGCCACTCTAGCCAAACTGTAGAGCCTTCTGAGTTCACATAACAAAATATCTGCAGGAATTTTTTCTCCTGCTTTGTTTCTGCCTCTCTCTATCTCTATCTCTCCATTTCTCTAAATATCTCCATCTATCTATGTCTCTGTCTCCCTGTTTTTGCCTGTCTACCTTTCTTTCTCTCTGTCTGTCTCTGTCTCTGTCTCTGTCTCTCTCTGTCTCTGTCTCTCTGTCTCTCTCTGTCTCTCTGTCTCTGTCTCTGTCTCTGTCTCTCTCTCTCTCTCTCTGTCTCTCTGTCTCTGTCTCTCTGTCTCTGTCTCTCTGTCTCTGTCTCTCTCTCTTTCTCTCTCTCTCTTTCCCACAGGGAAAGTTGAAACACCCAGTTACAAATGCAAACAGTTCCAAACCTGACCTGAGGAGAAAAAAATGATGCCTAGGAGGATTTAGGACATTCAGCTCTAAATTCCCTGAGACTATATGTTTTTGTCTTCACATTAATCATTTCCACCATTTTCCCTATACCTTCTCTCTCTCTTCACCTTTCCACCTCTTACTCTGAAAACTGTAATCAGAACACACTACCAACAAATCTAGAAAGGGTTGGTCAATAAACTGCTATTCATCTTAATCAATAAATATTTATTAAGCACCTACCATATGGCACCTACTATGCTTCATGGTTGGAATACAAAAAGAGACAAAAGACAGTCCCTGCCCTGAAGTAGAAAATATGCAAACAAATAGATACAAAGCAAACTATGTACAGGATAAATGAGAAATAATCTCTAGAGGGAAGACACTGGAATTAAAAGGGACTGGAATGGTTTCTGCAGAAGTTGGCAAATTATTTGGGACTTAAAAGAAAGCTGGGGAGGTCACTAGTTGGAGCAGAGGAGGGAAAGAATTCCAGGCATGGGGGACATCTAGAGAAAATGCCTGGAGCGGAGAGATTTAGCGTCTTATTTGTGGAGGAGTTAGGAGGCCAGTGATACTGGATGACAGAGTACATATTGTATTGGTAAGGTGTAAGAAAACTGGAAAGGTAGTAGAAGACTAGATTATGAAAGGTTTTGAATGCCTAATAGGGCATTTTTTATTTGCTCCTGGAGGTAATAGGAAGCCACCGAATTTTGTAATTCATTAGGTGACATGATTGGATCTGCATTTTAGGAAAATCACTATAGTGGTTGAATGAAGGTTAGATTGGAATGGGGAGAAAAGTGAAGCAGACAGACCCACCAGCAGACACCACTGGTACCTTCTCAGATTAAAATATTCCTCCCTGTCTTTCTTGTTCAGTTCTTCTGGGATGTCTGATTCTGTGACCTCATGGACCATAGCACACCATCCACCCCTAGCTCTCAATGTTTGTCCAAGTTCATGTTCATTGTTTCCATGAAGCTATCTATCCATCTCATCCGCTGCTGTCCCCTTTTCCTTTGGCCTTCAATCTCCCCCAAAAATCAGGATCTTACAATGAGTCCCTTCTTCTTATGATGAGCCCAAAGTATTTAAGTTTCAGTTTCAGTATTTGACCTTCCAGTGAATAGCCTGCATTAATTTCTTTAATAATTGACTGATTTTTACCTCCTTGCTGTCCACAGTCAAAGGATTTAGTGTGGTCAATGAAGCAGAAGTAGATGTTTTTGAGGATCTCCTTGCTTTCTCCATAATCCAGTGAATGGTGTTAATTTGGTCTTCAGTTCTTTTGCCTCTTTGAAAACCAGTCTGCTCTTCTGATAATCCTTAGTTCACATGAGACTGAATCCCAGCTTGCTAAATTTTAAGCATCACCTTGCTGGTATGTGAAATGAACACAATTGTTGGGTAATTTGAACATTCATTCCTTATCATTGCCCTTTGTTAAGACTGAGACATCAACTAATCTTTTCCTATTTAGTGTTCACTGTTTAATTTTTCAAATTTGCTGGTATATTGGGTGTAGCACTTTAACAACATCATCCTTTAGGACTTTAAATAGCTTAGCTGGAAATCTTTCACATCCATTAGCCTTATTGTTAGTAATGCTTCCTAAAGTCCACTTGACTTCATTCTCCAGGATGAATGATGCTAGATCAGTAACCACACCATTGTTTATATCAGTGATGTTAAGATCTTTCTTGCCTAGTTCTTTTGTGTATTCTTACCACCTCTTCTTAATCTCTTCTGCTTCTGTTAAATCCCTACAATATTTGTATTCTATCATGCCCATTGTTGCAAGAAATTTTCCCTTGATATTTCTAATTTTCTTAAGAAAATCTCGTCTTTCCCATTCTATTGTTTTCTTCTATTTCTTTGCATTGCTCATTTAAGAAAACCTTATCTGTCCTTGCTGTTCTCTGGGATTCTGTATTCAGTTGGGTGTATCTTTCCCTTTCTCCTTTATCTTTCATGTTCCCTCTTTCCTCAGTTATTTGTAAAGCCTGATGAGACAGCCATTTTATTTTCTTGCTCTTCTTTTTTCTTTGGAATGATTTTTGTTGCTGCCACTTGTACAATATTGCAAACCTCTGTCTATAGTTCTTCAGGTACTCTGTCTACCAGATCTAATCCCTTAAATCCATTCATCACCTCTCCTTCATATTCATAAGGGATGTTATAGGTCGGACTGACAGTTTTTCCTACTTCAATTTAAGGCTGAATTTTGCAGTAAAAAACTTATTATCTGAGCCTCAATCAGCTCCAGGTCTTGTTTTGACTGACTGTGTAGAGCTGCTCCACCTTTGGCTGCAAAGTATATAATCAATCTGATTTCTATATTGGCATTCTGGGATGCCTATATATATAGAACTACCTTTTGGATTGTTGAAAAAGAGTGCTTGCTACAACAAAACTCTATTAGTCTCCACCCTGCTTCATTTTGTACTCCAAAGCCAAACTTACCCATTATTCCACGTATCTTTTGATTTCTTACTTTAGCATTCCAATTCCCTATAATAAATGCGACTTTTTTTGTGTGTGTTCTTTCTAGAAGACATTGTAGGTCTTCATAGAATTGATCAACTTTGGCATCAACGGTTGGTGTATAGACTTATATAATTATAACGCTGAATGTTTGCCTTGGATTCAAATAGATAACATTTGGTCATTTTTGAGATTATACCCCAGCTCTGCTTTTCTCACCCATTTTTACTCCATTTCTTCTAAGGGATTCTTGCCCACAGTAGTATATGTGGTGATCATGTGAATTACATTCACCCATTCCCACCCATTTAATTTTACTGGCGCCCAATGTGTTTAATGTTTAATCTTTCCATCTTCTGTTTGACCACATCCAACTTCCCTTAGCTCATACATCTTACATTCCAGGTCCCTATGTAACACTGATCTTTACAACATTAGACTTTCCTTTCATCATCAGACAACTGAGCTTCCTTTTGACTTTGACCCAGATGCTTCATGACTACTGGAGCTGCTTCTAGTTCTCCCCCACTCTTCCTCAGTATCCTATTGGACACCTTCTCACCTAAGGAGCTCATCTTCTGATGTCATCTCTAATACCATTTTAGTACTGATAGTGGGATTTTCTTGGCACAGATAGTGAAATCATTTGTCATTCCTTCTCTAGTGGATGGCCTTTGGTCAGAACTCTCCACTATGACCTGTTTGTCTTGGGTAACCCTGCATGGCACAGCTCATAGTTTCATTGAACTACAAATTCCCCTCCATTACAACAAGGCAGTGACTCTTGTCTGCCACTCCCCTGCATGTATTGTCACCACTTATTAGAATGCAAATTCCTTGAGAGCAATGATGGTCTCAGTTTCATATTTGTGTTCCTACTTCTTAAGCCACACTCATTATGTTGCTGTTGGCATTCAGTCATTTCGGTCATGTCATACTCTCTGTGACTCCACTTCAGGTTTCCTTGGCAAAGATATTGGAATTTTTTGCCATTTTTTTCTCCAGCTCAGTTTAGAGATGAAGAACTGAAGCAAACAGGGTAAAGTGACTTGCCTAGAGTCTCTTGGCTAGTGTCTAAGATTTGAACTCAGAAAGATGACAAAGTAAATGTTTTCTAACATTTCCCCTCCCCCTACCCTGAGATGGCATGTATTCTGATTACCCCTTCCCCGAGTCTGCCTTCTTAAGGACAAGATAGATTTCTATACCCCATTGCTTGTATATTTTCTTTCCCAATTGCAGGTAAAAACAATTTTTTTAACATCTGTTTTTAAAACTTTGAGTTTCAAGTTCTCTCCCTTCTTCCTTCCCCACCCATCCCCACTGAGAAAGCAAACAATTCAATATAGTTTATAAATGTGTAGTTATGCAAATCACCTCTGTAATAGACATTTTGTAAAAGACTAACTATGTTTCCCTTCATTCTATCCCTATCTCCATCCTATCTCTTTCCAGAGGTGATTGGTGGATTCTTTCAATTTCTATTTTACCCGCTGGTTCTAGAACATCGGTGCAGTTTTCCTTGATAATTTCTTGAAAGAAGATATCTAGACTCTTTTTTTTGATCATGGCTTTCAAGTAGTCCAATAATTTTTAAATTATCTCTCTTGGATCTATTTTCCAAGTCAGTGTTTTTTCCAGTGAGATATTTTACATTGTCTTTTATTTTTTTCTTTATTTTGGTTCTGTTTTATAATTTCTTGATTTCTCATAAAGTCATTAGCTTCCATTTGCTCCATTCTATTTTTGAAGGAATTATTTTCTTCAGTGAGCTTTTGGACATCCGTTTCCATTTGGCCAATTCTGCTTTTTAAGGCATTCTTCTCCTCGTTGGCTCTTAGGATCTCTTTTGCCATTTGGGTTACTCTATTTTTTAAGGTGTTATTTTCTTCAGTATTTTTTTGTGTCTCCTTTAGCAAACTGTTGACTTGCTAAATCATGACATTTTCATGATTTTCTTGCATCATTCTCATTTCTCTTCCCAATTTTTCCTTTACTTCTCCTACTTGATTTTCAAAATCCCTTCTGAGCTCCCCCATGGCCTGCAACCAATTCATACTCCTCTTGGAGGCTTTTGATATAGAAGCTTTGACTCTGTTGCCCTCTTCTGGTTTTATGCCCTGACCTTCCTTGTCACCAAAGTAAGATTCTATAGTCTGAGTTCTTTTACAATGTTTACTTATCTTCTGAGCCAAACACTAGACTTTCAAATTCTTTGTCAAGGCAGGACTGTGCTTCCAGTGGGGGTTGGGGTAGGGGTGGGCATACTGTCCCAGACTTCAGGGATTTTGTATTAGCTGCTAGATCCCCCACTGCCTGTGGGCTCAGAGCTCCAGAAGCAGCCTCTGCCACCACTGCTACTGCTGCTGCCACTACTGCCACCACCCCTACTGCCCTGAGGCTGGAGTCCAACCTGCCAGACCATTAGCTCCTCTTTCACCCAGGTCCCGCAGAGTCATCCCACTGACCTTTTTGGTGTTTGTGGGTTGAGAAGTCTGGAAACTATCACAGCTGCTAATGATTTAGTCCCTGAGGCTTTATCTAGGCCATCTGCACTGGTGCAGCCCATGTCAGACTGAGCTCTGCTCTCTGCCTGGTGCAAAAAACCCTTCCTGTCAACTTTCCAGGTTGTCTTGGGCTGGGGATTTGTTTCACTCTGTCATTTTGTGTGTTCTGTAGCTCTAGAATTTGTTTAGAGTCATTTTTGATAAGTATTTGGAGGGCTTTGAGGGAGAGCTCAGGGAAGTCTCTGCTTTTACCCCGCCATCTTGGCTCCACCCCCCAGTAAATGCTTTTTAAAAAAAATCATTCATTATTTATTATAGCTGCCAAAAAAACTGGATAAAGTATAAATATACATTTATAAAAATGGAGAATAGCTCAACATGCTATATTCAATAGAGCTTGATATCACCACAAGAATAAGTACAAAGTATGCACAGAAATAAGAAAAAGTCCATAAAAATAATGCAAAGGAGAAACGGTAGAGATGCAAGGACTATGTATACAGTGACAACAACTATGTAAAAGAAAAATCTAATGATTAAATCCAAGGATCAAAAGAAGTTATAATGGTAGAGATATGTTGCTGCTAATGTTTGTGGTTTTTTTGGTGTGAAAGACTCCAAACACAATTTTTTTAAAAATCGGTGATGACATCGCCCTTTGCTTATTTCAAGGGGTGATATTCTGTGTTCTCTGTAGAAAGGTAAAGAAGTGATAAACATAAGGAAGGAGAAGAAAGTGCTAACTGCAACAATGTGGGGAACAAGAAAATGGCAGTGATGAATTGAGGGGGAGGGCAAGTCAGGGTGCACTGACTGACCCAGGCTCCAAAGTTTTGGCTCTTTCTCTTGATCTAAAACACAGAAAAGAAGAAAGTTAAGGGGAATGTTGCAAAAAGAATTCTTTTGTTTCTACTTAGTCATTCTCTGCTTCCCAGTTAATAGAAGAAATCTAATATCATTTTTAAAATGGTATCCTGCTTGAAGGGATAGCTTGCTGTCAAATTCTGCTCACTTTATGTAACTCTATCCTACCACTGAGGCTAGTATTTAGTATCAGTTAAAATCTTTTCAAGAGTGTTCTGGAGCCAGCTCAAAACAGTTTACGAGAGCCAATGGTTAAATTCCAATGTGAGCATTTATACCTTAGAAAGCAGCAAAAGCTACAAATTGGGGTTGATTGATCATTTTGTTGTCTAGATAGACTTAATATGATGGAGAAAACAGTACAGATTAAACTTAATGTGTATAGTGACTACAACTGTAAAAGCTACTGTAAACTATGTATACAGAGACTGTGGCTATATGTTGCGCACACATTTTTAGAGCCCTGTTCTTATACATTTACCAGCACACCCATGGTTTATTTGTTAGTTTATATTATGTTTACCTATTTTCAATAAAAACAAAAATAGACATTGTAGGGGAGAAAACTAAGAAGTTCTCCAATCAGGCTAGTCATCCTATTAGTATCTGCTGTTACTTAAAGCCTTCTTCTGGGTTTAGGCATACAGAGATTGGGGGGCATGAAGAGACAATAGCCTGATTTCATATGGGCAGCTAGTATAAGGATGTGACATAGACCTGAAATGTGGTTAAATTACGAATTACTTGCTTTCATATTTGGGTGATATGCTTCTAATTCCATGTGATGGAGTTTTTAAAAAATCTTATCATTTCATTGAATAGTTATCATTTCTCTCCTTTATTGCTTAACCAAAAACATTGTAACCCAAGAACCTTGTTATAAACATTTAAAGGACTATGGCACTGAAGCTACAAATCCCTAATTCTAAACTATAAAATTTCATATAATAATCTCACTCGACAACAACCCAGTGATGTGAGTACCATTATTATATCCATTTTGCAGATGAGGAAATTGTGGGGCCCAGAGATGTTAAATGATTTGCCTAGGGCCATATAACTAATAAGTACTTGAGGCAGGGTCTGGACTCAATTCTTCCTAACTGTAAGGCTAATATACTCTATGCTGTGTTGTGCTGTCTCTCCAATCTAGAAATATATTCTGACTTAACCATAATCATCACATGTAATGGTGACAAATTTGCAAACCTAAATCTCTAAACTCCCTTCCATTTCTAAAAGCTTTAATCTTCTGGTCCCAGTTTACTAAATGTTAAAGGGGCTATCAAGAAATTACCTTATATTTCTGTTTAAAAACTTCTCTTTTAATTTAATTTTTAATTAAATAATTTAAATTAAAATATTTAAATTAATATTTAAATTAAAATAATTTAATATTTTAAAGGATGTTTTCTTGAAAAAGGACAAGAGAGCTAATTCTCTTAGAAGGAGATTGACAGTGTCAGACTTAGGTTCTAAGATCTAGAACACGGAGACGAAGGAACTATTATCTATCCACCCGTTCCATTCAACATTTTTTGTCAGTGACAAAGATGGCATCCTTATTTCATTGGCAGATGATAATAATAATAATAGTTACCATTTATATAGTGTTTACTACATACCAGACACTTCACAAATATTAACTGATTTGATCCTCACAACAACTCTAGAAGGTAGGTGCTATTATTATTTCCATTTTATAGAAAAGGAAACTAAGGTTAAGTTCCATGCCCAAAGTCACAGGGCTAGTAAGTGCCTGAGGTTGAATTTGAGCTTAGGTCTTCTTGACCTTATACCCAAAGCTCTATCCATTGTGCTACCTAAGTAGATAACACAAAGATGGAAGGGTAGCAAATACATTGGTTGGTAAAAGCAAGACTCTAAAAGATCTTGATAGTTAAAAACATTGGGCCAAACCTCATAATATATACTCTAAGTGTATGTGAAAAGTACCATGCTTAGATTCAAAAAATCCACTTCACAAGTACAGGATAAAAGAGACATGGCTACACTGAACAATTCCTCTTCAAAAGATCTGGAGATTTGGGTGAACTACAAGTTCAATGAGTTAGTAATATAATAGAGCAACCAAAAAAGCTAATGAAATCTTAGACTACCTTAATATAATAATAGCATTCAGATGAAGCACCCAGAAGAAGAAAAAAAAGTGATACATTTTGTGAGGGAGGGTGGAAGGATAGAAAGAGGTACAGGGCAGAGGAGAGAGACATGATGGTGATTATGCCAATCACTGGGATTGAAGACAAGTTTCATTCCTGGCAGAGAGGGTCCAGGTCCAAAACTTGATTCAAGGAAGTATAAAAATAAAGTTTAGGACAGATAAGGAATTAGAGTTTATTGGAATAATGAAATTCAGGAGGGTAAAATGTAAAAAATAAGACAGCCAGGACTGAAACAGAGATTTTAAGCCAAGGAGGTCAGTACAGGATCAAGTGACACCCAAAGTGTCACTGACGAACAATAATATTAATGAAAGGCAGTATCAGTACAGTGTCTAGAGCCAGTTTTGGAATCAGAATGACCTCCATTCAAGAGCTGCTTCTGACATATATTGGCTGTGTGACCCTAACTAAGGCTCTCAAATTCTCAATGCCTCAGGCAACTTCCTAAGATTATAAATTACAAAAGAGTTGCTATTCAGCACTGTTGAGAGTTTCTACAGTCGGAATTGACCTCATCAAAAAAAAAAATCACAGTTCTGGATCAATCAATTAAAAAAATAATAACTGATGCATATATTTAAGAGTTGCAACACTCTTTGAATACACTCTTTCATTTGAGGATCACAACAACCCTATGAAATAGATAGATACTCTGGGTATTTTATAGATGAGGAAATTGAGGCTCAGAGAGGTAAATTGACTCATTCAGAATGAAAAGGATAGTTATCAGGGTCAGCTTTGAATCCAGGTCTGCATGATTCCAAGTCCATTTAACTAATAGCAAAATGGTTTGTGTGGTAAAATCTGCTTTGGCCCTTTATGGCAGTGGCACACATTCCTTTCCTTCTTTACTAGGTTAGCTTGGTCTCAGGGCAAGGCTGTTGTGCCCACTCACCTGCAACTCAAAGTGCCAACAATTCTCTGAAGTCAGCAAATAATCTTTCCTGATAAGACCATGTCAAAAGTATTGTACATGGTTTGTCAAATTTTAGGAATGATGCAGACATGTTAGAGCATGTGGAAGAGTCAGCCACTGGTGTGGGAAACAAAGGCAAGTTTCACTTCCACAAGATCGAAACTTCTAGAGGGGAAAGTTGATCTGTGACCTAGCAGAGTCAGGTAAAGAAGGGCCGAAGCTTCTGTGCAGGCCTGATGAACTGTTTGAGGAAAAGCCTATCAGAAAAGAGAAAATCCAACTGCACTTGTTAATGACATACAGGGGGCATGTCAAAAGATTGTGACCAGAAAGAGAATGGACCAATACGTCCTCTGATGGGAGGATCTATCGTGCATGAACTTTATAAAATGCCCTCACTTCTGTACCTCGTTCTCTCTTTCCCCCTTTTTGGAGAAGTTCCTAATCTGTCCTGAACTTTATTTTTATACTTCCTTGAATCAAGTTTTGGACCTGGACTCTCTCTGCCAGGAATGATACTTGTCTTCAATCCCAGTGATTTGTATAACTGAAGATGTGAGGACTGGCATATTGCTAGACCCTTGCTGACAGAAGAAGTTCACCTTGGCCAAGGCGTTCAGTTCCTCTGAACTCCATTTTAATCAGTTTTTCTTGATACCTTTTTGTGTGTCAAATTCGTCTCTAACACTGTGTCAAATTCGTCTCTAACACTGGGATGGTGATAAACCATGACACATAAGAACTAGCTGAAGGAACAAGAGTTCTTTAACCTGAAGAAGAACTCTCTTTCAGTATTGGACCTGTCATGTGGCAGAGGGATTAGATTCGTTCTGTTCAACTCCACATAGTAAAACTAGAAGCAAAGAATAGAAATTTCAGAGGGCATTTTTGGCTAAAGAAAAGGAAAAACTTTGTAATGGAAGATAGACTGACCGACAAGGATTCATTCTTAATAACATGATCTGTGCCTGGCACCAATCCACATAGACAGTTGATGAAGCCACTTTTGGAAGTGTGTGAAGGAAGGCTCTTTTGGAGAAGGTGAGGTGTTATCCTATTTTTTCCTTACTACATAGCGACAAAAGGATTTTTAACTGTCTGCTAAGCAGAAAATGAGTGTGTATACAAATGACTTGAACAGAAAAGAAATCTTTCTTGGCAAGTAAGACCAAACTACTGTGGGCCTCCAGATGGGGAGAGAGGGTATTTAGGCCCTCTCTCCCTACTCGAGTGCCATGTGTCTGTGAACACGTGTCTGTTTCCTCTGTCTCCATTGTTCTTACCTAATTTTACAAGAATAAATATCAGAGATGAAATGGACCAGATTACAACCTTATAACCTTTGAAAAGTAAAAATAATTTAAGATCCAGCAACTGATGTGGTAATAGAATCTTCCAATTGCCATCACAGCCAAGGCCACTGGGGAGTCTGATAAGGAAACTGTGAAATAACCTGTTTGAACCAGTCTACCAGTGAATAAATCCAACAGCTAAGATAACATCCACTAGGAAAGAACTCATCCATTGACTATGTACCATACAGAAGTGAACTTAGTGGGGAAAAGGTTTTGTAGCAACCACTTTCCTGAGTCCACTTTCCAAAAGGACCAAGAAGTATAGAGGACAGAGGATGCTCCTGGTTTACGAGATTGCTGTGCTTTGGTCCTGTGAGGATTGGCATATTGCTAGATAGAAGCCACTCTATGTTTGACCGATGATTGACCTACCTATGTATCAGGAAGTTCCTACGTTCCCAATACTGGTTTAGTCAGCTTCATTTAGGCAAGGAATGCAAAGTTCTCTTGATGAAAATCATCTTGGCAAACTTTTATCTAATCCATCACATCCTTGTGATAGAAAAGAGAGGGACAAAGTCAGGGTTAACATTGACTGACTTTTTCTAATATATTCTCTGTGAATCCATGAAGAAACAACAGGTATAAATAAAGACCTAGAGTTCCAGGCACTCAGGGTATTCATTCCACCACATCCCCATGACACTGACTCATACTTGCCCAGAGGACTAAAGGCCTGAGGAATCTGCATGTTTGCACACCTATGAATAGTAATAACTTGTGATCCCTTTAGTGTTTTCATTAGTGCCTCACCCACAACCTTCTCACAGGTTTTTTGCTATTTCTTCATACTAAATATCTTTTAAAAAAACTAATTGATGCTAATGGTTATAAATTATATTAGGGGAAATATTAACTAGTGATTGGTACTAGCAAGAAAAATACCAGATAAGAGATCCTAAGCAATAGTCCTAGAGAAATTCTTCCAACCCTTCAGGATTATTGCTAGAATCATGAGAGAAGACGTAACTAGCCACATTCAAAGGACCCAGCCTGTCAATGCAAAGATTAGTTGGAAAAATAATACCAGAGACTTTACTATAATTTTCTGACAATTAAACTGCCCAAGGGTGTAAAGGACTGCTTTGAGAAGTACTGAGTTCCCCATGCCTTGAGCTGTTTCATCAAAGCTGGATTTGTACTTATTGGGAATGTTGTAATGGGAATTTTTATTCAGGAAAAGGGAGATGACCCCGGGGGTCCGTTCTAACTTGGAGGTGACATGTTTCTATGGTGTGAGGTTATCTGAATTGCAGGCCAAGAACCCAAAAGTAAATAATCTCTGCAGTTCTAGTATTGCAAATCCAAACCTGAGGCAGGACAGTACCTGTGACAGAGACTGAACAACACTTTGCAAATGCAACGAACCCAGAGGGCAGACAAATCTACTGACCATTGTTCAGTCATTTCAGTTGCGTCTGACTCCTTGTGACCCCATTTGGGGTTCTCTTGGCAGGGATACTGGAGTGATTTGCTATTTCCTTCTCCAGCTCATTTTACAGATGAGGAAACTGAGGTGAACGAAGTATAGTGAATTGCCCAGGCTCACACAGCTAGTAAATGTCTGAGGCTGGATTTGAATTTCCTGACTCCAGGTCCAGCACTCTGTGCACTATGGCACCACCTAGTGCCCAAGTCTACTCACTACATACTGACAAATATGGGGCCAAATTGTGAAAGGGGGAAGAAGTGTGTTTTATGTGTTCTCGAGGCTAGACAAGGTCATCCTGTCCCTCAACCCTACAGCTCATGTAGTTCAGACAGTGAATAGACCAGGTTACTAAAAACAACCAGTCAATTCAGGAAAATTTCTCACTGCTTTGATTTTTTTAAAAAGTGGGCTAAGTATATGTATCAGGAAAGGGGACCAATGGAGAGAGAAATGGGGCAGGAAGACAGAAGAAGGTAAGGAGCTAAATAGTGTAATGAAAGAAAAAAAACCCGAGAGACAGAATTTCTGGGTAATGAATAATCAATTTATTAATTAGGCTAGCCAGCAACCAAAAATTGATGGTCAGTGATTTTTCTCAGTAACCAAAGAAAAAACTATGGTGAGCCTTCAAGTCTTCCATATTTTTTGAAAGAGAATGCCCCTCAAAAGTGAAAGTCAATCCTGATTGGTGGATATTTAATGAAGAGGTGGTCAAGAAGTCTTCAACTCCTCCCACTGATAATGTTTGATCATAAAATTCAGCCATCTCCAACAATCTGGACAGGGAATCCATCTCTATCCAGACCACGCTGGTTGGTTTTCTCCCTCATGTTTAAGTCACCCTACCCTCTAATGTAAAGGTACAAGGACACGGGATCTTCTCTCAGGGGCAAGAACTCAGACAGACTGGATACTGTTTACACTCATAACAGAAGTAAGATCTCCTAGAAGGGTGGGGTCCCACCCAGGATTGAAGAGCATGTACCTTGAGGACTAGGACAATCTCATTAACCAGTTATGTCCTTCAGAGACTGACTTTTTACAGGAGTTGGGCCTTAAATGAGGAAATAAAAGAGAAAAGCGTGGATCCTAATTTAATAAGCGGCCACTAATATAATAGTAAAATAATTTCTCTCAACAGTTAACAAAATCTACCAGCTTGGTTATTTGCATTGATTAAATTCTTTTTTCCTTACTTCTGTAAAAATGGGTAGGATGACTGGGTCTCAATTTCTCCATTTGCAAAGTGAAAACTATGATAATATTTGCTTGATTATAAAGGACTTTAATAGAATAACAGAACAGACTTTGATATTAGATAATCCAATCTCTTCATTTGGAAGATGAGGAGACAGTCCCAGAGAGATAAAGTAAACTACTCAAGGTCATTCAACGAATTAATAATTAATAATAGAGCTAAACCTTGAACCTAAACTACTGAAGTGGTCGTCATTTTCTTCTTCCACTCAACCAGGGTGCTGTGCCCCATGCTTGCTCAAAAGTTTAAACAACTGATCTGAGTCCCTAATGTAGTTCAAAATAATAGTCAGTAAACAAGCATTTATAATGATGATGATGGGGATGATGATGGTGATGATGAGGATGATGAGGATGATTGCTAGCATTTATACATTCAGGTCCCAATTAGTGAGAATAATGAATCCCCTGATGTGGTCACATTATTCCAATGTGTACTGCATGATTCCATTGGGCTGGAACCAATTACCATACTCTGTCATTATAACTTTGAATAGTGAGAATTTGAATATATATGACCACCTACAGAGTTAATAATATTAATTATTACCCACAATAATTAAATTATTGTTTATGATTATAATATATTATAACAATGATATTGTATTCTAATTATATATTATAATTACAAATAATTAAATTAAGATGATTAAATTCATAATTATCATTATTCCTATAATTCAAGGCCTACCTATAAAGCCTTTTAAGGTTTACAAAGTAGTTTTACAAATACCATCTTCTTTAATACTCACAATAACCCAAGGAGATAGATGCTATTATTATCCTATCCCTGCTTTTTTATTGTTCAGTCATGTTCAACTCTTCATGACCCTTCAAACCATACTTTCCGTAGGATTTTCTTAGCAAAGATGTTGGAATGATTTCCCATTTCCTTCTCTGGTCAATTAAGGCAAATAGAAGTTAAGTGATTTGTCCAGGCTCATACAGCTAGTACATGTCTGAGTCATATTTGAACTCAAGTCTTCTGACCTCCAGGTCCAGTCTGAGTCATTTGTCCCAACCCTATTTTACCTATAAGGAAAATGAGGCAAACAGATTAAGTGACTTGCACAGTTAGTTAAGTGTCTGAGGTTGGATTTGAACTTAGGTATTTCTGGCTCTAGGTCCTGTACTTTTACCCAATGAGTGACCTAGTTATCTCATTAATAGCTTCACTATCTGTCAGGCACACAGACATAATATTTTAGCATTACAAAACACTCTTCATATATTAATCAATCCATTAATCAATCAATAAGCATTTATCATGTGATTATTACGTGCCACCAAGTGCCAGACACTGAGGATACAAAGAAAGAAAGATCTTCCCTCAAAAATCTTTACAGAGTAGGGAATCTTAAAGGGACAGGCTCTAGCAGCTGGGAGAACAGGGGAAGGCCTCCTATAGAAGGCAACCTTTGAGCTTCTAAGGGATAAAAGTGAAGAGGGAGAGTGTTCCAAGAGTGAGAGTAATTAAAGCAAAGGTCTGAAGACCAGAAATGGAGTTTCATTTACAAAAGGAAAGCAAATAGGCCAGGACCTCTATATTGCAGAATGAGTGGAGAAGAGTGAATGTAAGGAGACTAGAAAGGGAGGGAGGGTGCATACTATGAAGGGCTTTAAATCCAAATAACTTTTTAATTTTATATTGGAGGCAGTAGGAAACCACTGGATTATTTTGGGGTAGTGGGGGACAAAAAGACATGGTCAAACCTGTTGTTGTTCAGTTGTTTTCAGTCCTGTCCAACTCTTCATGACCCCATTTGGGGTTTTCTTGGCAAAACTATTAGAGTGGTTTGCCATTTCCCTTCTCCAGATAAGGAAATTGAGGCAAACAGGGTTAAGTGACTTGCCCAGGTCACATAGCTAACATGTATCAGAGGCTATATTTGAACTCAGGAAGATGAGTCTTCCTGGCTTTAGGCCCAGCATTCTATCAACTGTACCATGTAGCTGTCCTGAGTATTGATCAAACTTATACTTCTCTTATTTGATCCCCACCCAGTGAAGTAAACAAGGCAAAGTATTCTTATTTACCCATTTTATGAACTAGGAAATTGAAGCTCAGGAAGTGTTTTCAAAGTCATATAACAAGTAACCAACCAAGCCAAGATTCAGATTCAAGTCTTCTGATTTTGTATCTAGTCGACTTTTCTTCTGCTACATTTCTTTGCCTCTCCTAAGCTCTACAGTTTCTCCCTTTCATGTTTCTTGAGTTCTGTGCTAAATGATGTATCTGCATAATTTTTATTCTCAAATATTATTAAGTATCAGCAGAGCCCCAAGAAAAGTAACAAGTACAGTGAATGTGATCTTTTTTTCCAGAGGGCTTATTTTTTGCACCAACCAACATTAAACATGAAATGGCATTAATAATATTTAGAACACAAGAAGCCTGTTTAACCACTCATTACCTCACATAGCAAAGTCACAAGGTAGATTAGCAAAAGCTATTATCACCTCTTTGCAGATAGGGAACTGGAAGCTCAGATATGAAGTGACTTGCCTAAGGTCATACGAAGTCAGTAGCAGAACTGAAAATAAAAATCCTAATAATTTGCATTTACAAAATGTTTTTTTTTATCCTAAAAGCCCAGAGCACTTGGCAATGTGCTATTGAATTCAACATCACAACAACCCTAAGAAATAAGTATTAATTCCTTATGTAGAGGAGAAGGGGAAAAAATGCAAATGACTACGTAATTTCAAAACCATCCTGCTAGGCCAAATGAAAAAAAAAATGGGTTTTACATTCTACTCCAAAGGTTTGACAGTTGAGACTCAGTGAGATTTACAGAGAGTAGTAAATCAGTTAGGCAAAGACCCTTCCTTTGCTTCTGTGCCTAGGTTCTGCAGCATCATAGGAATGTAAAACCCAAAGTGACCTTAGAGATCTAATCCAACCCCCTCCGCTTTTTTTTTTGTTCAGTCGTTTTTTAGTCATGTCTGAATCTTTGTGACCCCATTTGGGGTTTTCTTGGCAAAGATTATGGTTTGCCATTTCGTTCTCCAGCTCATTTTACAGATGGGGAAACTGAGGCAAACAGATTAAGTGATTTGCCCAAGGTCACGCAAATAAGTATCTGAGGGCAGCTTTGAACTCAGGTCTTCCTGACTTAACTCTGCACTTTATGCACTCCACCACCTAGCTGCCCATTCACTTTACAGATAAGGAAATGACTCAGAGAAAGAAAATTACTTGCCCAAGATCATACAGCTAGTAAAGGGCAGAGTTGGAATTCTAACTTAGGTCTTCTGATATTCCAGTTCTCTGAAGCAGGAACTGAAGTTCTGGGTACATAGCAGGTAGTCAATAAATGGGCCAAGGATACTAGAAAAAGTCCTCCATTGGCAGTCAAAAAGACCCAAGTTCTAGTTTTAGCTCTTCTACTTACTGTATGGATTTAAGTCAGTCATCACTACTAGGGATCTCAGTTCCTTCACAAACTGATGGAATTGGATTAAGTGATGAGGCCCCTCACATTTCTGATGTCCTAGGATTATATAACGAATATACAAAGATTGGTCTCCCTAATCGGAACCACTGCAGACTACAAGTTTCTAGAAGGCAAAGACCAGAATTCACTGGATTTTTTAATGTGAAAGATTGAACAACCTTGAATAACAAAATTATGAAGTCTGAGCTTAAGTATACTCAAACAAGCTTAGTTACGGGGAAGGTTCTGTTATATTCAGTGAGAAAAGGACAAAACAACTCCTACAGTCCCACTCCACCCCAGTCCCAAGAGGAAAACCCCCTGGTTAAGTAAGAGTCATTCAAGGAAGAGCAGGGCTCAGATGAGGTCAGAGTTCCCAAGATTAGAACCTAAGAGAAGACCTAGAAAGAAGAGATCTCATATATCTAAGTCACAGTGACTGGAACTAGGGGAAGGCAACTGGGCCTTTAACCCAAGGTGCTGACAGTACCCTCCCAGAAGTGTCTCCTTACTCTGCTCCCTTTCCCCATAGCCACACTCCAAGTGAGTTGTTCTTTACCTAGTCTCAACTTTAGTGATAGTGGTCTCTTCCTGGCTCATACTTCCTCCATTCCAATGGCTGAATAAATCTATCAGATTGTGAGCTCCTTGAGGGGAGGGACTGACTATCTTTTGCCTTTCTTTGTATCTCCAGCCATGGCACAGTGCCTGACACTTAGGTGGCTCTTAAAAAAATGGTTTGGTTGATTGACTGAATACCTGGGCCTAAAGCCTCCCTGCCCCAGCTTCCTTTTTTCCCCCCAGCAACAATCGAGCCTTTAGCAATTTAGAAATCTTGAAGTTTCCCATGGTATGATTCATCAATAAGAGGCCCTATCCCAGGTGCGTTCACAATCCACCTCTGTTCCCCCTCTTCACTTCAAACAAATAAAAATCTAATCCCTATGGCTCAGAATCCAACCTAAAAAAGAATAAGGAAACAGGGTGGGGTTTGGAGCTTCTGTCTCAGGTATACACAAAGTCAACTGCATAAGGTAGAAAGCTGTTCTGAAATTCCTCTCTGAATTCATAACCCACTACTAGGGTCCAGGAATTAAGTTCGCCTTACTCTCCTTCTCTAGCAGAGGTCTGGGAAAGCCCTATAAAGGAGCATGCCTCGTACCATATGTAAGAACCTATATCCATCTCCAGGTTCCCGGACTCCTCTACTTTCTGAGATAACCTATTACTGAGGTTTCCTGAACCTCAATCTAAAGATATAAGAAGTGGTCCCCCAAGCCAGAGTTTTCTGCTGGAGTCTGTTTGATCTTCTTAGGTACAGAATGGTATGACATTTGAAAAGTTCAAGAGACATAATTTCCGAGTAATTAGTCATTTGATTAATAATGCTAGCATTTTAGTAAAAGAGAGCAATGACATTCTCAAATAGCAAAAATCATCATGGTGGTGGATCCATGGTTTATTTGTCCTTGCAGGAGGGGTGTTCCTGAGGATGGAAATCATCTCTGATTGGTTAACAATTGCGTATGTGTTCATCCTTCGTTGCCCAAGAAGCCCATGCCATCAGAGAAATAACGACATGACTTGCACTTGACTTTGTTTTGAGTGAGCGAGGCCTGTGCAGGTCACCAGCCTCACTTCTCCTCCAGAGCCATCTGAATCCAGTGACCAGATATTTATCAGGGTGACTAGAGATGAGCCAGGATGAGGCAATTGGGGTTAAGTGACTTGCCCAAGGTCACATAGCTAGTGAGTATCAAGTGTCTGAGGTGACATTTGAACTCAGGTCCTCCTGATTCCTGCACTGGTGCTCTATCCATTGCACCACCTAGTAAAAGAACAAATATTACAATGAGGGGCTAGATCTATTCTAATGAACTTTGATTATGTATTTTATGTCCAAATTGCCAAAGCTTAGGCAACCTGCTCAAAGAATTTATCCCTACCCAAAACTGTATAGAGAAGGTTGGGTGGAATCTGACTGTGATTGAGAAGAAAGTTGATTCAGCCTTCAGATTGAGCTTTTGAAAACAAGACTTTGGAAAAAGGAGGAATTCTGGATGTCTCCTAAATCATTGGTTATCATTTCTCTCATTGGGTTCAGTTTGCCCACCTCAAGACACAATAGGATCAGAGAAACTTCTGATTTAAGGTCAGGCATTTAGAAACTGAAAAAAATAAAATAAAATAATGAAAAGATAATTGATTTCTTTAGAACTTCCTCCAGCTATGCAGATTGCTACTCTTCTCTGAATGAATGAAAAACCACATAAAGTACTAAATACTGGGGATAAATATACAAAAATGAAAGACAGTTCCTCTCAAAGTTTTAAAAAGAAATGTTAAAAATTGCTTTTACACGTAACTGGAGGAAAATATAATACTAAATAAAAACTCAAAATGGTAAAATATAAAATAAAATTTAAAAAAGAAAGATAATTCCTGACCTCAAGAATCTTACATTGAAATAAAGATCTAATATCAGGGTGTGGTAGATAGGGAAGATTATTTTGATTTGGAATGTAACTGGGAAGCGAGTGGAATTCTAGAAGAGTAAATTGACATACCTTTTTCAATAACAGTGGTAGTGTTTATCTGATTATGATTCCTAAACTAGAAAGAGGCAAAGGGGTCTCAGGGTACAGGTGTGGCAGCAAAGATGGCTGTCAGAAGATGGCCAGGAGTAAAAAAACAGGGGGAAGAGGGAAGGGGAAGAGATTCCAGGCACAGATTCCATTTCTGAAAGGGGTGAGTCCATCCATAATAATTAACAAATAATTAATGTAGTCAATTGTACTAATTAGTACTGATTATACTAATTGTGCTAAGAGTAAATGCAAGGAGCTGGGAAAGGAAGGAAGAATTCTTATTGTGAAGGTCTTTAAATGCCAAAAAAGGTTGGGGGGGGGACTTTTTATTTGCTACTAATTGACAATTAGACAAGTGCTGTGATTACTATTAAGTAAGTAGTCTTCTCTCTGATTTAATAAGTAGTCTTCATGAGCAGTTGAGCTGGGAAAAATTCATCATTTAGTCGAAAACCTTTTGGTGATAAAGCTCACCCAACTTAGGGTGGTCCTCTGAAGACATACATACACAGACCTACATAGGTAGTCCAACATGGCTAGGTAGTGCAGTAGATGGAGCACTGGGCCTGGAGTCAGAAAGACCCGAGTTTGAATCTTGCCTTAGGCATTTACTGTCTGTGTGATCATGGGTGAGTCACTTAACCTTTCTCAGCCTCAGTTTCCTTATCTGTAAAATGGGGATATAATTATAGCACCTGCCTCACTAGAATGTTGCAATAATTAAGCCAAATGAGATAATTTTTGTAAAAACTTTGCAGACCATAAAGCACTATGCAAATACCTGTCATCATCATTATCATTATATTATTATTATTGATCATTATTATGATTCACCAAGAAGCCTGTACTCATAGCCTTTCCAGCTCTGCAGGACCTGCCAGGCCTTAGGACTTATCTCAGCACCCTGTATTATCCTTTCCATGTTTCCCTTTTTCTCTCTTCCTCTCTCTTTTTAGATTCTGCTCCCAAGATCCTCTCTGTTCTCTCCAGATTGACAGCATTTTTTTTTTTATTCACTCTTCTCTTTTAGTCAAATATTAGGGGAATAAGTTTTTATCTCTCTTCTACATATTTCTGGAGCTAATCTGTCCCCTAACAAAGACTGGAGGGAAATTTTAAAAATTAACAGCCAGTCATCTTAGGCTTTTAACATCAGGCACCATAAACAAAGGGTTAGAATTTTATTTCTTTATTGTCTCTAAAAGCCAGAACTTCCCTAATGTAGTTGAGTTAATAATGTTCTCTTTAAAATGCAAATACAATTAGAAGGGTTATGGGGGAGTAGCTACTAGCCAACGGGGACATAATCTAAATTAGTTTAATAAAATTAGTTGCCTCTGAAGACTTGGCTAAGATCAGCAGCACTGAGGAAATGATAGTTTTGATGGGGTCATAGAGGAAGCAAAGAGATCATTTTGGAACACAGAACTCTTTGAGGGGAGGGCAGGCCTGAGCGGGAAACTATTGGCAGCTGGAGGTTACTGAATACTTAAGCATTAAGGAGACGGAGGGCCAAGAAGTAGGAGAAAGGCATGATGAAGAAAGATGAGATGGGAGAAAACCAAATCATTTCTTTTTCAATTTTACATAAAATTAGCCTAGCCCTCTCCTGACCTCTCAGAAACTAATAATGAGAAAATTTGACTTTACTTCCTAGGTTTGGGGAGCTTATGGGCTGCCATGGTTCCTTCTATAAGAAAATGGAGCTGAAGAGAGAGAAGAGGACAGTAGTCTTGTTGGTGACATTGACCTGTTCCTCTGGCCCTGAAATCCTCATGTGTGAAAGCATGAGTGAGGAGGCTAGGGAGTGGACAGCCAGTTGTTTTAGACCTAAAACAGAACTAGGAGAGAAGTCTACTCCCAATACCTTCAAGTGATTCCACATCAGAAATTCTTCCCTGTACCTTTCCTCCACCTTTCAGACCTGCATCTTGAACACATCTAAGAAGTTTGCTTTCTTTCCTTCTCAATCCCTCACCTGCCACAATTTGATTTAGCTCCTTAGTAATGAAGATGTGTTTCTGGGACAGACTTTTCAAGGTCAGGACTAGGAGTGGCTTTTGTGCTAAAAAAAAAAGGTGTACATAGAAGTATCTTAAGCTATGTCCATTTATATATAAACTCATCTTAAAGACAAGGTTTCTACACATAAATCTTCCTTAATTCTTTCATTCTCTCTAAATAATGCCTAAAATAGTACCCCCTGTCCAAAGAGGCATAGGGTATGTTCAGAGAAGACTAGTACTTCTGGTATGAAGGCAGTTGAGTCCTTTTCAGGGCTGCTTTTCACCTTGGGTATCCACCTGCTCCACCTAACTCTCACCTGTGGCTCCAAGAAGCTACAGCATGCGTAATGACCATACCCTAGTATGCCATCTCAGAAAATGGGCTAAACCAGATTGAGGGTAACCTAGGGGTCTCAAACTCATCAGTGAGTTGGGGGGGTGTCTATCCCAAGCACTTCCCTTGGTGGAACAGGCAGATGAGAACAATTTGTTCCAACAGCCATGCAGGCAGCTGAAGCAGGTGCTGTGGAGTGCTTATTGCCTGGCTAGACATTAAAGACACCAAGGTCATCCACTGCTTCCTGAGCCATCACCTCTGTCTTGACTTTTGTCTTGCCACTGGACTTTGATGGCTCTGGAAGAGAGAGTGAGGCCAATGACTTCATACAACTCTGTCTCACTTAAATACAATTTGCACATAAATCAAAAGATACTTTACCATTTTTACCTACCTCAAAGTCCTGTGGCAACAGGCAAGTGACAAAGCAGCAGGTGAGTTTACACTGGAAACTGTAGTCACTACCCTGCATACAGGCGGCCCAAGCCATAGGGTTGTCTTCTCACTAGAAACAGCAGCAGGATTCAGCAGCTACCTGGGTGTGTGAGCAGTCTTTTGAAGATCACCCTTCTCACCTTCTGGTGTAAGGAAGGGGCTAGAAAAGGTGCCCTAAAAACTGTCTGCTTACCCAACCCTGGTCTGATTACCACAGTTGGCAGGGATCCCACCCAGCGGTTGAAACACAAAAAAAAGTAGAAAAAAACTTGCAAAGATGATTCTGTTCACTATAAGTAAATAGAATGTGTCTCCACTTACAGACAACCCAAAACTCAGTATACCACAAAGATGTACACCTCCTGTTGCAAGAGAACCCAGCAGGAACCTTATCCAAATAGCAGCCCTGAGAGAAACCAAGGCTGACAAATGAAGGTCAGCTTATTGAAGTTAGAGCTGGACACTTTTCTGGAGTGGCCACAGTGAAGGGGAGGGCTGTGAAGCTGGTACAGGTTTTGCTATCAAATCCAATTTAGTCAACAAGCTGGTATGCCTGCCAAAAGGAGTGAACGACAGGCTCCTGACAATGCAATTGCCCCTTGCTGGAAAAACGTCGCACCATCATCATCAGTGCTTATTTTCCCACCATGATGAACCCTGATAAGGTCAAAGAAAAAATTTATGAAGACCTTAGAGACCCTTATCATCAATGTGCTAAGAGTAGACAAGCTTATAAAGCTGAGTGACTTTAATGCTGGAGTAGGCTCAGACTACCAGACATGGCAGGGAGTCCTTGGGAGAAGTGGAGTAGGAAACAGCAACAGCAATGTTCTCTTACTACTGAAGACTTGTGCATCTCATGACCTCATCACCAATACTGTCTTCCACTTAACTAAATATAATAAAACTTCATGGATGAATCCTCACAGCAAACACTGGCATTTAATAGACTATGTGATCGTCAGGAAAAGAGACAGACGTGGTGGGAGAGTATCAAAGGCAATGTATGGCACAGAGTGCTGGATTGATCATAGACTTATCCCCTCCAAGATACATATATTCAACAAAAGTGGTGGCCCCAAGGCAAAATGACTACCAGAAGTGATGTCAGTAAATTAGAGCACTTCTCTGAGAGGAGCTGGGGGGAAGTTTGCTGCTAACTTGGAGGGAAAGTTGAGCCAACACACAATTGGCAACAGTGGGAAGAAAAGGAGCGGGCATATTTCAGAGATTTGGTGTACAATATTGCATTTGTTCATCTACAAACACCAAGACTGGTCTGATGAAAATGATGGGGAAGTTCAGAAGCTGCTAAATAAAAAACAAGACCTCCACAAGGTTTACCAGCAGGATAGTTCATCCATCTCTAAGAAGGCAGCATTTAATTTCATCAAAAGTAAAGTACAAGAGAAGCTTAGAGATAAGGATTCTTGGCTCAGTAAGAAGGCAGATGAAATTCAGTTTTATGCTGATAGTTACAGTCCAAAGTGCTTTTATGATACCCTACCCAAAAGCTATTTATAGGCCAAAGACCTATGGTGCATCTCAACTACTCAGTGTTGATGGAGCCACATTGATTAGTTGATAAGGACATAGTTTCTCAACAGACCATCTTCAATCAGTGCTGAGGCCATTGATCTCAGTTTGAAGTCAATCCCTCCCTAGCTGAAGTTTCAACAGAAGAAGAGGTTTTGAATGCCATTCGGCTCCTTTTGTGTGGCAAAGCACCTGGTCCTGATTCTATTTCGGCTGAGATTTATAACGTGGAGGGGAGTCCATTGCTCATACAAAAGCTGACTGAAATTTTCCAAGTTATGTGGCAAGAGGAGATTTTCTCCCAGTAGTTTAAGGACTCCTCCATCGTTCATCTCTATGAAGGTAAAGGAAATAGATTGTCCTGTGACAAACATGGGGAAGGGGGGGATCCTCTCTCTTAGTCATTACTGGCAAGATATTTGCCAGTCCTCCTTAATAAACTGATCCTTCACCTGGAAGATAGTCATCTACCTGAGAGTCAGTGTGGCTTCAGAAAGGGGAAAAGAATGGCCAATATAGTGTTTGCTGCCCGACAGCTCCAGGAAAAATGCCAGAAGCAGAACAGGGGTATATATACATTGTTTGTAGATCTGACCAGAACCTTTGATACTGTCAGTTATGATAGCTTATGGGAAATTATGTCAAAATTTGTTTGCCTAGAGAAGTTCATCAGTCTTGTACATCAATTTCACAATAGCAAGCTTGCCTGGGTTTTTGGATAATGGATGGTGCTCTTGATCTTTCTCATTTACCAATGGAATGAAATGACTCCCAGCTTTTCAACATGATGTTTTTAACCATGTTGTCAAATGCCTTCAATGAGAACAGACACAGCATCAAGGTCAGCTACCACACTGATAGTAAATTCTTCAATTTGCAAAAGCTAAAAGCCAAGACTGAAGTGGAAGGAGTGTTGGTATGTGATTTTTTGTTTACAGATAATTGCACACTCAATGCAACCTCTGAGGCTGAGATGCAACAAAGTATGCTAATTTTAGCCTAACAATTAACACCAAGGAAACACAGGTGCTCCAACAGCCAGCACCACATCATCCATATGTGGAACCATTGATTACAGCAAATGAAGAAGTTTTGAATGCTGTCGATAAGTTCACTTACCTTGGCAGCATACTTTCCAGGGATGTACACACAGTGTTTGGGAGGCTCCAAAGGAAATAGGGGTGAGAAGAGGTATTAGGCTATCTACCAAACTGAAAGTCTACAGAGCCATTGTGCTGACTTCATTGTTGTATGCCTTGAAACCTGGACAGTATACCAAAGCCATCCCAGGAAACTAAATCATTTCCATTTGAATTGTCTTAGAAAGATTCTGAAGATTGCCAGGCAGGATACAATACCAGACAATGAAATGCTTTCTCAAACTAAATTTTCAAGCATTCAAACTCTGCTGCAGAGGACATAACTCCAATTGGCTGGCCACGTTGCTAGAATGCCAAACATACACTTGCCAGAAAGACTCCTTTATGAAGAACTCACACAGGGCAAGCACTCACAGGGTGATCAGAAGAAGTGATACAAGGACACTCTCAATGTCTCTCTTAAGAACTTTGCAAGTGATTTGTGACATGGGAGACACTGGCACAGGACCCCTCAGCATGGTGTGCCCACATCAGAGAAAGTGCTGTGCTCTATGAGCAAAGCAGAATTGAAGTAGCTCAAAAGAATCATGAGATATGCAAATTTAGAGAATCCACCCCAAATGTTCACATGCACTATTTGTGACCAATCTGTGGTTGAACATTCCAAGCTTGTATTGGTCTGACTAGTCATAGTCAGACACACTGTAACTTAGTGATATTATTTTGGTCCTCTTTGAGAACGAAGGATAACAACCTGACCTAATCATTTTATTGATATAGGGAACTCTCATAGAGGAAACTATCTTTACCACTGAAAATCAGCATCAGGTCTGCAAATTAAAATTTTAGAAAGTTGCTTTGAGAGATTATATGGCTTGCTCAGGGTCACACATCTTGAATGTATCAGGAGGACTAGCACTAGGATTTCCTCACTCTAAGGTCAACTCTGTATCCAATATACTCTATATCCAATGCCTCTTAGTTTGTTTATTGGGTTATTCTTGATGAACCATAAGAATCAGTAGCCAATCTTAATTACGTAGGGTGTGGTAGGGTTCCCCTGTTTCTGCACAACAGAGACTAGTTTTCTCTAAAAGGTAATAAAACTGTCTCTAGGACCTGATTGTTCCTTACATTCCATGGCGCTGCTTCTTCGTCACTTAAAGGCATTAAACATTCTACCCAAATGGAAGTAAGGCCCCTTTAGCTTGGTGGATGTCTGCAGATTACAAGAATGAAGATCCTTTGCCCTGCTGACCAGACACATCTCCACTGGAACCAAAGGGAGGACAAGTCTATAGAGACTAAATGCCACTGTATTATTATTATTAATGACACTTTTGCATATCTTTGTGTTAAAGCAAAGTACACCTTCTTTTATTAAATATTAAATGACTTATTAGTGCCTCATTTCATCCCAAAATCAAACCTGAACTGAGTGATGGCATCAGGCCTACCCCCCCCCCCGCCCCCCTTATAGAGATATATAAAAAGATTAGCAATTTCTTCCATAACTGGAACTCATGAATCCAGAATTCTGGTTTCAGTCAGCAAATAAGACCTCATGAAACATCAGCAAATTCCTCACTAAACACCAATATACTAAATTGTTTATCTACATTCCTAAGAGGATTTAAAATCCTTTCCCCCCCCCCAAAAAAATCATGAAGCCAACAGTTAGGAACAGTTCTAGGTCACCTCTAACTCCCACTCTAACTCTAAGTCCCAGACAAAGAATAATAGCTCTCTCTGCTCTACTGAAAAGCCTCATCCATTTGTGACCATGCCCTGTCTGGTGCCTTCTGTCATATCTGATCATTAAGGGCACCTTCTGCTTCTCAGATATGCTTGCCCTATTCCCATTACCTTCAGTAGGAGCTTGCCACAAGCAGCCAAATCAACCCAAATGATGGGCCCTCTCTGTGGAAGCACATATTCTACAAGACTAGCTTTGCTTAGGTCACTGGGATCACTAAGCTTCCTTTGTCATTCAGTCCCAGAATCCTTTTGATTTCTCAATTTAATTTTCAGTGAGGTAACTAACCAGTCACCACATGTCCACTCCATGGCCATTAAGTTCCTATTTTGGTCCCCATTTCATTTCACCCTGTATTCTTCAGGGTTCTTTCTCTCTTCTGAGATAAGATAGATAGATATAGATAGATAGACAGAAAGACAGACAGATAGATAGATCTCAGAAGATGAGGTGGCCAAATGTGTCAGATAGATAGACAGACAGATTATAGAAAGATAGATAGATAGATAGACAGATAGATAGATAGATAGATAACAGATAGATAGATGATAAATAGACACATAGATCTCAGAAAATGAGGTGATCAAATGTGGCAGATAGATAGGTAGATAGATGGATAGACAGACAGACAGACAGACAGACAGACAGACAGACAGACAGACAGATAGATAGATAGATAGATAGATAGATAGATAGATAGATAGATAGATAGATAGAAGACAGGTAGATAGATCTCAGAAAATGACGTGGCCAAATGTGGCTGATGATAGATAGAAAGATAGACAGACAGATAGATGATAGATAGACAGACAGACAGATAGATAGATAGATAGATAGATAGATAGATAGATAGATAGATCTCAGAAAATGAGGTGGCCAGATGTGGTTGATGATAGATAGACAGACAGACAGACAGATAGACAGACAGAAAGACAGATAGATATAATATACAGTCAAAGTAAGTTAATTTCAGTAATTTTAGGATGTTATTGACTATTTTCAAGGATCATAAACTAATATATTATTTTGTTGTTGTGTCATTTCAGTCCTGTTTGACTCTTCATGACCCCATTTGGGGTTTTCCTTTTGACTCCAGGGCTGTCACTCTATCCATTGCATCACCTAATTGCCTATTATCCTGACCTCTAATCAATTAGTAAGCATCTGTTAAGATTCTACTATGTTCTGTATACGGTGATAGGCAGTGGGGATACAAACAAAGAATGAGACAATCTTTATTCTTGGGGCACTTACATTCTAATAGGGAAGACAGGATAGATCAAGTAAAATATGGATTTTTAGAGCCTTCTATTTATCCTGTGCTAAGCTAGGTACTTTGGAAGACACAAAAGAAATATGATACACTCCTTGTTCTGTGCAAATGTCCACAACTAGCTATTAATTGAGCACTGAAATTTGTCGTGCTATCATTCCACTGGAGTTTGGAAAGGGGAGAAATCAGTAAAAATCTTCACAGAGGAAATGAAAATTACTTTGGATCATATTGAAAACATGGAGTAGAAAATTGGGGGGAAATGGTGGTGAAGTCTGGAGAATGAGGGATGGTGGGTCTGTGCCCTTCCTCAAAATGGAGGGTCAAGGAAGAACTCATCAATGTAAAAGGGACACTGCCAGGGCAGAGGAATAAGGAAGCAGTTGAGACAAGATGGTAAAGTCCAAAGAATGAAGAGAAGCCTTAAAACCATGTTAGCTGAGGAATAACTTAGACATAAGAAGGGCCATCAGCATTTTGCTGGTTTCTTCTGTGACAGTGATATCATACAGGCAAATGCAGAGACCAACGCTGTAGCCAACCTTATTAGCCAGTTTCTTGTTGAACTCATCAGTGATAGAATCATTGAGGTCCCTTTCAAAATTCCAAAGGCAGTCCACACACTGATCACCATCTCTATCAGGACAAATATCCTCAACACTCAGTATCATGTCTCACCAGACCATGTGCCCAGATGGGCTCCAGCTCCCAGCCTCCATTCCTTGCCCTTTTCCAGGAAACTAGCTTGCTTCGAGGAAATGGCTCAAGTAGAGCAAGTGTAACTTCTCTTCCTTGCCTCTCCACTTGTTTTGTGAGGGAGGGGTACCACGGGCGTTGATGAAGGATAGGAGAGTCAGGGTCTAAACTCCCCAAGAGCTATAAATAACCTTGAAGTCAGAAAGCCCTGGGAGGAACCAGAGCTGCAATGGAACCCTTTCATTTGTATTCCAAAATATTCAAGTGATCATTTTGTCATGAAAGACAGCACTGCAAAAATAATAGTTCAATTAACTGCAGGGGTTTATAACTTCAGACGTCCATCACAAGTCTTGAACGTGCTGGTATAAACACCAGCATTTGTAAAAGGATGCATCTTCAGCAGCAATGTAATTTGAAGCAGTTTCTCATCAGGAGTATCCTGCCCAGGTCTTGGCTAAAAGTCCTGTTTTATCCATTGAATAGCAAATATCCATTCTCAAGTCCTAGTTTTTTACCCAAGTCATAGGATGATAGATCTAGAACTAAGAAGGACCTCCAGTTCAATCCCCTCACTTTATAAATGAGAAAACTAAGGTTGATGGATGAGAATTAAATGACTTGTCCTTAGTCCTAGATAATAAGTATTATGAGGAAATATTTCAATCCAGTATAGTGGATCTCAGGGCAAGTAGGTGGTAGAGTGGATGGAGCACTGGGCTTAGAATCAGGAAGAGTTATACTGCAGACTTCAAATCCAGCCTCTGATGCTTACCAGCTGTATGACCCTAGGCAAGTCACTTAACCCTATTTGCTTCAGTTCCTCATCCATAAAATGAGCTGGAGAAGGAAATGACAAACCATTCTCAAAGAAAATGCAAAAAGTGGAGTCACAAAGAGTCAGACATGACTTAAAAATGACTCAACCACAAATAGTGAATTTCAGAAAAGGATATAACAATGGGTCATGTGACTGGGCTGAGAGACTGGCCTTCTACCATTAACAAGATTGTCTATTCTTGGTTCAAAACTGACCTATCTCTAAAGGGAGGTGACCCCAGTGATAATGTCATCTGTTCAAGGGCCAGGTAGACTCAGATAACTGAGCCCCACAGTTGTGGCTGGCAAAGACACAGCCCATCTTTAATGACTAGAGATATTGAGACTTAATATAAATAGAAATCATGAAAGAATACAGATGCATTTTCAGATTGACAACAATGGCATTAAATGAAAATAGTAAATATTGAAAGAAATGTGGGAAGATAGGAATACTAATGCATTGGTGGTGCAGCTGTGAATTATTTCAACCATTCAGGGAAACAATTTGGAATTCTCCTAAACAAGTCACTAACTATAACAGCAGTATAATCCAAGGAAGGCAAGAACAATAGGGAAGGGATGCATATGCACATAAATATTTGGAGTGGTACCTTTTGTGGTAGAAGAAAACTAAAAATGAAATATGTAGTCATCACCTAGGAGATGGCTGAACAAAAGATGGCAAATGAATATTATTGAACAATATGATTTCATAAAAAAATATTAATATGAAACATTTAGAGAAACTTGGAAAGATGTGTAGTCTTTCTTCCCTGCCCCTCTGCTTCTTTTATGAGGTACTAAAATAATTCATGAAAGACAGGAGAGAGCCAGGACCTGAATTCTCTGAATCAGATTAAGTTTACACAATAACTACAATAACATTTTTAAAATCATTGAAAGACATTAAAACGTTGATTAATGCTGTGACCAACATTGACTTCAGGGGACTCATGATGAAATTCAGTTTCCTCTCAGCAGAGAGGTCTTATTTTATAGGTATGTGATAAACCATACATTGTCAGATATTACCAATGTATTCGTTCATTTTGCTTAATTATATACTTCTGTTACAAGTAAGGATTCTCTCTTAGGGAAATCAGTGAGAAATGGGACTGATTTTTTCTGATTTTTTTTTTTTTAAAAGGTAAGTGTAGCATCTTATTTGAGCCTATGTAATTTCAAAGTTTTTGTGACACAATCATTGTGGGTCTTATAGTTTCAGAGATTTCCAAGTGGAGAGACCTTCAAAGCCATCTAATTCAATGTTCCCATTGTACAGATGAGGAAAGTGGGGACAGAGAGTTGAAGGGTTTTGCCTAAGATCCTTCAGGTAGTAAATGAGAGATGGGATTTGAGTTCAGATACTCTGACTACAAATGTAGTGTTCTTTTCCTCTGTATCAGGGATTTTAAAAGGTAGAATAGTTTCTACAGGTCATCTGATGACGCGCCTAAAAGTCATACTCATAGTCAGAAAGAGAGCAAAGACCTAAACCCAGGCCTTCTAATTTGAAATCCATTGTTCATTCCACTGAACCACACTGTCTCCTCCAGGAGGGTCAGCCAGGTCCAATTTGGGCCCTTCTTTGGACCTTTTTTAAAAAGTCTTTTTTTTTTTAGTGTGAACTTTACAATCAGCAACAAAGACGAACATTTCAGGAGACAAACAAGAACAGAAAAGAGCAGGGTGTGAGATGCTACCTTTCTTTCCCACAAAGGAAGACTGAATAGGGCTGGCAGTGCCCTCCAAACCCGCACTGTTGCATTGTCGCTCTGATTAGCTTTTGTATGTAGCTCATGGAGCTGGCATGAGCTGGCCTCCTACCACCACCACCTCTCTCCCCTCAGCTTTGGCTGCTATTCGTTCCCCCCAGGCCACAGGACAATATTTGGATTGCAAACAGCAAACATTGTACTGCCTCTGCCCAGAGTGAGAATATGGAGAGGACTCAGCTTTTTAAGTTAGGTCTGTCTGAAAATGGTGCTGATTTGTTTTCCTTGTGTTTGAAGAATCCCTTTGTGAGTGTGTGTGTGTGTGTGTGTGTGTGTGTGTGTGTGTGTGTGTGTGTGTGTGTGTGTGAGAGAGAGAGAGAGAGAGAGAGAGAGAGAGAGAGAGAGAGAGAGAGAGAGAGAGAGAGAGAGAGAGAGATGTTTCCCATTCTGTTGCTGTTAGAACCACTCTCCTTTTTAGCCAGAGCTTGAATATGGACCTTGATCATAACTGCACACGGTACAGTCAGTCTTCTCACTGATTAACTTTTACATGAGCTTATGTTCAAGGGGCAATTCAAGATGCTGGGCTGGCATCAGTTTACTATCTGTGGATATCTCCTTTTCCCTTCTGTGCACAATAAAAACTTTCATACTATATGAAGAAGGAAAAAAATTACCCATAATAAGAAATTAAGAGGAATTGCCATCATAAATCAGACAGCCTGTCAGGAAAAATACGAAGGGACAGGCTGCTGTGGAAAAGCTTACTCCTCTGAATGTATTTATTTTTCATGAGTTTGTATTATTCAATAGTTTTAGATTCAATCAAGCTACCTCCATCTGTCATAGATGGCCAGGATCTTTTTTTTTCTTAAGGCAAGCAAGGGAGCTGAAGGGGAACAGCTATCCTGAGCCTCTGACTGGATATGTAAAGGAAATTTACTTTGGGTCTGATTTCAGAATGGTCTGGAGAACAAGCCCCAGGAGATCTGGTATGAAGACATTTTAAGGAATTCTTCTGTAGGCCAATATAAAATGAAAGAGGAAATAAGACTCATAGAACGGAGCCTACATATGCAGGGCCAAACAGAAAGACTTACCATACATTGTTAGAAGACAGTGGGGTACAATGGAAAGAGGACTGACTCTTGAGTCAGAGGACCTGAGTTCAAAACCTACCTCTGATGCTGTGTGACCAGGGGTAAATTAGTTAATAACCTCTCTCAGTCTCTGTGTTTCTCATCTGTAAAATGAGGGCTTTAGACTAAATCAGGGCTTCTTAACCTTTTTCTACTCCTAACCTCTTCACCATTTTGACAACTTTTCTTAGCATTTTGTGGCTGGTGGGCAAGGGCAGTGCAAAGTACACGTGCTTTGTGTTCAGAACCAAGGCAGCAGTAAAATTTCATGATGCAACATGGCACCTGGGATTCATGACACGTTTGATTTTTAATTAATTTTCGGTTGCTCCACGTTCAGAAACCTTTTGTTGTTGCCAATTTTTTCATGACTCCATATGGGGTCACAAACTATAGTTTAAGAAGCGAAGGACTAAATGACCTCTATGGTCCTTTCCTGTTCTATGATCCTGTGGTTCAATCCATTTCCCCCACATAGATTTTTCTGGTTGATTTGAAAAAAAAATTAATCTGTTAACCAAAACAATGAAAAAAAAAAACAGTTATCTCCAAGAGAACCATCACTTCTTCTTTCTTTTCCCCATTTCTATGGCCATAGGAGCCAGAACAGAGGTAGAAGAAAGTAAAGCTTTTTTAAACCATGACCTCCAATTAAAGTCCCTTCAGTATAATGCTCTGCCCTAGTAATCAGGATCTATGATTTTTAACTGCCTAATATTATCATTATTCCAATCTAGTCTCATAAGTATTTACTCAGTACCTATTACCTGAAAGAAACGGGATGTGTCATAGGGGAATCAAAGACAAAACTAAAACAACCCCTGTCTTCAGAGTGTCTACCAAAGGGGATATTCTACTATAGGGAATGTAGCAGGCAAAGAGTTCAGTATAAACATGATAATTTCATGAGGGAGAAAGCAACATAAAAGATCAGGAAATTTTTCCTGTAAGAGGTAGCATATGAGCTGAGCCTTGAATGAAGCCAGAAATTGAAAGAGGCAAAAGCGAGGAGAAAGTGTGCTCCATTCACAATAGATGGTCTTCGCAAAGGTACTGAGGAAGGAGTTTGAATGTATAGAGTTCCAGTTCAACAAGTAGGACAGTTTTGCTTGAGCACACCAATATGTAAAGTGGGGTAATGACAAATAAACTTGGAAAGATAGACCGGAAAGTTCACATATACAATTCTCTCTTTTGCTCTTATTTGCACATTGAGATGTTTATGTTGGTTGATGATTGTGGAGTCCATAGTAAAAAGAGAGGAAGGAAGGAGGAAGGAAGGAAGGAAGGAAGGAAGGAAGGAAGGAAGGAAGGAAGGAAGGAAGGAAGGAAGGAAGGAAGGAAGGAAGGAATAAACAAATGAATGAAAAAGGATCCAAGACCCCATTTGGGGTTTTCTTGGTAAATATACTAAAGTGGTTTGTCATTTCCTTCTCCAACTCATTTTATAGTTGAGGAAACTGAGGCAAACAGGGTTAAATGACTTGCTCATGGTCACTGAGCTAGCAAATGTCTGAGGCTATGTTTGAACTCAAGAAAATGAGTCATCCTGACTCCTGGACTGGAGCTCTGTGTACTGCACCATCTAACTATTCTATGCCTGGCACACTTTTTGTTATTGCTTATTGATTGATTATCTATCTTGGATTATAGCTAGCATTTATATGACACTTTAAAGTCTGCAAAAGGCTTTGCATGTATTATCTCATTTAATCCTCAAACTAACCCTGCAAGGTAGGCAGTATTATTATCCCCATTTTGTAGAGGGGGAAACAGCTAGTTAAGTGCTCCCAGACAAGATTTAAACTCAGATTTGGCACTTGTTTTATCAATTGCACCACCTAGCTGCCTTTCTGTTCACTGTCCCTTCTTGGCATAATTATAGAACTGAATAGGCTGTCTTCATTCATCAGATCCCAAGGATCACAAATTGAAACATGAGAAAATCATTCCATTGTTTCCCCTCTACTTTCCTTCCCAGGTGCCATTAATTAACATGAAAGACTTCTTGGTCAAGGTTCAAATTGCAAGGTTCTAGAGGAAACCATTCAATAGGACAATGCACAACAGAATCTTTTCTTCCAAAGACTCTTGCATAATTCCCTTATCTGTTGTTAAAAAGGGGTCCTCCCTGGGACTTCTGAACAACAGGCCAGGCTGGTTGCTGGATTCCTCACTGGAGACTCATGAAGAGAAAAGGAGAGACCTTGATAGCTGATTTACATTGCCCTAAATTCTTGACCACGCTGAGATTAAACCTGTCAGAATCCAAATGAAGAGATCAATCCACCTCTCTCCATTATTACTGAGCTGTTTTTAGAGTGCAGAGATGATTTGGCTAATTCTCCATTCCAGCATAAATTGGGTGAGTATCTCCCAGAATCCAGAGATGTCCTTTAAATATTGAATGCTGGGTTCAAATACGCCTGGAGACAGAGGTATGGTATAGATCAGTATTTCCCACCTGCTAATTTGTCATGAAGATCTCCCTAGTGTGCTTTAGCAAACAAGCAGAACTTTGATCTCCACTTGGGCTACAACTCCTCTCTTGCAGGGACTTGTTCTTGATAGGGGCCTAACTAGGGCAGGGAATATAGGACTTTGTCCTGGAGTACTAACAGTCCTTGCAAATTAGAAACTATAGAACGGGGCACCTAGCTATCAAAAATAACTAGTTAAAATAGAAAGCACACTATTGTGACCTCTTACCCTGCACCTGAGGTAGATGGTAGCACAGTGGTGAATAGAGTTTTGGGCCTGCAGTCAAGATCTGAGTTCAAATTCAGCTTCAGGCACTTACTTGCTGTACAACCTTGGGCAAGTCACTTAATCTGTATATCTCAGTTTCCTCATCTATAAAATGGGAATGATAATAGCACCTATTTCACTTGCTAGGGGCACTTAGGTGGCAAGATGGATAGAGTGCCAGTTCTAAAGTCAGAAAGACTCATCTTCCTGAGTTCAAATTTGGCCTCAGGCATTTACCAGCTGTGTGACCCTGGACAAGTCACTTAACCTGCTTGCCTCAGTTTCCTCATCTGTAAAATGAGCTGAAGAAGGAAATGGCAAACCACTCCAGTATCTTTGCCAAGAAAACTCCAAAGGGGTCACAAAGAGATGGATATAACTGAAATGACTGAACAATAACAGAAATATTTTGTCTGCTGGTTGTGAGAATCAAATAACATCATATTTATAAAGAAACTTAGCACAGTGCCTGGCACAGAGTAGGGGCAATATAAATGTCCTTCCCCCATTACCCTGGTCTGGTCCTCTCTTCCACAGCCATCCCATGAGGGGAATTTCCCAGTAGTGTCTTTGTTTCTTCCCACTATGTGGCTTGACATCCCCACCACCCCTAGCAACTTGGGGCACATTTCTTGTAAGTTTGGGGTACTTGTTACTGGTTGAAATTTTCCTAGATACAACTCTGGTCCCTACTCACATATTCTAAGCTCTTCTACTCCTAAGTCCTTTATCAGCTCATATCTCTCCTTCCATCCTACTGAATCTGTTTTGGGCTTAGATTAATTTTAACCTCTATTAGCTTGTTACTTTCAATCTAAGAGTAAGTCCCCTTCTTCATCCCTCACCCAATACCATCTTATTGGCAGCTGAGTTATCACAGTTGAGGAGTTCTACATGGATAAATATTGTCCTCCCTTCAGTCTATTCTATTCTCTCCCTTCATCGACAAATGCAAGCATATTCCATCCATGGTCTCTCCCCTCCATAACAATTTTCAAAGTGTTCATCAACCACCGTGGGACACCATCCCAGCCTCTACCTTACCTCCAGCCCACTCATGCTTTCCATGATCTCTGAAGGTGAATCAAGGAAAATTTTAAAACAAGAATTGAGAAAACAAAAAAGGTGGCATCTAATTATAGAATCAAATTCATAGAATTTGTAGTTGGAAGGAATCTTAGAAGTCATCTAAGCAGGTCACAAGAACATAACTTAATCTTTTCCTGGTGACTCAGAAGCATCAGTATCAGTATCTAGAGAAGCAGCATTTAGTAGTAGAAAGAACATGGGATTTGAACTCAGAAAACCTGGGTTCGAGTCAAGTCAACAAACTTTTATTAAAAATTTGCTATATGCCTGACACTGAACTAAGTACTACAGATACAAAGAAAGGCAAAAAATAATCCCCATTCTCAAGGAGCTTACAGTCTCATGGAGGAGACAGCAGGCCAAAAGCTATATAAAAATAAGATACATACAGGATTAAGATGGTGGTAGTCTCAGAGGGAAGGCATCTGAATAAAGAAAGATCAGGAAAAGAGAATCAGGAAATTTCCTGTAGAAGGTAGGCTTTTAGTTAAGACTTGAAGGAAGCCAGGGAAACTGAGGCAAAGATGAGGAAGGAGAGCATTCCATGAATGAGGATAGCTAGGGAAAACTCTCTGAGAATTGGGAGATGGAGGATCTTGTTCAAGGAAGCTAATGTCATTGGATTGTAGAGTATATGGAGAGGAGTAACTTGTAAGTAGACTAGAAATAAAAGAAGGAGCCAGGTTATGAAGGACCTTAAAATTCCTGAGTCTAAATTCCAACAATGCTACTTAATTTCTGTGTGATCCTTAGCAAATCACTTCTCTCTAGGCCTTGGTTCTCTTATCTGCAAGATTAGGAAGATGGATTAATCAGTGGTATCAGACTCAAATAGAATACGAGTCATTAAGCCATATACAAGGATCCCTGTGGGCCATATTGACTTAGAAAACTACATATTAACATTATCTATGTTCTATTATATTTTAATTTTTATATGTTTATTATTTTGTTTTTTCAAATTACATTTTAATCTGGTTCTAGCTCTACTCGGGATTGTTGCAGGGCAATGCTGTCAGGAGCCTTGTGTTTGACACCTCTGAACTAAATGACATCTGCCTCTAGCAGCCTCTCCCATTTCTATTGTGTTCCTGCTAAGCAGCTGTAAGCCAGGAAACCAAATAATTAGGCTTGTTATAATTACATCTTAAAATAAGGCAAATGGGTTTTGAATGAGGGTCTGAAGGGCTTTCCTGTTAATAAACTGCATGAGTCATAATGCATGGAATTTGTGATGGCTGTTATAGTGGTGGTGGTGGTGGTGGTGATGGTGGTGGTAGTTGTTTGTTCTCCTTCTCTTTCTCCTTTTTTCCTTCTTTTTTCCTTCCTCTTCCTCCTTCTTCCTTCTTCTTCCTCTTCCTCTTCTTCTTCTTTGTCTTCATCTTCTTCATAAATGATCCCTCAATAAGGGCAATGCTACTACTGGACTATATTATCTCTGTGTTACAAATGGGAGGAATTGAAGCAAATAGGTGACCTTGCCCATAGACGAGGCTATGGATATAGATAATCATTGGCAAAATCTTGATCCACACTGAGATTCTTTGACTTCCACATTATTGTCCTTTCTATTACTCAGACTATTCTACTATGCCATATACCATGTCAAGTGCTGGAGATACAAAGGTAAAAATAAAATAGTCTTTATCCTTAAAGTGTTTACATTTTAAGAGGAACTTATTGGGAGTGACCCAACATATACATAGATAAGTAAATATAAACTATATACAAAATAATTTTGTATGGAGGAAGAGCAATATTAACATCCAAGACCTGAGGAAATGTCTCAAGTAGGAGGTGGCACTTGCGTTCAGCCTTGAAGGGAGTTGGGCATCCCAATAGAAAAATAAAGAGGGAGAGCATTTCAAGCATGAAGAACAGCCTGTGCAAAAACACAATGATGGAAGAAAGCATGGCATAAGTGGGAAAAGCAAACAGGTCAGTTTAACTGGCATAGAGAGAGAAGAAAGAGGACTAATATGATAATCAGTAATAATCAGTCTAGAAATGTAGGTTAGAGACCAATCATGATGGACTTTCAATATCAAACTGAGGAATTTGTATTTTATTCTAGAAGCAGTAGAGTCAACAAAGTTGATATTGTGACATTGTTCATATGTGCTTTACCAGAGACAATGTAAATCTCTCCATTCATTTTTATTATTGTTTCCAAAATTCTGCTAAGCAGAAAAATCTTCACCACCTCTGCTTATTTACTATTGCCACCTTGATGATGCTTCTTAGATACCATTAAAGTGTTTCAACTCAACTTGGAAATAGCTATGGTTATATTTTTTAATTTTATTAAACATTTTTACTTTTCTTTTAAAAGAATCACAATTGTAAGTAATCAAATGGCCCATGGAAAGACTGGATTGCATAGAGGTAGAATGTGGCACATTATGAATGATTTGCATCTTAAGAAACGGCATAAAAAATACCATCCAGGAAATTTATGACTAGCAAAGTCCAGTTATGTAGTAAAAACAGGTGACAACTAATGGACAGTTCAAATGCTATTTCCTCTCAGAATACTAAAAGAACTAAAAAAAACAAAAAACAAAAAACAAAAGGTTGTTGAGTAGTTACAACTAAACCCAGATTCCTATAGTCTAGCAAGAAATACATCAAATAATTTTTAAGATGAAAAGAGGAAAAGAAAAATCCTAACAAAGAGATTTTTGTAGAAATACTAGCAGAGAAACTAAGGAAATGAGTAAACCAAAAAACATTCCTAACATAGTGGGGATAAAAATGGATAAAGAAAAACAAGGAGAAATCTGAATAAGAAAGGAATAATTCTTTTTTAACAAGTAGCCTTTCCTCTCTCTCCCCCACCACCAAATAAGAATATAAATATGAAAAGAACCTCCAGAAAAGCTGAGAAGTTTACTAAGAGAACTAAAGGATGCTATTAAGAAGGAGGAAAAAACTTCAAGACAAATAATAAAAATGACAACATAGAACAAAAGGTAGAAAATCTTAATAAAACAGTAGATGGACACTGAAAAAAAAGAATGTAGAATTAAAGTACAAAAATGCAGAGATACCACAAGAAATACTAGAGCAAGGTAAAAGAAAGTAAAATTGAAAAACAATTCAGATCTTAATAAACCAGAGCAACTGACCTTAAAGGCAGCATGGCAAGATGATCTAAAAGTCACTAATCTCCCAGGAAAACAAAAACAAAACAAACAAAAAACAAGAAAAATGAAGCAAAGAAACTAAAAAACATATTTTTGAAAATCATGTAAGAAAATTGCATAGAAGTACTGGAACTAATAGACCAGCTCTAGACCAGAAGTTGTTAAGGTTTTTTGTGTGTCATGGACCCCTTCTCAGAACTGTTTTTAAATAAAAAAATAAAATACATGGATTACAAATGAAACCAATTATATTGAAATAAAGAAATTTTTCCCATTCAAGTTCATAGGCCCCCTGAAATCTATCCACAGAATCCTTAGGACCCCAGGTTGAAAACCTTAATCTAGTCCAGACGTGGGGAACCTGTGGCCTTGAGGCCACATGTAAAGTTTGGATTCCATCAAAGGGTTGCACTAGCATGGAATCACATGTGGCTCAAGACCACAGGTTCCCCACCCTAGCTCTAGTCTAATAGAATCCCATAGGATGTCAGTAGCAATGAACCCCAAATATAACCTACCCAGAAAGGTAGTTGCCAAACTCTAGCTCTTTAAATAGAGGATCTTGTGAGCAATTAAAAAAATGTCATTCATCTATCAAGGAAATACTATTCAAATCACTTAGGACTATTCATAGATTTTTTTTTTTTAAAGTAAAAGAATAATCTAGAAAATAATATACCAAAAAGCAAAGAAAACTACTTTTCACTCAGAGAATATCCTACAAAATGTATTATGTGAATATCATAGAATAATAATGTAGAATGTAGAATGTAGAATGATGAATATGAAGTAGTCAAAGAAGGATAGAAAGACATATGAAATAGTGAAGAATTAGGAAAGCAGAGTCAGAAGAACAACGTACACAAAAACTACTTCAATGTAAATAGAAATATCACTGGAAGACAAGATTCAGGGCAAATAAAAGGAAACGTAGCATAAAAGCCAAAAACAACCTTTCTTCTTCTTAACACTCAGTAAATCATGAAAGTGGAAAGTGACAGGTATTAACTATAAACCACAATCAATGTACTCTGAAGAAAAAGAAGAGAACTGAGTATTGATTAGGGAGTGTCTGCTGTTTCCCCAAAAAGTGATCAATTAAAGGTAAGCAGGGGCGGGAGAACTTAAATGCAAATTGTGACTAGGTTGGGGCAAGAAAAATGTTTCTCCAAGGTACCACATTTACAGGGTGCTAAAAGCCTTATTTTCCACAAGCAGAGTAGAAACAATTAAGCTTAGCACATAGTTTTCAAGAATAATCAGTTAAAATAGCAAGCTACCAAATTATAGTTTCTTTTCCCCTCACTGTGGTAGCTTCCTTGGGAGCAACACATCTGCAGGGCTGTGGCTTTAGTGGGATTTGTGGGGCTTGACTGGTTTAGATACAAAAATTCCTGGTTTTTGTCCAGCCTAGAGGAAGGTCTCTAGCATACTGAGTAATGCCGTTAGGGAAGATTCATGAGAGAATATGGGCAAAAATCACATGAGTTGAAAAGGAATGGATGTTTGCAACCTGCACTGAAGAAGGGAGTATTCACATTGATGAGATCATAGATCTATGGAAATCAGGACTCCCAAGTATAAATATACAATATTTATACTTCTTTATTGCCCAATGTCTTATTCATACTGCCTTCATTTCTCTCACACTTTGGACTTATGAGCTGCATTAAATTGTATTATTTCACTGTTTGCTTTAGACCATATTGAGGATTGCAAGAGGAGGTTAACCTCTTTTCTTTGAAGAGAAATATAGACAGCAGGAGGGAGGGTGTAAGCCCATGTAAGTTTTTTAGTAGCCCATGTAAGTTCTAAAGGTATTTATTCCAACTCTCACTAATAAAGCCAATCCCCAATACTTAGCTACATCTCTCCTTCAGGGTTTTGGGGAACCTAAAGAGTCAAGGATGATTCTCTAATGTCATTACATTTTCACTTCAAAATTATAATTTCATTAGCAGCCTTAAATAGCTTTTGCTAAGGTGATACAGTAAAAACAATTAGTATAAAATATCTCCCCCAAAAGTCTGCAATACATTCTCCCACAAGAACATGTAGAGTCCAAGGGGAAGTAGGTTTAAACATAGAGTATACATGTGGCAAAGCGGTGACTCACATTTCCTAGTTGTTGGAAGTCTTCTCTCATTTGTGGGGTTCTCGAGAAGTTTCCCTTAGGCAGAGCGAATCTGGATACATCTGTCCTTTGCTCCTGATACAGACATTGTTGTCATCCTTCTGGGGAGACAATGCTAGTATGCTGATATAGATATGGGAAATTCAAAATCTTTCAGACTTTTTGAAATTCAAAAGTCTTTCTCTAATCAAAAAGGGATGTGGGGGAAGGAGACCAGTCAGAAGTCAAAGATGAGGGCTTTTCCCCCAAAATTTTCTTCCAATTTGTTTAATTGGAAAAGCCATGCTTGCTCCAATTTCTGGAAAAGATTTCAGTTATCTAGCTTGATAATTTATAGATGGCCCTTGGGGTATGGCCAAATTAGTTCAGTCTATGTAAGCATGACTCTTCTGCAGAATTATAGTTTGAAGGACTTTTGACAGTTAGTCTAGAGCCTACGGATTGATTATCTTATCACTTACTTTAAGTGGGGGTAGAGTGATTTGATTGAGTAAACATCAATCATCCCTACCATTAATTCTAATTACTCGAAACCCTTTTATGTCTTTCTTCTGCAAGGAGCTTGGGGTAATTACTTTCCCCAAATCATCTGATTCTACTCAAATAGGTCTGAGATGTCACTGATTTTGGAGTTGTCTCCTATGATACATATCACAGCCCATCCATGCCTGTCCACCAGAGAGGTTTTTGTCCTTGTCCTCCCTGCAAGATCATCATATGGACATAATCTCCCCATACTAGAGGCCTTAATAACATTACAAGGATACAAACAGAACTTTCTAGCCATCCATCTCTCATCCTTACCCTTGCCAGATGACATCTCTTCCCATCATTCATTTCCTTGATGACATCTTTTAGATTTAGAACTAGAAGGAATCTTAGATACCATCAAGTTTAATTAACCCTTCCTCCTCATTGATTTTACAGATAGGAAACTGAGGCACTGACAGATTTAAGTGGCTTTCCTAGAGTCACATAGTAAGGAAGTGCATATCTGAAGAAGCATTTGAACCCAGGTCTTCCTGACTCCAAGTCCAGTGTCCTATCTATTACACCACACACAGTTTTCTATCCATTAGCCCTCATTGGCACAATGGAGAGAGCACTGGCCTAGAGTCAGGAATCCCTGAGTTCATGTCCAGCCATTAGAAACTTACTAGCTGTGTGGCCCACAGCAAGTCACTTTAACCTGTGTTTGCCTCCAGTTTTCTAATCTGTAAAATGGGGATGATAATAGCACCTTCCTCCCAAGGTTGTGAGGATAGAATGAGATATTTGTAAGGCAAAGTACAGTACATGGCATATAGTAGGTGTTTAATAAATGTTTGTTTCCATCTTTCTTTCATTTCTTTCTTCTTTACTTCTTTGAAGTTCTTTGATTATATGGTGTAGCCCACTCAAACCCCACCATACTTCTCCATTACCCTCTGTGTGATATTCATTTATAATTCATCAGAAGCCGTTGTGTTCTATATATTGGTACCTTACAGTAACAACAGTGGTTTTTCTTAAAATCCAGAGAATTCTAGAAACCTCTTCTCCCAGCTAAGTCAGTTAATTTCTTGAGTAACTAATAATAATCATATATTTCATTCATATCATTTTAAGGATTACAGGGGTGTTTTCACAGTCATTATCTCATTTGGTCTTCATCATTCTTCAAGACAAACAGCTATGTATTCTCACCTCATTTTACAGATGAGGAAACTGAAGTTCAGAGAGTTAAGTGACATGAGAGGTGTCACAGCTAACAGAAAGATCTAGTTTGTTTTTTTTTTTATTGTGGCCAAGTCGTTTCACATCCATCAGCCTCAGTTTCCTCACTTGTCAAAGGGGGATAGATACTAGCATCTCCTTCACAGAGCTATTGTGAGAATTTAATGGGATAATACACTATATATAAAGTATTTTGCAAAACTTAAAGTGCTTTGTAAATGTTAACTGTAATTATTATTGTGGAACCAAGTCTTCTGAAACCAAATCTAATTCTCCTTTCTACCTGTCTATCAAATGAAGTTCTCCTTTCTCACAGGGCAAAGAGAGGCATTTGCCCTTAGGAGAACCCTGCAGATTAAAAATCTCATTTTACAGAAGGGACAGCTCTTGAGAATCTAGCTGTACTCCTAGGTCCCTTGAAGATCCCAAGATGGAATAAGTGACTGTATGGGTCTGGCTTCCCTTCTAAGATATGGACTTCCTCCTGACTCAAACCCTTTAATCCACACTGAATTCATTAAGTATATAGGATCATAGGTTTAGAACTCGAAGTCACCTTAATCTAGAGCAGTATCCTCACCCCAACAGGAAATTGAAAGCATGGGATGTGACTTGCCCAAAGTCACACAGCTAATAAGCAGTGGAGCAGAATTTCAAACCCAAGTTCTCTGACCCCAAATCCAGTACATTTCCCACCACACAAAGTTGTCTCCTTTAAGGTTGTTGGGTTAACTGCCCCCTCCCTGCCAAAAAAAAACTCCACGGAATAATGCTTCCAGAGGAAATGTACATAAAGACCCAGTCTGATTACATCCCAAATGCCATTTTCTGCTCTTTTAATGTTTAATAAAAGAAACACATTCACACATTCAAACACACAACCCACGATGCTGATATGCGCTCGCATTGCACCAAACCCATGCTATTTGCAGAGAACATTTACTTAACCTTAGAGTGATGAGTCCCGGGGTGTTTCATTTCTACAGATTCCAGAAGCATCTCCTTCCCCATCCCTTCCCCACTACCCCACCCCTAGCATTTCAGTAGAATTAATAAAGGGTAGAGGGAGGAAGGGGGATGGGGAGAGGGGAGGAAAAGCTCATGCATAGTCATTGGCTTCGAATAAAAATAACAACACTTAGCATTTACACAGCTCTCTAATGATGATGAGGCCCTTTGAAGATATAGGTTAATCTCCTGGCACCCTGGTGAGTTGGGTCAGTATCATTCCCTCCACTTAGCAGGTGAGGGAATGGAGCAGTGAAAGGTTAATTGACTTGCTTAAGTCAGCTAAGAGAGTGGGGTAGGTGCTCAAGGACTGTTGATTCTCTGCCCCAGTCCCTCATTTTATGGCTTTATTCCCTCCACTAGCTGTGTGTGTGTGTGTGTGTGTGTGTGTGTGTGTGGCTCCCACAAGAATGCCCAAGAAAAAGAATGTATGGAGATTCAAGTTCATCATGAAACCCATGCCTCCATTCCTCTCTACCCTGAAGCCAATGCAGTATGGGGAAAGTGCCCTGGTTTTAGACACAAAGAAGCAACACTCATCGAGGGCAGCTAGGTGTTGCAGTGGATAGAATTCTGGGCTTGGAGAAAGGAAGACATCTTCCTGAGTTCAAATCTAGCTTTAGATGTATCAGCTATGTGACCTTGGAGAAATCACTTAACCTTATTTGCCTCAGTTTCCTCATCTATAAAATGAGCTGGAGAAGGAAATAACAAACCACTGCATTTTTTAGCCAAGAAAACCCCAAATTGGGTCATGAAGATTTGGACAGGACTAAACAGCAACAAAGATGATCTCTGGGTTTTGGGTGGCACACTGGATAGAGATTTTTACATACTTAGAATCAGAAAGACCTGAGTTCAAATCCAACCTCTGACACCTGGCATATGACCCAGAGCAAGTCACTTATCCTCTCTCAGTTTCGTCATTTGTAAAATAAGGGTAATAGCATCCACCTCACAGAATTGTAGTGAGCAATGAAGATAACATATGTAAAATGTATTGCAAACTCTAAAGTGTTATGTAAATGCAAACTATTGTTATTCTGTCCAGCTCTACATCCTATGATATAAAAATTTAATGGGCAGAGTTGTTACACTGACCTACCGGCCCATAGTAAGGGACAGAACTTTCATTTGCAGGACAGATTGAGATAGATGGCAAAAGAAATATTGGAAGTGAGGGGAGAAACCAATTCAGTCAAAAAAAACAGGCTACGGGGAGTGAAAGATTAGACTCGTAAGAAAGCTTGTTGCTGGGAAATGGAGACTGGGATTTTGTGACAGAATGTCCCTCTCCCCCTCCTCCCAGCATTTGAAATCATAATTGTTTGGTGGTATCAAATAACTTCCACATCTTACTCCCCATTCTCCCTGTTGACATGCATAGGTCATCCTTAAGAAACATTCTTTGAGTGTTATATAAGTGATTTGTATGGTGCAATGAGCTCTTTGAAAGGGAGCATGCTGCAGAAATGAAATAAAATCTAAGGGATAAATACAGGTATATTAAAAGGGCCCACGCATTAAATATAAACCTTCCATACGCAATAAAAAGGGTTACAAATTCCTGTCTGTTCTTATGTGGCTACCCTTGCACCTCAGAGGAGGGTAATTGTAGACTCCTAACAATTAACTGAGAACTTGAGGACAGGAGGAGGAAGAAAGGATATTAAGGAAATATAAGAGTGTGGAGACAAGTTGGGGGTGGGGGAATAATGGTAGATCATAGACTACGAAGACTATGCTCTTTAGGAAAGAAGGGAATGTATAGAGTGTTAAACTGAATAAAAATAACCAGGATTCAAATACCACCTCTTACATTTACTAGCTATGTGGCCTTCGGTAAATCCTATAACTCCTCTGAGCCTCTGTTTCCTCAACTAAATGGGGACAATAACGACTACAGGTAGCACCCACACACACACAGGGTCACTTCCCCAAGTGGCATTTCTGTTCATAGAAGGGGTACCCAGAGAACTCTGATTACTAAATCCCCTCAGGGTTGTATGGATGACCAGGAAGAACTAGGTTTTCCAGTCATCTCTGAGCCCCCATCACTCAGGTCTGGCTCAACAACTCCTGAGTCATCAATTCTTCTGGCTAAAAATCCAGTTTGAACAATTTTATCATCATATAATATAAACCCCTCTGCTACTCGTAGCCAGAAATCAGCTCTCCAAAGCTTCCCTCGGGTTGGATTGGAAGCAGGCTTATAATAACAGCAAATACATCAAGGATTGTTCCCCACCATGGGCCAGTCTACCCATGCTGCATGTACTATAATGACCTCAAAGGGGTGGTCTGAGGCTCAAATGAGATAATATATGTAAAGTAGTTTGAAAATTTTAAAGCACTGTTTGAATGCCAGTTGTAATTATTATCTTTAAAAGGAAAAGGGTGGAATAGATCATCTCTACAAGCCCTTCCAGCCCTAAATCCTACGATCTCCCTTCTCAAAGATGATCCCTGCAGAGGTAATATTAGGCACTAATTTGCATGCTCAGCCTAAAGCTTTCTTTACCTTATATAAACTCCACTTTCACCAAAGTACAAGGCCTAGGGCAGTAATCCTTATTCTGCGGCAAAGTTGACCTCAGTTTGTCATGAGTAAAATTCTAAGAACCAGTGGTTGGCAAGAGATAAATGCTGCTTAAATTCCCTGCAGCAAAATGGCTACAGGGATTTGTGATATTCATCTCCTGCTAAGAGAAAAGCCCAGAGCCCTAATAGTAGTATCTATAAATCAGGAGAACTGGAACATAATTTCAAGTGCTTTGGTTCTCTCAACTAACATTGTGACTTTATGGTAAACAGGATGGTAAACATCCCTCCTTTGGGTATTTAGAGAGTACTTTCAAAGGCTTCCTCTTCTAATGCCTTATCTGAGGATGGTGATATGGCCCTAGATTCCTGAAGAGTTCAACAGCAGAATTCACAACTTCTGATGTGCTCTTCCAAACTGAGACACTGGTAACTGACTCTCAGGAACAACCTTGCCATGTTCCAGGGGAAACATCACCAGGTAGGCTTTGGGAAGTGATGAGTTTTTCTTTCTTTTTAAATTTTTATTGTTATTTTTATTTTTTACGTCAGAGGCCCCTGAGGCCTCTCCCTCCGATTGGCTGGTTCTTCCCAGAACTTCCATTTTCAGGAGGATGCCCAGGTCAACCATGTCATCTTCATTGCACTCCTGATTCAATTTCACGGTGTTTTCCCTACCATATCATAGAAACCTCTTCACCCTGGAAGCTTACCCCACCCCTGGACTACTTTTCACATTAGAAATACCTATTTCTCTTGAGACTTCTTCCTCTGATTGACTGGTTCCTTCTAGAATCTCCATTTTGAGGAAGCCCAAGTTTAGCATCTATCTCTTCATTCCTTATAGGCTGAACTTCTTACTTTCCAGACTTTCTCCATCAGGCTTCTGTGTCTGGTATCTTCACTTTCCCACCTATGCCTAAGGCAGTTAGGTGTGGCCACCCTAAGGATGGTGGCCTGCATTCAGGAAGACTGGAGTTTAAATTTGACCTAGGACACCTATTGTCTATGGGACCCTAGACAAGTCAGTTAACCTCTGTCTGCCTCAGTTTCTTTATCTGTAAAGTGGGAATAATAATAGCATCTACTTTAAAGGGCTGTTGTGAGATCAGATGAGGTCTTTTCAAAGTGCTTAGCACAGTGCTGGCATGTAATAGGCACTTCATCAGTGTTTGTTTAGTTCCTTCCTCCCTCCCCCATAACCTGCTTTTCTGTGTTGTCTTCTCACATTAGAATGTAAGTTATTGCAGAGTAGGGGGCTATTCTTTCTTCTTGTATTCCCAGTTCTCAGGACAATGCCTGTCAAATAGTAAGCACTTAGTAATATGACAAGTAAATGCAATAAAAATAAACTGAGGTACACACTCCAAACATAATCAGTTTATTAACAATGATGTATATAACTTAGCAAAGCAGGTCAAACTGGTCAGTGACCCCAGTATGAAAGGAGGACCCTCTTTATAGACACACAGGAAAAGAGGGGGTCTGGGTAGTCAAAGAACATTACAATTGACTATACTGGGGAAAATGGGTTAGCATTCAGATGTTCTTAATGATGCAACTCTATGACAATTAAGGAATGTTAAATATTTTATGGGATTCATTTGCCTCTTGTAATCTTTGTTAAGGGACCAGAACCACCAGGTTAGTTGTCCCCTTGGGAGAGAGCAAACCTTCTCTCCTTGCACAAGGACAGAAAGGGATAAACAACTTACCTTGGGGGGATGGGGAGATAGCACCAGGCTAAGTTAGTTGAAGCTTACAAACAACAAGCAGATGTCCCACGAGTTACCTGCATGAGTGATAACAACATTTCATTTCAACCACACCTATGAATTGCTCAGAGGACAGCTTCATTCTGGAGCTTAAAGCCAGAACTCAGGAATGGGGCTTGACAAAATGGGGAATCAGGGCAATTACAGAATAAAATCAAAATCAAAATACAAAATCAAATGATATGGAGTAATTTTAATTTCTTCAGTAAATATGTCATATCCTGTCTTGACAATGCATCCCACTCCCCTGCCTGACCCTTGGAGTTATCCTAAGACAAAAGAAAGGGAGAAACAGCAATGCAGCCAAACTAACCAATACATCAGCCAAGTATGATGTTTGTAGTGTTTCACAGCCATAGTCCCTCACTGGGGGTGAGGCACAAAGAGCTCAGTCACCTCTATCACTGTCTAGGACTGTGACCTTGGGTAAATCATTGATCCTTTCAGTCTGTTTTCTCATGTGTAGGGTGTGGGTGGTATTCAGAAAGGACTCTTCTGGTGTGAGGGCTTGCTGAGCCCTTTTCAGGGCTACTCATCCCTTTGGTGGACACTTTTGGTGTCCACTTTCTCCCCACTCTCACCTATGGCTCCAAGAAGCTGTAGCATGTACCGTAGCATACCAGGGCAAAACTGTCTTAACTGTCTAAATCAGGTTGAAGGTAATTGACAAGCCTGAAACCTGTCTTTGAGTTAAGAGGATGTCTACTCCAAGCATGTGAAGACTTCCCCTAGCAGAATGGGTGAATGAGAATGTCGTTCCAACAACCATGAAGGCAGCTGAAGCAGGTGCTGCTGAGCACTTAGAATTTGCCTGGTCAGTAATCAAAGATGCCAAGGTCATCCTCTGCACCTTAGGCCAAATTCCAGAATTATCAGGTCAAAGAGTCAGAAAGAAACAATTCAAATATCATGGAACCACAGTCAGGATCATGCAGGACCTTGTAATTTCTAAATTAAAAGATCAGAGGGATTGGAATATGATATTCTGTAAGGCAAACGAGCTTGGATTACAACCAAGAATCAACTACCCAGCAAAACTGAGTATAATCTTTCATGCAATGAGATGTACATTCAGTGAAATAGGGAGCTTCCAGAACTTCCTGATGAAAAGACCAGAGCTCAATGGAAAATTTGATTTTCAAATACAAGACTCAAGAGAGGCACAAAAAGGTATACAGGAAAGGAAAAAAATGTTATTCAGTAACAACAAACTGATTGCATCCCTACATGGGAAAATGATACTTATAACTCTTGAGAATAGTGTCTTTATATACATAGACAGAGGGTTTGGGTAGAAATTAACTGATGTGATGACAAAAAAAAACTAATTAAGAGGTGGAAAAAGAATATACTGGGAGAAGAGGAAAGGAGGAAGCAGAAAAGGGTAAATTACATCACATGAAGAGACACAAAAACATATTACAGTAGAAGGAAAGAAGGGAGAGGAATGAGAACTGTTTGAACCTTACTCTCATCTAAATTGGTTCATGGGGAGAACAACATTCTCAGTTAGGTATAGAAATCTAACTTGCCCTACAGGCAGTAGGAGAGGAAAGGGGGGGAAAGGGAGGGGGTGGTTAGAAGGGAGGGAAGATGTAGTAAGAGAAAAGGGAAAGAAAAGGAAGAGCACTGATAAAAGGGAGGGAAGACTGAGGGATTCAGTTGGTCCAAAGCAAAATTCTTTTGAGGAGGGAAAGGGAGAAAGTAGAAATAAAAGCGTAAGGGAGGGGAGGATGGAGAGAAAGACACAGATAGTAATCATAACTGTGAATGTGAATGGAATGAACATGCCCATAAAACAGAAATGGATAGCAGAATGGATTAAAAACCATAATCCTACAATATGTTGTTTACAAGAAACACATTTGAAATAGGGGATAAACACGGGGGAAAGGATAAAGGCTGGAGTAGAATATATTATGCTTCAGCTGAAGTTAAAAAGAAAAGTAGGGGTAGCAATCCTAATCTCAGACAAAGAAAAAGCAAAAATAGATCTAATTAAAAAAGATAAGGAAGGAAACTATAACCTGCTAAAAGGCACCATAGATAATGAATAACATCATTACTAAACATATAAGCACCAAGTGGTATAGCATCCAAATTTTTGGAGGAGAAGTTAAGGGAGTTACAGAAAGAAATAAACAGCAAAACACTAGTGAGGGACTTCAACCTCCCCGTCTCTGAACTAGACAAATCTAGCCACAAAATAAGCATAAAAGAAGTTAAAGATCTGAGTAGAATTTTAGAAAAGTTAGATATGGTAGCTCTCTGGAGAAAATTGAATGGGAATAGAAAGGAATATACCTTTTTCTCAGTGGTACATGGCACTACACAAAAATAAACCACACACTAGCATTAAAAACCTCACAATCCAGTGCAGAAAGACAGAAATATTAAATGCATCCTTTTCAGATCATGATGCAATAAAAATTATATGTAATAAAGGGTCATGGAAAAGTAGACTAAAAAGTAATTGGAAACTAAATAATCTAATCCTAAAGAAGAAGTGGATCAAACAACAAATCATAGAAACAATCAATAACTTCATCCAAGAGAACGACAATAATGCGACAACATACCAGAACTTATGGAATACAGCAAAAGTAGTTCTTAGGGAAAATTTTATACCTCTCAATGCTTACATGAATAAAATAGAGAAAAGAGATTGATGAATTGGGCATAAAACTAAAAAAGCTAGAAAAAGAACAAATTTAAAATTCCCAATTAAATACCAAATTAGAAATACTGAAAACCAAAGGAGAGATTAATAAAATTGAAATTTAGAAAACCATTGAACTAATAAGTAAAACTAAGAGTTGGTTTTATGAAAAAACCAATAAAATAGATAAACCTTGGGTTAATTTGATTTTAAAAAAAGAAAGGAGAAAACCAGATTACCAGTATCAGAAATGAAAAGGATGAATTCACCACCAAAGAAGAGGAAATTCAAACAATAATTAGAAACTATTTCACCCAATTGTAGGCCAATAAATTTGATGACTTTAGTGAAATACATGAATATTTATAAAAATATAAATTACCCAGATTAACAGAAGAAGAAGTAAAATACTTAAATAGCCCCATCTCAGAAAAAGAATTTGAACAAGCCATCAATGAACTCCCTAGGAAAAAAATTTCCAGGGCCAGATGAATTTACAAGTGAATTCTTTCAAACATTCAAAGAACAATTAATTCCAATACTATATAGATTATTTGGGAAAATAGGCAAAGAAGGAGCCCTACCAAATTCTTTTTATGATACAAATATGGTACTTATACTTGTCAGGAAGAGTCAAAATAGAGGAAGAAAATTATAGACCAATTTTCTTAATGAATATAGATGCAAAAATCTTAAATAAAATATTAGCAAAAAGATTACAGCAACTTATCATGAGAATAATATAGTAAGGCCAGGTAAGATTTATACCAGGAATGCAAGGCTGGCTCAATATTAGGAAAACTATTAACATATTTAATCATATCAACAATAAAACTAACAGAAAACATATGATTATCTCAATAGATGCAAGCTTTTGACAAAATATAACTATTCTTATTAAAAACACTAGAGAGCATAGGGATAAATGGAGCTTTCCTTAAAATGATAAGTAGCATCCACCTAAAACCATCAGCAAGCATTATATATAATGGGGATAAGATAGAAGCATTTCCAGTAAGATCAAAGGTAAAATAAGTATGTCCACTGTCACCAATTCAATATGGTACTAGAAATGATAGTTTTAGCAATAAGAGAAGAAAAAGAAGTAGAAGGAATTAGAATAGGAAAAGAAACTAAGCTATCATTCTTTGCAGATGAAATGATGATATACTTAGGGAATCCTAGAGAATCAAGCAAAAAATTATTTGAAATAATAAACAACTTTAACAAAGTTGCAGGATATAAAATAAATCCACATAAATCACTGGCATTTCTACGTATTACTAACAAAGCCCAACAGTAAGAGACAGAAAGAGAAATTCCATTTAAAGTTACTGTAGAGGGGCAGAGGCAGAGGCATGGGGGAGCAGAGTGGGGCGAAGGTGTTTGGGTATGGGGGGACCTTGACTCTTGGCTCTAGGATCCTGAGTCCTGGATGGTGGCCAGAGGGCTGTAGGCTCCATGCTAACCTTCAGTCAGGCCCACTCCTGAGGAAGCAGATCCAAAGAGGAGCCTGGGAATGGGAGGATAATGACATTCTGGAGATGGTTTCACCCAAATATCACTGAAGTGGAGGCAGAAAATTTGTTGCTGACATGAGGCACTGATGGCAGCTTTTTGACTAGACCCAGTAACAATAACTCAGGAGATTGAGCACTTTCTGTTAGGCGCAAAGGTGCTGTGACTCACATCAAGATTCAGAAAACTGGTGACTATTACAACCTGTATGGAGGGGAGAAGTTTGCCACACTGAATGAGTAAGTGCAGTATTACATGGAGCATCATAGACAGTTGAAAGAAAAGAATAGCAATGTTATTGAGCTCAAGTACCTATTGAACTGTACAGATCTTACCTCAGAGGGTGGTTTCATGGGCACCTCTCTGAGAAAGAAGGAGAGAAATTACTAACTGAGAAAGGAAAAGGGAAGCTTCTTGGTGCAGGAAAGCCAGAGCCACCCAGGGGAATTTTGTTCTCTCTGTGCACAAAGGAGATAACAAGGGCAAGAGTAATGATGGCAAATCAAAAGTGATGCACATCATGATTTGCTGCTGGGATCTGAAATATGAAGTCAGTGGAGGAGACAAGTTTCATCCTTTAACAGATTTTGTGGAGCATCACAGGAAGAACCCCATGGTGGAAACTCTGGGCACAATGCTACAGCTCAAGAAGCCCCTGAACACAATGAGTGTCAATACTGTAGAGACTGAAAGTTATGTGAGAGAATTAAGCAGATTAGCTGAGATAACAGATAAAGTTAATCAAGGCTTTGGGGAAGAATGTGAGACTCTACAACAGCAGAAATGCAAGCTCCTATATAGTCATAAAGCGGGTCAGCAGCCAGAAAATAAAAACAAAAACAGCTATACAAACATCTTGCCTTTTGATCATACTAGGGTTGTTCTGTATGATGGGGATCCAAATGAACCAGTTTCAGATTATGTTAATGCAAACTTTATCATGCCTGAATTTGAGACCAAGCACAACAATTCAAAGGCCAAAAAGAGTCATATTACAACCCAAGGCTGTCTGCAGAACACAACAAATGACTTCTAGACAATAGCGTTCCAGGAGAACTCCCAAGTTATTGTCATGACAACAAAAGAAGTGGAGAGAGGCAAGAGTAAATGTGTCAAGTACTGGCTCAATGAATATGCTCGAAAGGAGTATGTGGCTATGTGTGCTAGGAACATCAAGGAAAGCACTGCCTATGACTATACACTAAGAGAGCTTAAACTCTCTAAGGTTGGACAAGAGAACATGGAGAGAACAGTGTGGCAGTATCATTTTAGAATGTGGTCTGCTCACAGCATGCCCACTGACCCCAGGAGAATTTTGGACTTTTTGGAAGAGGTCCATCATAAGCAGGAGAGCATTCTTGATGCAGGCCCTGTGGTAGTGCGTTACAGTGCTGGAATTGGCAGGACAGGAACTTTCACTGTGATTGAAATCCTTACTGACATTGTCAGAAAGAAAGGTATGGATTGTGACATTGATTTTTCCCAAGACTATTTGGATGGTGAGATCCCAGAAGTCAGGAATGGTTCAGACAGAAGCCCAGTACAGCTTTATTTACGACCATGCAGCCTTATATTGAGACGCTACAGCCCAGAATCGAGGAGGAGCAGAAAAGCAAGAGAAAGAGCATGAATGTACAAACATTAAATATTCCCTAGTGAACCAGACAAAGTGAAGATCAGAGTCCTCTTCCACCCTGCACCCCGACTCCAATCTGTCCAGAAATGAGAGAAGATAGCATTAGAGTAAATGAAAATGTGGGATTGGTGCAGCAGCAGAAAGTTTTAGATGAGAAGCCCTGCCAAAGTTTCAGCTCAGAGCGGGATATGCCTATTCTTCCCTCTATTGCCAAGGCAATATTCACAGCACTGGTGGTGGCTATCAATATGCCAGCGTAGTTCTCAATCGCAAAATATAAAAGGCTATCCATATGGAAGGCAGAAGAAAAACATTTATTTAAACACCAGGAAGCCAAATCCCAGAACCAGAAAGCAAAATCCATCATGGTGACAAAGAAGTTAATAAACATGATCACAGCAGAGGGCAAAGCCATTCTTACCCCTCCCTCAGCCAGGGCCTCCTCACTATCAACTGTCACAATGAGTCAGTCTCAAACTTCCCCTCCCCCAGCCAGGGGCCTTCTCACTATCAACTGTCACAATGTATCAGTCTTAAACCTCCCCTCCCTCAGCCAGGGCCTTCTCACTATCAATTGTCACAATGTATCAATCTTAAACCTCCCCTCCCTCAGCCAGGGCCTTCTCACTATCAATTGTCACAATGTATCAATCTTAAACCTCCCCTCCCTCAGCCAGGGGCCTTCTCACTATCAACTGTCACAATGTATCAGTCTTAAACCTCCCCTCCCTCAGCCAGGGCCTTCTCACTATGAATTGTCACAATGTATCAATCTTAAACCTCCCCTCCCTCAGCCAGGGCCTTCTCACTATCAACTGTCACAATGTGTCAGTTGGCCTGCGTCAGTTCGCCTGCATTCTTTCCCCTCTGACCTGACCTTACTCACTTCCTACCAGTTCCACTCCACCCTTCCTGCTCCGCCCTTCAGCAAGCTCCTCCCACCATATGTGACCCAAGCTTCCAGGAGATTTAAGCAGATCATATGGGCCTATTAATTAATGAGAAATATCTTTCCATTTTAAATTACTATTACATTCCCACCCCCAAAAGGTCAAGAAAGATGCAAGGACTTTCATGTGAAGAATGAATTTGGAAGGTTCACATTCTGATCACTTCTGCTAATAAGCAAGTGCAAACTCATACAAAGATCATGATTTGCTCTCTCAACAATGCCTGATTTACAATTGTTTGTTTTTTAAATAAGAAGAAATTATCTCTACAGTGTAGATAATGTTATATTTTATAGAATTTTGTTTTAAATTGAAGAAGCTATTAAATTTTCATTTCCACATTTTTGTAGATGGTGGTGATTAAAATTCAAGTTATCAGCAAAAATAAATAAATAAAGTTACTGTAGATATTATAAAATATTTGGGAGTCTACCTGCCAAAACAAAACCAGGAATTATATGAACACAATTACAAAACACTTCACACAAATAAAGGCAGATCTAAATAATTGGAAAACATCAGTTGCTCATGAGTTGGCTGAGCAAATATAATAAAAAATAACATTTCACTAAAACTGCCAGGGCATGTTACACTGTATACCAAAATAAAGTCCAAATGGGTGCACAATTTAGATATAAAGATTGATATCATAAGCAAATTAGGAGAGCAAGGAATAGTTTACCTGTCAGATTTATGGAGAATGGAGGGATTTATAACCAAATAAGAGATAGAGAACATTATGAAATGCAAAATGGGTAATTTTGATTACATTAAATTGAAAAGTTTTGCACAAAGAAAGACAATGCAATCAAGATTAGGAAAGAAGCAGAAAATTGGGAAAGATTTTTTACAAATGTCTCTGATAAAGGCCTCATTTCAAAAATATATAGAGAACTGAGTCTAATTTATAAGAATACAAGTCATTCCCCAATTGATAAATGGTTAAAGGATATGAACAGGCAATTTTCAGAGGAAGAAATGAAAGCTATCTATAGTCATATAAAAAACTGCTCTAAATCATTATTGATTAGAAAAATGCAAATCAAAACAACTCAAGTACCACCTAACACCTATCAGATTAGCTAACATGACAAAAGAGGAAAATTATAAATGCTGGAGAAAATGTGGGAAAATTAGAACACTAATTCATTGTTGGTGAAGTTGTGAACTGATCCAACCATTCTGGAGAGCAATTTGGAACTATGCACAAAGGGCTACAAAATTTGTGCATACCCTTTGACTAAACAATACTGCTTCTAGGGCTATATCCCAAAGAAATCATAGAAATGGAAAAAGGACCCACATGTACAACAATATTTACAGCAGCCCTTTTTGTGGTAGTTAAGAACTAGACATTGAGGGGATACCCATCAATTAGGGAATGGTTGAACAAGTTGTGGTATATGAATATAATGGAATACTATCATGCTATAAGAAATGATGAGTAAGCGAACTTCACAAAAACCTGGAAAGACTTATATGAACTGATGCTGAGTGAAGTGAGCAGAACCAGGAGAATGTTACACAGTAATAGCCACATTGTGAGATGACTGACTTTGATAGACTTAACTCTTCTCAGTAATGCAAGGACCTAAAATAACTCAAAAAGCCTCATTATGGAAAATTTCATCCTCATCCACAGAAAGAAATATCATGTCTGAATGCAGATGGAAACATATTATTTGCTTTTTTTTTGTTTTGTTTTTTCTTTCTTATGGTTCCTCCCATTCGTTCCAGTTCTTTTACACAACAGGATTAATGTGAAAATATGTTTAATAAGAATGTGTATGTAGAGCTTCTATCAGACTGCACACCATCTTGGGGAGAGGAGAGAGGAGGGAGATGGAGAAAATTTAAAACTTTTGAAAATAAATAAATTTTGAAAAAAAGAGAGGTGGTAACATTTATATATTGCTTTAAAGTATATCTCATTATCTCATTTGAGCCTCAAAATAACTTTTAAAGCCCGTCAGAACATGACCCCTTCTTCTAGTCAATTCAATAACTGTTATTAAGTACCTACTATGCACCAGACCCTGTACTAAGTGCTGTGGGTAAAATTAAAACCTCAAAGGGCTTACAAACTAAAGGGGAGGGTGACCAAGGATATGCCAGTCCAGGAACATGATGTTTGAGGAGTCCACACTAAGCAGGGCAGCTGGTGGAAAATGAAGAGTTACCTAGAAAGTTCTGAACCTCTACAAAGGGAGGTTTTAGGAGGACAATTTTATTGCTCTTCTCTAACCCTCCAATCAGAGGGGAAAGAGGCTACCAAGGGAGCTGAGTATCAAAAACTGAGTTAATCAGAATGGTGATGAGGTTCTTGACTTTGGACTATTTGATGCTCCTCCCACTTAACATGACAACTGCCATCTCCATGCCTTTGCACTAGCTGTTTCATGTGCTTGGAATGCTTTTCTTCCTCACCTGTGCCTCCTGGCTCCCTGACTTCCTTCAAAACCCAAGATTAAATCTTTGCTTCAGAAGGCCTTTCCTTCCACATGCTCTCACCTCTCCCCAGCCTCCAACCCCCAGCCACTGCCTGCCCCTTTTCCATGGTTTCCCTCTAATGTTACCTTCTACTTACGTATGTGTCTAACTTACCACTGTGCAAAGTTTATCCTACCTGGTAATGTGTATGTCTTCCCCATTAAAATGTAAGCTTCTTGAGACCTTCCTTTAATCCTTAGCCTTTGGCATGGAGTCTGGCATTTATAAGTTTGCTCACTGGCTAACTGATCCTGGGAGGTAGCTTCCACAGGTATTATCCAAATTGTACAAGATACTGAGTTCAATAAGTTTCCTCAAGGACTCTTCTCCTTCAGGATTACAAATCCACATCTTTCTACTCCACCCATTGAACCTGAGAAAAAGAGCAACCATTGGAATTCTTCCACATCAGATTTATTCATGCTACTAGAATCTCTTCCTGTACCCACTCCCAAACAGAAGCCAGGCGAAGATTGATTTTCCCCATCCAAACCTGTTTGATTTGCTTACAATGTGTGGCACAAAGAAGTTCCCCATGTATAAATGTGTAAAAGCTTAAGGAACGTTTTGGAGGCTCAGCTGAAGACTCCCTTTCACCATATTTGTCTGTCTGTCTGTCTATCTCACACACACACACACACACACACACACACACACACACACACACACACACACACACTTCGATGAGAAAGTAGCTTGCCAGGTCATTGTTTCTTAGATATTCCAGAGGTGCTCAGAATATCTCTATAATATTCTACATGTAACTTGTATAGGAGATTAGGTAAACTTGGCTAATTAAGACTCACTCACAACCATCTCCCTGGACAAAAGCTATTGTGGAGGTTGTGTGGAAAACAATTAACCCTGCTTAAGTTCAAATAGCTTGTCTGAGCTGTTAGATCCCCTTTTTCCCCCTCTCTGGAGCCATTAATTAAAGATTCTATCCCTCCCTCTCCAATTCCTCACCACTGTCATTATTTCCCTTCATTCTTGGAGTCTGCCATCACTCTCCTCTCTTCCCTAAGGAATTACATAAATGTAAATTCTAAAAGAATATTACAGGGATTGGATACACTGGGCCACAGGGAATACTAACATCTGTTTCTGTAGAGATGCACCTTTCAGTCCAACAGCACAGCCCACCTAATGCAAAAAGCATTTTTAAGAGAAACTGGCAGGAAACCTGGAGGCTTGAGTCTTCTAAAATCGCAATGAAAATAGATGAGATGAGTTTACATTTGTCAAGGTGAGGGAAATGATACATTCCTGAATGAGTAAATGCGTAAGCGTTGTAGATAAAAATAAAAAATCTCAAAGGAGTTCCAAGGAATTGTATGTGTTTATGGTTTACTTTCTCATCATAGATGCTGGAGGCTTATAATTATCCACATCAGTAGAGCTTGTAAGATTTCACTCACTGGTTACTTGCAGACAGGGGTGCTGACTGCTTTTTATATTTACATAGTATTCAGAGAAAATGAAACATTTTCCTCACAGACAGATTATGCCTATATAAGAAACGATCTTATGTTTTCTGATCTGGAATTCACCAAGACTCATATGATGGTTAGATTCAGGGGATGTGACTTGGCGGGGGAGGGAAGGCAAGGGAGGGAGAATTAAGGATAAAGAATAGTTGGGCTGGAGATGTCTATATGCTTCGATAAAGACCTTTGATCTCATCAGCATGGAATCTACTTCCAACAACAAACTGATTTTCAGATCATTTGTTACTTAGTTTTCCAGAGAAGTCTGGGACACTTGCTTTCACATGGTCACACAGCTCCCATGTGTTAGTACCAGGATGTGAACCCAAGTCTTTTTGATTCAGAAGATAACCCTCTATTCACTGGACCCTCCTACTTCTTAGATGGCTGTGTTGTAAAGGAAATAAGCAAAGGCTCAGTTATTGCAAGATTGATATTATGTCCTATTTCATGGCACTTTGAGGTTGCCATGCCCTTTCAATCCATCACTCATCTAAGAGACCTAACAACTGTAGTAGACAGGGCAACTAGTATAATGCCCATTTTATAGATAAGGAAAACTGAGGCTCAAAGTTGTTGTCATTTTCCTAATGACATGGAATTAGCTAGTTGTTAACTTATAAGCAAGATTTAGGACTTTTGATTTCCAAGACAGTGCATTGTTTTTTTCTACTACAACACAATGCTTTTCAATGAAAAAGGTGAGTTTAGGGCAGGGACCAGAAGCCTTTCACAAGCAGGGTGCCTGTTTGACACACTCTGGATATGTGAGAGGCAAGGGCAAATCCAGTGTATCAAGCATTACATCAGTGCCTGACAAGAAAGGCAGTGTGGTATAGTGGATAGAGTGATAGACTTGGAACCAGGAAATCCTGTGGTTATATGTTGCCTTTGACTCTTATCAGCTGTGTGAGCATTGGTAAGACACATAATGTCTCTGGGTCTTGCCTGTCATTATATCCATATAAGATGGATACAACAATACGTGTACTGTGTATCTCGCAGGAGTTATTGTGGGGTTCAAAGGAGAAAATACATGCAAAGTGTTATATAAATATCAGGTTATCATTATTATTAGTGTTGCCAGTAAACAGGGCAGAGACTGGAAGCAGAAATCAGCATACAAGCCATATTTAGCAAGAGCACTGTAAGTTGTCCCTGATTTAGCTTGTGAGATGAAACAGTCACAGAGTTTCAGAAATGGAAGGAACCTCAGAGAGCATTTACTCCAGCTCATACCCTAAAAAGAATCTCCTCTACAAGCCTATCAGACTCAAGTAGAAAAGGATCTCTGCTGGCTGCATATTGATTTAGAAAACCACAAATTAACATTGTATTATATTGTATTTTTGTTAATTTTTCTAAACATTTCACTATAATATTTTAATCTGGTTCTGGCGGCACTAGCTATTTTTGCAGGCCGCTTGCTACCCATAAACCTCAGGTTTGACATTTCTGCTCTACAATATACCTGATGAGTGTTCATCCAATTTTTTCTTGAAGATTACAAGTAAGGAGGAATATTCTGCCTCTCAAAGCAGCCCATTTCACTTTTGGTTGGCTCTTATAGTTAGGAAGATTTTTCTGTGACATTAGCCTCTCTGCAACTACCACCCACTGGTAACTGATCTGCCCTCTGGGGTCAGATAAGGAGGAAAAGATGAAAAATGAAAATATATAACCATCAAGCCAATTAGACTCCAAAAAGATCCTTGAGGAATAGCCATGAAGAATTGTTGCTCCTTAGAGGAGGACATCTTTGTCTATATGTACCTTTATCTAAGGAGAAGCTCAGTACCTCTTTCCTCCTCTCTCCCTGATGATTCTCAAGATTATGGGCATGTCATATGTTATTGGGCAAACCATGATGCATTACTTTAAGTTCAGTGCTCCACAGGGAAGGCTTTGCTGAATATATTAAGACTTGGTTTCAGCAACCTTGTAATTTATTGACTGATTCCTTCGATCAAGTCCATTCAAGTGGTTTAATAGGTTTCTCATGTAGCTAAATGACTTTTACCATTGCCCCATTGATTATGACTAGATGTAATTCTTCATACCACTTCATAATCATTAATTAGTTAATCTGTACAGAACTCCTGTGAGCTAAGTTAGAATTATTCCTGTTTTACAAAGGGCTTAATCAATAGATATATCGATGGGGAAGCCAAAGCATAGAAAAAAAATAAGTAACTTTGTCAAGTCTCAAAGTTGGAAAAGACTTCAGAGACCATCTAATCCAAGCTATATCTGCCTAGGCATTGGTCATTTGGTAAATTATATGACCAAAGGAATATGATCATTTATCATATGGTAAATGAATTACAGGAAGAATTGGGAGTGGAATTTAGGAGTGTTATGAAGCTCTTCTTCATGGAGAGAGAGAGAGAGAGAGAGAGAGAGAGAGAGAGAGAGAGAGAGAGAGAGAATATTTCATATAGACTTGTGGTGGTGAAGTCTAGAGCTATTTTTCCAGAGGTCTGCCTTTGTCCTTCTCATGGGGTGATCCACTCCTTTATAGCAAACACTAAGAATGCAATAAAAAATCAGCTTATCTTTATCAAAATACAGAACCCATTATAAAGGTACAAAAATCAAATAAATTAAAGTTTTAAGGGAAAGTTATATTAGTTCACCAACAGCAGTGAGGCAGAGAAGGAAAAGAAAGTGGAAAAAAGATAGATTCACCCAGTCCCAATGCAGTAGCAAATTCCACATAGTCAGGCATTCCTTAAATAGGACGTCAAGACAAGTCTCCAACTATTGGTGATCAACAATTTGGGACAGCAGCAGTTTTCCCCTGTAACTGTCTGCTGCTGGAGTTGGCACACTGCTACATACCCCAAACCCTCTATCCTCTCCATAGGACTCTATAAAGTTCCTGGCTTACCCACACCAATCTAGTCCAGTTTACTCCTGTGATCTTTTGATCTCTCCTTCTAGCTGAGGAAAAATATTGGGCTATTATACTTGATTCTAATCTTATCTTTTCCATTATACTTGATTCTAATCTTGTCTTTTCTTCACATTGTTTATACCTACTTGCTCCTTTCCCTAAAGACATTCCCAAATATACTTAGCATCAAAAAAATAAATGTGATCTAAATAATGAAATAAATTTTCTTTTGTAAACTTTAAGAATGAACTCAGTAATGGGTTAAATCATTCCATTTTCTGAGTTATTTGAAAACATCAATTTGTATATAATAGTTTTTTTAACCATCTACACATACATACACACACACACACACACACACACACACATCACAATCTTTCGTGCAGAAGGTGGGCAATATCTAGCTAAGTGATTTAGTAAGAATGCGTGGGGGACCCAAAAGCCTATATGTGAGCAGGAAACTTCCAAATTAGTTCTGGACTCAGGACTTTAGAATGAGGTAGCTAGCTCCATACATAACACCAAATAGAAAGATTCTAAAACACCATAGGAGCATTCTGTGGTAACAAAAAACAAAAACAAAGACAAAAAGAAAACCACACCATTCTTTTTTAGGGTTTCAGATCATATACCATGGCACAAAAATCCAGAAGTAGAAAGATTATGGGGGCCAAACTAGGGTTGGGATATTCTAAACATTACTTTAGAAAATATAAATACCACCCAGTCTGGGACTTGGTAGATTTTTTTCCTACATATATCTAATTATTTTAGCTTACTTGATTATTTATGACTTGGTGTTTTTTTTTCCCTTGTAAATAAATGTCTTTGTTTAAACAAGGTGGCTTACATGTGGTAAGGGAAAAGAAAAGTAGGCACCAGTCAAGCATATATATTTAAGCAATAGTAGAACTAAGGAGAGAGGTTAATTAAGGATTAGATCCAACAGTCTCTGAACCCATAGAATCAAGCAGGCTCACACCAGGAAGGTCAAAGTGGTGTGGAGATGCAAATCATAGATTGAAAATGAGTGAAAGTTTGAGGCAGAGGGTCTTAGCCTGGGAGCTATGAACTTACTTTTTAAATAGACAGATAGATAACTATTTCAACATAACTGGCTTTCTTGTATTACTATATATTTTTTTTCTTTAATTTAAAAAAATTATTCTGAAAGGAAGTCCATATGCCAGACTGTCAAAGGTAGGGTCTATGACACAAAAAAGGTTAAGAATTAGTTTAGAAGGTTATAAAGGAAAAAAATACTGGAACAAAGTTTTTCTGGACCAGAAAATCGCCCAAAAAGCTGATCTGGATCATCCAGTTATAAAATCCAGGGAATATTCCTTTATAGCCATAGCTCTAATGTTTTAGGTTGTTTTTTTTTTTTTACTTTTGGTGAAAATTACCTAGAGGTATTACTCATAGGAGCCTCCTACCAAGGAAAATACAGTCAATTCCAAAGATTGACTCATTCAATTTCATCTGGCATTGTAGAAATTCATTAGTGAATAAGGAAGTTTCCAAAGCTAAATGGTTTCCACTGTGCTCTTGATATAATCGACATTTGTGATCAATATTAAGCAAAATATTTATAGAAATTAAGAAAATCCTCATGACAAAGGTTCCCCAGTGACATGAAAGACCTGGCAACAGGTTGAGGAACTTTTCATTTCTCTGCTTTGTAACCCCCAACCAGAATTGGGGAATTTCTGTAAATGGGCTGCAAGTTGCATGCAAAGAGTATAGTCACCCACTCCCCTTACAAGTGCAGAGATTCACAAGGCTTAAGAATATTCTTTAAAAGTTTATTTGGGACCCATCAGAGACCACAGACAATAACAAGAAGCATCAATGAGAAACCATTCCCACAAGGCCTGTAAGTTTTCTATCAAGAGGGACCTTGGGGTTGCTCATCCATATCAGTGCTTCCTTTCATGGCTCCTCTGGTTGCTTATGCAGCACTAGTTTTCCTGAAGCTCTCATTTCCAGTTACTCTCAGGATAGATCTCCGCAACAGGCTCATTTTGCTTATATATTCTGCAGCTTCTCTCCTTCAATTTATTTTCAGCTTCTAGCAAATGCTGGCTATTCCCAGGGGACAAAAATTCTTTCTCTGGCATCTCTTCCAGTCTGTGTAACAGATATGAAATGCAGCTGTGTTTCTAAAATCTTGTCTTTATTGTGATTCCCACAGCCCCTGACCTGGTACATTTTAATTCCCCCTAGGTAGTTGAGTGACCAAAGGTAGTTGTCTAAAGAGAAGAACTACCTAGTCTTTCTATCTTATTTTTATGTGAACAGAGCCACTGTTTTTCAAATTCTCTCAAGGATGACTCTCTCTCTCTCTCTCTCTCTCTCTCTCTCTCTCTCTCTCTCTCTCTCTCTAGTTGCTACCCTTAGCACCACCACCAAAGGGGTGAGGGTTTCCTTCAACCTGCCATGGCAATGGACCAGTAAGAAGGGAAAGTAACCCCAGTTAATTGTAGTTAAGTAACTGCCCAAAGTCATTACCTTAGAAAACTTTCTTCCCCCTAGAACACGACTGACTTACTTTGCTTTCCCCATGGGAGTTGAGGGCAGTCCAAATTGATTAATCATTTTGCTGCTTTGGGGGAGGTATAATAATACTTATCAATAAAATATATCTTTACTTCATCTTTAGTCCCCCACTAATAATTATTCCAACAAATTAGAAAAGAGAATTGTCTTTCTTCTCTATGTCCTTAAGGGACCATTGCTCTGATAAATTACTTTTCCATGCCTCAAGGAAACACACACACAACACAAATGTTATTTTAGAGAAATCAGTTTGTTTATAAGAAACAGCCAAAAAAAAAGTGAATGGATTTTTTAAGTGCAGAATGACATATATTGACTCAGCATGAAAGTCAGAATACAGAAAGAGAGAAAGGAGTAGGACTTTAGCCATTTGTAGTTCTTGCTAAATAGAGGCAGCTATAGTTCCTTCCAAACATTTCTCTCCTGGTCAGGGCAACAGTAGTAGCAGTAGAGTCACAGAAGCAGTGGTTCTGAGCATCCCCTCCAGTGCAGAGGCTACTCTTTCATCCTTTCTCATTCTTCTTTTCTCTCTGTTTTGCTGCTGTTACCTAATCATCAATCCTCTGTACACTTGCATAATCATCCTCTCTTGTGATATTTCGGCTCTCCACCCCGCCCCCAACACCAACTCAATTAGAATAAAAGGAGAAGGAAATTATCTTTTTAGACACGACCATGACTGCATAGTTTCCAAGAGGTCAAGTAAGGAGGACACCAGAAATATCTGCCTGCGAGCAGACATTGTCTCCAGTGAACCATTACATTAAAATTACCTAGGGCCACTTCCAAAAATATCGAGGTGAAGGAAAGGGCTTGCATGACCTCTAGTACTACTACACTTTGGGCATGGAAAGATTTTTTAGGGCCTGCTATAACAAATCATATGCCATCAGTCACAAACACTCAAACACAAAGGAGGCCTAAACGAGCCCTCTTTTTCCATTATTTCTCCACTTACCACTCTGCCAATCCCAAATTCAAGTTAAATGGGTTACAAAAGACAAAGTGACCAGGGGAAGTCACAAAATCTTTGGGGCTGAATTATTTTGACCACCTAGACCCTGCCAGGAAATTCTCCCTACTCTCCTCTCCCAATTCAAGGCCTATTGAAATCTGAGTCCTACTCTGTAGTTCTTAAGTCCATCAATAAGAACATTTAGTTCAACAAATTGCCCAACGTAACAAGTTTAAGAACAAAGGGAAAGGTGACACAGAAATGGCACAATGGTAGATTGTAGTTAATGTGGAGCTAAGGAAAGCTAAGAAGGATGACCGGATGATTAAAGGAGCAATTTCTGTAGCTTTCTTGGAGGTATTACTTCTCCTCTGTTAAAAAAAAAAAATGAGTGAGACTTGTCAAAGGCACAAATACTAATAATCTGTACTTTCAGCTGCAGGCTGCCTGGGCTTGTAGGGAGTTTCTTTCTAAGGAGAAATAGCAACCCCACAGAACAAATAGTTGAAGTGGGCATGATTCCAAAGCTTGCAGGCATCTTGGGCAGTACAGGCCATGTTATTCAGTCTGAATCTGTTCAGACACTTGCCAGTATGGCTTCTAGAACATCCAAAATGGCCAGGGATGTAGTAAATTGAGGAACAAGGCCAGCCTGCTCTATCCCTTTTGCTGTATCATCATCCATCTCCCCTACCCTAAGCATGAATGTTCTCCAAGGCATTGTCGGCCCTCTTCTTCCTCTATACTCAGTCAGTCAATAAACATTTATTAAGCACTTTCTACACTCCAGGTCAGCACTGCAGATACCAAAGGGAAAAAAGCCAAAGATAGTTCCGGTCCTCAAGAAGTTCATCCAGTGTTCTGGCCCCATGGTCTCGCTTTCTATTCTCACAAATTCAATTATATTCTTTACACCAGAGATGTCAAACACACAGCCACTACCACAACACTCCAGAGTGCAGTCCAAACCAGATTAAAATGTAATTGAGAAATACTTAATAAAATAAATAAAAATGCAAAAAAACCCATAAATAACATCACATTTTAAAACCAAATCAATATGCAATCAGGGATCCTTATATATGGATTAGTGACCCCCATTTCTATTTGAATTTGACACCACTGCTCTAAACAATCACTCCAAATCTATGTAGCCTAAACTCTCCCTCAAACACCTTGTCCTACACTATTGACAGCTTGCTGGAAATCTCCACTTCAATATTCAATCCATGTGAAACCAAACTTGTCATCGTTGTATAATGAGACTTTGAGGCACGCCCAGATCACTTAACACAGAGGTGGCTACTATGTCGGATGTCACAGTGAAGGTCTTGTTTATTTCTAGCATAGACACAATGGGAAGCTGAGTAGGGGGAATGGCCACATTCTCCTTACACCTTGTGGCCCTGAGAAATGCTTTAGGGTTTTGGTCTTGTCTCATTTTCCCTTTTCAATTTTAGACATAGGAAATGGAGTCGTGGGACCCAGGACCATGGTGACCTTAGAGCCAGATTTCTAGCCTGGATATTGCTGCCAGGTAGGCAAAGAAACCCTGAAAAACCTGAGTACCTTGTCTCTAGACTAAGAGAGCTTTGGACTTAGAACTCGTTGGGATTAATGCTATCTAGTAACTGAGCTAAATTGTAAATTTAATTTAATTGATTAATTTATTAATTAAATTACAGTTTAATTTAATTTCTCCCCAGAGAAGAGATATAGAAGGGATTATGCCCCTAGGTGTTGCAAGAACATTTATATATTTTTTTTTCTCTTGCCATACCTTGGAAGTAAATAATACTTTGCAAAAGCTAATCTGATAAGTAAATGGTTAACTGGAACTGGGTACTTAGACTTCTAAAACTTGAAGAATCATAATAAGTACGCGCTTGAGCCAATACTGAGATCAAAGTTTCCACTCCCTGCCCCACCTCACACCCCAGAAAAACTCATAAAGATATTGAGTACTCTGGAGAAAGAGTAGAAATCTAACACCTCTGATCATCAGGCAGTAGTTACCAGAGTAGTCACTGCTACACTTGATTATACTGAGGACTTCCCAGCCAGTCAGTATTGATCCTTCTCAGCTGCTCATGTTCAATTCAGTTGCCAGGTCCTGTTAATTCTCTATAATACCTCTCACATCAATACTCTTCTCTCTATCAGGATGGCCTCCACCCTACTTCAGGCCCTGGACGCCTCTCACCTGCTCTATTTAAATAGCTTCCAAAATTCTTTTTCTGTTTCCAGCCTTTTCTCTCTGATCTATTCTACACGCAGCAGCCAAAACTCAGGTCTGACCATGTCACTCTTCTGGTCAAAAATTTGCAGCGGCTCCCTTTCTGCTCATATCAAGTGCAAACTTCTCATCCTTCCATTGAAAGCCTTCCACAATCTAATTCCAATAGACTTTTGCAGTATTGCTTCATATTTATTTCCCTTCACGTATTCTAATTCCATCAGGAATGGACTACTGGCGCTTCCCTGAATTTAGTCCCCTGCTTGTATGGCTTTGCCCAGTCTGCTCTATTCCCTCTACCTCTCCAAATGCCTCTCTTCCTTCAGTGTTAAACTCAATCAATCTATAAACATTTATTAAATATCTACTGTGTTCCAGGCACTGTGTTAAATACTAGGAATACAAAAAGAGGCAGAGGGCAGTCTCTGCCTTCAGGAGCACTCTAATAGAGAAAACAACATGCAAAGAAATAGATATAAAACAAGCTCTGTGCAGGATAGATAGGAAATTATTAACAGAAGGAAGGCACTAAAATTAAATGGGGATGGGAAAGACTTCCTGTAGAAGGTGAGATTTTAGTTGGGGCATAAAGAAAACCAGGGAGGTCTATGGGCAGAGCAGAGGAGGCATGAGGGACAGTCAGATAAAATGACTGGAGCCAAGAGATAAGCAGGTATTGTTCAGATACAACCAGGAGCTCGCTGACAGTGAATGGAAGAGTAAGGAGTAAGGTCTAAAAAGATTGAAAAGATAAGAGAGGGCCAAGTTATGAAGGGCTATGAGTGCCAAACGGAGCATTTTGTATTTTATCCTGGAGGCAACAGGGAATCACCACCAGAGTGTACTGAATAGGAAGGTGACCTGATCACCTTCCGATTCACTTTAGAGGCTAAATGGAGGATAGATTGGAGTGGGGAGAGACTTGAGGCAGGCACACCCTCTAGCAGTCTATTGCAATAATCTAGGTGCGAAATGATAGGGGCCTGTATTAGAGAATTGCTACTTCCTCAAGGATGTTTTTCCTGAGGTCCTATATGCACAAAAAGCTCTTTTTGTGGTGGCAAAGAATTAGAAGTTGAGGGGATGCCCATCAATAGGGGAATGACTAAATAAGCTGTGGTATATGAATGTAATGGAATAGTATTGTGCTATAAAAATGATGAGCAGGTGGATTTCAGAAACACCTGGAAAAATTTATATGAACTGATGCAAAATAAAGTGAGCAGAACCAGGAGAACATTGTACACAGTAACAGCAACATAATGGATGATCAACTGTGATTGACTTAGCTCTTCTCAGTAATACAATGATCCAAAACAAGTCCAAAAGACTCATGATGGAAAATGGTATCCACGAGAAAGAACTGATATTTGATTTCAAATCAAAGCATACTCTATTTGCTTTCTTTATTTTTTTCTTTCTTTATTTTTTCTTGTTTCTTCTTTAGCAATGTGACTTATGTGGAAATATGTTTTACATGATTGCACATATATAACCTATTGCTTACTGCCTTAAGGAGGGGGAAGGAAAAGGAGGGAGAAAATTTGGAACTCAAAATTTTAGTTAAAAATTAATATTTTAAATTATCTTTATATGTAATTGAGGAAAAAATACTATTTTTAAAAAGGGCCCTGATCTATGTTTTATCCCTCCTCAGAATGCCATGTATATTTTTATAAATATGTATATACATATATAGTATCTATAACATATATTCATACACAATACACTCACACATACACACACACACATATATGTATATGTGTGTGTGTGTATGTATGGGTACACATAGAATATAAGCTCATTGAGGGCAAGGATATTTGTTCTTTTGGTCTTTGCATCCCTAATACCTGAGAGTAAGCATGGGATAGTGGATAGAGAACCATACTAGGAGTCAGAAATAGATAGAATCAGATCCTGACTCTCATAGATACTGGTTGTGTGACCCTGGATTAAGTGATTTCACTTAATCTCTCAGTACTATCAGGTATCTCTAAAATTATAAATTGCAAAACAATTACATTTCTCTGATTCCTAAGAGAGAGTTTCCTCACTAGGGAGCCCCCTGCTCCAAGGAAATCACAAGTGTGGACCAGAAAAGATAGTAAAAAATCCAACCACACCTTTTACATAGCACAATTAAGCTGACGCACAGTAGGTGTTTAATAAATACGTGCAGAATTGCTCTGTTGATATCTAGCCAGGTTCACATCAGTGAACAAACTGTCTGGATTTTAAGAAGATTGCAGATGGTGACTCATCCCACAGTGATCTGGCTATTCATATATGGCATAGTGAGGGGCAGCTAGATGATGCAGTGCATAGAACATTGGGTCTGAAATCAGGAAGGTTCCTCTTTCTGAGTTCAAATCCAGCCATAGACACTTTCTAGCTGTGTGACCTTACCCCTGTTTGTGTCAGTTTCCTATCTTTAAAATGAGCTGGAAAAGAAAATGGCAAACAACTCCAGTGTCTTTGCCAAGAAGACCCCAAATGGGGTAAGAAAGAATTAGACATGACTGAAAAGTGACTAAACAACAAATACAGCATAGTACTCCCTCTTTGACCTCTAAGTTCCCATTATATAATCATTAGTAAATCAAAATTTATCTAATCTTAGAATCATGGAAGTAAGAGCTGGAAGGGACTTTCCAGATAATCTCAACCAACCTCTGAATTTTGCAGATTAGGAAATCAAGGCTCAGATAGATTTTCTAAAGATCACACAACTAGCAAAGACTAGAGTAGACATTTAAGAATCCAGGTCCTCTGACTCCAAGTCCAGTGTTCTTTTCACTATATCATATTTGTCCTTTTCAGCTGAACTCTTTCAAATATTTGTCATAACCAGAATCCTCCTCCCCATAGAAACAACTGAGCTAATCCTTCCAGCTTTGGTTCCCTTCTGGCTTCATGAAGTTCAGGAAATTCTGTTAGAGACTTAATGGGCTGTTTTCTATATTACCAAGGCCTGTCATGACTACTCAAAGTGATTGTGAAGACAAGGCTAAGTAACAGATAATGAATTCATTGTCTTCTCCATTAAAATGTAACCTTGATGACAAAAACATTTCACTCTTTTTTCCTTTGTATCCTCTGTGCTTACTTACCATAGTACCTGGCACATAATAGGTGGTTAATAAATGCTTGTTGCTTCACTCCTCAGAAACCATAGGAAACCTCATCCCTGGGACAGATGAATAAGCTCAGATTCAAGAACGATTGTTGACTTTCCCAGTCTGCTTACTCATCCTAAAACCAATATCCAGAAATAGACCATACAGATGCTGCCAAACATTGCTGCTAGCTCCCAGGCTGTCTAGAAAGTTATGAATCACAGACTAGTACCTTACTCATTGGCATTCTGCCAAAGAGAATTTTTAAGTCTTAAAAGGAAGCTGTGAAACCTAACATCAAGTAACTCAGTAGGGGTAATAATTGAATGGACTGTATTCTTTGTCTGAAATGTCATTATGGAACCTTGGACCAACTTTTCATCTGCCAAGAAAAAAAGATCAAAATCATCCTACTGAATCTGGATGCAAGTATGTCAATATTTTTCTAAGCAGTTAAAAAACTTGATAAAACTGAAAAACTCTATAGTATGATTATAAACTATGAAGAACAAGAGCGAATGGAATTTCCAGTGCTTAGTACAGTGCCTAGCACATGACTTCATAGTCTCATAGAAATGAACTGGCACACAGGCTTCTGTAAGGCCCCTTAAATATTTCTCAGTAAATGTTTAACCAGGTTCTGTATCTGATAGTTGCAGATCATTATTGTGGTCACTAATTAATATTAATAATAACTAGCATTTATAGAGCTCTGTTTGATTTGTAAAAACACTTTACATAGGTTATCCTATTTGATTATTGATTCTCATAACAACCCTATGAAGTTGGTACTATTATTATTTCCATTTGACAGATGAACAAAATGAGGTAGGAGATTAAGTGACTCATCCCAGGTTGCGCAGTTAGTAAGTGTTTGAGGCAGGGATCCTGTCTCTAAGTCTAAGACTTTAGTCACTGAACCACCTAGGCTTCTCAATGACATGATAATTTTCTAGAACATTTAATTTTTAGACTTTATAAACAATGAAGTCATTTGATATGTATCTTGTTTGGCATAGTTTTGGCTTACTGTGTCTCTCTACTAAGATCTTTTATTTTAATGTGACTTGTAATGTAGCATTACTTGTCACATAAAACATATTTAAGAAACTTGGAACTGAATACACAGTATCAGAAACCTCTTTGCTAAGTTTTTTTTTATTTCTATGGGGAATTTCATGTCTTGCAGTGCTCAGTAAACAAAAACTCAAATCCATTCTTTATCTCAAAATTTGAAAGAAAGAAAAAACAATTCACCCTAAATCACAATCACAACAAAAAATAGCCAAGGGAGCCAGGAATGATGGGTGAGATTGCAAAGAAACAAATTTAGCTATAATGCAAGGGAAACCTTCCAACAAGCAGAGATATCCAAAGGTTGAATAGGTTGTCTTGGCAGGCAGTAAGTTCTTCCTCACTGGAGGTAAGGTTGGATGGACCTGAAAAGTATGATGTGAAAAGGATTCTGGTTTAGGGATAAGTTGGACCAGAAGATCTCTAAGGTTCTGCGATCACAATCCAAGGAACTAAAATAAAGTAAATTGTCTGTTTACTGCTCTGCCAAAAAAAGAGAAGAAAAAAAATCATTCTAGGGGTCTGAAGAAATAGAGATAACCTTAACTCCCCAGAGCCTGGCTATTCTCATGTAATAGCTTGCAAACTCTCAACCTTATAGACCTGAATTTTGATGGGCTAGAAATTTAGTGGAAAACTCATTAAATAGAAACCTTTAATAATGTCATTTCTCGTTTTTTATCTGGTTCACGTACAATCCTGCCTGTTCTACATAACAAACTGGTGCTGACTGATAAAACAGGGCAGGAATTTATCCTCTGTTTCGTGCAACCTGAGAGTTAGAAGGAAGGTCAAGTGTAGCCCCCCCCCCCCCCCCCCCAGGCAGAACTGCACCTAATCCATTCAGTCCAGACTTCCAACCATCTGGTAGCAACATTATGTCTCTCCTTTTTCTCTACCACATATATTCATAGTGTAGTATAGAGCTGTTCCAGGAACCCCTGGGTTCAGGTGCCACCTCTGACATGTACTGGCCATAAGTCACTTAACATATCAGTGATCTAAATAGCTTTCTATGACTGTAAGTTATCAGAACAGGTGATGATCTGCAGTCATTGTTGGAGTTTCTTCACTAAAAATTCTGTACATCAATGAAATCATGTGTACAATATCATCTTATCACATATATTCACAGAAACACACAAAAAAAAATAGAGTGTGGAAGAGGCTTCAGAGGTCATCTAATCCAAACCTAGCTGGTCAAAAATCCCCTTTAAAATATCCCTGGCAAGTGTTTTTCCAACTTAATCTGGAAGTTCAGTAAGATTAAAGCTGTTCAATTATTCCATCATATCTGACTGTTCGTGATCCCATGACCATAATGTCCATGGGGTTTTCTTGGCAAAGATACTGGGATTATGCACCATTTCCATCTCCAGCTCATTTGAAGATGAGGAAACTGAGTTAAGCAATTTGCTCAGACTCACAGTAACTGAGTTAGTAGTAGTAACTGAGTTAGTTGTAACTGAGTAGTAACTGAGTAACTGAGTAACTGAGGCCAGATTTGAACTCATAAAGTTAAATCTTCCTGACTTCAGGTCTAGCACTCTAGCCATTGCACTACCTAGTTGCCATTCAGTAGGAACACACTATTCCTAGCTTCCAGACAGCTCCAATCATTTTTTTCTTAAGTCAATCAGAAACCCATCTCTTTGCAGCTTAAATTCATAGCTCCTACTGTCACCATCCTTGACCTTTGTTTATGTTACTCTCTTGCCTAGAATACCCTCACTTTTTCCTCTCTATCAGCTAAATTCTTCCTGCCTGTTCCAAACTGCAAGGCTCAGTTCACACTCCACTTCTCATGCAAAACTTTTAGACAGAGATGAGTCTCTGTGTGAACAATCAATCAACAAGTGTACCTTCTTCAGGCCAGCAATTGTGCTAGGTGCTAAGGATACAAGTGCAAAGAATAAAATAATCCCTACTTACAAGCATCTTACATTTTAATGGGGGAAACTAGAAGCACATATAAAAATTAACAGCATAGATGTAAAGTAAATACATACATACTTGCATACACACTTACATACCTACATACAATGCAGTTAAATACAAAATAGTTTGGAAGGAGGGGCAGTAGCCTTTGGGACCTGGGGCATGGGTTAACAAAGGTTTCATAGAGAAGATAATGCCTGGGCTGCAATCTGAAAGGAAGAGAAGGACACTATGAGGTGGACAAAAGGAAAGAGGGCATTCCAAGCATGAGGAATGGCTAGTACAGAGGTGCAGAGACAGCAGAAGCTTTAAAACTCTTTTTTTACCTTTTTAAACACCAGTGATTTTTTTAATGTATTCATGGGAATCTGTCAAAAAAGATTACCCGACAACTAGAATTTTCTCTAGAGTTATTTCTACATGGCATTGCTTTCTTTCTTTTCTTTTCTGAAAACTCCTAAAAGTTTTGCTTCAATCCAAATCTATGAGAAGCTATATCAGAAACACGATATGGAGATTCAGTCTCAGGTAAGCATCCCTACCTCTTAGCACAAGATGCATTTTCAGTTGGCCAAACTCACTTGAGCACAAGAGATAGTTTTCCAGTGATCAGTGTGAAAATTCTGTTTCCTCAGACCCTTCTGCAATTCCCTTGCCAGGAGTCAAGTTTTTTATACAAGATTCTCATAGCAGAACTGACCTTCAGTGGTGTTGATGAGGTAGATAGTGTTTGGGGCAGATGGGACAGGCAGGATGCTGTATGTGAGAGATGAGATAAAATGCAGGTTTGACCAGCCATAGACTATGCATTGATCCCCCCACCCCCACCCCATGGACTTATCTGTGTGCTTTCACAAAGCACCCCCCAACTATCTGACATTCCAGAATAGCTCTTCTTCTCCCCTTTCCTGTTCCCTTTGCTTATCTGCATAACAAAGACACCTTTGGACTATCTCATATTCTAGGCATTCCACAATCATGCTTGCCCCTCCTCCCTTTCTCCTGCTTCCCTTTCCCCTATCCCATCAAACTGTATTTAGACCAGACACCTAACCTGGCTAACTGACCTCTTCTACTTGGAGCAGGGCCTGCTGGGTATGTCACCCAATAAATAAAAGCCTTGTTTAACTTGGAGACAATCTGAGTGAATTCTTTTCAGGGCAGACCCTGTGACCTATATGTCTATTCCTAGTCATTCTGGTGTACCCCAACATTTTTGCCTGTGAACCCCGACAGTGTAGGTCTATGGCAGGGGGAGTCTGCAGCCTTAAGGCCACATGTGGCCTTCTAGGTCCTTATGTTTGGCCTTTTGACTGAATCCAAATGTTCTACAAAAAGGTCACACTTAAAGACCTAAAAGACCACATGTGGCCTTAAGGCTGCATGTTCCCCACCCCTCATCCAAGGCATAAGAGCATTCAAAATCATTCAATTTCTGAAACATATTAAGCTCATTTGTTTTATAGGATCTATTGTGGTTTCTATTGGTAGCTTCCAAGGCTCATGTTTCCGTAGTCATTCCAAGGAGGTAAGGAGGAATCAATGGTAAAAAATTCCATGCCCTTAAGCAAATTCCATGCCCAAGCTAGATCCCCTATTAGCAGTGGTACAATTATTAGCCACCCTTGTTCTCAGAGATGCATTACAACATTTATGTGCTTTGTGGAAGGAAAAAAAGCAGTCAAAGCTGTCCCATAGTTTCAATATTACTAATGGAAGTAGCACCCTGATGGGAAGAAAAACAAACATCTTGGCTCTGTCATTGCCTCATTTACTGGACAATTCAAATGAAAAACATTGTCTTCCCTCTGCCTCTATTTGTACTGCATAAAATTTGTACTACATAAAATTCCTCCATTCACTCATAACTCCATTTTCCCTTTTCCTCCCCATTTCACATCACTCAGCTGCCTTCTACCACTTCCTTTTCCTTCGCTGCCCTTCAAATTTGGATATTCTTGACTCCAGTTCAAAATTCTATCCACTAAGATTGTGTATCAAATATTTAAGCTCTCATGAATTTTTTTATATGTAAATGAAAAGGGTCTGAAAACATGGAAATAGTCCTTGAAGTTTACTACTTGAACATCTTTGTGAATTTACCATCCATTCCTGGGTCTCTGCCATTCTTCATACCTCTGGGCTTGGTTCCCTTATCTGTAAAATGAGAAGACTGGACTATCTAATGATCTCTAAGCCTTAGTCATATCAGACCTTGAAGCAAGGAGTCAGATTGTTATGAGATAATTTATTGGTCAGGAAAGCATTGTTTTAGGAAAAGAAGCCTGGAAGATGTATGAATTACCAACTACCTTATAGGCATAGACTCGCAGACATCTCAAACTCAACAGGTCTAAAATAGATCACATTATATTCCCCCCTCCACCCACACTCCCACCCATGAACATGGTCATTTTTCTTCAAAATTTTCCTTTTTCTGTCAATCTCACAGCCATCTTCTGAGTCTCCTACATTTGCAAATCTCAAATCCTCAACTCTTTAAATATCCAGTTTCCTAATCTCATTTCTACCTGCATAGTCTCTCTATTATTCAAAATCTTCTCAATCCTTATGCAACCATCACTTTAGTTCAGGCCGTCATCATCTCTTGCCTGGACTATTGCAATATCCTCCCATTCAGTCTCCTTACCTCAAGTCTCTCCCCACTCCAATCCATCCTTCATATAACTGTCAAATTGACTTTCCTGAAGCAAAGATCTAACCATATTTCTTCCATACTCAAACTCCAGTGGCTCTCTATTGCCTCTAGGATGAAATATAAACTCCTCTGATTGACATGTAAAATTGTGGGTAAAAAGTCTTGTCTCCAGTTTAGTCATTAACATCATGTGCAAGCAGGTGGGGAGATTTAAGCAAGAGAAAGGCATTGGAACTTTCTATCTATTCCAGAAATCATGCTATGCCTAAGGGTACTTCTGACAAGAATAAATTCCCTCCAAATAATAATAATGATAATAATAAATAGAAAACATTTATGAAGCCCTTTAAAGTCTAGAAAAACACTTCACATATATTAACTAATTTGATCCACATTTCCATCTATTGTAATTTTGCCCTTCCTTCAAGGACTCACTCAGATTTAAGTCTTCTCTGAAAAAGAACAGCACACTTTTATTACTCACTTCTTGTGGAGGTGGATGTGAAATTTGGAGCCTGCCCTTGAGCAGAGGTCAGGCCCTTCTTCTTCCTTCCTTTTCTGCCTACCCTTCCTCATCCTCTATCTCTTAACTCTAGGACCTTCCCTTCCTCTGCCCAAAGACTCCTAGATCATTCTCCTTGAGAAGGAAGTCAGAAGCCAAAAGTGTTTGTCCTCAACATGACAGCCCCAACATTAAACTTAGGAGGTCCTCCTTAGCTATCCTACTCAGTGAGAATGATTGCTGCTTGGATCATGACAGAAAGGAGGCAAAAGAAAGTAACTTTCTCTGTCCCAACTGTGCATTAAACTATAGGCATCACCAGCAGCCTAACTCACCATCTGGCTGCTACCATGTTCTACCACCACAGCAGCTGTAGCCCCTTAGCTCTATAATGAGAGTGTCTGTCTCCTCATGGTTTCCATTAACAGTGACCTGACTGAAAAAGGGCAACATTAACATGTGTCTACACATTCTTTCCTGTCCTGATGCCTTGCTGGTTTTGACTTCCTACATGGGTTCTGTTGACTTCCCCTTGGGCATACCAGACCTTGAAGCAAGCAAGAGTCAGGTTGTTATATGGTTCTGACCTATTGGTCAGAAAAGAGAATTTCAGTATTAAGTTCTAGGTAGCAATTATAGGTTGGATTTTTTTTAAGAGGGGAAGTTTGGAACTACCCATGACATTTCTCTTTCTTTATTATTCACTAAATCCAATTACTTAACGTTTGTTGATCCTCCCTCTACAATATCTCTCAAGTCTGTCTCTTCCACTCATACAGTCTCTGACCTAGTACAGATATTCATCAGTTCTCACCTGGAATATTTCAACAGCTTCATTAATACTTTTCCTGCTTCCAGTCTCTTCCCTTACCAATCCATCCTCCATGGATAGATGGATAGATGAATGGATGGATAGAGAGATAGATATTCATACATATACATATTTGCATGTGTTCAGCAGATATATATATATGTATACACACACAATGTAGGTATATAAAATATATATAGTTGTTTGTATGTGCATACATACTAGCAGAATGCTGGGCATACAAAAACAAGCAAGCAAAGTTGATAGTCCTTGCCCTCAAGGAGGTTATGTTCTAAATGAGGGAAAACAACATAAAAAGGGAGCTAACAAATGGGGGAGGGAAGTATTATGGTGTGGAAATGGTTGTGTTGTGGAAGCCTGGTTTGGGGGAAAATAAGGCAAAAGATCACCTATCAAAGCCTGGAATCCCAGGGCAGTAATCCCAGGTTTTAATGGTGGGGAAATGGATATGATAGCCAAAGTGAAGACATCATGATATGGAGATGGCTAGGAACTTATGTGGAGGCCTCCTGTGGGTCAAGAGAAGGTGAAAGCCTTATCTTTTTTTTATTTATTTTATTTATATTTTTTTATTTATCTTTTGAAAGCCTTATCACCCTGAGACTCAAGGGCAGAGTTCTAGTACAGATATAGCAGGGGGAGATATGGGATATGGATAACATTTCTAGTATAGACAACACAGTTTGGAAGATGACTAGGAAATAGCATGGAAACCTGGTTCCAGATGAAAACTCTCCTATCAGAGCTAAATAGCTGCCAAAATAATCTTCCTACAGCATAGATCTGTTACTAAAGCATAGATATGTTACTTTCTTACTCCAAAATCTTCAGTGGTTTCTTATTACTTTTAGGAAAAAATATAAAATCTTCATTTAAAGCTTTCCACAACTTGGTTTCCACTTGCTTTTTCCATCTTATTTAATATTTATCCCTTTTATGTACAATCAGTTGAAATCAAATTGGCTTGATAGTGACTCCTCATATTTGATGTTCCATCTATCACCTCCATGCTTTTCCACAGTTGGCCCCTCATGACCACAATGCACTCCCTCCTCACCTCTACCTCAAGGAATCCTCAGCTTTCTTCATTGTACAACTCAGGTGCCACTCCTTACCTGAGGCCTTTCCCAATATCCCTACTTGTTGTTTCACATTCAGCAAATATACAGACACATAAACATACACATATATGCACACAAACATAGTCTAATCTATTCCAGAAACGATGCTAGGAAATACTGATGAGAAGTTCACAATCCTCTGGGTCCTTCAGAATTCACAAGTAAATCACAAGGTCCTCCTCCATCCAGAAGGAAGGAAAGGGAGGAAAGAGACTAAGACCAAGTGATTTCTTCTCAGGGGCTTCGGTCAGAAGCTTCCACCATTTAAGCTGTCAGAAGATGGATTTGTTAATCCCAAACTAACTTTGTGGTTGAACCCTGCAGGATATAACCAAGCTCCTCAATGAATTTCAACACATTTCCCAAAGAGCATCATTTCACTTCACTCAATGGTTTTCAAGAACTTATACACTGACAAAGACTTTTCATGTAGTCTAAATCCTATGACTGACTGCTCCATGGGGCCAGTTCACACTTGGTTCATACCTCTGATGGATTGATTTCATTTTGCAAAAGGTAATTTGATTTATTGACCCATCAATCCCCTATCTTACACCTTATTATCTCATATATGTCAAGTACTTTATAATTTTCAAAGTTATTTTCACAGATATTATCTCATTTGATCCTTCCAACAGCTCTATGAGCTAGACAGGGCAGATAGTATTATGCCCAATTTATAAGTGACCATATTGAGGTTCAGGAGGTGTTAAAAGCACTGAAGCTCCTGGGTTCTCTATTCCCAGAGAAGTGGTTAGTGAAGACAGGCAGGAAACAGTAGAGAATCTCAAAAAAGTTAGGCCTAATAAAAACAGCTATGGAAGGAAGGGAAAGACTTCACTTCCTAAAGGCAATGAACTTTTGCTTTGCCAAGATGGGTTGGAATTTAATAATGCTGGGAGACAGACATCATTTACAATGAAAGAATGTAACTCTGAGGATCTCTAAGATTACCTTCTCATTAAGTTTTCCAAAGCAGCTGTCATACAACCAATGAACTATTTCAATGGATCAAAAGACCTCATGTACCAATTTTCTACCTACTAACAATTTTAAAACATCCCCAGCAGAATTTATAAGAATGGTACTGTTTTTCAAAGCCACTGATAAGTAATTTAGTGGAAATTTATCTGGAATCAAGATCTGACTGGAAAATTGTTCTAAACTTCAAAAATGTAGCATGCTGACTGACCTTGGGCAAGATGTTTCACCCTTATGTGCCTTGGTTTGCTTGTCTGTCAAATCGGGATGATCATTCTACACCCATCTACCTACCTGTTTCTCACAACATTGTTGTGAATATAATGATATAATGTAAATGAAAGCAAATTGAAAAAGCATAAAATGCCATATGAGTTTAAGGTATTCTTATTAAAATCATAAGACCTTGTCTGGTAGAAACATTAGAGGTAATTTTAAAAATGAAGAAACCGATGTCTAAATAACCAGGTGACTTGTCCAGACCATTAATATGTATGGTCTGAACCTGTGGTTTCATCAGTTCCCTGTGAAGAGACTCTCTTCACCACTATAGACTGGGAACTACTGTGCAATTTATAGTCTTAAAGAGTTGCTTGAGGCACTAAGGTTAAGAAACTTGCCTAGCATCACACAGCTAGTGTGTCAGAAGCAAGATGTGAATCCAGGTCTTCCTGATCCAAGGCTGGACTTCTATATCCTTGAGCACAACTTCTTGATACACATAAATATATAATAAAATTCTATTAAATTTAAGTAAATGATGTATCCATATCAGAAGCCAAAGCACCTACATTACTATTTTATAAACATTAAGATATTCAGTATAAACCATGGGATACCGGGAGCATCTATGTAGACCACCAACAGTCTCCAAACCACCCTTGGAAGAAAATGAATAATTTGAAGAGACATCAGCTTCAAATGGCAGATTTATTTCCCTTCCTATGAATATGTAAAGACAGAATAATGTATACACATTTTTAAACAATATCCATACTAATGTAGGTATCTTTTTAAGTCAAATATTATCATCAAAAAAAAGTTCAGATGTCAAAATAAGTAGCTATCACTTTGAATTCAAACATCAAAACACACTACATCTCAATTTATTTGCTTGGGACTGTTTTTACTAAGCTTTCCAGAAGTAATAAGGCAAGTCTAGTAATAAGGCAAGTACTTTGCATTTGAGTTCTTCACTGGGATGTTGTGATTATTGGTATGAACAGGGTTGGAAATATTTCTGAGAAGTATGTAACCCATTTAGTTTTCCCCAAAATACACATAAATAGGAGCTTCGCAATAAAGCAGAATTATGAAGTCTATATAACTTGGACCGTACCCTTGAATCAAAGGAGAGAATATTGTAAAAAGTACTTAGCACAGTGTCTGGTATATAGTAGATACTCTATAAATGCTAATTCCCTCTTCTTGCCTATCCAAGATTATTGAAAGACCAAAGGATCTATTTTTAAGGCAGTTTCAATTCTAAGGTTGTCTCATCAGCTGTCCCCTCAAGATAACATAATACTGGTGCTCTAGTGCATATATATCTAGAAAATATATTTATGCTAAATTATATAATATATATTATATATAAGTGTATATAAATTATACATATATATTCAAGCTAATCAATTAACTAATTAAATAATGAAAGGTTTATATTTTGAATAATTTATGAAATAGTATGAGGGCTAAATTGGCTAGAGTCACTGTCCTATATTGCCTTTTGAACCCAAAATTATAGATTAAGAATTAATAAGGTTATAAGTCAGTAGCAAACAGAAGGTGGTGATTTTGTCCCCATTGTCCTTGAAGAGTTATTTCTCATGCCTTCATTTCACACCTACATCCCCTATAAGGTTTACACACATACAAAAACACACACACACACACACACACATTTACATATACCTTTTTTCCTTTTTAATTACTATCCAACCCCCAATTCATGGTTTTTGTTTAGAGCACACCATATGTGTGTGCATACATATGTGTATGTAGGTATGTATGTATATATACACTTCATGTGAGAGTTCTCTTCCCACTTTGACCAAGCCCAGCCTTCTATGACTCAAGTTGGTTGGGCTCTTCAGATGTTAATACACACACACACACACACACACATACATACACATTAAACATATACATGAGACCTTAACCAGAGAAATTTGCTGCAAAGATTTTCTTCCAGTTAACTATTTCCTTTCTAATCTTAGCTGCATTGGTTTTATGCAAAAACTTTCAAATTTTATACAATTTTATCTTCTGTAGGATTTTTTTAATCCTTTTTTTTGGTCATGGAATGTCTCCCTATCCATAGGTCTGAAAGGTAGTTTTTTCTCTACTTCTCTAATTTGCTTATCATGTCACCTTTTGTTTTACCTAAGATAACTATTCATTTGAATTTTGTCTTGGTATATTGTGTAAGATATTGGTCTACATCCAGTTTTTACTATATTACATTTCCAAGTAGTTTTTGGAATAAATTCTTACTTCAGAAGCTGTGGTCTTTGGGTTTATCAAATACTAGACTACTGTGTGCTATTATATGTTGTGTACTTAATCTGTTCCACTGATTAATCAGTGGACCAAATTCGTTGGATTTCCTAATCAATACCAAATTGGTTTGATGATTACTGATTTGTAGTATAGTTTGTGATTTGTTATAATTATGCTTCCTTCCTTCTCACTTTTTTATTTTCCTCAGGATTTTTTTGTTCCTTCAGATAAATTTCACTATTATTTTTTGTTTGGTATGACACTGAATAAGTAGATTAATTTAGTTACTTTTGTCATTTTTATTTTGTTGGTTCAGCCTATCCATGAGCAATTGCAATGCCTATGCGATACCCACAGCAGCCACTGTGAATATGCCTGCTTATTTCCAGGGTAAATTCTCAAAATATAATAAAACTCTCTTCCTCAAAGGCAAAACCAAAATTATTTATTTGGAACATCATTAGAATATCAGGAGGTAAGATTTAACAGGGTACTTATCACTAATCCAGGGAGTGTCAACATTTTAAAACATCTTTCTGTTAGGCCTTCCCACAAAAACAAGTTCTAGACAAATTCCTCCCTCCTCCCACTCAGTTTGCTTCTCTCTCTTTTTGCTCTTCCTGCTCTCACTCTCTGCTTGTGCTCTCTCCACCTTGGGCAAGGTCCTCTCAGTCTGAACTCCATGTGAACCAGGAACCATGTGACCACAGGCTCCATGTAATCACAGGTTCCATGTGTTAGGCCTATTAATGGGAAGGGAAGACCTTCCTATTCTATTAACATTACAGCAATTAATATTTCTGCAATTATTTAGGTCTGTTTTTATTTCTGCAAAGTGTTTTATATCTGCATTTCCATAGTTCCTCTCTATCCTGGTAGGTAGACTCCCAGGTATTTTATATATTCTATAGTGTTTTTTTAAATGGCATATCTCTTTCTGTCTCTTTCTGCTGTGTTTTGTTAGTAATATACAGAAATGCTAATGAATTATATGGATTTACTTGATATCCTTCAATTCTGCTGGTTACTAATTATCTCAATTAAATTTTAGTTGACTCTAGAATTAAGTAAATCAGAAGCAGATAACATCATCTGGAAAATAGTTTTATTTATCTTCTTGCAATGGCTAGCATTTCTAGCCCTTTTCTCAAATAGTAGTGGTCATGATGGGCATTCTTGTTTTATCCTTGATGTTCTCTGTGATCTACTTGCAGGACTCTGCAGAAAGGGCAATGTGAAGGGGTGGTTAACTAGGTGGTCTGAGCAATTTAGGATTTCATGTAAGCACTAGGATTGGGTGGGAGAATGACAGGAGGCTTTGGAAGAGCAGGCCCCTCTCTGGTATCATTGGCAGCCTGTGATGGAAACAAATATAAGCCAGAGGAATTTTGTAGAGGGATGTAAACTCAATGATTTCTAAAGTCACTCTCAGTTCTGGGATTCCTTCTTAACTTTTAAATTAAAGAATTACCTACAGTTTGTTATCCCAGTTTCTGTTCTTCCAGTGAGCCCTGTCTCAACTATGAAACATAAATCACCTATGAGGTGCATCTTCTGTCACAAGTTGCCTTTTTCAGAAATCTTTATCTTTAGATTTTTTTCCAAATGACTGAACCTCCAAGCATTAGTGAGCTTATAAATTTACTAGTGAGAAAATTGCTTAATTTGTAGTAAATATCATGGAAATATATGAACTAAATGAACTAAAAGGATGCCAATTCTATCACTCCCAAATTTAATACTCAGTGTTTGAACAGGCAAGAAAAGTTCTCCTTTGTCATGTTAAATAGAATGTAGGTTTAATTTTGTTCAGTGTCTACTTTGGAAAAGACTATCCAAGACTTAGCATTGCCCTTTGAAGCAGAGTATGTCATTTTCAAAATATTCCCAAATGTCTTTAAAGAAACCCTCAGAGAAGAGCTCCAATCATAAAATGTGGAATGATAGGTTTTTCAATGGCACAACCATGTGCATTCTTGTTTTGTTTTGGGTTTTTTTTTTTTTGGATTTGCAATTGTAGTTCTTCTGTCATCGTTGTATTGCATGATTTACTACCAGATAACATCTTTGGGAGAATAATTATGCTTAAAGAGATGGGCTTTTGCAGCGGTATGCAGTTTGGGATTGTTGAAAGCACTGCATAATTTCCCAAATGCAATCCAGCCCACTCTCTTCCTCTTAATCTCAATTCTGGGCTCATTATCCATCTGCGCCACTTGTCTAAGATATGCATGTTGTTGGACTAAGATGTGTGGTGGTTGTAAACAGGTTTCAGCATGTTATCAAGGATAACTTGCATGTAAGAAGTGGAATGAAAGATATCACTGAGAATATATATATATATACTGAAAAAGGAGAGGGGTCCATCATGTGGCAAGAATAAAAGATAACAGATGCCCTACCTAAGGGAACACTGGGACTTTGAGATACAAGAACAAGAAGAGGAAGACTTCTTGTCTAGTGTGCTGGATAGATTTTTTTATGGGGGCATTTATGGTAAAACATGGAAAAGAGTATAAATGGTATAAATAGCTCACTCACCCAGTGAATTAATAAACATTTACTAATCCCTTATTATGCATCAAGCACGATGCTAAGCACTAAGGATACAAAGGATACTTCACTTTTGCAGCTATGTGGAACATAGATTAGACTTAAGGCAGAGAACCCAATTAGGATGCTATTGTAAAAACCCAGGTGAGAGACAATGAGCCTGCATAGGGTTGTGACTATGTAAGTGGAGAGAAAAGGACCTTATAGAAGAAATTTGTAGGGAAAGAAATGGCAAGATTTAGCAACAGATTGGATATATGGGATGAGTGAGAGTGAAGAATCAAGGATGGGTGACTGGAAGGATGTAGTGGTTCCCTTGACAATAAGAGAGTGGTTTAGAAGAGAGGTGATTTAGGGGCTTAAAGATACCAAATTCTGTTTTTGGATATGGTGAGTTTGAGATGCCTAAGGGACATAAAACTAGCAAAGTAAAGGTAGAGTATTACTGATAGTAGTGCCATTATAATGTGGAAATCTCTGTAATTCAAATACAGCCAAGCATACAGCATTTAGAACATTGGAACAGGAATTAGAGAGCTCCAGATGACCACTTTTATGCAAGTATAATGTCAGATGGCAGCAGAGATAAACATTTTGTAAATAGATTGATAGTGGATACTATTAGGTTTAACAGTTTATCCCTAACAAATCTCCTGTTCTCTTTTCTCTCTACTTCTTCTTGTGTCTTTACATAAACACAATCCATTCAATATCACTATATTTCAAGGTTTATACAGATCAAGTTAGATGATTAGTTTCACCAATTCTTGTACTGTATTTTACTTGGAAATTCTGAGGAATAAAAAATTCCTGTAACAAAGATTGATTGAACATATGTATATGTGTAGATATTTTACACTTGAAGTTTAACTTGTTTATCTCTAGACAGTATCTAAAAATATTCTTTATAATTTATTTATAATTTATAATTCTCTACAACTAGAAAAACATATATTTCTATTTTTCTTATGCAGGTATCCAAAGCATTTCTTTTTAAAAGTAATCTAGTAAATTTGATTTTTGTTATTTCCCACTTGTAATTAATCATGGTTCCAGAATACAAAGAACTTTTTTGGAATAATAATGATGGCTAGCTTTTATATAGTGCTTTAAGGTTTACAAAGCACTTTACAAGTGTTATTTTATCTTCACAATCTCAGGAGGTGGGTGCTGTAATTTTCTTCATTTTACAGATGAGGAAACTGAGCCCTAGAGAATTAAGAAACTTACCCAAAGTCAGTATAACTGGTAAGTATCTAAAATAGTATTTGTACTAAGGTACAAATAGTACCTTTTAATAGAATTATATTTTTCTCAACTACATGTTGTTTTCAACATTCATTTTTTATAAGATTTTGAATTCCAAATTTTTTCTCCCTCTCTCCCTTCCACTCCCACTCAAAATGGAAAATAATCTTATAGAAGTTATACATGTGCAATCATATAAACATATTTCCACATTAGTCATGTTATGAGAGAGAACACAAGGGAAAAGTGACAAGAAAGGGAAAAAAAGTGAAGATAGTGTGCTTCAATTTGCATTCAGACTCCATAGTTCTTTCTCTGGATGTGGATAGCATTTTCCATCATAAGTCTTTTGGAATTGTCTTGGACCATTGTATTGCTGAGAAGAGTAAAATCAATTATAGTTGATCATCCCACAATGTTGCTGTTACTGTGTACAATGTTCTGATTCTGTTCACTTCACTCAGCATCAGTTCATGTAAGTCTTTACAGGTTTTTCTGAAATCCACATGCTCATCATTTCTTATAGCACAATACTATTCCATTACATTCATATACCACACCTTGTTAAGCTATTCCCCAACAGACAGGCATTCCTTTGATTTCTAATTCTTTGCTACCAGAAAAAGAGTTGCTATAAATATTTTTGCCTTTTCCCCTTTTTTATGATCTCTTTGGATACAGACCTAGTAATGGTATTGCTGGATCAAAGGATTGCCCTTTGGGAAAAGTACCAAATTGCTCTCCAGAGTGGTTGTATCAGTTAACAACTCTACCAATAATGCATTTAGTGTCCCAGTTTTCCCACATCTTCTCCAACATTTATCATTTTCCTTTTCTATCATATTAGCCAATCAGATAGGTATGAGGTAGTACCTCTGAATTGTTTTAATTTGCATTTCTCTAATCAATAATAATTTAGAACATTTTTATATGACTGTATATAGCTGTAATTTCTTCATCTGAAAACTGCCTGCTCACAGTCTTTGACCATTTATCAACTGGGGAATGTTTTGTAGCCTTATAAATTTGACTCAGTTCTCTATTTATTTGAGAAATGAGGCCTTTATCAGAAGCACTTGGTGTAAAAATTATTTCCCATGTTTCTACTATCCTTCTAACCTTGGATGCATTAGTTTCATTTGTGCAAAAATCTTTTTAATTTGATGTAATCAAAATTATCCATTTTGCATTTTGTAATGTTTCATATCTCTAGTTTGGTCATAAATTCTTCCCTTCTCCATGGACCTGACAAGTCAACTATTCCTTGCTCTCCTAATTTGCTTATGGTATCACCCTTTATGTCTAAATCATGTACCCATTTGAATCTTACCTTAGTATACAGTGTGACATATTGGTCTTTGCCTAGTTTCTGCCATACTATTTTCTAGTTTTTCTAGAAGTTTTTGTCAAATAGCAAGTTTTTGCCCCAGAAGCTTTTTAGTTTTTGAGTTATCAAGCAGTAGATTACTATAGTCATTTTCTACTGTCCTGTGTACCTATTCTATTCCACTGATCCATCACTCTTTTCTTAGCCAGTGCCAAATAATTCTGATGATTGCTGTCTTATGATATAGTATCTGGTATGGCTAAGGCACCTTCTTTTTCATTTTATTTTTCAGTAATTTCCTTGTTTTTCTTGACCTTCTGCTCCTCCAGATGAATTTTGCTATTTTTTTCTAGCCCTATTAAATAATTTTTGGTAGTTTGGTTGGTATGGTACTGAATAAGTAAATTAATTTACATAGAATTGTCATTTTTATTATATTAGGTCAATCTACCCATGAGTAATTGATATTTTTCCAATTGTTTAGATCTAACTTTATTTGTTTGGAAAGTGTTTTGTAATTGTGCTTATACAGTTCCTGGATTTGTCTTAGCAAATAGACTCCCAAATATTTTATATTGTCTACAATTTGGGGGGAGGAAAGGGAGAGATAAGGAAATCAGGGTTAAATGACTTACTGAAGGTCACACAGCTAAGTGTACAGTTATTTTAAGTGTCAAATGTACAGTTATTTTAAAATGAATTTCTCTTTCTATCTCTTGCTGCTAGGCTTTGTTAGTAATATGTTGAAATGCTGATAATTTATGTGGGTTTATTTTATATCCTGAAACTTTGCTAAAGCTGTTAATTATTTCAAGTAGTTCTTTGGCTGATTATCTAGATTCTCTAAATATACCATCACATCATCTGCAAAAGTGATAATTTTGTTTCCTCCCTGCCTTTTCTAATTCCTTCAATTTACTTTTCTTCTCTTATTGCTAAAGCCAACATTTCTAGTACAATATTGAAAAATAGTGGAGATAATAGACATCCCTGTTTCACCCCAAATCTTACTGAGAAGGCTTCAAGCTCATCATCCCCACTACAGATAATGCTTGCTGATGGCTTTAGGTAGATACCACTTATCATTTTAAGGAAAACTCTATTTATCCTTATGCTCTCTGGTCTTTTAACAGGAATGGGTGCTATATTTTGTCAAAAGCTTTTTCTGTTATCTATTGAGATAATCATATGATTTCTATTGGCTTTGTCATTGATACGATCAACATTTCTAATATTTCACCTGGTCATAATATATTATCCTAATGATAAATTGCTGTAATCTCTTTGCTTATATTTTATATAAAATTTTTGCATCAGTATTCATTAGGGAAATTGGTCTATAATTTCCCTTCTCTATTTTGGCTCTTCCTGGTTTAAGTATCAGCACAATACTTGTTTCATAAAAGGAATTTGGTAGGAGTCCTATTTTTCCAAATAGTTTATAAATATTTGAATTAATTGTTCTTTAAATGTTTATTTTTTCTTAAGGAGTTCATTGATAATTATTCAATTTCTTTTTCTAAAATGGGATTAAGTACTTTATTTCCTCTTCTGTTAATCTGGGCAATTTATATTTTTGTAAATATCTATCATTTTCCTTAGATTATTAAATTTGTTGGCATAAATTGGGCAAAATACCTCCTGACTATTGCTTTCATCTCCTCTTTATTAGTGGTAAATTCATCCTTTAAATTTTTGATCATGGTAATTTGTTTTCTTTCTTTTTTTAAAAATCAAATTAACCAAAGGTTTGCTTATTTTATGAATTTTTTTCATAAAACCAGCTCTTTGTTTTATTTATTAATTCAATATTTTTCTTTCAATTTTATTAATCTCTCTTTTGATTTCTAGAATTTCTAATTTGGTGCTTAACTGGGGATTTCTAATTTGTTCTTTTTCTAGATTTTTCAACTGCATGCCTAATTCATTGATCTGCTCTTTCTCTATTTTATTTATGTAAGCGTTTAGAGATATAAAATTTCCCCCAAGTACTGCTTTGGTTGCATCCCATAAATTTTGCTATGTTGTCTCAATATTCTCATTCTCTTTGATGAAATTATTGATTCTTTCTATGATTTGTTGTTTGACTCACTCATTCTTTAGGGTTTGATTATTTAGCTTCCAATTAATTTTTAATCTATCTTTTCATGGCCCTTTATTACATATAATTTTATTATATATGTATGTGTATATAATATAATGTAACATAACATAATGTAATGTAATATAACATAATACATTACATTATATTATATATAATTTTTATTGTATCATGATCTGAAAAGGATGCATTTAATATATCTGCCTTTCTGTGTTGTATTGTGTGATTTTTATGCCCTAACACATGGTCAGTTTTTGCTTAGGTGCCATGTACTGCTGAGGTAAAAGTATATTCCTTTCTATCCCCATTCAATTTTCTCCAAAGGTCTATCATACCTAACTTTTCTAAAATTCTATACACTGCATTAACTTCTTTCTTGTTTATTTTGTGTTTAGATTTATCTAGTTCTGAGAGGGGGAGGGGGAGGTTCCCCACTAGTATAGTGTTGCTTTTTTTCCCCTATAACTCATTTAACTTCTCTTCTAAAAATCTGGATGCTATACCACTTGGTGTACATATGTTTAGTATTGATATTACTTCACTGTCTATGGTACCTTTTAGCAAGATGTAGTTTCCTTCCTTGTCTCTTTTAATTCAATCTATTTTTGCTTTTGCTTTGTCTGAGATCAGGATTGCTTCCCTTGCTTTCTTTTTTTTTTTTTTTTTACTTCAGCTGAATCATATATATTCTTCTCAAACCTTTTACCTTTACTTGGTGTGCACTTCTCTGCTTCAAATGTGTTTCTTGTAAACAACACATTGTAGGACTCTGGTTTTTAATCCACTCTGTTAACCACTTCCATTTTATGGGAAAGTTCATCCCATTCACATTCACAGTTATGATTACTGTGTATTTCCCTCCATCCTATTTTTACTTTTCTTTCTCTATCTCCTTTCACCCTATCCCTCATCACCAGTTTTTTTTACTGCTGACCACAGCCTCCCTCAATCTGTCCTCTCTTCTATTAGTCCCCCACTCTTTTCTTTCCCCCTTCCCCTCTTACTTCCCTAAAGAGCAAGATAGATTTCTTTACTCAACTAAGTATATATTTTATTCCTTCTTTGAGCCTAATTCAATAAGAGTAAGGTTCAAACAATACTCACTCTCTCCCTTTTCTCCCTCTACTGTAATAGGTTTTTCATGACTCTTCATGTGATATAATTTATCCCATTCTACCTCTGCCTTTCCTCTTCTTTCATTATAATCCTTTTTTTCACTTAATTAATTGTTTATCATCACAACAAAGTTCACTTACACCTATGCCCTCTAAGTATACTCCTTCTAACTACCCTAAGAGAGAAACAGTTCTTAAAAGTTACAAGTATCATCTTCCTCTGTAAGGATATAAACAGTTTAATCTTAACGAATACCATATTTTCTTTTGTTTTTCCCATTTACCTTTTTATGCTTCTCTTGAGTCTTGTATTTGAAGATCAAATTTTCTGTTCAGCTCTAGTCTTTTCATCAGGAAAGTTTGAAAGTCCCCTATTTCATTGAATATCCATCTTTTCCCCTGAAAAATTATGCTCAATTTTTCTGGATAGTTCATTCTTGGCAGTACTCCAAATTCTTTTCCTTTCAGAATATCATATTCCAACCCCTCTAATCTTTTAATGGAGAAGCTGCTAAATCCTGTGTAATCCTGACTATGGCTCCTTGATATCTGAATAGTTTTTTTCTGGCTGCTTGCAGTATTTTCCCCTTGACCTGATAGTTTTGAAATTTGGCTACAATATTCCCTGGAGTTTTCATATTGGAATCTCTTTCCTGAGGTGATCGGTGGATTCTTTCAATGACAAATTTATCTTCTGATTCTAGGATATCAGGGAAGTTTTCCTTGATAATTTCTTGAAAGATGCTCTCTAGGCTCGTTTTTTTTATCATGACTTTCACATAGTTCAGTAATTCTTAAATTATCTCTCCTGGATCTATTTTTCAGATCAGTTGCTTTTCCAATGAGGCATTCTACATTTTCTGCTATTTTTTCATTATTTTAATTTTGTTTGACTGATTCTTGGTGTCGCATAGAGTCATTAGCTTCCACTTGCCCAATTCTGATTTTTAAGAAATTATTTTCTTCAGTTAGCTTTTGTACCTCCTTTTCCATTTGGCCAATTTGACTTTTAAAGGAGTTGTTTTCTTCAATTTTTGTGTTTCTTTTCCTAAGATCAAATTTTGCTTGATTTTTAAAATCCTTTCTGAGCTCTACCAAGAGGACTTTTGGGGCATGAGACCAATTTATCTTCCCCTTTGAGGCTTTGCATGTAGGCATGTTGACATTATTGTCCTCTTCTGAGTTTGAATTTGATCTTCCCTGTCTATGGTCAGTGCTCTTTTTTGGGTTTTGCTCATTTTTTAAAGTTGAGCTCTGCTCCTAGGGTACAAGCGACACTGTCTCAAGCTTCTAGTAACTGGGGGCCAGGAAATTGACTTTTTGCACTAGTGCCTGTAGGGCTAGCAGCCTGCCCACTGCACTAGTGTAGCCCTGACTAGTCATGCCTCTTGTGCCCCAGATTCTGGGGCTGACAGTTTGCCTGCTATGCTGGTGCTAGAGGCCTTACAATTGACCTGCTATGGCACTGACCTGCTGAGCTGGGACTGCAGGGTCTCAGTTGTTGATCTATGTTGTGGCTAAGAGCCTTCCACTGGCTTTCCCAGATACTACCTGCACTGGGCTTTGCTCCCCTTTTTACCCAAGTGTGACAAACCTTTTCTGAAGCCCTTCTAAGTTATATTGGGCTGGAAAAATTGTTTCACTCCATCTTTTTTTGTGCATTCTGTCATTCCAGAGCTCTTTTAAAGGTTTGATTTAATGTTGTTTTTGAGGGAAATTGGTGAGATCTCAGGCAACTTCCTGGCTTTTCTCCATCATCTTCTGAACTCAGGTCTTCTTAATTCCAAGTCCAGGGCTCTATCTAGTATGCCACCTGGCTGAATAATATTTAAATAATACTTAAAATATGAAAGGTATAGGCAACATAGCAACGACCTTAAAGTTAGGAAGACCTGAATTTAAATGCTGCTTCCAACAAATGACTATGTAACCCTCAGCAAGTTATTTCACTGCTCAGTGCTCCCAGTCAACTCTCTATGACCATAAGTTGCAAAACAGTTTAGATCTGTATAGTCAGAAGAAGTTTTCTCATTGGGAACTCCCTATAGCAAGGAAATCATAGATCTGGCTCTGCCCTGCCTCCTCAAAAACACACACTTTTAAAATACAGCTTATTTTAGACTACCTGAAGTTCCCATTCTGGGCTACAAAAACAGTGGTGTTTCATGTGTACATATGAACAGGAACAAACTTGAATGAGAATAATAAAACATGATGCATACATGCAATCATTTTGTGGTTAGAAGTAAATAGTATGCTACTATCCAAGGTGGTAGTACTCAGAATCATGAAATACAAGTTTGAGTATGAAAAGGCTCCTTTCTTCCCTTCCTTCCAATCTCCTTCCTTCCTCCCTTTCTTTCTCTCTTCTTACCTTCCTTCTTTGCCTCTTTCCTTCCTTCTCGCAAAGACAAGAAAAAATCCACAGATAAGGAATTGTAATGAATTTTGGAGAAAAGCAATGAGAAGAAAAAAGTTTCAGAAGGAGGTATAAAGGATGAAGAAATGTGGGACTGGACCATTATGTTGAAATGTAAAGAGGCAGGTGAGATATTAGCTAAAGATACAGAAAAATAGATTTATGATGCAACAGAGCAATGAAAAAAGAATTCAGACCTTTAAGTCAGAAATAGAAGAGAAAACTGATCAACTTACTGCCACAAAATACAGAAGCTAAAATTGTTTGTATTTAACTCTTGGTTTACAAAATGCAAGCAAAAATAATAAAACCATACAAGAAGTAATTTTGTTATTTGTCACTAATGAAATAATCAAATTAATTCTAGCACTGAAATTCTGAGACATAGTGTAGGGTCTCAAATAGGGAAAAGCCATAGAATACAATAACAAGTGAAAAGTCACAAAAATTTTAACTCTGTGAAAGGTGGAAGCCTGAACATGGTAACCTGTTAAAAATCACAGCTTAGATACTGAATAATAATTTAGACACAGTCAAAACTTAGATACTATGACCTATGTATATATGTGTGTGTGTGTATGCATATACACACACACATATATATATATATATATGTATGTATATATATAACAAGAATATTGTGACCCACATGTGACCAGTACATGATCAATGCACAAACTTATGTTTGGGTATATCATTGGCTTAATGCCTAACCTCATTACTAAGCAGAAAACTAAAAACATCCATCAATCAGTAGTGATGCTACTAGCTCCTCATCTAGTTCCGCCTCCCTTTATCTGTTTTCCACAATTACCACAAAAATTTTTAGAGTTCTTTTGTGGGGATCCATTGAACTATCTGTCAGCATCCCCATATTGCTCCTGTTTTAGAAATAATTATGATGATTGATTCAACTACTCCTATAATCAGTCTGAAGCTCCTTGGCCTCTTTCTTTAGTAGCAAAACTCACCCCACGGTTATGGAGGAGGTACAGGGTTCCCTAGCCAGGGGAATTCTGGATCTTATAGATAGCTTAGCTGAACTCATAAGGGCTGGAGCACTTGCCCCTGGCCTGTCCTATACTCAGCAAATGAAGTTCGTGGATTAGGTTCGTTCCTAGAGAAGCCTGAACTCAAGAGATTAGGTTCCCCATTCTGAAACTCATAGTCATTAACAAACTCCATTCTAATGTGTTAGAGATGATCCTAATTATAGAAAAAGTTATGGCTCACATATAGGAACCCAAGGGTGGAGGCTGATAAAAGAGGTATTCAATGTGCATTGACAATCAGGTATGAAACAGGTAATTTATTCTTATTTATAGAAAAGAAAATAAAAAAATAAAAGAAAGCTAAGCATAAAAGAATCACAGCACAGAGTAACAGAATGATTAGAACAGAATTCAGTAATCATTTATAATTATTGCTACAATACTATTAATTAAGCCTTCTATGTTTCACCTTGGCTGAGCACTACCCAATCAAATAGCCAAGCTTATTTGTGAATGAGACCAACCCTCCAACTCTAGACCTGATCTGATGATTTTTTATAGGTCCTGCCAGCTTCCCTGGCCTACCTTTGCAAGTGAGGTAGGACCACTGCTCACCTCACACTTCAATGGGGCTCTGCCTCAAGATCTACTCCACTGAGAAGTTTCCCTGAGCACAAGACCTCTTCCATTTCCTTGTCCCTTGGGCTTTCTTCAAGTCAGGCAAGACATCTGGCTTCCCCCCTTCTCTAGGTTCCCAATTCTCTACCTAATCATGCCTACTATGAAGTGGACTCCCTTGGGTCTTATAGGATTCATTATGAGCTGAACTCATTGTGCTTCCCCTCAAACCCTCCCCTCTTCCTAATGTCTTTATTACTGTTAAAGGCACCATCATTCTCCCAATCTCAGAAGCTCACAATACAGGTACAGTTCTCAATTCTTCACTCTCTTACCCCATATATCTAATCTGTTGCCAAGTCCTACTTCTGCAAAAATCTCCTATATACATACATACATACATGTATGTATATGTGTGTGTGTGTGTGTGTGTGTATTCACTTCTCTCCTCTGACACTCTCATCCTGTTGGTACAGGTCCTCATCACCTCACACCTAGACCATTGCATTTACCCTTCTGGTCAGCCTCCCTGCCTCAAGTCTCTCTCCACTCCAGTTCATTCTCCTTTCAGCTATCAGTGATCTTCCTAAAGTTCAGGTCTGACCATGTTATTATTCTTATCAATAAACTCTGCTAGCTCTCAGTTACCTCTGGGATCAAATATAAAATCCTCTATTTGATTTTTAAAGCCTTTCATCACCAGGTCTCTTCCTATGCAGTCTTACATCTTATTCACTTCCATGTATAAATGCATAAATTATTATAAATAATCCACTGACTCTGGCTCCTTTGTTGTCCTTTGTTGTTTTCCAAATCTATGCATTTTCACTGTCTTCCATGTCTAGAATTCTCTCCCTCATGACTTTCTTTCATTCCTTCAAGTCTCAGTTAAAATTCCACCTTCTGCACTAAGCCTCACTCAGCCTTCCTTCATGTTAGTGTCTTCCCTCTGAGATTACCTCAGAGTTACCCTATAAATGTCTTGTTTGTACACAGTTGTTGGCATTTTGTCATCCTCCCCATTAGATTGTGAGCTCCTTGATACCAGGGACTGTTTTTTACTTTCTTTGTGTCCCCAGCACATAGCAGTGTTTAGCACATAGTAGGTGTTTAATAAATGTTTGTTGGCTTGACTAAATTTGAACCTTGAACTGTCTAATCCCATGCTTCCATCACTACATTTCTCTCATCTACTGATCCTCTATCTGGACTCAATTATTAATAGTTAACATATTCCTATTCCTTTATACTCATTCTATCCCAGCAACTGTGAACCCCTAGCAGCCAATGTACAAACTCCATTTTCCATCCTTGACTTGACTGTGCCTCAGTTCTATCTACCTCAAACCTACCCTTCCAATGTCCTACTCCAGATCTCCCTCCCCATGCTACAGCACCCTCTGGAATGCCTACTCTGTGATTAATAACTTCTTTATCACCCTTTCTGGATTCTAGACCTTGTTGAGGCTTGGCTCTTTCCTGATGACACTATTTCCCTCACTACCCTTTATTGTACCATCTATACCTTGTCTCCCATTCTCTGACTCACTGGTCATAGTAAAAGAGTGAAAATACTACTTGTTCTGCATTGTTACTTCAAAAACTTTCCTCCAGAGGAGCCAAGATGGAGTAGAAAGACACACATATGCTAGCTCCAAACCCACAGCCCATAAAATACCTGTAAAGAAGAACTGCCAACAAATTCAGGAGCAGCAGAAGCCAAAGAACAACAGAGTGGAGGAGATTTGTGTTCCAGAGAGCCCTGAAAAACCAATGCGAAAGGTCTGCTGCACCCTGGACCCAGAGCAGAGCCCAGCCCTGCCTTGGCCACGAGGTACCAAGAGGAGCAGATCCGAGCAGGCTTCAGGGACAGAATATCCAGCTGCCACGCAGGTCCCTCCACCCACAAGTGCCGAAGGTCAGTGAGAGGGTCTCTTTGGCTGGTCAAGAGGGGAGTGGGGTGTCCCCATAACTCAGGCCCCCTTGGGAGGCAGCAGCGGAGGCAGCAGGGGACAAGGGCTCCCAAAGCAGGCAGGAGCTTGGATCCATTGTTGAAGGTCTCTGCATAAACCCCCTGAGGGAACTGAGCCCTGCGTGGCGGCCTGCCCCGACCTGAGCACCTGAACTTAATCTCACACTGAGTAGCAGCCCCACCCCTGCCCAAAGCCCTAAGGCTGGGAAGCAGCATTTGAATCTCAGACCCCAAGCACTAGCTGGGCGGATCTGGAGGCAAGGTGGGGGTGGAGAGGACACTCAGAAGTCAAGTCACTGGCTGGGAAAATGCCCAGAAAAGGGAAAAAAAAAATAAGACCATAGAAGGCTACTTTCTTGGTGAACAGATATCTCCTCCCTTCCGTTTTGGATGAGGAAGAACAATGCTTACCATCAGCGAAAGACACAGAAGTCAAGGCTTCTGTATCCCAAACATCCAGAATAAATATTCCATGGGTTCAGGCCATGGAAGAGCTCAAAAAGGATTTTGAAAATCAAGTTAGAGAGGTGGAGGAAAAACTGGGAAGAGAAATGAGAGAGATGAAAGAAAAGCATAAAAAGCAGGTCAACGCCTTGCTAAAGGAGACCCAAAAAAATGCTGAAGAAAATAACACCTTGAAAAACAGGCTAACTCAATTGGCAAAAAAAGGTTCAAAAAGCCAATGAGGAGAAGAATGCTTTCAAAAGCAGAATTAGCCAAATGGAAAAGGAGGTTCAAAAGCTCACTGAAGAAAACAGTTCTTTCAAAATTAAAATGGATCAGATGGAGGCTAATGACTTTATGAGAGACTAAGAAATCACAAAACAAAACCATAAGAATGAAAAAATGGAAGATAATGTGAAATATCTCATTGGAAAAACAACTGACCTGGAAAATAGATCCAGGAGAGACAATTTAAAAATTATGGGACTACCTGAAAGCCATGATCAAAAAAAGAGCCTAGACATCATCTTTCATGAAATTATCAAGGAAAACTGCCCTGACATTCTAGAACCAGAGGGCAAAATTAGTATCCAAGGAATCTACCGATCACCACCTGAAAGAAATCCAAAAAGAGAAACTCTTAGGAACATTGTGGCCAAATTCCAGAGTTCCCTGGTCAAGGAGAAAATATTGCAAGCAGCTAGAAAGAAACAATTCAAGTACTGTGGAAATACAATCAGGATAACACAAGATCTAGCTGCTTCCACATTAAGGGATCGAAGGGAGTGGAATAGAATATTCCAGAAGTCAAAGGAACTAGGACTAAAACCAAGAATCACCTACCCAGCAAAACTGAGTATAATACTTCAGGGGAAAAAATGGTCTTTCAATGAAATAGAGGACTTTCAAGCATTCTTGATGAAAAGACCAGAGCTGAAAAGAAAATTTGACTTTTAAACACAAGAATGAAGAGAAGCATGAAAAGGTAAACAGTAAAGAGAAGTCATAAAGGACTTACTAAAGTTGAACTGTTTACATTCCTACATGAAAAGACAAAATTTGTCACTCTTGAAACTTTTCAGTATCTGGGTAGTTGGTGGGATTACATACACACATACGCGCATGCGCACACTCACACACAGAGACAGCACAGAGCGAATGGAATAGGATGGGATCATATCTTTAAAAAAATGAAATTAAGGGGTGAGAGAGAAATATATTGGGAGGAGAAAGGGAGAAATGGAATGGGGCAAATTATCTCTCATAAAAGAGGCAGGCAAAAGACTTTTTAGTGGAGGGAAAAAGAGGGGAGCTGAGAGAAAAATATGGTGTTTACTCTCGTCACACTTGACTCAAGGAAGGAATAAAATGCACACTCATTTTGGTATGAAAACCTATCTTACAATACAAGAAAGTGGAGGAGAAGGGGATAAGCAGGGTGGGGGGGATGATGGAAGGGAGGGCAATGGGAGGAAGGAGCAATCTGAAGTCAACCCTCTTGGGGAGGGACAAGATCAAAAGAGAGAATAGAAGCAATGGGGGACAGGATAGGATGGAGGGAAATATAGTTAGTCTTACACAACACGACTATTATGGAAGTCATTTACAAAACTACACAGATATGGCTTATATTGAATTGCTTGCCTTCCAAAGGGAATGGGTGGGGAGGGAGGGATGAAGAGAAGTTGAAACTCAAAGTTATAGGAACAACTGTCGAGTACTGTTCTTGCTACTAGGAAATAAGAAATAAAGATAATGGGGTATAGAAAGTTATCTGGCCCTACAGGACAAAAGAGAAGATGGGGACAAGGGAAGGGAGGGATGATAGAAGAGAGGGCAGATTGGTGATAGGGGCTATCAGAATGCACGGTGTTTTGGGGTGGGGGGAGGGGACAAATGGGGAGAAAATTTGGAACCCAAAATTTTGTGGAAATGAATGTTGAAAACTTAAATAAATAAATTTATGAATAAAAAAATAAAGTCTCACTTGACTCAATCATCCTTGCAAGCTACTATCCCATATCTGCCTAAGTGCTTGGGAAATCCATGTAAAATCTTGTCCCTCTGCTTCCTCTTCTCTTACTTTCTTTTAACCCTCTGAAAGTTGGCTTCTGGTCATTTAATTAACTGAAAGAGTTCTCTCCAAAGTTAACAAAGATCTCTTAATTGCCAAATCTAATGGCTTCTTCTCAGTCATCATTCCTCTTGACCTCTCAGCTGCATCTGACATGACTGATCAGCTTCTTCTTCTTCTTCTTCATTGTACCTCTTAGTCAATCATGTGACTGTTAAAATGTGATCTGTCATAAAAAAATAACTATGAAAGCCTAATCTTTCACTTTTCATATTTTCATCAAGGATACCCTAAATATGTGCATAGAACATTCTCATAAAGATTTTATAGTGATGGAAAAGTAGATATATGGGCCTCTCCAGTTGCTGACATTATTTAAGATACCACTTGTCTTTTTTTGGGGGGAAGGAAGGGTGTTAATAATACTTCCAGTACTCTTTTCTTCTTTTGTAATCTTTTATTCTCTGAGCTATCTTAAAAATCAATTCCTGAGTAATTTTAAAATTGCCCTGCCACAAGCGTCGACCTCTGTATTTTTTACTACTCTTTCTGATTTCATTTTCTTAAATGCCATTTTTATTTCACAGAACCAGCTTTGGAAGGAAACTTGGAGGCCATATAATCTAAGTGGTACCTGAGAAAGGATTCTCTTCTACAATACACCTTACAAATGACAGTTTTAAACACCTCAAGCAAGAAGGAACTCACCAATTCCTGAAACAGTGTATGTTACTTTTATTTGGTGCTAATTGTTAGGGAATTTTTCCTAATTAAGTCTAAATTTACCTTCTTGTAACTTCCAGCCACTCAGACCTCCATCTAGTTAGCCCTTCCACCTAATTCCACCTTCTTTGGTCAAACAGAGAAAGTCTAATTCTTTTTCCATGTGACAAGTCTTTCAAATACTTGAAGACAGAAATCATGTCTTCTCTAAGTCTTGTCTTCTATAGGCAAAGACATCCCAGTTCCTTCAATAGCTCCTTACTATAATTCAACGTGAGAAAAGATCACTATAAAAATGCTGGTAAATCCATTTTGTTTCATGTCTGTTTGTTGCCATTCATAGAGTTTCATCTACAAATTCCCTCATGATGAGAAAATTAATGGTCATTATGACTGTAAGATCGATGATCAATAGCAATGATACTGACAAGGAAAAAAAAAACAAACCTGGCTGCCTATTACTAAAGAAGAAGGAGCATAGGCCAAAGGGTTAGGAGACATGGATTATAGTTCCAGCTTAGCTATGAAATGGTTGTATGATCTTGTGCAAATCATATCAATTTCTTAAGGTCTTAGTTCCACATTTATAAAATGGATATTGACCTAGATGATTTTTTAGATTTCTTTTACCTTCAAAATTCTGCTATATTTTATTCTCATATTCATGAGCTTAATAAAAGCAATTAAAATAGTTGGGAAAAAATAATTAAGAATATTTCACTGGGATAAAATGCAGAACACAGGTCAAATTACCTGACAACCATTTTTGTTGCTCCAAAATCTTATGAGAAAATTATCTGCCTTTTTAGAAATGTAAGTTTTGATTCATAATGTATAAAATGAGGTCCGTTTGACCAAATTATACCAGAATGCCACCATATGCTACATGTATGATTTTATAGCAGGGTGGCTAAAAATAAGAAGTTAACGAGTAAAAGTAGGAACATTCCTTATGACCACTTTTTAGGGTAAGAATTATCCAGAAATTAGCCATTGAATTGATGACCACTAGAGGAGTATACTGTAGAAAAGCATTCTTTTTCAGGCACAGGGTTGAATAGATCATCTTTGTGGTCTCTGGAAGGAATTCTGAGATTCTGTGAAACAAGCATTATGAAAATCCCCAAAAAATTTCTCCCCAGAGAGAAGAGGATCTTAATAGCATGATTTTGATTTCCAATCTCCACCTCCTCTCAAACAAGTTTCTTTTCAATGCAATTCAATGGAAATGAAATAGCAAAATCTGACAGAAACTTGGCATCTGAAATCAAATTTTAAATAAGCATTGCAGGCAACTCTACTAAATAACTAAGTGCTCTTTCCATATTGGTGCAGAATTTGAAGCTCTAGTTTCTCTCAGTAAGAATGTAGTTTGGATGAGAGAGAATGCTAACATTTGCCCATGAAAAAAATCTGTAAAAGGAAGTAGAATGGAACCAAATTTCATAGCTCAAAGAAAGCTAATCCTCAAACACCTGTAACATCTGCAGAGAAATACATACACTATTACAAGAATATCCCAGCAGCTGTAAAGGTTATTTTGGTTCCAGAAATCCAAATAGGAAATTCAAAATTTCTATGGTTTGGTGGTAAAGATCTTCTGCATACTAGTCCAAATCAAATGACCTGAATACAGCAAACAGTATGAGAATGAACAAATATAGGAATGTTTTCAAATTCTGGGTGTTATGGACATGGTTGGACCTCTATTCTTTTTTAAGTGGCGAGAACAATCATTCATTCTTTGTAGAATAATTCTTTGCAGTTTAATAAGGATCGTCAAAAGTACTTCATTTGACTGTAGGGTTAACAGAGGGTTAACAACAGAAACTTCTGTTTCCGGAAACCCCAAAATAGCAGTAGCTACAGGTACAAATCAAATAACCTTCCTGTAGCTACTGAAGACATCCATCCAAGGCAATCAAACCATCTGATATTGATGTACCTGCTCCCACCTCAGAGGATAAAACACCACACAACAACAAACAGCAAATTTTTCCGAAAGGAGCTTCGGACCTAGCACATCACAAATGAGCAAACACTATATGACCTTTACAGATCTGGAAAGAATTTGCTTAAACACATATCTTCTCAGCCTTGAGTAACAGGAGGGAAATAATCCAATCTCTAGGATATGTGCCCCTAGCTGGAATGACATTCAAGAAAATCATTAGAAACCTCCAGCCACAGCTTAAAGAGCTGCCCAGCTAAGACATCTTCCTTTACCACTCATGTTATCATTTTGACAACCTGCCAATTGAAAACTGAATGTGGCATGCAGTGAATCCCCAAGAGAACACAGAGCCAGTAAAGTCGACAGCCACTGCCTCACAGTGACTACTTTACTCAGAAATACAGCGGGCAGACTTGGCACTTAAGTCTCTAACAACATTCTGTCTCTGTGACACTTCCCCCTATCCCCATGAAAACTATTCCAAACGTGGGTACTATTTTCTTGCATTTCTAGAAACAGAAGCTTATGCCAGCCAAAGGACGTGTTGACATATGTCACGTCAGAATGTCAAATCAGGCTGACTGCCTTCAGCCGGGTGCTCTGATCTGAATGCCAGCCAAAAATAGAATGTTAGTGCAGCCTTGAAGATGGGCACCCACAACCTCAGGAATTCTAGGATTTGAGACTTGTTTTATATTATTTTTACTAGCAGTTATGACAATACATCTAATGAGGGTGATGATTTAGAAATTAAAATATACAATACCTGGGCTAAGAGGGATAATGTCAAATTTACACTGAAAATTTACCTTGTGAGTTGAAGTATGATAATGATGAATTCCAATGCGAAGAGTCAGTACAATTTCCCTGGGTTAAAAAGCAGTCCTCCTTGACAGATTCAGGATATTCTCTTCCATAGTATGAGTAGGAAATTTTATTCACTGCATTTCTTCATCTGTATGCAGGGGTTAATCATAGGAGTTTTCCAATCAGCTTCATGAATTTCTACAAGATGGCTGATCTTATGCGGGGACTTTCACTGCATATGGTATAACTTATAGAGGTTGTAACTATACCCACTGACAGCCTCTTTAAGAGGACTAAAGGACATGTACTGAGACATGCCCATCAATACTTCTTTAAAAAGTCAGATATCTCCTTAAGTCTCATGGGTTGGAGATGAACTGGTTGGCTCTAATTGCTGTAGTTCAGATGCACTCTTTGTATTGGGTCTATGTAAAGGGCGCCCATTGTAGAATTGGTTATTTTAGCATCCTGTTTAAGACATTTCCCCTTTACAGCAGATTCTGAGGCAGCTGAGCACAGAACAGAGTACAGCAGAGCTAAGAGGGAATCTGAATCCTGGAAGGAACAAACCTGAACATATGCATTCAGGGTAACAATGTATGTCAGGTATAAGACAATCTTTATTCCGCCTCACAGACAGAATGCAACAAACACAAAGGATTCACAGCTGCCCATAAAAAAAAAATGAGTACAATTCTTCTCCCTCTTTGGATAATCCTACTTTCTTCCCACTCTGGGGCTCACAGTGCCTCTTGTGGTTTGGATGTCTCTTAAAATGGAGATAAGCTTAGAGTTGCCAAAGAGGCAACCCCTTCCTCTCTGACATTTTCCTGAGTCTTTTCTTCCATCTAGAGACTCATATAGGCTTCTTGCCTTAGAATAGTACCCAAAGTGCCTGGACACCCAGAAAGAAAAGTAACCTTTTTTCCATTAGATTTGTACCATCCTAATAACTCAAAGTAGTTGGTTAAAGGCAAATTCCAGGTCTTTAGCTCCCCCATATCATGGCTCAGTGCCTTGTTAGCCCTTCAAGGTCTAACCCTCCAAGGTCATGTGCTAGATCCTCGGTTCAGAAACTCTTCATTAATGATGTCTTTTGTGCATAAATCACATTCATTTCCTACCCTCTCACCCAAACTGAACCTTCCATTTTGACCAGAGAAAAAGGTAAGTTTAAAAAAATATTAATTATATAGCTTATATGTGACAATATGTACAGTAATCTATATTGGTAACACCCGACCTCTCTGCTCTAACAGAAATGGTTCATGATTTCTTCTCTAGGATCTTCACTTGTTTTTTCGTAACTCAAAGTTCAACATCCTTTTAGATATCTGCTAGAGATTTGTTAGGAATCTATATTATTGTGATCATTATGTCTATTGTTCTTTTAATTCTTTTTATTTTATTCTGTATCAGCTCATACCAGTCTTCCAACCTTTCTCTGAATCTCTCATATCAACCACTTCATATTATATCCTTTACATATAATATTTTTTACCTTCATATACTATAGGTGGGCTTTTTTCCAGTCATTTGCTAATCAATGGACACCTATTTTGTTTCCTGTTGTTTGCTGTGATGTAATTAACATCTTGGTATACAATGGACCTTTGTTTCTGACTGACTTCCTGGTATTATATGCCTAGTAAGATTGTTAGTTCAAAGGGCATGGACTGTTTAGTTACTTGCTTTGCACAACTCTCAATTAAAATATAGAATTATTGGACCATATTGTAGCTCCACCAATAACACATCAATATGCCTATCTTTTCACAGCATCTCTAATATTGGCCATTCCTAGTTTCAAAAAAATCTTTACCAATTTACATGGTGCAATATAAAACCTTAAGATTGTTTTGTGTTTCTCTTAGTGATTTGGAACAGGTTTTCATGTGTCAGTTCAGGAACTCCTGATATTCCTCCAGGAGGGTGGGTTTTCAGGAACTCTCACGACCCCTCTACAAAGCTGAAGTTCAGCCATTTCTACCATTTGATCATGTGGCTCTCCTCACCATAGGTATACTCTCTTGGTCTGATACATTATGAGACTGCTTCTCCACAGATGGATTCGGGAATTCAGGGTTCAGGAACTCTTTTCTCAGGTTTTGTAGGTCAGAACACATTCAACTGCTATGAGTTTTACCCAAAGGTAGACATTATCGGTTGCCAGGGTAGGGAATGGACATATAAATCAGTTTTGCCTCAACAGGACCCATGTTTGCTCCTAGCTCTACTGCCCTCTGATCTGTATTCAGCTCTCTCATGATCTCTCTAGAAAGGGCCAACTGTAACTACAGGACACCCCCACTTCACCCCTCCTCTTTATAGACACAACACAAAGGACATACCTCTGATCCACAACAATCCAAGCCAACTGATCACTAATCCATGAGAACTGAGATATCCTTTATCTCTGTGAAATGTAAATAGGTTTGTTCCAGTAAATCTCTCTTAGTACTTGCCATGAAGCTGTCAAATGGCATGTATATCTATCTTATCCACAGGAAGATAAAAACAAAATCCCAAAGGCTCAGCACCCCTAACAATGTCAAATTCATTTAGATTGATTATTTCCTTCTTCTAATACTTCATATAATCTATGGCCCCATCAATGTGAATATTCCCTCTAAGGATGCAACCCATCTATGTCTGCCCATCCTGTATAACTCTTGTCTACATCCTCCCATAAATCCTTCATGGGTGGTCCACACATGGGTGTGCCTTTTCTCTGCTCTCTTAACATTGCATAGTGCCAATGGACCATATGGGCTGTATGTCAGTTATCCCTTCCTCTTACTACAGGACAGCCCCATCTTTTGGTGGGGTGGAGGAATAAAATGTGGGCTCAGGGAAATTTTTAAATTTTTCTTTTTTATATGCATGAACACATACACAATTTCCTTACTTTTTAGAATTCCATATAAACTCTTGCACTATTTGTTAACATGAAAAGTCATTCTACAGAATGGGCAATGGGAGACTAAGTTAAGAGAAAAAAGATTGAATGATGTGCAGGGATGGAATGGAATCCAAAGCTGTTAAAATAGACTCTTGTGAAAATTCTGTTTCCCAGGATTTCTCCTTCCCTGATGCGTCTCCTCTCTACTACAGCAATGCATTAAGACCTACCCTTCCCAGCAGTACTTTTAAATATTTCAGTCTTTCTCTCTTCTCTATATCTGTAAGAATATTTTACTAAGGATTTCAGTGCTTTAACCCAAACTAAGCAGTATGTAGATTTCACATATTATCTACGACTAACGGGATAGTTGATTCTGGTAGTTGTAAGGCAAGGTCATTTCAAATTATATGCGCAAATCATACTACTCTGCCTTTATATAATGCTAGTCCTGTCAAATTGTTTTCTTATCCCCAGACATTCATGCCAATCAGGGTAACTAAAAAGAACATAAAAGAAACTCTGTCCCTTAGCCCTTCCTCTCCCGCCAAAAAAAGATGTTTTATTTGAAATTTTGGAGGCAGCATTGTGTAATGGATGGAGCAGGAGTCCAAGAGCCAAAAAACCTGAGCTCTAATCCCAGGGTCTCGTTTATTGACTATGTGGCCTTAAACAAATCACTGCTTCTGGGCCTCAGTTTCTTCTCCTGTAAAATGAGGAGTTTTGATTAAATGATATTTAAGATCTTTTCCAGCTTTCATAAATTTGGATTCCAGTATGAATCAGCAAGCTAGAGGTAAGAGTTTTAGAATTGATATTGAGATAGCCTAGAGATGAAAATGGAAATGGTTATGAGAAATTTAGATTAGATTTCTATTACCAAGGATAGGACTGCTACAAACCATATGTACGATTAGTCAAGGAAGAGGGGGAAAGTGACTGTCCCCCTTTGTTTTCCCTTACACCAAAGGCAGGGACTATTAACATCACCTTTTCCTGATCTTATAGTTTTCAAAAGTAACAGAGCTTTAGACATGACCTTGCACTGCCACCATCAGGACAATGCAGGAACTGCTACATTTTGCAACAAGAGTTCTCCAGTTAATACGCTAGCATAGTTACTAGCTATGGACTCCTTCTAACTTAAAACATCAAGAAAAGTAAAATGAATAAAATACCTTGTACGGCTGGGATGAATGCCTGGCCTGAATACCGGACTGGATCAGTTAGTGATTAACTGATAGTTAATTTCATTTTAATTGAAGCTGTCTACACCCTATGACCTTGGGGAAGGTCATCTGATCTCTTCAGCTCCATTTTCCAGCTATAAAAGAAAAATATCACCATCAAACAACCTCATGCATGCTACATGACTTAAGTACAAAATAATAGCTTCCATTTATATAATTCAGTGTTACAAGGAGTTTTATAGAAAATACAATATTGCATTTTATAAAAACTTTAATGCATAGATAATATTAAACAGCTGAAAAATAAGACTTTCATGTTAAATGGGGATATTAGAACAATTACCATTTCCATTTGCCAGGGCAAGGAAAAACACTGATCACATTCTACCTAGATCAGGAGCTGTTAAACTTTTTGGTGTCATGAACCCCTTTGGCAGTTGAGTGCTGTCCATCAACACCTCAAAATAATGTTTTTAAATGCACAAAATAAGATTCATAGAATTATCAAGGAAACCCATTCTATTGAAATACAATTCTCTTTTTTTTTTTCTTTTTTTTTTTCTTTTTTTTATTTTTTTTATTTAGCTTTTAACATTCATTTTCACAAAATTTTGGGTTACAAATTTTTCCCCTTTTCTCCCCTCCCCCCCCAAACGCCAAGTATTCTAATTGCCCCTATGACCAATCTGCTCTCTCTTCTATCATCCCTCTCTGCCCTTGTCTCTGTCTTCTCTTTTGTCCTGTAGGGCCAGATAGCTTTCTTTACCCCTTTACCTGTATTTCTTATTTCCTAGTGGTAAGAACATTACAGTTGATCCTAACACTTTGAGTTCCAACTTCTTTAGCTCCCTCCCTCTCCACCCCTTCCCTTTGGAAGGCAAGCAATTCAATATAGGCCAAATCTGTGTAGTTTTGCAAATGACTTCCATAATAGTTGTGTTGTATAGGACTAACTATATTTCCCTCCATCCTATCCTGTCCCCCATTACTTCTATTCTCTTTTGATCCTATCCCTCCCCATGAGTGTCGACCTCAAATTGCACTCTCCTCCCCATGCCCTCCCTTCTATCATCCCCCCCCACTCTGCTTATCCCCTTATCCTCCACTTTCCTGTATTGTAAGATAGGTTTTCATACCAAAATGAGTGTGCATTTTATTCTTTCCTTTAGTGGAATGTGATGAGAGTAGACTTCATGTTTTTCTCTCACCTCCCCTCTTTATCCCTCCACTAATGAGTCTTTTGCTTGCCTCTTTTATGAGAGATAATTTGCCCCATTCAATTCTCCCTTTCTCCTCCCAATATCTTTCTCTCTCACTGCTTGATTTCATTTTTTTTAAAGATATGATCCCATCCTCTTCAATTCACTCTGTGCACTCTGTCTCTATGTGTGTGTGCTTGTGTGCATGTGTGTGTGTGTGTAATCCCACCCAGTACCCAGATACTGAAATGTTTCAAGAGTTACAAATATTGTCTTTCCATGTAGGAATGTAAACAGTTCAACTTTAGTAAGTCCCTTATGACTTCTCTTTGCTGTTCACCTTTTCATGGTTCTCTTCATTCTTGTGTTTGGAAGTCAAATTTTCTTTTCAGCTCTGGTCTTTTCATCAAGAATGCTTGAAAATCCTCTATTTCATTGAAAGACCAATTTTTCCCCTGAAGTATTATACTCAGTTTTGCTGGGTAGGTGATTCTTGGTTTTAGTCCTAGTTCCTTTGACTTCTGGAATATCCTATTCCATGCCCTTCGATCCCTTAATGTAGAAGCTGCTAGATCTTGTGTTATCCTGATTGTATTTCCACAATACTTGAATTGTTTCTTTCTAGCTGCTTGCAATATTTTCTCTTTCACCTGGGAGTTCTGGAATTTGGCCACAATGTTCCTAGGAGTTTCTCTTTTTGGATCTCTTTCAGGCGGTGTTCTGTGGATTCCTTGAATATTTATTTTGCCCTCTGGTTCTAGAATCTCAGAGCAGTTTTCCTTGATAATTTCATGAAAGATGATGTCTAGGCTCTTTTTCTGATCATGGCTTTCGGGTAGGCCCATAATTTTTAAATTGTCTCTCCTGGCTCTATTTTCCAGGTCAGTTGTTTTTCCAATGAGATATTTCACATTATCTTCCATTTTTTCATTCTTTTGGTTTTGTTTTGTGATTTCTTGGTTTCTCATAAAGTCATTAGCCTCCATCTGTTCCATTCTAATTTTGAAAGAACTATTTTCTTCAGTGAGCTTTTGAATCTCCTTTTCCATTTGGCTAATTCTGCTTTTGAAAGCATTCTTCTCCTCATTGGCTTTTTGAACCTCTTTTGCCAATTGAGTTAGGCTAGTTTTCAAGGTGTTATTTTCTTCAACATTTTTTTGGGTCTCCTTTAGCAGGGAGCTGATTTGCTGTTCATGCTTTGACTTCATGTCTCTCATTTCTCTTCCCAGCTTTTCCTCCACCTCTCTAACTTGATTTTCAAAATTCTTTTTGAGCTCTTCCATGGCCTGTGCCCATTGAGTGGGCTGGGACACAGAAGCCTTGATTTCTGTGTCTTTGCCTGATGGTAAGCATTGTTCTTCCTCATCAGAAAGGAAGGGAGGAAATGCCTGTTCACCAAGAAAGTAACCTTCTATAGTCTTATTTCTTTTCCCTTTTCTGGGCATTTTCCCAGCCAGTGACTTGACCTCTGAATATTTTCCTCACACCCACCTCACCTCCTGATCCTCCCAGCCAGTGTTTGGGGTCTGAGATTCAAATGCTGCTTCCAGCCTCAGGGCTTTGGGCGGGGGCAGGGCTGCTATTCAGTGTGAGATTAAATTCAGATGCTCAGGTGAGGGCAGGGCTGCCTCTCAGGCTCAGTTCCCTCAGGGAGTTTATGCACAGACCTTCAACAATGGATCCAGGCTCCTGCCTGCTTGGAGAGCCCTGGTCTGCCGCCGCCGCTCAGCTTCTGTCTCCCGAGGGGGCCCGAGCCATGGGGGCACCCCACTCCCCCCTCGACCCGCCAAAGGGACTCTCTCACAGACCCCCGTCACCTGTGGGTGGAGGTACTTGTGCGGCCGCTGGAGATCCCGTCCCTGAAGCCCGCTCGGATCTGTTCCTCTCGGTGCCGCGGCCACGGCAGGGCTGTACTCAGCTCCCAGTCCCGGCGCCCAGTCCGCAGCACGAAGGACCTTTTACGAGAGGTTTGCAGGTCTCTCCGGAACAGAAATCTCCCTCGCTCCAATGTTCTGTGGCCTCTGGGTGCAGAATTCGCCGTGAGTTACTTCTTTGTAGTTGTTCTATGGGTTGTGGGTTCGGAGCTACGTGTATGTGCGTCTTTCTACTACGCCATCTTGGCTCCGCCCATCTTGAAATACAATTCTCAAAAAAAAAATTTTTAATTCATTGGCTTCAGATTAAGAATCTTTGATTTAGGTAAATGGAGAAAAAGGTAGAGAGAATGAGAAGATATAAAGAATTCAATCCAAGGAGCTTCCAGAGAAATTGCTGAGTGAAAGGTATAGGCTATGATCAGCTTCCCTCTAGCATGTGAAAACAGGAAGAAATTCACCAAATAACCAAAGAGGGGGAACCAAAGGCAGAGTAGTATGATTTGTGCATGTAATTTGAAATGACCTTGCCTTACAACTACCAGAATCAACTATCCCATTAGTCCCAGATAATATGTGAAATCTATATACTGCTTAGTTTGGGTTAAAGCACTGAAATCCTTAGTAAAATATTCTTACAGATACAGAGAAGAGAAACTTAGTAGGAAAACTAAAGAAATTAATAACACTGACAAGGCTGAGGGGTGCTGGGGACCCCAAAATACTGACATACCAGGTGCTGCTCGAATGAATTCGACTCAAGCCTTTTTAAAGCCAAAGAAAAACAAAGTTTATTGGCTCTTAAGGAGCCTAAGCATTTGTAACGCTTGTATTCACAAGCTGGCCTGCTAGACAGAGTCTGAGCTGGATTGAATCTGAGCGCCTTCATGGAGGCAAGATGGAACTTAAATAAAGAAAAGACTATAGGAGGGATCTGGGGGTGGTCTGGTAGTCTAGGGTGATGGGAGGAGGGGTTTAGGGAGAGTCTCAAGGAGTCAACACTGGAAAAGGGTTGGAAACAGTTGAAGGCAATCAGGAGATATCAATCAGGTGAAATCTTGATGGGGCGGTATGGGAATGAATACAAACCTTGATGGGAGTGGCCAGCAGCCTGGGGAATGGGGTTTTGATGGGATCAAGGGTGGGGGTGCAACAGAGACCTGAGCACTGTGATAAGGAAAAGTCCATGGGCTTCCTGAGACTGCCGAAACAAATGGGAAGATTAGATTTGAGTAAAAAAGGCCAGATTAAGTGGGAAGATTCAAGGGGAGCTCAAGGAGGCTCCCAGGGTCTAAACCCCATCAACACCACACACATACCCCAAAAAGCTTCCAGTACAATGAGGAAATAACTTGGAGTTATGGAAAAACCCAACTTCTCCAACAGAAAAAAATAAATATATAATAACAGCTGGAACCTCAGAAAATAGAATGAAACAGTCTACTAGAACTCTCAGAGCATCTGAAACACCTAATCAATTAAAAAAAAAAGCTTAAGGAAAGAGTGAAATTGGACCCTTAAAGTACAACTCAAGGACCTTTGGTTAAGATAGTTATGTGAAAAGTTCTAATCAAACCCAGATTCCCTGAGGACAAACTATTAACAATGAATAAGAGCACCATATTAAACAACAGTCCATAGATATTTATTAAATGCCTACTATGTGCCAGGCATCATGCTAATTGTTGAGGATACAAAGAAAGGCTCCCCTACTAATGGAACAAAAGAAACTCACCACTAAACTCCTTCATTAATAGAAGACAAGATTTGAAACAAGGGGTTTCTCCACTTATTTCCACACTCTGGGGTTGAGGGCTCCTGATGGGTGACTGTATAAGGAGACAGGATGAAGCTAGTACAAAATAGGGACCTGGGGATGATCGTCTAAGAGACTAAAGACAGTATGTCTAGTAAGGGACTGCTTAAAGAAAAGAAAAATCAATTAATAATTAATTAACAAGCATTTATTAGGTGATAATTATGTGGCAGGTACAAAACTAAGTGCTTTTTTTTTTATAAAAAAGCAAAAATTAGTCCAACATGACCCTCTGAGATGCCTGTAGAAACGGAAAGAAACTGCAGGAGTAGGAGAGGTTTGGCCCCAAGGCAGATCTGGCTTCAAAACCCAGCCCATGCCTGGCCCCAGGCAATCCCTCACTCACAGACTCCAGTGCAGAAAGTGAAACCAAAATCCAGCTACCCTGTCCAGGACAGAGACAGGGTAGTGACTTCCATATTACATCCAGGGCAGGACTTGGGCCTAGCTACTCCATCCAACAGTGGGGGGTGGATATTTACCCTGGCACAAAGTCTTAATGCAAGAACTGAAGCTATGGACATGAACCAAGGTGTGTGTGTTGGGGGGGAGGGGGAAGGAGGTACTACAATGAAGAAACATTGTTGGGTTAAAAGGATCCCAAGAAAAAAATCTTCAAGGAAATCAGTGACTCCAGAACAGTCATAAGAACCTCAGGGAATTAGTCCAAATGAATTAGTCCAAAAACTCCTAGAGTGGGTGGAAGAACTGAAAAAAAAATTTTTAATTAACTAAAATGCTTGGAAAAAAATAGAGCCAAAAAAAAAAATGGACCAGAAGGGATAAACAAGACCCAAAAGCAAGTGAACATAGTCAATCAGTTAGGCAGTCAACAAGCATTTTTGAAGCACTTAGAATTACTGTGTTCCAGGCACCGTGTTAAGCCCTGGGGATACAAGAAAAAGTCAAAACAGTCCCTGCTCTTCAGAGTTCCCATTCTAGTAAGGGAGACAACATGTAAATAACTAGGCATGTGCAAATTTTATATAAAGCTAATAGAAGGTCATATGAAAGGGGAAGATACTGGAAGCTGAGAGAAGGGGACTGGAAAAGGCCTCCTGAGAGGATGAGACTTGAGCAGAGCCATGAAGGAAACCAGAAAAGCTAAGAGCATCCCAGGCACGAGGGAAAGCTAATACAAAGGCATGGACAAGGGAAAAGGAGTCCTCTGTTCAAAGAACAGCACGTGGGTCAGTGGAGCTATATCATGGCATGCAGAGTGATAAAGTAGGAAATGGCTAAATTATGAAAAGCTTTAAATGCCAAGTAAAGGACTTTCTAATTGATGTTAAAGGTTTAATGAAGTTTATTGAGGCTGATGGCTTCTCCTCCTCCTCTTCCTTCTTTCCTCACCACATGTGGTCCAGGTCTCTTTCTCCATCTCTCCATCATACCCTTACATGTGGGTTTATGTCCAGAGGAATATAATTTTTGGTCATGTATTTTTTAAGTTTGGGAGCTAGATTTTTTTAATATCTTTTTATTTTTTTTTTTTAAAGCTAGGACAATTTACTCTTTGTCCTGTGCAGTTTTCATTTATGATTTCTTGAAATATAGCTCTAAAAAAAACAGGCTTTTTAAAAATCCATTGTGATTCAAATAGAGCTATTTGACTACATCTTTAAACCCAGATCACCCTGGCTTTCATTGAATAGCCAACAATAGCCCCGAGTCCAAGCCTTTGTTGCTCATTGTTTGGCTTTTGATGGCTTTAGAGTGAATGAAAATAGCAATTGTTTTCTGTTTAGGCCAAAAACTCCGAGGGTCTTCCCCTCCCAGACTAAAGATTTGTGATGATAAACTAGGCCATCTTTTGTCTCATTTCTTACCCAGCCCTTAGTCATTGAATGGGCATCACCCCTGACAAACTGAGACCTGGAAAAGACCATAAGTTAACAAGACCAAGGTCACCCACTGCATCCCAGGCCATCACCAGTCTTCTTGACTTTTGTCTTGCCACTGGACTCCTATGACTCTGAAGGAGGGAGTGAAGCTGATATCTTTGTTCAGCTCTGCCTCACTTAAATCTAATTCATGTGCACGTTAAGACATTACCCTTGTGATATCATCAGTTCTCTTCAAGAATGAAGGACCAGCAGGATAGAGTTAAGATGGTGGAGTAAAAGCAGGGACTTCCCTGAGCTCTCCCCCAAAGCCCTCCAAATACCTGTAAAAAAAACAAATAACCCTAAATAAATTCTAGAGCTACAGAACCCACAAAATGAGAGAGTGAAACAAATCCCCAGCCCAAGACAACCTGGAAAGTCAACAGGAAGGGTCTTTCTCATAGGGCAGGGAGTGGAATGCAACCTGGGCTGCATCAGCATAGACCAGCCTGAGCACAGACCAAGGGACTGAATCACTGGCAGCTGTGGCAGTTTCCAGACTTCTCAACCAACAAATGCCAAAAAAATCAGTGACAAAAACTCTATGGGACTTGGGTGAAAGAGGAACTCAGTCTGGCCAGATCTGCCCCCAGCTCCAGGGCAGTAAGGGGGGGACTATTTAGGATGGGAATGTGACTGTGGGAGCTGGTGGTGGTGTCAGTAGCAGCAACAGTTGCAGCAGCAGTGACAGAGACTGCTTCCAGGGCTCTGGGCCCACAAACAGTGGGATATCGAGCAGCTGACAAAAAATGCCTGAAGCTGAGACAGTAACACTTACCTCCACTCCCTCCCCCACTAGAAGCAGAATGTAGAAATTGAAAGAATCCATCGATCACCTCTGGAAAGAGATCCTAAAAGGAAAATTCCTAGGAATATTGTAGCCAAATTCCAGAGTTCTCAGGTCAAGGAGAAAATATTGCAAGTAGCAAGAAAGAAATAATTTGAGTATTATGGAAATACAATTAGGATAGCACAAGATTTAGCAGCTTCTACATTAAGGGATCCAAGGGCTTGGAATATGATATTCCAGAAGTCGAAGGAGCTAGGATTAAAGCCAAGAATCACCTACCCAACAAAACTCAGTATAATCCTTCAGGGGAAAAAAATGGAAATTCACTAAAATAGAGGACTTTCAAGCATTCTTGATGAAAAGACCAGAGCTAAATAGAGAATTTGACTTTCAAATACAAGAATTAAGAGAAGTATGAAAGAGAAATCATCAGAGACTTATTAAAGTTGAACTATTTACATTCCTATATGGAAAGATTATATTTGTAACTCATGAGATCTTTCTTAGTATTAGGGTACTTGGAGGAAAGAGAGAGAGAGAAAGAGAGAGGTGGATAGATAGAGGCCACAGGATGAGTTGAATATGAAGGGGTGATATCTAAAAAATAAAATTAAGGGATGAGAGAGGAATATATTGGGAGAAGGAGAAAGGGAGAGATAGAATGGGGTAAATTATGTCACATAAAAGAGGCAAGAAAAAGGTTTACAGTGGAAGGGAAAGGGGGAGGTGAGAAGAATGAGTGAACCTTATTCTCATTGAAGAGGGAATAACATACATACTCAATTGGGTATCTTATCCTACAGGAAAGTAGGGGGGAAGGAGATAAAGGGGGAGGGATGATAGAAGGGAGGACAAATTGGGGTAGGGGTAGTCAGAAGCATACACTTTAGAAAAGGGACAGGGTCGAAGGAGAAAATAGAATAATTGGGGGGCAGATAGGATGGAGGGAAATACATAGTCTTTCACAACATACCTATTATGGAGGTGTTTTGCATAACTACACATGTATAACCTATATTGAATTGCTTGCCTTCTCAAAGGGGGTGGGTGGGGAGGGAAGAAAGGAGAAAATTTGGAACTCAAAGTTTTAAAAACCAATTTAAAAAAAAATTGTTTACATGCAATTGGAAAATAAGATATACAGAAATGGGGTATAGAAATCTATCTTGCCCTTCAAGAAAGTAAAGGGGAAGGGGATATGAGGGAGGAATGATAAAAGGGAGGGCATAGTGGGGGAAGGGGTAATCAGAATGCATGTCATCTCAGGGTGGGGGGAGGGGAAAGTTTGGGAGAAAATTTGGAACTCAGAATCTTGTGGAAATAAATGTTAAAAACTAAAAATAAATACATTTAAATCTTTAAAAAATTAAAAGAGTGAAGGACCAACAACCATTGAGTAATTGTTGAAAAGATATGGTTCAACCTGTGCTTTCAAAAATTCATTTTGGTAGTTGAGTGTTGGATAGAATGGAGTGTGGGGAGAGACTTGAGGCAGGGAGATCAATTATAAGGCTTTCTAACTAAGTTTCTAGCCTAGGCAAGAGGCAATGGCAGCTAGGTGGCACAATGGATAGAGTACCAGCCCTATAGTCAGTAGGACTTGAGTTTAAGTGTGGCCTCAGACACTTACTGTGCGACCCTAGGAAAATCCCTTAAACCTGCTTGTCTCAGTTTTATCAGCTATAAAATGAGCTAGAGAAAGAAATGGCAATCCACTCAAGTACCCAGATTTTAAACTCAAATCCTCCTGATTCCAAGTCCATTATCCACGAACATAATTTCATATATTAAAAGAAAACGAAAAGCCAGGTAGCTGATATTTCTGAGAGGGTGAAAGAATTCTTGGAGTAGCTGCCCTTCAGCAGATCACTGATCAATGAAACCTTGGTAAATAATGCTAGAATTTACTGTTTATCACACATTCTATTTATTATTTGTTTTAGTGATGTCTTTTGTTTATTCATCATCTACATTTCCAAATGACGGTATTGAGGTTTAGGGGTCCTCTGGACCTCAAAATACCAACACACCTGGGTCCTGCCTGAAGGTATTTCACTCAAGCCTTTTTTCAACAAAAGAAAAACAAAGTTCACTAAAAATCTATTTTTAATGCCAAACTCTTAAGAAATCTCTCCATTGACTAGACTCTTAAAGAATCTGAGCATTTGTGATGCTTGTATTGACAAGTGGGACAGATAGAATCTGAGTCATTTGAATCTGAGCACCTTCATGGAGGCAAGATGGATCCTATACACAGAAAAATTGTGGGAGGGATCTAGGGTTGACCAAGTAGTCTGGGGTAACTAGAGGAGAGGTTTAGAGAGGGTCTTGATGGGAGTGGCCAGTAGCTGAGCCACTCCCAGAGGTCAGATACCAGAAACCAAGAATATGGGATTTTGATGGGATCAAGGGTGGAGGCAATCCAGAGGTAATAGATAATGGAGGGCTCGGCTAGATTCAGGGTAACAGAAAAGCCAGATCTAGAGGGAAGATTCAAAGAGAGTTCAAGGTGGGGTTTTTCAGGGCCTATGGACAAATGGAACTCAGATTCTTTTGGGGTAAGGGGTGAAGGTCTTGGCTTGGGCCTATTTCCCACCAAGGGCACCTACATCTCAGTAGATAGAGTGCTGGGAAGACTCTTCTTCTGAGTTCAAAAGACATTTACTTTCTGCGTGACTAAGGGCAAGTCCCTTAAGCCTATTTGTCTCAGTTTCCTCATCTGTAAAAAGGACTGGCAAAGGAAATGGCAAACTGCTCCAGGAACTCTGCCAAGAAAACCCCAAATGAGTTAATGAAGAGTTGAACATGACTGAAACAAGATTCAGCAATGTTTGTAATATATTCCCCTCTCCTCCCTCTCCCAGAAAGCTTTTAGTTAAAACAAAGAACAAAATAAGAGAATAAAAACAGTTTAGCCAGACTACACAACATATCTACCAAGTCTGACATCATTTTCAGGTGTTCCTGATTTGCCCAGCTGCTAGTGCCTTTCCCTCAAATTACCTTGTATGTTTTGTGTATACCTATATTATGTCCACGTTGTCTCTTTCAAAACAAAAGCCTTTAAGACCATAGACTTTCAAGCTAGTCTTTGTAACTCCAGTTCTAGGACAGTGCCTGGCATAAAGTAGGCACTTAATAATAAACACTTATTCATTGATGCTGCATTTTGCAGCACCCCAGCTCTGAAGAAAAAAAAAAGATGCATTTACATATTTCTTCTTTGTGGGCCAAACTTTCTCACAATTTCAGAGAATTCTGTTGGGATGATTGTTGTTTTTTCCATTTACATCGCTATGGTCATTGTTTATTTTTGTTTTCCTGGTCATGCTTCCTTCACTTTAGCATCAGTTCATGAGTCTTTTCCATGCATCTGAGAAGTCGCCATATTCAGTATTTTTTTGTAGTGCACTAGTATTCTATTTTACTGTTGTACACACATTGTTTTTCAAGACAAATGCAAAATGTACTTTTCTGAAGTTTCTTTTGCCCACTATATTTGCATTTCAAAGACTGCTTAACTGTTTTATTTTAATTTCTCATTGACAAATAATTCTTGATGATTCATACTGTGGTTCTTTAGTGAGTTGTCTCTTCCTGGCTGCTAAGCCTTTCTCCTTTGCCCTTCCCCCTCCCGCACTTTTTCTCTCTTGGTCGAAGTAGTCACACTGAGGAAAGACAGCTTCAGGTTTCTCTACAAAAAGACCTACAGAAGAATATATTCTACCTAAGGGAAACATTTTAAGAATTCCCTTTGTCTGTCCCAGGAATGGCTGGGCAGCGGAGAGACCTACAGTCCAGTGGGAGTGCCCTGCTTGCCTTGTCTTCCTCTCTTGCCCCAGTTAATAATGGCCCTACTATAGACCAGGCTCCATCTTAAGCACTTTACAAATATTATCTAATTTGTTCCTCACAACATTGGGAGAGAGGTACTATTATTATCCCCATCTTACAGTTGAGGAAACTGAGGCAGATAGCAGTTAAATGACTTGCTTAGGGTCACACAAGCTAGTAACTGTCTAAATTTGGATTTAAAGTCAGGCTGACTCCAAATTCAGCATTTCATCCACTGCATCACCTTGCCTAGGATATTAGGATATCAACCCCACCAATAGTATCAGTTAATCAATAGGTATTTACTGTCTACTACATTCCAGGCACCATGCTCTATACTGTGAATATAAAAACAAAACTAAAATAGTCCTTGTCCTTACATTTTGTTGTGGGAGACACTAGTGGCTGAGAAGATTAGGAGAGGTCTAGTGTAAGAGAGGGCATTTAAGCTAAGCTTGGAGGGAAACCAAGGATTGGAGAGGAAGTGGTACATTCATTTCTACCACTATTTCTACTACAGCTTGGTCAAAAGCACAAACATGGGACTGTCGTGTGAGAAACAGCAAGACTAGGGCTGAACTGGACTGTATAGTATATGAAAAGTAGCAATGTATAAAGCTGAAAAAGTAGGCTGGTGTCATGTTGTAAACGTCTGCACTCTACTTGACTCTAGAGGTAATAGGGAACCTCTGGATTTTACTGAGTAGGGGAATGACCTGGTCAGACCTGTGCTGCAGGGTTTGATAACTGGACAGATGGGCGAGGGGGAGAGACCTGAGTTAAAGAAACCAATTCAGAAACAATTGCAATTTTCTAGACAAGAGGTGGTGAAAGCTTGAACCAAGGTGTGAGTGGAAAGAAGAGGGTGAATCCAAGAGGCATTATAGAAGGAAGACCAGTAAGACTTGACTACCAAGTGAACATGTAGTGAAATGGGCAGCAGCTCTGGATACAATATTTAAAATTTTCAAATATAAATTCTGGTTTATATTATATTTTAGAAAGGGGGAATTGGGGAAATTGTGAAAATTAATTCTAAACCTTAATTCATATATAAACAACATATGAGAGACTAAAAGACATTACTCTCTCGGGTTTTTAATAATTTTTGAAAAACACACTAACAATTTCAACACCTTTAACCAGGAAGCTGCTGTACTATGGTAATGTCCCATCACTCCTCTGGTCAGGCCACTTTGCCTAGGTGATTCACTCAAGATTCATAATGCAAGTTTCATTTTCACAGATCAAACTGAATGTATGCTCAAGTGGAAAGCAGAAAAAATATTTCAATGATATTTTCAAGGTCAAGAAAAACACAGAATATTCAAACACTGTGGAAAAACCTCCCTGATAAACTTTGAACCACTACTATTTCAAAGCCACTCTCTCCCCTCAAAAGTCTCTCTCTCTTTGACTGCCATCAGCTTAATCCCTAAATCCTGAGAAACTAAGTTGTTCTAACTTTTTAGGATAGAGAAGTAAAATCTTTTCTTAATTCAATTAAACAAGTTTGAGGTTAAAAGCTTTACCACTGAATCCTACCTCCCCACCAATTATCTTGCATTTATGTGTGTATGTGATATGTGTGTATATGTATGTATATATGCATATGTAAGTATATAAACACACATACATATATATGTTTGCTTCTCCTTGAAGGCAAACTCAGAACATAGTAGGTGCTTAACAAATGCTTGTTGAAGATTACGGAAGAAAAGAAACCTACAACAAAATAAGGCACAATGCTCAAGACGATACAGTTACTCTGTTTAACCCTCTCTCCTAGCCTTGAGCAAGTCTCTCTTTAGTAATATCCAGAGAGAGAGAGGAGGGGAGAGACAGAAGAAGTGAGATAAGTGTCCAGTGAAGTCCCCTCCAAAAATATCCCATTCATCACTGTCAAACCAGTTATAAGCTGGCACGAAATCAACATCATGATGAAAAACAGGATCAAGAAAGGCAAAAAAAAAAAAAATTAACCCATTTACTAAACCCAAAATTCAACAAAGATACAGAGGAACAGCTCTCCAGGCCCCCTGTTCATTGGACACACACAGGGCAATAACAGCAGCCCCCAAAGACAATTCTCAAATTCAAAGAGTTATTCTCCCTCGATACCAGCTGTGATGATTGCCCTCACGGCATTTAGTTTATCCTGCCTTCCAGGTCTCCAATACTAAGGAAGGTATTTGGAATCATTAATGCCTCACATAGCCTCATCAGACCCTTAGTCCCTACGGTGTGGGCAAAACAATGCCAAGGGGAGTCACAAAGATGCTTTCTTTCTATCCCAGTGAAAATTCTCATAAGAGAAAAAACAAATTTCATTCAAGAATTACATGTGAAAATGAGGCAGTGCATGGAATATTTATTGAGATAACAATATTATTTATATTCTATTTCCAGAATTCTTAGCTTTAGAATTAGTAGCAAAACTAAGCATATAAAAAATATAATACAAAAGTTAAATATAATATAGCTATATATACAGTAAGATATAGTATGTAAAACCAATGACATTTTCCATTAATTTATTTAAATTATAAAATTTAAAATTTTTTCTGTCCTTTAAAAAGAAATTATACTTGAAGTTCAATACAATTTTAAAGAATTAATAATAACAATTTTGTAAGGCTTTTACAAAAATGCATTAAGCAGTGTATTTTTCCTCCCCTCTGTTTTTATTTTTGTGATATTTGGTATAGTCATTGTATAGTTCCTTAAAGACTTCTCTCACACCAGGCTGTAATGAAGTCCTTAGGAAATGGATGTCCCGTTCAATGCAGAGGTCCAGTATAAGATAAATTCCCTCCTTCAGCAGGTTCTTCACAGCAGGATACAGAGTCACCTAGAAAAAGGAAAAATTCTCTATTTTTCAAAGTAGAAAACTGGGAAGAGTCAATGCAAAATAAGATTGATGTTCTAAAAGAAAACCAGTTATCCACAAATTGAGAAAATTTACCAAAGACAATACAATCTCAAGTACAGTTTTGTATACAGCTTAAATTACAGAATTTTTTTTAAAGGCAATGTGGATATGTTTGGAAATTTAGGCTCAATCTTTAAAAAAGAACAATTGAACAACCATCTGGAATACATTTTCAGAAGACTTGATCTGAGATCACAAAATGATTCTTAAATATTAATTATCATAATTCCTAATAGCCAGAAGCGCACTCATTTAAAGTTTTCTACTTTGCCAATCACTACCTACATAAGCTGCACTCCTTCAGTCAACTATGGCACCATTTAATAAACAATAGTGCAAAATAATTAGTAATAAACTGCAATGTAATTGCTAATTTGAGTAATACTTAATAGCACAAGAGCTATTTGGTATGTGTGTACAAAGTTCAGGCTGAGAGGGATTGAACAGAGTTAGGGTTACTTCTTTGGCCCCACTGTAAAAATAGGAGCTCTGAAACAGGCCCCTTGAATCCCAAAACAGAGCGTTATAATTTATAAACCTGGCAATAATGACTTAGCCTACTATGAAACAAAGAAACATATCATTAACGACATATTATGCCATAAATGAAACTGAAGACAAAAGGCAGGTGAAGCTAAATGGAAGGACAGCTCATAGGTTCACCATGGAGAAGTAAAAATAAGGACACCAGGAGAGTTTATCTTACTTGATGTCTCCAGGTAATAAATGCCATTTCCTAGGATATTTAGTCATCTTGAATTGCAGCATTCATGATGAGCAGAAGGACCACAATGAAGATAATTATAGTTTAGATGCCTATATCTTTTGTAGGATTAAGAAGTAAAGAAATCTTATGAACTACTCAAAAAGACCCTCCAATGTAAATCAACATATATTTCTATACTTGACTGTAATACATATAGGAGGGCATAGGAAGGATAGTGAAAAAAAGCTGGAAAACATGCTGCAGGATGAAGAAAAGGAAGAAATCAAAGATTTACAGATCATATGAATATTTTACACCTACATATAATGAATATATTTTTTTCCAAGAAGAGAGCTGGGAAGTGACGCACAAAATAAGCACCAAATGCCATCTGAAAAACTATATATATAAAAATTATTATACAGGAAACAACTAGCTCCTGATTAGATTTCCATCAGATCACAGTTGCATACAGTTAAGACAATCAATTTGTTAGAACAAAGGTCAAAATCAATACCAATCTAGAATGATAAAAAACAAGAAGCTATAAAAGCCACTTTAATACCTCCAACCTGCCCTATTATATAAACAAGCTAATGATATAAAAAAAAACAGATAAAGAAATAGACATTAAAACTGACTTGCGATTTGCTAACGAAGTTTAAATCACCATTATCCGATTAAAAGAGCACAGAAATTGTTTCAGTCAGCAAATGCTTGATCTTCTTGACAGACATGATAGAAAAGAGTAATAATACTAGTTTAGAATATAAATATCTGTAAAATTATCACAACAGAATGAGAACTGGTGGATGACTAAAAAGGAGAGCAAGTTAAATCAGATTATACCATAAACAGTTAAAGTAGAAAAATATCAGATGAGAAACAATAATATCTGTGATTTCTATAACAAAGTATTTTCTCCATTGCTGACAGTGGGACCACCACATCTGAACTCTGAACATTACAGACCTCGATGTATAGAACCTAAGAGGACCAGTCAAGAAGGCAGTGTAGAAGGAAGCATCAGAGCCCAGTTCCTTTCTTCCACCCCGGGCCAACATACACAACTACTCCAAGAAAGATCTAAAAGGAACAACCCAAGAAGATGGCATAGTACAGTAGACTTTATAAAGCACTCTCACCAAGACCAGTCAAATACCTGTAAAAAATGGCTCTAAACAAATTCTGGAGCTGCAGAACCCACAAAAAGACAGAGTGAAGCAAATCTCCAGCCAAAGACAACCTGGAAGGTCTCCAGGAAGTGTCTATCAGGTCACACTGGGATCAGAGCACAGTCCAGTGTGGGTGGCCTGTGCACAGAGAGGTACTTGAGCAGGCCTTCAGGGAAGACTAAATCTCAAACATCTATGGTAGTTTCCAGATTTCAGGACCCCAAAACTCTGAGGACAAATTGGAAGGTCAGTGGAAAAAGCCTGTGTGACTAGTGAGGGAGAGTGAAGTGGTCTGGCCCCAGGGCAGCAGAGGGGGGAGGGGGCAGAGGAACCTACAGCAGCCACAGCAGCACCTAGAGTCTAGACCCACAGATTGTGGGGGGATCGAGTGGCTGACAGTACACCGCCCCCGCCCCCCAACTCCCACTGGAAGCAGAGAACTACCTTGACAAAGAGCTCAAAAGTCAAATAAATGGCTAGGGAAATGAACAAAAACCAGAAAAAGAATTAGACTATAGAATCTTACTTTGGTGACAAGGAAGACCAAAACATGCAAACAGAAGAAAACAAAGGCAAAGCTCCTCCATCCAAAGCCTCCAAGAAAAATATGAATTGGTCTCAGGCCATGGAAGAGCTCAAAAAGGATTTTGAAAATTAAGAGAAGTAGAGCAAAAATTGGGAAGAGAAATGAGATTGATGCAAGAAAATCATGAAAAATGAGTCAACTGCTTACTAAAGGAGACCCAAAAAATGTTGAAGAAAATAACTTTAAAAAATAGACTAACCCAAATGACAAAAGAAATCCAAAAAGTCAATGAGGAGAGAATGCCCTAAAAAGCAGAAGTGGTCAGATGGAAAAAGAAGTCCAAAAGCTCACTGAAAAAAATAATTCCTTAAAGATTAGAATGGAGCAGATGGAAGCTAATGAATTTATGAAAAATTACAAAATTATAAAACAAAACCAAAGCAATGAAAAAATAGCAACAATGTAAAAGATCTCATTGAAAAAACTGACCTGGAAAATAGATCCAATTTAAAAATTATGGGACTACCTGAAAGCCATGATCAAAAAAAAGAGCCTATACATCATCTTTCAGGATATTTTAAAGGGAAACTGCCCTGATATTCTAGACCCAAAGGGTAAAATATAAATAGAAAGTATTCACCAATCACCTCCTGAAAGAGATCCCAAAAGGAAAACTCCTAGGAATATTGCAGCCAAATTCCAGGGTTCTCAGGTAAACAGAAAATATTGCAAGCAGCCAGAAAGAATCAATTTGAGTATTGTGGAAATACAATCAGGATAACACAAAATCTAGCAGCTTCTACATTAAGAGATTGAAGGGCTTGGAATAGGATATTCCAAAAGTCAAAGGAGCTAGGATTAAAACCAAGAATCACCTACCCAGAAAAACTGAGTATAATACTTCAGGGGGGAAAATGGTCATTCACTGAAATAGAGGACTTTCAAGCATTGTTGATGAAAAGACCAGAGCTGAATAGAAAATCTGATTTTCAAACCCAAGAATCAAGAGAAGCATGAAAAGGTAAACAGGAAAAAGAAATCATAAGGGATTTACTAAAGTTGAACTGTTTACACTCCTACATGGAAAGATAATATTTATAATTCTTGAGACTTTTCTCAGTATTTGAGTAGTTGGAGGGATTATATACATAGAGACAGAGGGCACAGCATGAGTTGAATAGGAAGAGATGATATCTAAAAAAATAAAATTAAGGGGTGAGAGGAACATATTTGGAGGAGAAAGAGAGAAACAGAATGGGGCAAATTAACTCTCATAAAAGAGGCAAGAAAAAGCTTTTTCAATGGAGGGAGAAAGGAAGGAGATGAGAGAGAAAAGTGAAGCTTACTCTCATCACATTTGGCTTAAGGAAGGAATAACATACACACTCAATTTGGTATGAAAATCTATCTTATACTACCAGAAAGCAGGGGAGAAGGGGAGAAGTGGGATGGGGGGGATGAAAGAAGCAAGGACAAATGGGAGGAGGGGGTAACTAGAAGTAAACACTTTTAGGGAGGGATAAGATCTAAAGAGAGAATAGAATAAATGGGGGGGGCAGGATAGGATGGAAGGAAGTATAGCTAGTCTTTCACAACTTGACTTTTATGGAAGTCTTTTGCGTAACTACACATGTATAACCTATGTTGAACTGCTTGCCTTCTCAGTGGGGGTGAGTGGGGAAGAAGGAAGGGAGAGAAGTTGGAACTCAAAGTTTTAAAAACGAATGTTAACAATTGTTTTTAAATGCAACTGGGAAATAAGATATACCAGCAATGGGGTATAGAAATCTATCTTGCCCTACAAGAAAATAGAGGAGATGGGGATAAAGGAAGGGAGAGGTGTGATAGAAAGGAGGGCAGATTGGGGGACGGGGTATTCAGAATGCACAGTGTCTTGGGGTGGAGGAGGGGAAGAGATGGGGAGAAAATTTGGAATTCAAAATCTTGTGGAAATGAATGTTGAAAACTAAAAATAAATAAATAAATAAATAAATAAATTTAAAAAACCAACTCAAAATCACAGATCTGAACAGCACAGAAACTGTGGAACAGAGGTGGGACAGGATAAGGTTAGCTGTGATGTAAAAGCAAATTGCATCAGTAATAAGGATTTTTTAAAAAAAATAACCTACACACTTATCAAAGCACATCCACAATGAAGTCAGGTTTTTGTAAATTATATTCTACGATGGGTTTTCAGTTGCATGACTAAAGAGTAAAGAATAAAACATCCTACTGTGGTTGTTAGTGAAATACTAAAAAAAAATCATTTGGTAACACAAAATATTACCTTTCTTTAAAAGGCTCCCTGAACAAAATATTTCCCATGCATATGCTAATAATGTCAAACAAGATTACTTTAAATAACAGAGGAAATTTTGATTAATAACCCTCTGGCTAATAATATCAAATGAAGCATAAAAACAATTGCTAGCTATTATTTCCTTTTTTCCCATCAGCTACACTGCTTCTGGAAATTTCTGCCTTTCTACTCACATCTCAGTATGCTCTGCCTCTCTTATTGGACCTTCTATCTTGAGGGAAGCCCCCCCCCACACACACCCTCCAACACATTTTTAAGCTTCCTTTTATATATTGTTTTCTACCATTGGGCTATACGCTGCTTGAGGGAAGAACTACCTTTCTTTCTATTTGCATTTGTATTTGCAGTACCTAGCACAGTGCCGGGTACATAGTAAGTGTTTCATAAATGCTTATTAACTGTTGACTAATTTGCAAAGCACTGTATAAATATCATGCCCTTTAGCCCTCACAACAACCCTATGAGGTAAGTGAAATTATCATCCCCATTTTACAGATAAGGAAACTGGAAGTGATTAAGTGATCTGCTCAGAGTCCCAAAGCTAGTCAGTGTGTGAGGCAGGATTTAAATCCAAGTCTTTCTCACTTCAAGTCAACACTTGACATCCATTATGCCTGTGTACAAGACGAAATTATGCTCAATGAAGTTGTCTGCCACTGTCACAAAGAGGTGTCCAGTGTGGTGTTCAAACAGAGGATGGCTCCCTGTAGCCCTTCCCTGTGGCTGATAAGGTCCTCAAGATGCTCCCATTTGTGGATGGCATTGTGCTGACTGCATTAATGCCCAGTATATTGCAATAGCTGTAAATGAATTCCATGATCAAGGAAGAATTCGGCCAAACCATTCATACAAAAAAAAAAAGTGGATGGAGAATATCTGTTGTCCGGGCTATGATATTCAGTTGGTAGCAGAGTCAGTCAATTCACAGATATATCATGATCAGAAAGAAACATACTGAACATGGAAAAAGAACTGGGCTTAGAACTGATTATAAGGAAGCTAAACTGCCTTTGGGAAATTGTGCAAAGTTTCTGACTGATACCAAGCCTCTTCCTTCAAAAGTGGCTTATCTTTTTTTAAAACCAATAACACTTCCTCTGATGTTAAAAGGCCATCAAACCATCTCACCTATTTGAATGCTCCTTTTCAGTCTCCTTTGATGGTCCATCATCCATATCATACCCTCTAATCATGGGTGTCTCTCCTGGTTCTATCCTGGGTCCTCTTCTCTTTTCCCTCTATACTACTTCACTTGGTAGTCTTATCAGCTGCTATGGATCTAATAACCATCTTTATGCTGATGATTCTCAAATCCATTATCTTGCTCCACCCTCTCTGCTGATGTCCAATCTCACTTCTCCAAATGACTTTCAGATATCTCAAACTAGATGTCCAGTAGACATCTCAATTAAACATATCAAAAGCAGAACCCACTGTGTTTCCCCCTAAATCCGCACACAAACCCCTTCCTTATTACTATAAAGGGCAATACCAGTGCCTTAGGCTCACAAGCAAGTCCCCCCAGTCCCTCAGGTTCACAACCCAAGAGCGATCCTTGACTCCTCACTACCTCTCACATTCCCTTCACCCCAATATCCAAACTGTTGTCAAGGCCTGTTGATTTCACTTCTGCAACAGTTCTCCTATACAGCCCCTTCTCTCCTCTAACACTGACACCACTCTGGTATACATGCCCTCACCACCTTACTCCTGGACGATTGCAATAGCCTACTGGAGGGTTTGCCTGCCTCAAGTCTCTCCCTGCTCCAAACCATCCTCCATTCAACCACCACAGTGATTTTCCTAAAGCATATGTCTTGACTATGTCACTCTCCTTTTCAATAAACTCTAGTGGTTCCCTATTGCCTCTGGAATCAAATACAAAATGCTGGTAGCATTCAAAGGCCTTCGTAATCTAGCCTTCTTCTACCTTTCCAGTCTTCTCACCCCTGCAGCCCTTCCTTGTGACTGATGAGGTTCCCAAGATCCTCCTATTTGTGTATGGCATTGTGATGATTGCATTAATGCCCAGAACATTGCAACAGCTATAAATGAATTCCATAATCACTGAAGAATTCAGTTGAATAATCCATGTGAAAAAAACCAAGCAGATGCAGAATGCCTGTTATCCAGGCGTATCCTCAATGTACTCTTTGATCAGGTGACGTTGAATTCTTCTCTGTTCCACGAGCAAAGCACTCCATTTCTGGACTCCAGGCATTTTTTTTCTGATTGTACTCCATGCCTGGAATGTTATTCCTACCCAACTTTGCCTACTGCTTCCTCTGGCTTCCTTTTAAGTCCCAACCAAAATCTGGTCTTGTATGGAATCCTTTCCCAACTCCTTTTAATTCTATTGCCTTCCTGCTGTTAATTATTTTCTATTTCTCCTATAGATGGCTTTCTTTGCATATAGTTGTTTGCATGGAGTCTCCCACAATAGATTTTAAGTTCCTTGAGGGTAGGGTTTGCCTTTTGCCTCTTTTTGTATCCCTCGTGCTTAGCATAGTGTCTGGCACAGAGCAGGTGCTCAATATTTATTGTTTAAACTGGAAATATCTTAGCACCTGAAGAATTAAAGTTGCAAGTCACAAAAGAGGCAATAGTAAGACTCAACATTATTAAAGAAGAATTCTACATTAGGCATTAAATATATCATTGAAGTGTTTAATGACTAGATAGGCAACTCACATATTAAAAATTAGGAACTGATGACAGTTTACATGCCGCATTGATATGCAACGGTCAAGAAACTTAGACAAAGGACCCCAGTAAGTTGGGTGGATCACCTATACTGGATTTATGGGAAGATATGATCTGTAGTTCTGGCAGGACTATTCTTATCAGTTAGAGTATATAAGCCATTGAAATATCACATGTCACATCATGCTACATTCCATAAAAAAATTAGAAGCAGACTATATACATTTTATAGCTATGGAGAGGAGATGAATTCTCAACCAAAAAATAGGGGCAATTATGAAAAAAAAAAGAGATAATGCTGATTAAATTGAAAAGCATGCATCAAAGGTTATCTTATGTTGACATCAGGTTTTAGCTGCAAACATATCTCCAGACTCTCAGTTTACCCTGCCCTACAAATTCTAAATCAGAAGCAAAAGGAAGCTATGCCCAGCTCCATCTCAGCTAGGCCTAAAATTACCTAAATTCACCCTCTGGGAATGGGACAAGAGATGCAGCCTGGTTTAGAGATGAAGTCTAATTATAAACATCAGGAAGACACATACTGGTCCTAATTTACCAGTTTTTTCCATTTCTCTACCAACTTTTACTTTAACATGAAATAATAATGAATAGCACTTTTAAAAAGCATTTCTACACAGAGTATATATCATTTGATTCTGATAATAGTGAGGTAGGCAGTACAAGAATTATTCTACTCATTTGACAAGGAAACTGATGTTAAGTGACATGCCTCAGCTAAAATTCTGGGCTTCTAGCTTCCAGTGTAGTGTTCTTTCCACTACACCATCCTGAGATTTAACTGAAAGTTTAACGCCACAGCAGACCAATCCAAAGATGAGGTGGAGCTGATGAAAAATGCCTGAAATTTTGCTGCAATGGTTATCATTTTTTTTTACCTATGCATAACTGGAGTGCAGGTAAGTGCTTTGCACAGAGTAATTTCTTTAAAAATTGGTTTGAATTGTTGTTGAATCACTGGACAAGTAATGAAAAATCCATAAATAGCTTGGAAATCCTTAGATTAAAAGAACTGTGTAAATTATTTATTCCATAGACTAATAATCTATAGCAAAAGCTATAAAGCTGAACTAGAGGGAAAGGAGTTGAAAGTGGCAATAATTTCAATATCTTGCCAACATTACTGCATGGAAGGATCATTAAAATTTTAATATTCTGTATGTCATGCATTGCTACTTCTCTGGACAGCGCAGAGTGCTGATTGATTCTCTCATCCCTATCAACTCTCCACCCTGAAAAAAAATTTAAAGGAAAATTAAAGGAAAGATTTAAACAGCTGCAACTGCTGTCTTGTTTTTAATTACACTTATAAATGTTTTATGGTCTACATACATAGCAACACTCATCTGGAAAGATTTATGGTTCTCCAGCAGAAGACTCTAATGCATATGGAATTTTCTTCATTACTAAATTAAACAACAAATTAAAGCCCAAATGTGAAATGTGCTGCCAAGGGGGTCTGGGAGCCTGAAGGCTTTGATAACTCCCAAGGCATTCTGGCAGCCTAGATAACAAATTGAGGAGTGCAAGTCAGAAATGAAGAATGAAGCCAAAAAATCATAGGCTTCTCATGCAAAATATATCCCAGAATAAGTTAGTAACTCAGAAGTTCAAAATTTTGCTTTTCTTCATTAAATTATCTAAGGTAACTTGGTTTCATCATCTATAAAAAAGGAAGAAAAAATAGTAGCTTTCCTCATAAAAGACGTTTGAGTATTAATGACTTAAGTACTTAAAAATATTTATGGCTAAATAAATGCTGAAAAATAATTCTTGGTAAACTTTACTATGGCCCCAGATCTCATTGAAGCAATAACAATTTTAAGGAAATGCTTTGTGCTGCTGCCACATTTCCCTGCCTGATTTATAAGATGCAAAATTACAGTTTCAGTCATCATCTACAGCTGCCATTTCAATTCCCCTTAAACCTTGGTCAAACATTAATACCGGAGTCATTCCATTTGCTAGGGTGGACGGGGAGCTAGAAAGCTGGGAATTAGGCAGGAGTTAGGTATTTTTAAAACAAGCTTTTACTGCGATTTTCTGTTTCTTCCATCACCATAGTATCCCATGTGTCTTTTTTCCTCCCCTTCCCCAAGAGCCATCCCATATGATAAATGCTATTTCCTAGGGATGGGGGAAAAAGTCAGCACAACTAACTGATCAACACGTTGAAAAAGTCTGAAAACGTACAATCTGTAAGATCTGTGGACGTCCCACCCCCAAGAAGCGGTAGATTAGGGATGTCTTCTTATACTTCTTCATTCCAGTCCTGCTTGATCTTTACAATTTTGTTACATTTTTTTTTGATTGTTTAGTGTCATTGTTCTTTCCTTTTATGTTGTTGTGGTCACAAATTGTTTTCTTGGTTATGCTTCCTTCACTCTGCACCAGTTCAGATAGATCTTTTCATGCTTCACTGTATTCATCTCACACATTTCTTACTACATATTAATATTACATTACATTCATGCACCACAGTTTGTTTAGCCATCCCCCAAAAGCATCTACTTTGTTTTCTGTTCAAAATTTTTGAGTTGTTCTTCAATGATGGTTTTCTTTCTGTGTTTTATTTTTGCCATGCTTGAGGTATTAGAAAGATATTTGTCTCATAAAATGATTCTGGCAGAACGCTTCCTTTTTCAAATTTTGAGAATAATTTGTGAAATACAAGTATAAACCGTTCTTTAAAGGCGGGACAGAATTCTACCATGAAGCTGTCAGGATCAGGAGTTCTTTTCTTTTCCTTTACAGTAAGATCTATTTTCTTTTCTGAGTCTGGGTTACTTAAGATCTTTATCTGTTCTTCTGATAGTTTGGGTAATATTTTTGAAAATATTCCTCCATTTCTTTTTGTTAGTATTTAAGTGTGCATATGTTCTGATTATTCATTTTATTTCTTCTGGTTTTGCTATGACTTCATCTTACTCATTTACTGTTTTATTGATCTAATTTACTACTCTCTTCTTTTTAATCAAGTTAGCTAAGAGTTTACCATTTTTATTAGTTCTTTCAAAGAATCAGCTTTTAGTTTTATTTGTCATTTCAATGGAATTTGTTTCCAGTTTGTCTAGTTCCCCTCTAATTTTTAACATCTCTTTTGTTCTAAACTGCTATTGCCTTTGGCTACCATGCCTTATGTCTTGACAAAGATCAAATATGTGTTTCCTGAAATCTTTTCACCTTCTCATGGCAATTGTTTTACACAGATTATTGGTCTCATCAAATGGTAATAATCAGGGATACCGTCTTTCTTTTTGTCCATTTCACATTTTTTAGTCAACATCTTGTTTAAATAGGTCATGTTGGAGTTGCTGTAATTGTACATAGTATCTTCTCATCTTTAGTCTTTCTTCTACTTTGTTCTAACTAGCTGATAAGCTGACGGAAGCATGACAGCTGATCCTCTTCATTCCTCTCTAGGAGTGGTCCTGACTCTCCAGACCTTCCCTACCATGCCATACAAATGTCTTCAACCTAGAAGTTCGCTCTGCCCTTGGCCTTCACAACTGGAAACACCTTCTGACTCTGTTGACCTTTCCTCTAATTGGTTTCCCCAAAAATCTCCATTTTGAGGAGGATATTGAAGGCAGCCATGTTTTCATTCCTCTCTCAGCTCCACTTCTGACTCTCATGACTTTGCCAAGTATAATCTCTCTTCCCTCCTGTTTTTCAGCTTCCTTTTATGTTATCTTCACCCATTAGAATGTGAAGTACTTGAAGACAGGGACTGTCTTTTCTTCTGATAATATTTTTATTCACAGCACTTAGTACAGTGCTTGGCACATGATAAGCACTTAAAATAAAGGCTTGTTGAAGTGACTTCTCCAATGACTTCTATATAGACTTTTCTATTACAATAATTTCATTTATTGCCATGCTATTTGAGATAATGATGTACTGGGCTTCCTGCCTCTCCCTGATGTACAATTATGGTATATACATAAGAAGTCTGTAAATCATTTATAAAACTTTTACTTCTTTCATTCCTTAATTTTGAAGTATATTTTCTAAAACATTTCACTTCCTCCCCCATGTCCACCTTCACAATATATAAAAGTCAAATAGCAAAGTACATGTTGACTTAGTTTGGAGGATCTAAATGAGTTTTTGGTGAAAATTTCTCTAATTCTTCATCTTCTCTAACAGTGGCACAAAAGCTGCAACTGCTATCATGGTGTCCCATGAAATGACATGTGTTTTCCTTGAGCACATGATGAAACCAACTCTAGTAACTCATATATTCACTTCTCTGAAGAGGGCCTATAAACCATCTTCTTCTATTTAGCTGCAATTTCTTTATTTTTCTAGTTTCATAGGTTGTTATGAGAATAAAATGAGATAATATATGTAAAGTGATTTAACAAATCCATAAAGGACAATATAATAGTTATATTATATAGTTGTAATAATATAATATATATCATATAATATAATAATACTTAATACTATCACTATTATTACTCATTTAAACTTAGACTGTCAATATGGATGTGGTCTAATTAGGTTGTTGCACAAAATTCATATGTAGAATAGCAATAGTTAAATACTAAAACATTAGCACCCCTTTTTTAAACACTCTTCTACCAGCATCAAAGAAGCAAAAAAGGAATGCATTAAGACAGAAGAAATGTTCTGCATTTTTATCTATTTCATAGCTTGACAAGGAAAAGGAATCTATCATCGAGGGGGCAATGTGATGGTGAGGATCTCCATAAGGAGCTTGTGCAGCCCTCAGACAGCAGGAAGGAGCTCTTATTAGCACTATCGCTGACACCTTTCCTAACTGGTACAACGTTTCAGACTGGGTTGCCTTCAAGCTATGATAGAGTACTAGAAGAAGACTGGTAGAAATCTGCAGTTATCTACTAACAAAGGTCAGGACACTTAGCTTAGCATTAAATACTCTGACCCACTTTTTCAGCACTGTTTTCCACTCTTTCCCTTTACAGACCCTGTATCTTATACAAGATAGACTGCTTTGTTAACCAAAGCGTCCCTCTTGTATTCCTGCCTCCATCCATGCCTTTGCTCACATTCTTCCCTCTGCTTAGAATAAATGCTTATTCATATCTTTGAAGATGAGAAAAGGTATCTCTCCCCAGTGTGTGAAGAAGAAAGGGACTCTGGGTATGGAAAACTGCATACACTGTCCCACAAGGTTAATGGGTTAGTTTGTTTTGTCAAATTGCTCTTTTTTTTTTTTTTTACCAAAAATGTCTCATTGAGGGAAAGAATAAATTCTGAATTAAAAGTGATGCAAAGCAAAGAAAAAAAATTAATAAAATTTTTAAAAAAGAATACTTATTAATAGACATGTCGTTTCCCTATCCTTATCCCCTAGTTCTACCTCCTCAAACTCTCTCTCTCCTTCAAGGCCCAGATAAGATCAAGTCTTCTGTGATCTGCCTGGCCAGAAATAACAACGATGATGATGATGATACATTCACATGTATATAGTTCTTTAAAAGTTTACTGAGCACTTTTCTCAGCACAAACCTGGGAGGCAAATAATATAAGAACTGCTGCCCACATTTTACAGATGAGAAAAATGAGGCTCAGAAAATTTAAGTGACTTGTCCATGGGTACATTCCCACCTTAGGAATGATTCATAACTTCAAGTCTAATTTTCTATCTACTACACCATGTTACCTTTCATAAGGCAGCCTCAAATCACTAACTTATCATTAACTTTTGTGGTTGTCACATCATATCACATTGTTGCCCCATATTAAGCCAAGAAACCAATAAAACACTCAGATCTTTTTCAGAAAATCTGCTTTCTAGTTACATCTCTTCATGTACTTGTGAAGTTGATTTTTAGAAACCAAGTGTAAGGATTTATAATTACACCTATTAAATTTTATCTTATCAGATCTAACTCACTATTCTAACCAATCAGGATCTCTTAGAGATTGTCTCTGCTTTTTGTAATTTGTAGATTTAATAACAATGCCATCAATACCTTTATCCAAGTTATTGATTAGCAGGTTAAACAGGACTAAAATAGGACTAAACTTCACTAGAGGCCTCCTTCTATGTAGGACATTAAACCATTAATGGCTACTCCTTGGGCACAGATATTATGCAGTCCCAAATTCACTTTATTACACTACTGTCTAGTCTATACCTTCCCAGTGAACCAGAAGAACAGAAGGGCTTATGTCAAATGCACTGCAAAACTTTCAACATTTCCAGTATACTAACACTGTCCAAAAAGGAAATGAGTCAGTCTGAAACAGTCTATTTGTGGTGAAGCTCTGCCAGCTCTTTACAATCACCATTTCTTTTTCTAGATGTTCATTATCATTTTACTTTAATAATACATTCCAATATTTTGCCAGGAATATAAGTAAAGTTTACTGGCATTTAATTTGAAACACTAATTTTTTCTTTTTAAAAAATGGTATATTTGCTTTTCTCCAATGCTATGACATCTCTCCCATTTTCCATGACCTCTCAAAGATCAGCGACTGTGGTTTAGCAGTCACACTTGCCAATCCTTTTAGTACCCGTAGATATAATTCCCCTAGGCCTGCTGAGCTGAACTTATAAAAGGCACCTAGATGCTTTCTTACTATTCTATTCAATCAGTATAAATCTCAAAGCAAAATATGTATAGGTATTTCCCCAAGAGTTTCAAGCTCAAATAAAATATTCATGTTTCTTCCAAGTTGGAATTTTGAGTATAGGCTTAATGATGGAATGTCTGACAACGGGGTGGTGGGCAAAAAGCAAAGAAGGAAGTGGGAGTGTGAACAGATGCTAGCACCAAGCACTGGCAGAAAGAAAAGGGGAAGATCCCAGGTTACTTTTCATTCTAAAGAAGCCAAATAAATTGTTTCCTTCAATCCAGAGACTATTATAGTGTTCCTAAACTGTCTTCTCATCATTATATAATCAAAACATACCTTTACTCTCCTAAAGACACAGACAATGACTGGTGATACAAAGGGGGCTACTAACAACCAGTCATACCAAATATGAAAACAAAATGGAAACCTGTGTTTATCTGTTTATACATATCTGGAACCTAGTATCCATTTGAGAAAAAAAATTGTAATTCTAAAAAATATACTCTCAGGGGGCGGAGCCAAGATGGTGGAGTAGAAAGACAAAAAAATGCAGGCTCTCCCCACACAGCCCATAAAACACCTGTAGAGAGGGACTCTCAACAAATTCTGGAGCAGCAGAAGTGGAGAACAACAGAGTGGAGGAGATTTCCAGCCCAGGGTGACCTGAAAGGCCCACGGGAAACGTCAGTTGCACCTGACAGGGAGCAGAGCGCGTAGCCAGCCTTTCCTCAGGAGCGGAATCTCCAGTCTCGGAATCCCCAGTCTCAGCAGCAGCATCCCTCAACCCACAGGCACCAAAGGTCAGTTGCAGGGGTTTTTTCAGCTGGCCAGGAAGGGAGAAAGGCCTTCCCATAGCTCTGGCTTCAGACAGTGGCCGCACAGAGGCCACATCTGGCAGGCGGCAGGAGTTCTCACGGCAGACCCTATAACAGCCCAAGACCACTGCTGGATCGTAAAAACCCCTGGGGGCACTGAGGGAGCTGGTCTTTGTCTGGCACTGAATGCTGGCCCTGCCCCCACAGCTTGACTGAATCCCACGCCCCCAGTGCTAGCTTGGCGGAACTGGAGGTCATGTGCCTGTGGAGAGGAAACTCTGCTAAGATTCTGGGCACAAAAATCCTTCCCTGTGCCCAGACCAATACACGCTTGATTGTGCCACCTTGGAGAAACTGATATCTTACAGGTCCCCAAAGTATACCCTACTCTTGACAAAGGACGCAAAAGTCAAGTAACTGGTTGGGAAAATGCCCAAAAAAGGGAAAAAACATAAGACCACAGAAGGCTACTTTCTTGGTGAACAGATATCTCCTCCCATCCTTTCAGATGAGGAAGAACAATGCTTACCATCAGGGAAAGACATAAAAGTCAAAGCTTCTGTATCCCAAACATCCAAAATAAATATTCAATGGTCTCAGGCCATGGAAGAGCTCAAAAAGGATTTTGAAAATCAAGTTAGAGAGGTGGAGGAAAAACTGGAAAGAGAAATGAGAGAGATGAAAGAAAAGCATGAAAAGTGGGTCAACACCTTGCTAAAGGAGACCCAAAAAAATGCTGAAGAAAATAACACCTTGAAAAATAGGCTAACTCAATTGGCAAAAGAGGTTCAAAAAGCCAAGTAGGAGAAGAATGCTTTCAAAAGCAGAATTAGCCAAATGGAAAAGGAGGTTCAAAAGCTCACTGAAGAAAATAGTTCTTTTAAAATTAGAATGGAACAGATAGAGGCTAAAGACTTTATGAGAAACCAAAAAATCATAAAACAAAACCAAAAGAATGAAAAAATGGAAGATAATGTGAAATATCTCAATGGAAAAACAACTGACCTGGAAAACAGATCCAGGAGAGACAATTTAAAAATTACCTGAAAGCCATGGTCAAAAAAAGAGCCTAGACATCATCTTTTATGAAATTATCAAGGAAAACTGTCCTGATATTCTAAAACCAGGGGGCAAAATAAATATTGAAAGAATCCACCGATCACCTCCTGAAAGAGATTCAAAAAGAGAAACTCCTAGGAACATTGTGGCCAAATTCCAGAGTTTCCAGGTCAAGGAAATAATACTGCAAGCGGCTAGAAAGAAACAATTCAAGTATTGTGGAAATACAATCAGGATAACATAAGATCTAGCAGCTTCTACATTAAGGGATCGAAGGGCATGGAATATGATATTCCAGAAGTCAAAGGAACTAGAACTAAAACCAAGAACCACTTACCCAGCAAAACTGAGTATAATACTTTAGGGGAAAAAATGGTCTTTCAATGAAATTGAAGACTTTCAAGCATTCTTGATGAAAAGAAAATTTGACCTTCAAACACAAGAATCAAGAGAAGCATGAAAAGGTAAACAGCAGAGAGAAATCATAAGGGACTTACTAAAGTTGAACTGTTTACATTCCTACCTGGAAAGACAATATTTGTAACTCTTGAAACTTTTTTCAGTATCTGGGTAGTTGGCACGCACGCGCACACACACACACACACACACACACACACACACACACACACAGAGCACAGGGTGAATTGAATAGGATGGGATCATATCTTAAAAAAATGAAATTAAAGGGTGAGAGAGAAATATATTGGGAGGAGAAAGGGAGAAATGGAATGGGGCAAATTATCTCTCATAAAAGAGGCAAGTAAAAGACTTTTCAGTGGAGGGAAAAAGAAGGGAGGTGAGAGAAAAAACATGAAGCTTACTCTCATCACATTCTACTAAAGGAATAAAATGCATACTCATTTTGGTATGAAAACCTATCTTACAATACAGGAAAGTGGAGGAGAAGGGGATAAGCAGGGTGGGGGGGATGATGGAAGGGAGGGCAGTGGGAGGAGGGAGCAATTTGAGGTCAACACTCTTGGGGAGGGACAGGATCAAAAGAGAGAATAGAAGCAATGCGGGGCAGGATAGGATGGAGGGAATTATAGTTAGTCTTACACAACATGACTATTATGGAAGTCATTTGCAAAACTACACAGATATGGCCTATATTGAATTGCCTGCCTTCCCAAAGGGAATGGGTGGGGAGGGAGGGATGGGGAGAAGTTGGAACTCAAAGTTTTAGGAACAACTGTTGAGTACTGTTCTGGCAAATAGTAGAAATACAGGTAATGGGGTAAAGAAAGTTATCTTTCCCTACAGGACAAGAGAGAAGATGGGGATAAGGGAAGGAAGGGATGTTAGAAGAGAGGGCAGATTGGTGATAGAGGCAATTAGAATGCTTGGCGTTTTGGGGTGGGGGAGGGGAGAAATGGGGAGAAAATTTGGAACCCAAAACTTTGTGGAAATGAATGTTGAAAAGTTAAATAAATAAATTTTAAAAAAAAATACACTCTCATTTCTCTACAAAAAGGGGTTTAGCTCTAATCCACTGACAAGAATAAGCAATGTTCTTTAAACTTACCAAACTTTTACTCTTTCCTCCCTCTATAATCTGATCTTTGTTCCACCGAAAAGCAGTTTGGTATAGCATAAGTAATATAGGACTTGAGGTCAAGAGAAACCCATGTTCCAATCCTATCTGATATATATCTATTAGGGGTATGATTATGAACAAGTCGCTTAACTTCTCTAGGCCTCCGCTTTCTCACATGTAAAAGAGACAGTAATCTTCGTAGCACCTACCTCATTTACTTGGTCATTGTTTGGATTTTGATGGCTCAGAGAGAGTATAAATCACAATTGTTTCTCTTCTGGCCAGGAACCCTGAGAGCCTTCCCCTCCCATTTTGATTTTAGTAGGCAAACTCCAACATCTTTTGCCTCATTTCTTATCTAGCCTTAAAGCACTGAATGGGCGTTGCCTCAGACAAACTAAGACCTGAGAAAGAACTTAGCTTAAAAAGACCAATATCTCCCCCTGCATTCAAGGCCATCTCTAGTCATTCTGACCTATGTCTTGCCACTGGACTTAGATGTCCCTGGAGAAGACAGTGAAGCTGATGACTTTATACAGCTCTGCCCCACTTAAATCCAACTCACTTGGAAGTCAAGATATCACTTTCCTGATGTCATTGGACCCCTTCTAGAACAAAGGACAAAGAACAACAATAACCTACCTATCCCATATGGCTGTTGTAAGTACTTTGCAAACCTTAAAATACTCTATAAATAACAGCTAAGACTGTCTGCTCATTTACAAAAAAAAAAGGCTTTGGCTCAGAGTCTTGTGGTCCACAAATTAATCCAATGGAAGGCTACAGAAAAAAATCTCTGGTTGGATATCTGGTCTTACCTTTTGCAGTTCATTCACATACTGAGCCACCATGAAAGAAGAAAACATTGTAAAGTCTTCAGACTTTGCAGCTATGTGGCTATACATTCTTTCTACCAAGCGTGCACATTCTAGTACAGTGGTCAGGTCTTCTGGATTCCCTAGAAACATTAAAACATCACATAACTGATTAGGGCAAAGTTCTGTATGTATCAGTGCATATCTACTGTCTAATTTTATACACTCGCTAATTAACACTAATGTACTTTTTAGACTAATTACCCACTCCACCTTCTGCTAAAAGTAAGAAGGAATAAAGAAAAGTAAAATTTTCAAAAGAACATGGATTTTATCTGGAAGCAACTAATTGGGATGAAGTAATAAGACTTTTGAAGATGCCAGCAATAAGACTATGTAGCCAAGCTTCCTAAGGAAAAGTACAAATCTCCATTAGAAATATATTCTTTAAATGCTACCATGTAAAGCAGTGGAGGAAGGAGAGGGGAAGAAAGTAGGTATTTATATAGCATCTACTATGCATCAAGTTTTTTTCCCCCATAAATATTATCTTGTTGATCTTCACAACTGTTCTGGGAGGTAGGTGCTATCCATCCATGTAATTACAGCACATAATTATTATTTTACAACTGAAGAAAATGAGGCAAACAGAGATTAAGTGATCTGTCCAGGGTCACACAACTAATAAGTGTCTAGAGTCAGATCTGAACTCAAGTTTTCCTGACTGCAGGCCCAATTCTCTAACCACTGAGCCACAAACTGACTCTGGTAAATTACAGTTAAAAAAAATAAATAAAACTGGTTTATCAATTGACAAGATATTTTAGCGTGCCCTTATTTTCTCTGCTATTTTTATTTTCACAACTCTTTCCTGTAGTTTCCCTTTTACAGATGGACAGATATCTGCCTGACTCCTGACCAGATTCTGTAAAGAACCTGCTTCTGTTCCTAGAATCAGAGAACTAGAAGACAAGGTAGTCACCTAGCCCAAGTCTTTGCAGATGTATGAATCTCTTTTACAAAATCCTGAGATGCACAAACTACTAATGCTCTCCAAAGATAAGGAGCTCTTTAAGTACCACTTCTATACCCCACAAAGAATTCCAGAGGTGACATTATATCTCACACACATGCCAAGTTTCTAATGAGTTGCTTCCTCTCCCTACAAAAATCAAAATGATGATAGGAGTCTTTCTGCCATTACCAAGCCCAGTCATTGCTCAAGCTGCCTGAGCCTTTTAGATGCTAGACTGTCACATACAGCACAGAGAAACACATGGAATTTTCATGAAGCATGTGCACACTTTTATATTTTAGTAAGTCAAATTTGCATATAATTGAAAATTAACAAATGGCATTTAAAGACAAATGTATTCAACTTTAGATAAACAAATCTTTCTCAACATGGCTTGGAAATGACCTTGGACTATAAAAGTTATGTTAACAGAACACAAATTCTGGTGGATCTTAGCAAGATAGAAATGCATTTTGAAAAAAAACAACTTTATTTTATTTTTTATTTATGGAACAAAACAAGTATTTTCATAGCACAGTATAATAAAAAAGATGATTGCATGTAAAACTGCAAATCTATTATGTACGACTTGCTATTCCTTTTAAATATAATAGAATTATCATGCAAATCTTTTTTTCCTTTTTTTCTTCCTCACCCTATTGTTAGCTATCATTAAACACAAATATGTGTATGTGTGTACGTGTATGTACACACACACACACACATACACAATCATTTTGTACATATTTTTATTTATCAGTTCTTTCTCTGGATGCAGAGAGCATCTTCCTTCACATGTCCTTTGTAGTTAATTTGGGTTTTAAAATAGTCAAAATGACTTATTCACTTAAAGTTATTGATGTTACTGTATACAGCATTCTCTTGGTTCTGCTCATTTTGCTCTTTATCTTTTTGTGCAAATCTATCCATATTTTTATTTCTTATGGCACACTAGTATTCCATCACAATCATATACCACAACTTGTTCAGCCATTCGCCAATTGACAGGCATTCTTGCAATTTTCAGTTTTCTGCTGCCACAAAGAGAGCTGTAATAAATATTTTAGAACATATATCTCTTTTCCTTTTTCCCTAATCATCATAGAAATGCTTTTTAAGCCTAAGTCTGGTAAAGAACTGTTTAGCCAACACCCAAAACCAGTCCTCATCACTAGAAGATTGGCCACTAGGTGGTATCTTTAGCAGCCACAGCAATTCACAAAGATCATCTCCCAAGGCAGAGAAGCAATTGTTATTTGCTATTGATTGAAGGTGATACTGATGAATTTCTAGATGCATGACATGAAGCAAGGAGGATAATTCCATTCCACACCTGTACAAACTGCATTCTTTTTTAAGATCCCAGGACAAATTTTAAGAGTCTACATTAAACAAGAAGTAAACAGTCCTATGCTAGAAAAACTGAAGTCTCCATCAGCGGTAAGAAGATTCAATTTGCCCATATATTGTTTTCATCACATTCACAATCTAAGTCATTATATATTTTTACATTGCATTCTAAGGACTCCACATATACACATTCAGAAATGCATAAACTTTATAACAAAACATCAAATGCTTCTAAAAAATGAAAATTAGGTAGTAGTGCTAGACTTTCAAAGTATGACCAAAGAATAGGATAAATGATAAAATAAATGGATAAATATGAAGTGAGAAATGAATGATAAAGGTTGGGCAAGGGCAAGGAGCATGGCACCCAGAGGATACAGAATTAATGTAGTTTTTTTAGGTCAATCTAATTTTGTGTAAATATTTAAATTCTTAATGTTATATTTGGATATTTCTAACTTATCTGACATTTCTTATCTAATATTTCTTCTCTTAACTTTTGAAGTATATCAATGTGTACACATATGGCTATAATGCTAGCATGACATATTAATAAGATAAATGCATGCATTTGAAGAAGCCTCATATAGCTAAAAAGCCACCCAATACAATAATTTAGAAAAAAATTTAATTTAGAATGCTAAATTGGTGAATTCATGGTAATCAGACTATAGCACAACATACAGTGAGCAAAGAGCAAGAATCTGATACTATATCTACCATGTTATAGAATACATGCTAACACTGAAGGTGAAAACTATGTATAAGGAAAGCTTTTTACAGTTAACTCTTCATTATCTGTGATGTCCCAAGTAACGGTTTCCTATTTCCCACAGAGACTAAAAAGATCCCAAGTTTCAAAGAGTAATACCAAGCTAGAACAGGGTCAGGAACAGTTACAGAAGAGACTGAGTATGCTTGGTAACATTGATGTGTGTTATACACATCTCTTCTCTCTCCCATTGTCACAGATAATCAAGATTTAATTATGTCAATAATTAGTTGTTTAAAATAAAATCTTAAATAATCAAAACTACCAAAATGGGAAATAGCTGGGCTTCACATAAATTTGTCAGAGTTCTTGTCAACCAAGAATTAGTCTTAGTGAGAGATGCAAGTTCCATTTAATGAAGGACCTCATGAAATTGTGATGTTTTAACACACAAACTGATTTTGAGAATTGTCTAAGTTACCTAGAGAACTCAAAAAAAATCCCAAGTACTTTATCATGACACTTAGTATTTCAGTGCATTCTTTCCTGAAATTACAGAAGCGAGCTTCAATTTTCCTACTTTGATATATTAAACCACAATGCCTTCAAAAGAAAAAAAAAATCACTTTGCACATGCAACAACAGGAACCTGCCTGAAATCTCCTCTGATTTCTGGGCTAACAAACATGGTCTTATACAAACAGACTTATACTCTGCTCCCCTTGATCCTGCCACTGGGAGGGGAGGAGAGCATTCTTGACAAGCAGAGAAGCCACCGGCTTCATCCTTCCTCATAGGGCCCAGACAATAACCCTGACTGTATCTTGGAACATTCCCACTGGATCCTTCAAGTCCCTCAATGGATCCCCTCTACATCAGTCTCCATCTATCTAAAGGCCTAGAGCAACACTACCTTTTTTCCCCCCAAAGCTTTCATTTGGTTTCTGAATTCAAGGACTGACTCTGAGATTCAAATAAAATTTGACAAGCACTGGTTTAGTCTTCACCTGGGGAACTTTCCTTTTAACATTTCATACATAAAAAAACCCTCCACATCTTTATACAAAACAATATGTCCAATACTATATATGTGAAATACCTTTGTCTTTCTGACGGCCTTCATGCATAACTGAAAACACCAGTCTGTAAAAACTGCTCAGAAAGGAGGGCAAGGCTTTCAGCATCACCTGCAAAAGAACAGTTTAAACACTATCAGTCAGCTAACTCATATTTAATGTCAAAGTATCTTCTAAATGAAAAGTATATGTCCGCTCAAAAGTACAATGCATGTAGGAGTCAAGTGGTATTGCCCCCACGTGGAATTAGAGAATTACAGATATGTACAGTATCTTTAATTTCTAAAAGTATTTCCACTCAGGTAGAGCTGGAAATATTTTGTTGCCAAACTGGATATCTTAATTAATGGAAAACAAGGATAAAAACGTTGATTCTATCTTGAGTTGGAAGGGACTTTATAACGAGATCATCTATAATTCAAAAACTGTACTAAAGTACAGCAGTGAAATGACCCACCCAAAGTCACACAAAAGCTAGTGGCAAAACCTAGACTATGCCTTGGGTCTCCCAACTTCTAGTCTTGTGCTCTTTTTTTTTTTTACCACATCTTGATGTCATATCAAGAGAATCAGACAACTGCAATGATGACAATTTACTATAGCAATAATGAATTTGTTCAAATAACAAACCCTTAAGAGCCTTAAGAGAAGCGTTCCTTATACTGGCAGCCCTGCTTCCAGCCTAAGTTCCACAGCCTTCAGTAAGGGGAGAAATCAGTATGGAAGAAATCAATACCAACTGCTAACTATCTCCAACTAGCAAAGGTCAAGAGTCCTAGGAGCAATAGTATACCCCAGACCACTGGTCCTGCTTCTAGACCAATCTCCAAAGCCAACATCCTGAGAAAAAATCCTCTTAGAGACATGTGGCAATTGCATTTGCAAATGATGCAGCCAGATTCTTTTCAACAAAGTCCATGGTATTGTCAAACAGTTGAATATCAAAGATTGCTAAGCAGCTAGACACAACAGATAGTGTACTGGACCTGGAGTCAGGAAGACCTGAGTTCAAATCCAACCTCAGATGCTTCATGGTTGCATGAACCTGGGCAAGTCTCTTAATCTCTATATTAGTTTCCTCAACTGCAAAATGGGGATTGTAACAGCACCTACTTCCCAGGACTCTTTTAAGGCTCAAATGAGATAACAGTTGTCCAGTACTTGGCATGATGCCTGACATATCTGTTGTTGTTTAGTTGTTTTTCGGTCATGTCCAAGTCTTCCTTAGGTTTTCTTGGCAGACAGACTGAAGTGGTTTGCCATTTTCTTCTCCAGCTTATTTTACAGATGAAGAAACTGAAGCAAACAAGATTAGGTGACTTGCCTAGGGTCATACAATTAGTAACTGTCTGAGGAAGATTTGAACACAGGTTTTCCTGCCTCCAGGCCCAGAACTCCATCAACGCTGTGCCACCTAGCTGTCCCAACATGGCACATAGTAGGTGTTTAATAAACACTTCTTCCTTTTCCCTTTCCTGATATGAAACTATCAATGAAAATGGCACTAAATACACAGAATAAGCCATGTAGTTTTAGACATGGCCAATATGGAAATTTGGTTTGCTTCACTATGCACATTTATTACAAGCTTTGTTCCCATCCTCCACATCCTGGGGGGAAAGGAGACAGAAGGGAGAGAAAAAAATATTTGTCAACTGGAAAAAAAAAAGTAATTTTTTAAAAAGCATGACATAGAAAAGAGGCATTAACACTGGCTCTGCCACTGCACCGTCAAGACCATGGGACCTTTCCATCTGACTTGTAGCTGAAGCATGATGTGCAATAATCCTCTACTGGAAAATGAATTCTTCGAGAAGAGGGACTGTTTTCCTTTTCTATTCAAGTTCTTGGGCTTCTTGACCTCCATGCAGCCTCCGACACAGTCAATCTCCTTTTCCTCCTTGATACTCTCTTCTTTCTAGGTTTTCAGGATACCACTCTCTCCTGGCATCCCCCTACCTATCTGACTACTCTTCCTCAGTCTCCTTTGCTGGATCTTCTTTCAGATCACACCCTCTAACTGTAGGTGTTCTCAGGGTTCTGTCTTAGGCCCTCTTCTCTTCTCCCCCCCCATACTGCTTCCCTTGTTAATACCATCAGTTCCCATGGATTTAAGTATTATCTCTATGTTGATGATTTCCAAATCCAACACTGACCTCTTGGCTGAACTTCAGTCTTGTGTCTCCAACTGCCTACTTAGACATCTTGAACTGAATGTTCTATAGATTTCTTAAACTCAATATGTCAAAACTGAATTCATTATCTTCCCCTAATCTCTCTCTCATTCTAAAATTTCCTGTTACTGCCAAAGCTACCATCAACCTCCTAATCCCCCAAGCTTGTAAGTTAAGCGTCATTCTCAATTCCTCACTACCTCTCACTCCCCATATTCAATCTGTGGCCATGGCCTATTGATTTCACTTTGGCAACATCTCTCAAATATGCTCCCATTTCTCCTCAAATACTGCTCCTACCCTGGCACAGGCCATTATCATCTCACACCCGATCTACTGCAATAGCCCTGCATATGGGTCTGCCGCCTCAAGTCTCTCTCCACTCCAATCTATCCTCATTCAGCTGCCAAAGTAATTTCCTAAAGTGAAGATCCAACTCAATAAATTCCAGTGACTCCCTATCACTTCCAGAATCAAATATAAAATCCCTTGTTTGGCATTCAAAGCCTTTCATAACCTAGCCCTCCCCATACCTTTCCAGTGTTGTGAAAATACACCCTACCCCTTATGTATTTTTCATTCCAGTGACACTGACCTCCTTGCTGTTCCTCAAACAAGATACTTTATCTCTCAGTCCAGGGCATTTTTACTGCCTATCTCCCAGGTCTGAAATTCTCTCCCTCCTCATCTGGGCTTTCTGGTTTCTTTTCAAGTCCCAGCTAAAATCCCACCTTCTACAAGAAGCTTGTCCCTAAACCTCTTATTTACTGTATTCCCTCTGTTGATTATTTCCAACTCATAGCTCCTTTGTACATAATTGTTTGCATATAGTCTATGACGCTGAGATGGTGAACTTCTTGTGGGAAGGGACTATCTTTTGCCTTTCTTTATATTCAAAGTGAAAAAGGCTAAAGTCTCTCACTGCATCCGGTACCATCTCCAGTTGTTCTGATTTATATCTAGCCACTGAACCTAGATAGCTCTAGAGGAAAAAGTGAGGCTCATGACTTTACATAGCCCTTTCTCACTTAAGTCCAATTCACCTACAAGTGATGGCATCACCTTCCTGATGCCATAGTCCTCTTCTAGAAGGAACGACAAACAATATGTGAATAGCAAGGGCTACCCCACTGAAGACCCAACTGGTCAGTTCCAATTGGGCAACATAGCTCCTCACTCCCTTCCTTTCTTCCTTCTTTCCCTCCTTTCCCTTCCTTTTCTTTTTTCCTTTCTTCCTTCCTCTCCCTCAGTTCACATAGGGTATCAAATGTAGCGATGCTCTGCCCAAAGAAATGTAAAATTTGATCACTGAAACTTCATATCTTAGAGTTTACAGGCTAGTTTTCTTTCTTAAGGACCATGCCTTAAACTCAATTTTCTTTAGATCTTGTTGATTGGCCAATAATAGGTCCCAGCACAAGACCCACTTAGTAGTCATAGTTTACGCCTGATTGACTCAGGGTTAATGTAAATAGTAATTGTTTCCATTTTGGCCAGAAACCCTGAGGGTCTTCCCCTCCCAGACTGATTTTTTTTTGGATTTCCTACCTAGCTTTAATCAATGAATGGGCACTGCCTCAGTCAAACTGAGACCTGAGAAAGACCTTAACTTAAAAAGGCCAAGGTGTCCCATGCATCTGGGGCCTTCTCCAGTCATTCTAATTTATATCTGGCCACTGGACCCAAATGGTTCCAATGTAAAGAGTGAGACTGGTGATTTTGCACAACCCTCCCTTCACTTAAATCCAATTCACTTGCAAGTCATGGCATCACCTTCCTGATGTCATGATCCTCTTTGAAGACAAAGGACAAACAATAACAACATATCCAGTAATTAGCATGCTCCCTGGCACATAGTAGGCATTTAATGATCATTTACTGATTGACTTTGTATTTTTTAAGTACTTAAATGTTTTTTCATTTATTCATTCATTCACAATTTGTTATCAATCTACCTATCTAACCAGATCTTATACTACTACCTATTTTAAATTCCAGCTAAATTAGTCACTGTCTACTTCTTGCCAACCTAACTATTCAATCTCTATAGCTTTGCCCATACCATCCCTGAAGTTTGGAAGAAATTTCTGCTGAAGGACCTCCATTCCCTCAAGACTCACACTTAGATGCCTTCTCAGTCATTAAGTCTTTCCTGATCCCCTCCAAATCCTCAGGTGAAAGTAATCCCTGACTCCTCACTTTTCCCAGGGCTACCCTTTGCCCCTAGAGCATTCCACTTTTTCTCATGGTTATTTGTATACAGTCATATCCATCCTTGTTCAACTGGAAGACTCTCTACATCATTTTTAAATCTCTGTGTCATCTAGTACAATGCATTACTGGAAGAAAGTACTTAATGAATATAAAACTGAAACAAAATGAAATTTATTTGAAAACCATTTTAGTTCAGGACCACAACTCCTTCAGTTCTTCAACTTCGAGTTGATTTTTGAGACCATGTAATCTTGTTGTATAAAGTAAACAACACTGCAGGGAAGAGGCCTGAATACAATCTCAAATTGTTTAATAGCATGTCTTCTATATACCAGTTTCATTTGTAACAGTCATGTATACTTTACCTGTTCTCAATTTTATTTCTCACTGTAAAGGTTAAAATTCAAGATCAATTATTTCTATGCTTACATCAAGAATTCAAAGAGTACGTCCACATGAGATGCTTCAGTTATTTCTGTATCCTTTTTTTTCAAACTAGAGTAATTATGAAAAGGTGTCAAAAAACTTGCTGTGGCATAATTTTATCATTTGTTAAAGTATCTTATTAACTTTAAGGAAATATGGCATACAGACAGTTGGTGGTTCAGTGGACAGAGCGCTGGATCTGAAGTCAGGAAGACCTGAATTCAAATCCAGCCTCAACCACATCCTAGCTATGTGACCCTGGGCAAGTTAAAAGGAAAAAGTATTCTTGTCCTTGTCCTCTCCTTACCTTTGAGTGACACTGCAGGATAGAAAAGAGTACTTCGTGCATCCCTAAGAAGATGCTACTGTATTCTTGGGGCTTCAGGTGATCCAAAGGGACTGCTAAGAGAATGCTGAATGCCAGGCTGACATGATGTGGATTTTTAATTATGCTTTCTCCGTGGCGAAGCAAAGAAGCCACTGTATCTAAAATGGGTACAACAACAGTAAGAAGCAAGGACTGGTCCTGACAAGCCTCTTTGTTTTGAAACTGAAAAGACAAGGAGAAAGAAAGAAAATAAAACTCCATTTCAAAAAGCAAGAGATAAACATTTAAATGGCAAAGACAAAAATAAAAATCAATATAACAAATTGGAGTAGATTAATAGGCAATTAAGTAGAGAAGACTGGTAAATAAACTTCAAGGTCCTATAACACAGACTTCATCCTCTTTACTATCAGTATGCACTGTGTTCATCCACCTTGGAGAGAAGTCCTTTGCTAGGAAAATAATTAGCTCATCAACTTCTCAAAACATGAAACCTGAGTTTGTCTCTGTGCACGTAAAACATTTTCAACAAACAAAAAATATGACAGCGTTTAAGTTAACTTTTTACTTTTCTCAGAGATGAATGGAAGGTGAGACAGTGAAATGAATATCTTTAGAAATCAGGTCACGTATTCCAAAGGACCTGATACTACCTGGCAGGTCATTTGGAATAATTTCCAAAAATGATCAGAACTAAAAAATAATACTGTAAATTTACTGTGAAATCCATCAATGCCATTTCTTTATACCATCTGAAGAGTCTAGGGACTCCAAAAGTTTCCAGAGATACGTAAACTTAAAGATTGCACCGGCAATTCATATTCTAATGGAAATTCAACAGAAAAAAACTACGATAGTCTAAGAAAATATATTAAATTTCCTAGTCCCCCTATTTAAATCTCCTTCTACCATAAATGAAGACGTACTTAATAATCTACTTTATTTCATGACTGGGGGGTAATCTGTTCTCCTATGTATTAAAGAACTTAAGTGGGGGCCAAAGAAAGTGGCAATTCTTATTACTACTCAATAAACTTGAGCTTGAGAAGATTACATTCAGCATCTTTGGAAGACTAGACCATTACTCATTCCCAAACTAAACCATAGTAATTTTGTTATAAAATAAGCTGTGAACCATTATGAATCTCTTCAGGCTGCCTAAGTGTACTCAAGGGTGCAAAACTATGACATTTTCATAAGAATTTAACAATTGTTCCCCATCTGAAGCATCCAAGTCTATTAAATAAATCTACTTTCTTATTACACACTAAATTTTACTAGTTCAACCATTATCAATTTCTGCAAAATTTTCTACAGTGGCTGAGTTCCCCAAATCCTTTCTCAGTTACCCTGAGTTGGTAACATCAGAAGAAAACATACTGTCTCCACTTTCTGCTATACTGAGTTTGCTACTCAGAACATTTTTTTTCATGGACAGAATTGTGATTTCATTGATATTAAGTAATTCACAATATGGTAACACCTTCTACTGATGGCAGACCAGCAACTCATCTACAATTTAAAGTTTTAGAAAGCTGCCTGGCTAACTAAGAAGTTATGTGATTAAAGCACAGTTTCAAATCCACTATCTATCCAAGTTCTTCCTAACTCTAAGATCAAACTTCTATACCACACTATCTTTCAGACATTTAATGCTGTCTAATAAAGACCAAGATTTTTTTTCCCCTGCCTTCTTTGTCTACTAATGCTATGGATTCAACCCAAAATATCCTAGCAGACGGATGTAACTGCACTTTTAACATCAGAACACTGCATGTACATAGTAAGGATTTCCTCTTATAAAAACCCCTTTCATATCATGGTTTCTAGGAATAGACATTATTCAAAAGACACAGACTATATATTTTCTCTTTTGTTCTAACAGAAGAAGGTAACTACAAAAAGGGAAAGGCATTATCTAAGGAAGGAGTTCTTAACCTTTTCTGTGTCCTTTCTCAGAACAATGTTTTTAAATGTATAAAATAAAATACATAGGATTACAATGGAAAACAATTATATATAAATACAGATATCAAAATGTTAAAAACAAACAAAAAAAAACCCCACCAACCTAATGGACTCCCAGGTTAAAAAGCCCTGATTTAAGGACTAAATAACTGTGTCAAATCACAAGATACTTACAGTTAAAGCTGAGATAATCTGAGGGCAGACCACCCAGAAAGATCTTATTTTGTCTCCATCTGAAGGGCATTTGAGTAGCAATTTGATCAATTTAATAGCTGACAAAATATCCTAAAAGGCAAAGAAGCAGCAAGAAGAAGGAAATGAATCATCTTTAAAAAATATATATATATTGTCATTAACAAAATTCCAACATAATACTGATATTAAAGGACATGGATGACACACAGTTTCTGTGTATTGGTGTGTACTGGTATTCTGTGTATTAGTGAATGAGTTGCCCTGTATATCACTAAGTCGTGACATAACCAAACATTATAACCAAAACTGTAAAATGTATTACTATAACATATATAATGCCATAAGTATCCCTTTGAGGTTTACATATATTGGTGAAGAATCCCAGAAAATAAAGGGAATAGTAAAGATCAAAGGACAATGTAAAGAAGAATCAACTCTGTCACAAAATTATAAGAGATTATATCAACCACTAGTACCCTTAAGTACCATCAGTGATTACTAACCATAATAGAATATTTAGCAACTCCAACAAAACACTTTTCAAAAATAAAGGAAATCAGGTAACTTACGAGGTATTCAGTGTTCATGCTTTAGCCATTCCAATATACTATCAAGGTTAATTTATAGATTTATGCTATACCAATTAAACTACCAGAGGGATACTTTACAGAGCTAGGCCTAACAACTAAATTCATTTAGAGAAACAAAAGATCTAAAATATCAAGTGAAATAACAAAAAAGGTAAGAGGGGAAATAAATAGCACCACTAGACTTCAAATTATATTATAAAGCAGCAATCATCAAACCATTTGGCAACAGTTTAAAAAAAAAGTAGCTCAATGGAACATACTAAATAAGGAAGAAAGAGAAATAACAACTCAACCTGAGTGTTGGAAAAACCTTAAAAAAAATCTGGGAAAGAAACTGCTGAGAAAACTTGAAAGTAGTCTGGCAAAAAATAGGTGTGGACCAACACTTTAAACCCTATTCCACAATAAATTTATAATGGATATGTGTCCTAAATATTAAAGATTAAAGTGTTTTTTTAAAATAAAAAAAGATAATAGATACCTTTCTAAGCTAAAGATTCTTAAATGGACAAGGGAAAAGAGGAAATTATAAAAGATAAATAGGTAATTTTAATTTTATGAAATTAAAAAGCTTTTGCCTGAAGAAAATAATGCAACTAAGAAAAAGGAAGACATCATACTGGGTAAAAAAAATCTTTATATCTAAAATCTGATTTAGGGTCTGATATACATTATATATAAATAACAGAAATATTTAAAACCAAAAGCTATTTTTCAATAGACAAATGGTCAAGGATATGAATAAACAGGCTTCAAAAGAGGAACTACAAACTATTAATAACCATATGAATGTTATAAATCACTAATAATAAAGAGAAATGCAAGTCAAAACAAAAGTGAGGTCCCACCTTACACCCAGTAAATTGGAAAGAATGATAAAAGATGGGAATAGTCAGTGTTGGAGGGCCTGTGGAAATATGGGCATGTTAATGCATTTTTAGTAGAGCTAGGAATTAATACCATCAGTCTGAAAAGTAATTTGGAATTATGCAAAGTAAGTGACTAAATTTCTATCCTTTGACCCAGAGAGTGAACTAATTAGGCATACATCCCAAGGAAGTCAACAATTTTTAAGGTGGTCACACATCAATCAAAATATTTACAGTAACACTTTCTGTGGTAGCAAAGAAGTGGAAACAAAGTTGATCTACCAAATGAAGAATGGCTAAACAAATTATAGCACAGGAATGCAATGGAATATTACTGTGCATCAAGAACCAACATGATAAACACAAAGAAGCACGGAAAGACACACAGACTTATGCAGAATGAAGTAAGCGGAACAAGGAAATAAACATGTGCAATGACTACAACAATGTGAACGGAAGCCATAACAAAAAAATAACCAAAACTGCATGCTGAATCCTCCAAAAAGATATAAGAAGATACTGTCCACTATTTCTTTGCAGAAGTGGGGAACAGCGGGTATGAAAAGCTATACATAATGTAAGATCTTTTGATATGTTGGTTTGTAGAATTTTTACTGTTTTCTTTTTTTTAACTCATTTATAAAAGGAATGATTCTAAGAGTAGTTGGGAGGGAGAGATACCATGGGAAATGTAAGTGATGAGAAAGCAAATTGGTACTGGCCAAAAAACTATTAAAAATCAGCACAAGAAAGTAGATTAGCAGGATCCAAAAGCAATTAAACATAGTAGCCCAGTGTTTGATAAGTCCAAGAATATAAACTGTTGGGGGAAAGAACCTATGAGAACTGTTAAGAAAAATCGGAAAGCAATATGTACTTTTCAGACCACTTGTTAGGGAAGAATTCATAACTAGAAAAAGTTATAGAGATCACAAAAAATAAAGTAGACAAGTTTCATTGTTTTGTTTTTTTTTAATCAAACCTGCGATTTCATTATTATAGAGAGTTCTCAAAAATGAACTTCTTCTGCCAATGAAGATTTACACTTGCTCTAAAACTTATAGTCTCAAGAGAGTTGCTTAAAGCATTGACAGGTTAGGTGACTTGCTCAGGAGAAAATGCAGCCAGCACGTTCAAAGGCAGGACATGAATCCAGGGATATAGCATTTCAAAAACTTTTTCATTTGTATAAAGAACAGGTAATAAATAAATACACACCCCCAAAAAAAGACAAACAAGCCAAACATCTCAGAAACAGAGAAGAGAATCACTCACATTTACATCTGGTCTCCAAATGTTACTGATTTCTAGTCCCTGGAGTATATGCTGCATTATCATCTGGAACTCCTCAGTGGTGCCTTCAACCAGCAGCTGGTTAAATAGCGCCACCATAAGAGGTTCCACATCTTCACTGACCTGTATTCTAGGATCTGTGAACAGAGAGAAAAGACTCATCACTTGTCACACTGATATACTGAGACACACACACACACCCCCAACATCCAAAGATTTCTTCTGTATAAAACAAAGGAAAAGAGAAAAACAAAAGAGAAAGCATTTTAATTATCTGAAAACTCAAGGTATGACTTTTTTTTTTATACTAGGTATGATTTGGGGATATGCACCACCTTTTAAGGAACAGCTATCATTTTCTTCTGAACACATGAACTAATTTAAGACATTAAAGAGTTGAGCTGATAGTGTCAAAACACAAAAATATTCCTAGAAATTTCACATTGGAAGGAAATTGAAGGGTTACTAAGTCCAACTGCCCACCAAACACATGAATGAATCTACTTTAAAATGTCCCCAACAGGTAGAAAATTGAGCTGAATACTTCCAGTAACGAAGAATTCTCACAAGTTAATCCACTCCATTTTTAACTGCCCTAAATACTTTTTAAGGAACTTCCTTAGACCAAACTGAAATCAGGCTCCTGAAAGCTTACAATCTAAGAAGGCATGGTGACTGGGAAGAGCACTGACTCTGGAGTCAGGGGATCTGAGTGTAAGTCTCACCTCTAACACTTCCTATGTGACTATGGGTAAGCTACTTAACGTGCCTGAGCCTCAGTTTCCGTATCTGTAAAATGAGGATGTTGGACCAACTGATTTCTGAGTTCAGAATACTGAATTTACTGAGTGCTGATTTCCAGCTCAATGCCTATGTTCATATGGTCCAATTCTCAGAGCTGCACAAGACTATCTTTTTCAGATGATGGTCCTCCAGATCTTTAAAGATAGTGATCACATTTCAGTTCTACTCCAAGTTAAGCATCTCCTCCTGACACGATTTCCAGGCCCAAGACTTTCCTGACCACATTCCTTTCTAGTTTGTCAATATCCCACTTAAAATATGGTGCCCAAAACTAAATTAAATACTCCACATGTGATTCAAATGGAAGACAGTTCACTGGAACAATAATCTCTCTTGATCTAAACACACTAATTGAGCTTGAGATCCCATTAGCTTTTTCAGCAACTGAAATAAGAGTTTTGAGTACCATCGAGTCCAGGGTACTATAAGGTTAAGGCAGAAAAAATGGCAAGGATAAGCTTCTGCATTTAACAAAGGGCAGAGGAAGCAGTACTTCAGATACTATTCTAACAGGCAATCCATTTCAGATCCCTATCATTGGCCTTAACAAATGACCAAATTTTAGCTCTATTAGAAGATGAATGTCTTTCCTAGAGTAACTGATATAAAAGAACACAGCAAAGAGATATCAAAGCCTTTTAAATTAACTTACAACTGAACTGGAGATACAGAGAAGCTTTTGAAGACTGGGACAATACTAATGCTATTCAGGCCACAACACTCAAACTCTGGCTTTGGTCCCAGGCAGTCCAGGTGGCTTCACTTTCTAGACTGCAACATTCACTTGTTAATACAGTCCTGCCTTGAACTAAAAGCAAAGCTTTGTACCCATCAATAGATAAACCAGAAAAGATATGTCATCTCCTCACAGGCCGTAAGTTTGTCAACTGGGAGAAAGAAATCTGTACCTTTATTGTAAGAGCTACAACAGATTAATGAATTGATCTGCCCCACCCTCCACCTCAAAAATCGTGGATTCTAAGTTATAGTGTAAATAGCTAAATACAAGTTACTCTTTATTCCTTGTCAGTAAGTAAATTATTTTCTGTCAACAACTATTACTTATAAGATAGCCTAATAAGTCACTACAAGACACAATGGCTAAAAACCTTGAAAATCCCTTAAGTTTCCTCTATCCTATAAAACATGTTCCTTTTTTTTTTTAAGAGCACAAAAGCTCTAAAATAAAAACAAATGATAATGCTGGCATATCCTACTTAATACTTCTAATTCAGGGATTATTAATCTGGAGTTCTTTAACTTATAAAAAAAATTTTCATAACTGAACTTCAATAATTAGTTTCCTTTGCAATCTTATGTACTTTATTTTATGCATTTAAAAGAACTATTCTGAGAATAGGGGAAGATTGTTCCCCAGGAATAACATTAAAAATAGGTGATTGGCCAAATGATATTACAGTGAAGTCTCATGACTATGTTAGATTTTATTATAAGCAATAAGAGTTTACATTCATATAGTTTGTAGGTTTAAAAAATACTTGTTTTACAAGAAGGATGCAAAGTAGATAATGCAAGCAGCATTAACAGACCACTTTCCCAAACAAGAAAACTAAAGCTAAAAGACGCTAAACCTGGTTCAGGGTCACACATCTAGTAAGTGTCAGACCCTCAAATGGAACTGTGGTCTCCTGGTCCCAACTCAAAAGTTCTCTCTACCACACAATGGTGTCTCTCTACAAAAAAGGTCATTGGTCAGGACAACCTTATACAAAGTATGCCTGTATTAAGAAAGATTGGACACAGACTAGTCTTTTCTCAGAAGAGTCTGAGAGAAGAAAGAGTCATTATCACTAGTGAAATGGAATAACTGGAACTGTTCCATCCAATTTAATCAAGGATGAATGGGTAGCTGGCCATTAAGAAAAAAAAGAGTACTAGACTTCAAAATTATAAGTAGTTAAATTTTAAACAAGCCAAGAGCCCCAGAAGCTTTTTTTCCCAATAATACAAAATTAGCTGAAGAAAAAAGCAACATACCAGCAAGTACTCTTTTTATGGAATGAAATATGTTAACAAAAACTGTATCCTCACTAGGATGCAACTCTAGAATTGAAGAGAACAGTGTCAAGAACTGCAAGGCTAACTTGAATGACTGATCATTTGCGGCCAGACTTGGCAATTCTGTCAATATCCAAGAATAAACTTTCCTATACAAAGCAGTATGGGAAAGCAGCATGCTGTCTTTGGCTTCTGAACATGTTACTTCTCTAGCCCTGGACTGATGGCTCAGTTCAACTTCAAGAAGCGTTGTAACAGATGAAATGAAAACTGAAGGAGGGAGCGAATCTTCATTCTCTGAGCAAAGCTGGACAAATACCCCAGTGTGGAGGATGGCTTGCTGCAACAAATCAGGCAGCCTACTTGAAAACTTCTTCTGCTCAACATAACAACTCAAAATTTGGCATAATTTAGTTAAAGACACCAAAAGAAGTTGTCTGCTTGGGGAGTCTCGGTTTTTCAACTGCTTGCCGGAGGTTGTTTCCTTGTATATTGTGCAATTTAAGAGAAATGACAAGATTTTCTCAAAATTGAGGACCAGACTCAGCTTCAATTGGATGGTCACCTCAAAAAAATGTTCTAAGAAAGACCCTATTACCTGGAGGAATTCCAACCAGGAAGGTATGTCCACATCAATGAGAAATCTCTTGCTCACATTAAGAAGAGAAGTCAATATGACTTCAAATACATCACTAGCATACATGATCTTAAACATTAAACGGGCATTTTTGCCTCTTTGCAAGTAATCAAGGAGCTGGTAAGAAGTCATTAGAAATTTGAGACTCCCTGTTGAGAAGCAAGAGCTATCAGCTTTGGTGTTGGTTGCCATGGATAGTAACAGAAGAAAACAATGTACATGGTACGATGGTAAGAGAGAGTCTAGTTTTAAAACAGAAAAATATTCCAGTATGTCCATGATTCTCTCTAGTTGGTCTCCCTTCAAAATAATGGGGATGTCTGTCTTTGCTAATCTCAGTAAGTTCTGAGTAACTTCTTCCTTTGATTCCAAAGATTCAGGTCCTTCTTTTTCAGATCGGAGCTCCCACTGTGATATAATTATGTGATCCTTTTCAAAAAGCCAGGGTAGCTGTTGACTTAGGAGTTTCTTGTCATTATGGTTGCCAGAAAACAGAATCTTAGTGCATCTCTCAATTACACAGTTTAAGAAAGCAGAGTGGAGGGATTGCATTTCTGGAAAAAGGGAACTGTGAAACAAAGCTTGGGACACTTGTCCAATTGTGATAGATGATTCTTCCTGTGCTGAGCTTTCCTGAGTTTTAGTAGTTGGCAAAGTCCTAAGCAGTACATTGGCTATATAGGTCACATCACTTGAAGAAAGATAAGAAATAAGAATTGTAAGATTTGACATAATCAAGTGCCAGTGTGCAACTGGGTAAGAGGAAGCACTCAATGTCCCTATTTGGTGATTCCACATAGTTATCTCCCCTTGTCTCATGCTTTTTTTGCCAGAATGGAGAATGAAGGCAGCATCGTCCCTTAAAGTTTGGAGGTCTACATCAGACTGGAAGCTCATTCGCATTAACGTCCTTTTCATTTTCTGCATATATAGTAGTTCTAAGCAATACCTGCTGGTGAAGGCAAAATGATTTGTAAGTTCTTGTACCTTTTCCCACTGTTTCATATTGATACCTGCAAGGAATGAAGAGAGGTTCAAACTCTCAGAGGAAATGTCTGTAACAGACCCCACCATAGGAACATACTGCTTGCAGTTCAAACTAAGCATAGTGTCAATTTCTGCCCACGTATAGGACAGCAAGAGTGCAGAATCCCTGACCTTCTCGAGCCAAAGATCAGGCTTTGAAGTCTGGGACTGGTAATTGCTTAGAAGGTCAAGCATAGGCTGAATGACCTCCTGAAGCATTTTCTCCATCACCTGCTGAGTGCACTTGACAACAGGTAGTGGAGTGCCACTATCCAAACATCTCATGCTAAACAAGATACCGTGCAGTAATAAACTCAGGGACAGCAACTTGAGGGCCATGTCAGAATCACCCTTCACATAAGGTAGCACTAATGCCTGGCACTTCTCTAGCAGAAGGGACCAAGTATCCAGGATCTGATTTGGGGGTAACTCCACAAGACAATCCCGAAGCACTACTGTCAGATTCCAAGTCAAAACAGGTTGCCTCAGATGGTCAGCAGCTGGCCGACAGATCACACCTAAAACTTCTTCAAACAACCGAGGTACCTGTCTGAGTCTGGCGTAAGTCTGGAAGAGTGCATTGATGAGGGTTTCCTGAGATTTCTTGGTTCGAGGCTCAGTGACATCTGCATCAATCCAGGCTGAAGCAATTAGGTCATCCAGATCTGGCTCCACAATCAGATGGTTCAAGGAGATCAAAGTCTTGAGACATCGGAACCATGCTGGCACAGAGGCCTGTGAATGTTTTATCAGGAGCTCAGCAAGCTGACGATAAAACTGGAATTGGATCTCCTTGTGCCGGATCCGGTCAGCAGCCACATTGTAGATATTGTTGTTAGCCACCAAGTTCAGGAGCTGTTCTACAACCAGAAGTTCATTAGTCCAGTCTGATAGCGAAAGGGACTCTACCTCCTCGTCTGGCAGGCACAAAATCCTAAGGCAGCCGAAAAGCTTGGGGAGTAAATGGAAACAAACGAGTTGATTTTCTTCCTTAGAGTAAGAATCCAGGAAGAGTTTATATAGCAAAGATACTGAGTTAGCCACAACAGTTACATGGAAAGATGGTTCACAGGAGCCTACATCAACCAATTTATTGATCATGGTGTTGGTTGGTGTCAGGATATTTTTAATAGCCTCTTTCTTCTTGTCCTTTGACTGCTCATTCAATAGGAGATCCTCTTTGTAAGAGGACAGCAATTCTGGCTGAAAGATTCCACCCTGAATGACCAACTCGATCTGATTCCGAACTTCTCTGCTCAGGTACTGTCGCACACGGCCTTGGTCACATTGTGCCCACGTACCAGCAGAAAGCAAGTGCCTTAAGACAAGGCATGGCTGGAATAGATGCCCAATCACTTCCCCAAACACACGGTTTGGATTGACCTGCTGGCGCTGGATCAGGAGATACTGACTAAAGGCCAAGTGAAGAACTTCAAACAACTGGGATATGAAGGTTTCTTCTGGACGTCGACATGCCAGCCAGCACAATTCGTTTAATAATTCCAACATCAGTTCGTGCTTGGCTGTGTAAACAACGGCAAGAGCAGGCGTTGAGAGAATGCCTTGGCAGCAGCTCAGCACAGCACACACATTTCTTTGAGCATCAGAAGCAGAGAACTCAGCTATTCTTTCATTTATGATCTGAAGATGAAAAATAAAAATAATGATAATAACAAAACACTGGCACTGCCTCCAATGGCATGGAAATCCAACATGAGGGTGGCATAAAGCCATTCTAATGATCACCTAACTCATTTTACACTAGGGACTAGACCTTTTCTTCAAAACATTTTTTAAGATCGCATCTAAACTAAACATAACATTGTGATAAAACCTAAGTATAAACCATAGATGGGGAACTTTTTCTCATCACAATGCCCAAAATTCACTCCAAAGAATCCCCCTTAAGCTAATATGTGCTTTTAAGGTTAGCAAAATTACATTTTACATTTGTTTTGGCCAGTATGCAAAAAGATCATGCTTTGGTTCACAAAAGGACCCTTGGCTTGCACATTCCCCAGTTCTGGAAAATGAATCCATCACATCTTCCCACATCCAAATTTCAGCCAATTATCTATAAAAATCAATTAAAAATTATATAATGAAATATATTTCCATTCCAATCTGCACCTGAAAATTAAAAATAACTTTTGACACCAGGTATATAGGTCCCTGAATTGATGAGGATGGCTGAGTTAGCAGGAGACTCCAAAGCCCAATCACAACCACCACTATATAGCTTAGCATAGGACTTTCACTTCTAGGAAGCAGCTAGAGTCTGGGAAAGCAGTAATTCCTATACTCTCTGAAATTCAGATTTCTAATCTTTAGCTTATATTCCATCAACTTTGAACTCTGATAGGCAAATGAATCATTTATTCATCTCAGTCTCTTAGAGAGTGTCACTGTCACTATTAATAAACCAATTAGGGCTTTGCCTACCTCTCTTTTCCTCGAGTTTTAGGATCTGATCTACTTTCCTTCTATCCTGAGCATTCCCTGCCCACCCACTCACATACTTCCCTAATTATTGGCAAATAGTGGTCCAGCCTCCAGCAGAACCCAACAGCAGAAAGGATTTGGTTCTTTATGAAAGAAACCAGTGATATAGAGGAATAGGTAAGGAATACAATCTGACTGAATACAGCTGAGAACTAAATGGATCTCTAATTACCTGAAAAGCTTTATACCAATTCTCAATGTGTCTGACAAGTGTAAAGAAGTATCACGCTCATTACGCAGGTAGAAAGAAATGAAATATTCAAGCCTGAAGTTGAATAATGAGTCAAAAGGAAGGAAGCATGGTGGTGTGGACAAAGTACTGCACATACAGTCAAGAGAGTTGAGTTATAATCCCAGCTTTCCATTAAATACTTGGGTTTCTTAACAACAACAAGCATTTCCTTTAGACTTTAAGGTTTGCAAAATGTTTTACATTATCTCAGTTTATCCTCACAACAATCCTGGAGATGGGTGCTATTATTATCCCCATTTTACAGATGAGGAAACTGAAGCAGGCAGCAGTTATGTAACTTGCCCAGAGTCACACAGCTAGTAAGTATCTGAGGCTAGATTTGAACTCAAGTCATCCTGACTTCACGCCTGGTGCTCTGTGCACTAGTGGTTACCTCATTCTATCTCTATGGACTTCAGTTTCCTTCTCTGTAAAATAAAGTGACTAGATAGCTAAACTTCCTTCAACTGCAACAGTCTATAAGATTCACAATGCAGTGAGTCTTGCCCTCAATATTTTACCTTCTATCTATTCTGTATCTTATGTGTATCTATTTTTTATACCCCCCCCCCCATTAGAATGTAAATGCCTTGTGGACAAGGGCTATTTTCTCCTCTCTGTATTTCCAGAGCCCAGCTTAGCACAGTGTCTGACATTTTAAATACTTAACAGTGGCTTACTGATTGATTTTCAAACAGAAAATCATTTCACATTACCTTGAGAAGTGAGATACTAGCAACTAGGTGTGAGGGAAAATATAAATCATTTTTGGGATAATATGAGTAAGTGAAGTTACCTTGGCTAGTGAAAAATGGAGGTTTACTGTCTTTCCATTCTTGATGAGATTCTGTAATTTTCTGCTGTGCAGGATGTTATCCAGGTAGATCCAAAGTCTTTCAACAATATCCTCCTTCAGTTCAAGTTTTTTCTTGTAATATGTAACCAAACTGTGTCTTGCCCAGTCAAGTAATACCTACATTTGAAGGGAGTCAATTTTGTGAAAAGAATGCTATTTCATTAGAAAAAATGATATGTAATATTTGTAACAAAATTTAAGAAATTTGGGTTTTTTAAATTAGATTTCTATTTAAGCTCAAATTTATCCATCATAGAAAATCTACCTTTTATAACTCAACTTTGGTAATAAGAGCACCAAGAGATAATTACATATGTTTATTTATTTTTCTAAAAAAGTAACAATCAGAAAAAATCCCTTTGAACTTTTTTATCCTTCACTGAGAGTTGAGGGAAAAAATGATGCTGAAGCCCTTACATGTTTCATCTTTAAATCACATTTCATTTCAAATGCTCAACAGTAGTTGCAGGGAATTGTCATGTTGCAAAGTAGGTTAAGGCAAAACAAATATTGCCTATATATTGTGCTATGAGAAACGATGAACAGGAAGACTTCAGAGAAGCCTGGAAAGAATTATATGAACTGATGCTGAGTGAAAGGAGCAGAACCAGGAGAATTGTGTACACAGCAATAACCACAGTGTGCAAGGAATTTTTCTGGTAGACTTAGTACTTCGTTGAAATGCACGGACCTAAAAAATTTCCAATGGACTCGAGGCAAAATGCCTTCCTCATGCAGAGAAAGAACTATGGAATTGGATCACAGATAGAAATAGATCATTTTCTTTTGTATTATGTTTTGTTTTATGATTTTTCCTATTCGTTTTAATTCTTCTATGCAACAGGTATTTAATAGGAAAGTACATGTAGAACCTATATAAGATTGTACACCATCTCAGGGAGGAAGTGGGGAGGGAGGGGGGAATGAGGGGAAACGGAGGCGAAAAAATCTAAGATATATGGAAGTGATTGTCGAATACTAAAAACAAATAAAATAATTTAATTAAAAATAAATAAAAAATAATTTTGCCTGTAAAGTCAGATTTACTGACAGCTGACAAAAAGCTGTAGGAACATTACTAATGAAGTCATAAATGTCAGAAATAGGATGAACTGACATAAGTGCTGAGGAAGGTATAGTTCTTTGTGTATCCCTATTTGGCATCCATTTTATTTAAATGTTACGTGAGATAAAGAAATGAGAGATGTCATCATCATATGGTGGTTACTAACAATATATGTACACAACATTACTCAAGGTCAGGGGCTCTCAAAGTGTGTCCATGACATCAAAACTATTTGGATAATAATATTAAGATGCTATTTGTTTATTATATGCTTTCCTTTTTCAACTACATAACTGTGTGAGGTCAAGTTTTCTTCATATATTTCACTAAAGGAACACTGCAACAGCCTGGATAGGGAAGCACATATGAGAATCTTGCTGTTATGTCAGACATTAAAAGAATTTGCAAAAATATGTAAAAACACTGACATTCTTCATATTTTTTTTGTTTCTAGAAAACACTTATTTTGCATAAAATGTTAATTATGTTAACGTGCAATGGGTTTATCATTGCCATTTTATTCATAAAAATTGATTGGTTTTAATTTCTAAAACAGCAAACACTGACAGATATGACACATATAAAAGTTCTTTGGGGTCCTCAATAATTTTTAATTCTGAGACCAAAAAGATTGAGAACAGTTACTCTAGATGCTCCAGAAACAGAATACTGGCAAACAGAGTAGATGCTCAATGAAAACTTAAAGAGATTCTAGTCTGTGGCTAAATATATCAGATAGTTAACTAGTGGTATTAATAAACACAAGGTCTTCAATTCAAATCCTATGGGTCAAAGTCCGGTTTTGTTCCATAACCTTGGTCCACACACATAGTACTAGCTCTTGACCTTACAAATGTAAGCCTTTGATCACAAGTGGGACCAAGAGAGACAAGGTACTTAACTCACAGCAAAACCATCACCATTGCTAGAAAATAACTCAATGTATGTGTCCAAATGATAATGGATAAGGAGTATCACTTATATATTAATGGACTTATTTTTATTAGTAACTAGAAGATATGGTCCCTGACTTTAAGCAGCTTAAAACTTCAAAAAATATATTTGATCATTATAAATATTTTTTCCTCTTGACAAAAACTATCTTTTGATCAACTGTTCGAAGTTATTATACATGATATAACCTTTAACCTGAAGACCTTCAATGTTTCCTAAGAACCTAATAACAAACATAACTTCCTAAATGAGATATATAAAACTAAGAAAGAGAAATGCCCTTGTTCTATATCAATTATCAACCCAAATACAGCAGACTGGGGGAAAAAAATTAAAGTTTTCTATGATGATACATAGTAATAACAACAGCTCACATGTATACAGCATTTTACGGTTTGCAAAGCCCTTTACATGTATTATCTCTTTTGATCTTCACAACAAGCCTGGGAAGTAGGTGCTATTATTATCCCTATTTTACAGATGAGGACACTTAGGGCCAGAGAAGTTAAGTCACTTTCCAAGATCATACAGCAATTAAGTGTCTGATGCCATTCCATCCTCTATAGCAACTCACAACTTCAACACCTCAGTTTCCACATCTTTAAAACAATCACAACAACAACTAGTAAGCTTATTCAAAAAGTTCTTGTGAGCATAAAGTGGGGAAGAGATATATTTAAATATTTTGTAAACTTTAAAGTACTACAAAAGTAAGCTCTTATTATTGCTATTACTAAGGAAGTAAAATGAAAAGCCGAAAAAGTTTCTGAATAGAAGTAACCTAGGTTCTATCATATTCTCCATGTGACCTTTAGGAAATGCCTTCTATATCCAGTTAACTACATCTTAATTAGCACAAGTGTTAATGACAGAGTAGATAAGAAAACTGATTGCTGAGTCAGAAAGATCTGGGTTCAAGTTCTCCCCGTGATGGATACTGGCTGTGACCCCTGGCAAGTCATTTAACTTTTCAGTGTTCCAGGAAATTCTAAGACTCTGCACTGCAAACCAAGTATTTATCTGCAGCAATTCAAAGTTAAGGTATAACATATCCGTTATGTTATAATACCAAAACTAAAGACTCATGTACATTAATATTACTCAAGATTAGGGGTTCTCAAAGTGTGTTCACTCCCTCAAAGCTACTTCCATAATAACACTAATACCAACTTTTTTTAAAATCTTGTTAAAGACTTCAGGTTAGACTTACTTGTTCTTTATTTGGAAGAAAACACTGTTGGGAAATCCATGCAAAGTGAGCCAATTTCAGTTTGTCTTCCCAGGCAGTTTTGCTACTTTTCAATTTAAGGGATATACCAGAATAAACAGCAGCCATTATGACAAGTCTTCTCTCTGAAATATTAAATATTAGGGAAAAACATTAAAAGCTAGCCTCACATGCACTAAAAAGCCAGTAAGAAACAATGTGATTAACTATGCTTACGTAGTCTATCCAGATTAATGCCATTAGAAAAAGTGGATTAAAATCCTCAACAAACATAAACTTTAAAATACTGTGATTCTCTTTACAAAGCTCCTGGTAAACTACTGGAAAATTCTGACAAAAACTCACTACACTACATGCACACACGTAAACATTCTGTTTTAGTGAGCTTCAAGATTTATTCTCATTTGCCAACTTTTCTTCTCTAGTCTCATGATTTGACCTACTTTCGTTTGAAATAAATATTGAATGAACTTTCAGAAAGTCCTCCATAAATAAAAATACTAGATTTTGTTTTCACATTTCTTTTTTAGATTAGCAGAAAATTAAGTGAAGCATTTCTGTACACATCTTCTACGAAAACTCTACATTCGTCGTATTCCTGAAAGAAAAGATCCCCTGGGGAAAGCAATTGCTTCTTTAAACGTAAAGACACTTCCACTTGCTTACACCTATTACTCAAAGCAACCAAAATGGACTTTTTGTAAATTTACAAAGCAAAAATTTCCGGTATTATTCAGTTAGACTGACTGGCTGCTGAAGGCACTGTCTCCAGTGGACCTCTAACAGGGATTGTAGAACGGAGTCCGCAGAAAACAAGAAAGCACAGAGACGGAGGTACCGGGAGCACAGCAGGGGTTCAGCGAATGCTGGGTCGGTAAAACTAATTGGAGTTTGGCAAAGCGAGGAGGGGGGCGGGGTCAGGAAGGAGAGTTCCTAGGAAGGGCAGCACCCACCTCCAGGCTCCTCACCCTAACCGGGTCTACACTTACCCAGGCGGGGGGTCCCGGCGAAGAGGAACGAAGAAGAAAGGCAGTCTGAGTAACGGGCCGACGGAGCGGTCAGCTTCAGCACCCTCCCAAAGGGCAGAAGCGCAGATTCCCACGTTGCTAACCACGTGGGTAGGTTCCCAGGGCCTCCGCCTACGTTCCTTCCGCCTAGACGCCGCCGGCCGGCTGAGGAGGGGTGGAGAGTTACGCACGCCAGGCATTTCCAGCCAATCGTCGAGGCCGCTCGCCTATTGGTGGAGGGGGTTGCGCGTTAGAGGGTCTGAGCGGCCCAGCCCCGCCGGCCCGCTCCGTGTCAGTCAGTCATGGAGCGGTCGCCTCGAGCCGCAGTGGCGGCGGCGGGGACCGGGAGCCGGGGGCCTGGCTGAATCGGCAGTCCGAGTGGGAACGTGTCGCAGAGGCGAGGGAGGCAGAGGCGGCGGGTTCCGGGTGGCTACGGCGGCAGGAGGAGCCGGAGCCGCCTGGGATGTTCAGTGAGTGTGGGACGGGCAGGCGGGAAGGAGGGGGGTCGCGAGCCTGAGCGCGCGCAGGCCGAGAGCGAGGCAGCGTCGCCGCCGCCGCCGCCGCCCGCCTCTCTCTGGAGCCGGCGCGCGGGGGTGAGGCCTAGCGCGGGGCACGCGCTGCGGCTGCAGCTCCCGGCCGCGTGGGGGTGGGGGAGGCGGCAGCGGCCCCCGGAGCTCGCCCCGCGCGGGGCAGCTGCTGGGGCGCCGCGCGCTGCCTGCGCCTGGCCTGGTTTGGGAGGAAAGAAGGCGGACGGTGCCCTGGATGCCCCTGCCCTGTCTCGTCTGCCTGCCTCTGCCGCCTCCATCTCTTTCCCCGGCGGACACCGACACATCCTCCACGCCGGAGGAGCGGGAGGGACCGCGGAGAGGGGATCCCGAGCCGGCCGGGAAGGTGGGGGACTCGCTCTAAGTCAGGATGGGGACGGACTTGGGTAAAGGACAGCTCCCGAGAGACGAACCTGGTGGAGCCCGGAATCAACTTTAAGAAAGCATTTTCCCCCCAGTTACATTTAACCACATTCAAGGTCAAACTCCACAGTTCTTCCGAGTGGGCGCAGGAGCAAACCTTTCTAACCCGCGAGTGACACAAGGCGTCTGGAGGTGTAGCGACCAGGTGCCGAGACGTTTGGCAAAATGAGTTTCTAGGTTATGGCTAAAAAGTTGTAGGTTCTAGGGGGACGTGCATCCCTCTCAAAAGTCTGTTCAAAAAAATCATTTAAAAAGAGTGGATTGTGAGAATTGCTATCATTTTAAAGTTAGCGGAAGTCAGTGCAGTAAAGCTTTGTGCCGTTTGCTTCCTTTAACCAGTGGTAGCCTTGCTTTTATAAGCTGGATCTCCTCATTTGTGTCTTATACCTATGATCCGAAGGAACTATCTTCTCAGCATCCACATGAAGTTACTTAGACTTGTAAGGTGTAGTCTGGCCTCAGCATGATAACCCGAGTTGGAACTTTTAGTTGGGATACGGTGTTAATAGTGTAATTTTCCCTAGGCTAGCTACCTTGAAGGGCAGAGGATAGCAGTCTGAGTAGTGACTGGGTGGGGTCAGGGAGCTAATTAACGCAGACTCTGGGGTTAACTGAGCTTCTAAGGAAAATGAAACTGGGGAGCCAAGTTGACTGAACTCATCAGATCAGATGCAGCTTAAACTCCATTCTGGGATGTTTAATTTTTTTCTTCCTAAGTTCGAACCTTTTTTGATTTTGTTTTCAATTGGAATAGAATGTGATCTCCTTGGGGACTGATTAACTGCTTTTGCTATTTGTAACTCCAGTGCTTCGCATATAGTGAGCGCTTAATCTGTGGGTTTTTTATTCATTCCTTCTGTTTTGTATTTGTATCCCCAGCACTTAGATCAGTTCCTTGCACATGATAGAGGCTTCATAAATGCTGGCTGATTGATGAATGCAATTAGCATAATAACTTTTGGTTTTCAGTTTGGCTTTTTTTATTAATCATTAGCACTTTTTAAAATCTTTTTTTAGATTGCTGGTAAGAACGTGAGTTTGTTTTCTCCCCTTGAAGAATCAACCCACCAGTAAATGCGTAACTTTTAATTGTGTTGCTTCTTTTTTTTTTAAAGTAGTCACACCTTGCCATTGCTTCTCTGGGGTTTCCTGACATTCTTTCTTCTTCTTCTTCCTCCTAGAGTGCTCCTCAGACTTTGCTGGTTCTTCATCCAGGTCACACTTAACTGTGAGTGTGCTCCCAAGGCCTGTCCTGGGCCCTTTTCTTGCTCTATACTGTCCGAGTTATCTCCGTAGCTTTCATGGGTTCAGGTATCATCCCTATGCACATTATTTCAGATATGTATTTCCTACTATAGTTTTTTATCTGAGCTCTGGTCCTGTGTGTTCAATCTGGATGTCTCATTGGCATGTAGAACTCAACATGTGCAAAATAGAACTTATTATCTTTTCCCCAAAGCTCTCCCCTCTCAGTCTACTAGAATCTCAATGTCAGAGTTCACCTCTTTCTCACTTTCACTCTACATATGCCATCAGTTGATAAATCTTGTCATTTCTAACAGTAATATCACTCCTGTGTGTTCCCTACTCTACACTAGTTCAAGCCCTCATAACTTCTAACATGGACTATTGCAGTAACTTTCTGGTTGATCTGCCTTATGTCTCTTCCCACTCTGGTTCATCCACCATACATGTGCCAAAGGGATTTTCATAACACATAGGTCTGACCATGTCCCTCTTTTGCTCAATAAGCATTGATGGCTCCTTTCTACCTCTAAGATCAAATATTAAGTCTTTTGTTTGGCATTTAAAGATTTCATTACCTGACTTTTTCCTACTATTTATTTCAGTCTTATTCCTCTCTATTCAATCTATGATCCAGTGACACCACCTACTTGCTGTTTCTTGCCCATGATGACTTTCCCTGGCTGTCCCCATTCCTAGAATGTTTTCCTTCTTCACCTCCACCTTTTGACTTCTCTGGCTTCTTTCAAAATTCATTTCAAATGCTTCCCTCTTCAGGAGACCTTTCCAGTTTCCCCAGTCACTTGAGCCTTTTCTAAAGTTACCTCTTTTCTACTCTGTTTTCTACTCTGTATGTGTCTGTTCATTTACGGATTGTCTCCCCCATTGGTGTATATGTTTCTTAAGGGTAAGTACTGTGCTTTTGCTTTTGCCTTGGTTTATATCCCGGTGCTTAGGCCAATGTCTGGTATATACTTAGTGTTTAATAAGTGAATATCAATTATTGATTGATTGATAGTGCCTCAAGTATGGTGACACAAAAGTTTGCTTTTATGATGTTTTTCTTCCCTGTTTATTTTTGTAGATAACACTACTGCCACACTGATCCTCCACTGCTTGAGATCTTACAATTAACTTTGATTCTATTTCCCTTTCCTCAGTCCAACCATCTATTTAGAAGTCCTTTCAGGATTGGCAGTCTCTCTCTAACATGTCCCCTATTTTCCAGTCTCACTACAACAGCTCTAGTTCTCACCTAAATTATTGCCTACCAGTCTCTTTGCTCTCATTCAGTCAGCCGTTCATTCCACGGACACAGTAATCCTCCCTGTGAGATCATGGAATATCAAAGCTAGAAAGGAACTTAGAGATCTTGTAGTACAACAAATGAGGAAAACTTAACCCTAATCACATCATTGCTCTGTGCTCAGCTCTTTCCTGACACTCCATTGCCTACCCCCAATAATATATAAATCCCTTGTCCTGGTTTTCAGGGTCCTTCACAATCTACCCTCTGTAACTTTAGTTCATACTATTTCCCTTCACAAAATACTCTTTCCCCTGTTATTTACCATTTCATTCAGCAAGCATTTATTAGGCTACTGCTATGTAGCAGAAACTGCAAGGCGCTATAGAAAGACAGATTGGAAAAAAAGAAAAAGGCCCTGCTTCAAGGACCTAACATTATGTCAATCAATTAAGCATGTGCTATGTGCCAGGCACTATGCTAAGCAGGAATACAAAAGGAGGTAAAAGATAGTACCTGCCCCCAAGAAACTTAGAGGAGACAATAAATATTTGCAAATAAATAGATATAAATCAAATTATAAGCGGGATAAATAGGAAGTAATTAACAGAGTGGAGGCATTAAGAATTAAGAGGAGTTAGGGAAGGCTTCCTGTAGAAGGTGGGATTGGAGTTGGGACTAAAGGAAGGCAAAATGTCAGTAGTTGGAGAGAGCATTCCAAACATGAGGGACAAATGCTCAGAGATGGATTAGCTTGTTCATGGAACAACAAGGAGGCCAGTGTTGCTGGATCACATTGTCTCTGTGGGGAAGTATGATAGAGAAAGATTGGAAAGGTAGGAGGTGGCTAGATTTCCATGACTGAATACCAAACAGCCTTTTTTATTTGATCCTGGAGGCAATAGGGGGCCACTGGGGTTTATTGAATATGAGTGTGACATGATTAGACCTGCGTTTTAGGAAAATCACTTTAGTGGCTGAATGGAGGATGGATTGGAGTAGGGGGAGACTTGAGACAGGCAAATTCACCCTCAGGCTATTTCAGTAGCCCAAGATTGAGGAAATGAGGCCAGTACTAGAGTTTTGTGGCAGTGTCAGTAGAGAGAAGGGGATGCATTCAGGAGATTCTGGAAAGGTGAAAAACAGGTGCGGGTATAGGTAAATACAAAATACATACAAATTCATTTTTATTGAGGAGATTTCCCCCAGTAACCAAGGAAATGAGGATCAAGTAGCAATTGAACTGAACCTTGAGAAAACCCAGTGTGAAAAGGAAGTATATTCTAGGGTTGGGGGGAAATGTGTGCAAATCTTTTCCCAATTCCATTACCTTTGCTTATGTTATCCATAGTATTTGGATACTCTATTTAAATCTTCCTCACCTTTCCTAAAGATCTAAATCAGGTGTCACTTCTTGAACAAAGCCTTCTATAATCCACCCCACTCCTCACCTCAGGATGAAAGTCATTCTTCTTTCTCACACATCCTTTGTGTGTGTATTCCTATGTTGTTGAATTGTTTCCGTCATGTCTGACTCTGTGACCACTTTTGGGGTTTTCATGGCAAAGGTACTGGAGTGGTTTGCAGTTTCCTTCTCCAACTCATTTTACAGATGAGGAACCTGAGACAAGCAGGATTAAGTGCCTTACCCAGGATCCCACAGCTATTAACTTTCTGAAGTTAGATATGAACTCAAGAAGATGAGTTTTCTGACTCCAGGTCCGATACTCCATTCACCGCACCACCTTGCACCCTATATATTACCATGACTGTTTTGCAAGTATTAATGAGATGAAACATTGTTATAACAACAGACCCTACAAAGTAAATTATCCAAAGCATTTAAGTAAAACCTGCTAATAATTGCTCATTTGTAACTAATAGCACGTCACTTTCTACTTTTGTATCTTGTTAACATAATGGAAGAATGTGTCTCTTTTGAGCCTGCTTAAATTTCTTATATGATTTTGTCTCTATTCCCTTCACATTTCATTTTTTCCTTACATAATTCTTTTTTCTTCCCTCCCTCTCCCCAATAAATTATAAATTCCTTGGGAGTAAGACGATCATCTCTATCCGTATATTCCCCATATCTGGCACAATGCCTTGCACACATTAGACTCTTAATGGATTTTTTAAAAACTGGATGCTATATCAGCAGCTCTGGGAGCCATCTGTGCTGAAAGCCCTTTAGGTAGGGTTTGTTTTAATCTAGAATAAACTATGAGCATTATTATTTGTCTCCTCATTTTATTGATGAGAAAACATGAGGTCAGTGACTTGCTTAAGGTCATATATAGCTAAGTAGCAACAGGATTGGGACTCAAGGCTGACTTTCAATATTTCAATAATACTCTTTCAACCAAACTTCTTTGGTATAATAATGGGTACTCTAAAAATAGGTAGCATATGACTAAAAGATGATTACTAAGGGATTCCATACATAATGCCTTAGGAAGCAAGGTGATGTTAATTTGTCAGCATAATCATTGTTCTTATTCAGAAAAAGACATTAATAATAAAATCAAAAAGTATGAGAAAACCAAGAAATTGTTTTTGTATATGTTCACATAGAAACTTTATCTAATTCTATACTGAAAGCAGTTTAGTATTAAGATGAATACATAAAATATTGAACCCAAATTAAGTTGAATTTTTAGCTTAACTATTTGACTTAAGTTGCCTCCTCTCTCCTCCAGTCCCCAACAGTTGACTAGAAAACAAACCAATATACAATTCTCAGACCCTCGGTCCCACAATAAAATTTGCCTTAATTTTTTTGAAAAGCCTTCTTAGTTATTTTTCTGGTGGTATTAATGGATTTGTACTAGTCTGTGTTCACTTTTATCCTGTGACCTTTCTAATCAACCTTATGGATGCTCATTCTAAAGATGCAGAGAGAACAGAAAAGAATGAGTTGCATTCTGTGTAATTCTTGTCTGTGTCCTCCCATAATTTCACCCCAGGGGATTCACCTAATGTGTAAGAGGTCTTTCTTTATTTTCCTTTGATATCATGTGGATACCCCTGGAAAGCTCTCCAACAATTATCTTTTACCCTCACCTTATGATCAGCCCATTTTTAAAATATGTATTTCTTTGATGGCACCCTTTTCTCTAGTTCTTTGCTATTCCTTATTTGTTATGTTGCAACCTGCTTACACACATCCCGAGTCCGTTTTTTACTTTATGATAATCAATATAAATTTCTCAGAAACTGTTATATGTTATATGAAACATGTTATATGACTTGCAGGTATGTAATAACAGTAGGATATTGGTGTGTTTAAAAAAAAAAAAAGACTCTCCACTTCCATCATTTCTTTGAAGAGCTAGGTATTATGAAACACTGTAGAAAATATCAGTCTTTTTTGAAGTTTTGATTTGTTTTGCTGAACTTTTTTCTACTTTTTATTGTAAAAGATGGCTCTTTGGTAGATGTAAAGGAAAGCAGTTAGGGGAGCTAGGTGACATAAAAGCAAAAGATATCAATAAAAATTATTTTAAAACAACAAAAAGAGAGACCTTCATCTAAGGGAGAAATTTGGGGTCATTAATGGAATTCTTCAATTTTCTCTGGGCAGTCTGGCCTGTATTCTTAATTCTGAACACAACTCATTTTCCACTTTCAGTGTTTGTCAAAGATAGATAAGCTCTGTAGGTTGTCTGTCCATCCAGCTGCGTGACATAGTTTATAGGATAGGCATTTTTACCCTCTTGGTTTTTCCTGAGTGGCTTGTTAGGACAAACTCTTCTGAGTGGTTATGGATCTTGTCCAAGAGGCTCTGCAGTGTTTTAAGGCTTGCTCTAACTAGCACAATGTCATCTGTACATTGGACTGGAGGAGTTCATCTATAGAGAATCCCTTTTCAACTTTGACTCTTCACTGGAGCTCCTACATGACATTGGTAAATACCTTTGGCAAACATGCTTCCATTTTTATGCCTTATTTGATAATCAGGTCATCAGATAGTGTTATTTCTCTTATATCTTCCATTGAGTATCATAATTTTTGACATACCTGACAGGAACCTTTTGGAAGAAAAACTTTAAGGCTTCATCTTTACTGAAGCAAAAGTTTTTTAGTTAACAAACAATGGAATCTTGTATTCTCTACAGCTTTTGATCATTTGTATAACGGTAGAGATGTGGTTTACTGTGGACTATCACTTGCAAAAAGTCTGCTTGTGACTATTAATACCCTCTTCTAGGATGTGTTTGCTTCAGGGTTTCCTTGTTTTTCCACATCAGTGACTCAGCTGAGCTCCTTTTTTTACCCCACAGGGGCAGGCAGACACTGATTCTCCCCATTCACTCAAAGGAAAGGGAGAGTAGCCAGAAACCAAAAGAAGATATGGACAGCTCAGTATTGGGGCTGAAAGAACTAGAGGGAGGAAAACTTCCATTTCTGAGGAAAAGGAGACTAGTAATGCAGCTGTGTTTATTCTGGTCAGGGATCCAGCCCCCTTTTCTGCCCTGCAAACCATACCCCTACCCAGGTGAAAAGATAGTAGAGATCTGTGCAAGCAGTAAAAAGGGGAAGACCTAAGAGTAAGGCGAAAAATCAGAGATAGGTGCCTAGGAACGCAAAAAGAAGGCTAAAATACCAAAAGGCCAAGGTAGTGAAAGCTGAAGTAAATCTATCATAAGCTAATAAGCCAATGGAAAGACAGGACAGAGTGGAAATAAATAAAAATATAGAAAGAGTCCAAAACACCTTGAACAAGTATACTATAAAAAAAAAAAGGAACCAAAATTCCCCAATCAAAATGAGAGTCCTGCAGCTTTTCCAGAGATCATGGAACAATAGGAAGAAATTCCAGAATGGGTCACAAGAAAAAGCAAATTTATTTTTAAAGTAAGGTATTAAGAAGGAAGTTTGATTGGAAATCACAGCTCTGAGTGCAGAATTTCAAAACAAACAGCAGGGCAGAAAAAATTGAAAATGATTAGTTGAAATTCAAAGAAAGAAAAGAAAATTTGACACACGAAAATACTACTAAAGTGGAATAAAATTTGGCAGAAGAAAAGCAAAGGGCAACATTTAAAAAAAAATAACCATGAATTCTATATAAGGCAGAGCAACTTACCTTGAAGACTTAGTGTGCAGAATTAACCTAAGGATCATAGGTCTTCTGTAGAAGAACATAAAAGAACTTATGTACACTGTAGAAAATAACACAAGACAACTGTTCAGAACTTTTAAATAGAAGCAGCAAAATAATAATCTTTTTGTTCCATAGGTCCAGCAGAAGAAAAATTCCATGCTTGAAACACTAGAAAATGCAGTGGTTAAATTTGACAATCCCAATAACATAAGAAGATTTGTAAGCAACCAGGAGAACTTTAAATGTGAAAGAACCCAAATTTGATTAACTCAATATTACTCCATAGTCATGAGAAACCAGAGGAAGAAGTGGGATAAGATAGCCTAAAAAAGAAAAGAGCTTACGCTGCAATCCATAACATATCCTAAAAAACTGAGCCTAATCATATTTGTAAAATGATGGACCTTTAACTTTAAAAAAAGCCTTTTGAAATATACCTGTAAAAATAAACTCAGAGGTAAACAGAATATTCAAATTGCCCACATATCCCGAAGAGGAGTAAGAGAAATGCAAATTAAAGGAGTAAAAGAACAAAGACACTGTTCATGAAAAAAACAAAAAAGGACCTACTTTTGATCTTGGGAATCAGGAGTATGAAAGGAAAAATAGTGGAACTCTATAAACTAAATTCTACAAATTTTATGCCTTCTGGAGGAATCACAACTAGAAAATTGCATATTTTAGGAAGGGGGAATTGGAGTTGTATTCCCCCTACACTGCCCCAAATCCACAGTGAAGAAATGAACATTAATCTTAAAACTGGCATAGGAAAGTACAGGATAATTGGATAAAAGCAATAAAGAGGATGAGTTGGAATGAGGGGAAAGAAAGATAAGTGTGCCCCTAAAGTGTACCATGTGGGAAAGAGGCCAAAAAATTATGAGTTTCATCCAGGGGGGAAATAGGCATGCTTAGAAACTTCATCCAGGAAAGATGTATGAGTCTCCAAGAGCAACCAGTGCAGTAGGGTAATCTGGCTTTAGGAGTAGAGTGTATATTTCAAGAGTACAGGTCAAGACCAGCCTCATCATTTAGGGTACAAAATGACTCTTACCATGCCACATTGTTTCCTTAATGAACTGATGTTTCTAAGAGTGAGACAGCAAAAAAAAAAAATAGGGTGGATATGAGGTAAGCTCTACAAATGGAATAGAGGGAGGTTAAACTTGGTGCTTTAGAAGCTCTACCTACATGAGGAACACAGTAAAAAAAAAAGAAAAAGAGCAAGTAAAGGTGTGTGTGTGTATATTTATATATATACACACACACATGCCACAGAATAGAACAGAATACATTAGAAGGAAAAAGAAGTAAGGAAGATAAAGCAAAAGAAAACTTCTTAGAAAAGGGCACAGCAAAAGAATAGTATTTTTTAAAAGGGAATAAATAGATAAATGAAAAGAGAAAAATAATTTAAGGAAATTAGGATGGAGCAGAACTTTGGAATAACAGAAATAGAATAGGGAAAGATTATTAACTTAGAAAAGCATGATTTAAAAAAATACAAAGAAAGTGAATGAAGTAAAACACAAATTTAATGATCATAACCTTAAAATATTTTATTGGGTTAAGAAAACCAATAGCCAAGCTAATAAAATAAGCATTGCAGAATTAATAAGAAATCCCCCCCCCCCCCCCCGCAACAAGGTGCTATCTATAAGAAAAAATGTAGGAAGTAATGAAAATAAGAGGCTTTAACAGAATTTACTATGCATCTGGTGACTAAAAAAGCTTAAGTTAACTTATGCAGAGTAATATAAGGAGAATCAGGAAAACAACATACACAATTTATAGAGATATAAATGGAAAGAACAAAAAAGAAAAAGAATGTAATAAAATATGGCTAAACTTGGCCTAGGACAAAAAAAAAAAAAAGTACCACCACTATTCCCCCTTCTTTGCAAGAGTGGAGAGCTTTGGGTGTAGAATATCATATATACCATGATACATTGTGAATTTGTTAATTTACTGAACACTTTTTTCTTCTCCTTAAATCTTTGTTACAAAGGATGGTTCAATGAAGATAAATGTATTTGAGAATAAATGTCATATAAAAACAAAAAACATCAATAAGATAAAATTTAAATAAGAAAAAATAAGTATTTTTGTTGTTGGGACTAAGTATTTTCAGGAAACAGAAAATCTTTTTCCAGGCTTATATGTATTCATGTGTAGGTCTTACTTTTCTTTGGGAATAAGCCTTGAGGGGAAAATTTATTTTGCTAGACATTGAAACAAGGTGGAGAGGGGAGTGGTATGTGCACACGCACACGCAGACATGCATGTTTAATTCCCTTGAAATATGTGTGCATTGGAAACAGCTACAAATAAATGGATTGGTTTTTTTTGTTTGTGTATTTTGTCAGTGTAGTTAGAGCAATAGACTGATTGCTAGATTTTTTTAATTAAACTCTACAGTTAATTTACTGACTGATCTTGAAAAAAGTCATAATTTATAGGAATTGATTTTACAGAGAATACTGTTTATAATTAATTTGGAGAGAAAATCTTATCCTCTATAAATTAACTTCCAATGGATGCAAATGGTATTTGTTCTTGCCATTATTTGCACACATCAGTCTCTCGTGCCTACCTTGCATTTTTCTTTTATCTCTTCTTTTACACAGGTCAACTGGCATTTATTAAGTACCTGCTGTAACTAGGCAGGGCAGCTAGGTGGCACAGAGTGCCTTGCTTGGAGTCGGAAAGACCTGCTTATAAACCTGGCCTCGGACATTTACTAACTATGTGGTTCCTAGACAAGTCACTTAAACCTATTTGCCTCAGTTCCTCATCTGCAAAATGAGCTGGAGAAACCATTCCAGTATCTTTACCAGGAAAACACCAAAAATGGGGTCACGACTGAACAACAACATAGCCAGGCACTTTGCTAAGCACTGGAGATATTAAAAGGGACCAATAAAATAGAATAAATTCCTTTACTCAAGGAGCTCACTATCTAATGGAAGACACAACATTCAAACAACTAAGATATATACAGGATTTTTTGAGGTAGACCCAAAGGAAAAACACTAAGATTAAGGAGGACTGAGAAAGGTTGCTTTTTGTTTGTTTGTTTTGTAAAAGGTAGGACTTTGGCTGAGACTTGAAGGAAGCCAAGAATCAGGGATGAGGAGGGAGAGCATCCTAGGTATGGGAGATGGCCAGTGAAAATGCTCAGTTGTGAGAGGAAGTGTCTTGTGCAAGAAACAGTAAGAAGACCAAGGTCACTGGATTACAGAGTATGTGGAGGGGAATAAAGTGTAAGAAGGCTGGAAAGTTAGGAACAAGCCAAGTTATAAAGGGCTTTCAAAGCCAAACAGAGGATTTTATATTTGATCCTGGAGATAATGTGGAGACACTAAAGTTTATTGAATGGGTAGGGAGGTGATATAATAAGTTCTGTACTTTAGGGAGATTAAGATAGCTAAGTGGAAGATAGATTGGAATAGGCAAAAATGAGACAAGGATAGCAACCAACAGACTATTACAGTAAGCAGTCCAGGCATGAAGTGATTGAGGCATACACCAGAGTGATTAAAGTATGAGGGGAGAGAAGAGGTCATAAATAAGAGATGCTTTAGAGGTAGAAATTGGCAGGACCTGAGAATTGATTGGAGGGCAGATGATGGGGCAGTGGGGAGAGAGAATGAGTTACTGAGGAAGAGACCTATATTGATAGCCCAGGTGACTGGGAGGATAGTAGTACCATCAACAGTAATGGGGAATTTAGGAAGAAAGGTGGGTTTCGGTAGAAAGATAATGCGTTGAGTTTAATATATCTGTGGGACATAGCATTTCAGATATCTAATGGGCAGTTGGAGATGCAAAACTGAAGGTCCGGGAAAGAGGTTAGAGAAGAACAAGAAGGTGATGAAAGTCATCTGCATGGAGATGATAGTTGAAACCATGGAAGCTAATGAGATCACTAGATGAAAGACAGTATAGAAAGAAAGAGGAGAGGGCCTAGTACAGAGCCTTGGGGGATACCCACAATTAGTGGACATAATCTGGATGGAGGTTCAGCAAAGAATTCAGAAAAGTAACAGCTAGGACAGATAGGAGAACCAGAAGAGAGCATCAGTGTCAAGAACCTAGAGAGAAGAGAATATCAAGGAAATGGGGGAGATTGGCAGCGTTGAAGCTGCAGAGGGGTCAAAAAGGATGAGAACAGAGATCATTAATGTCTTTTTAGAACAGTGTTTTGTTGAATAGTGCAGTTAGAAGTCAGACTACAAAGAGATATGAGAGGAAAGAAAGTGAAGATTGCATTTGTAGATGACCTTCTGAAGGAGTTTAGCCACAGAGAGGAGAGATACAGGATGATAATTATTGGGGATGGATAGAGCAAGTGAGGAACTTTTGAGGAGGAGAAATGAGAATTTGACATGTTTGTAGGTAACAAGGAAGCACTCAATAGAAAGGAAATGATTGATTAGTAAACAGTAGGGATGATAGAAAGGACAATCTACTAGAGAAGATTGTGGACATAAGCAGTATCTCCTTGCATACTCACACTCATGTTTAAAAAAATGAATTGCACAAATATATGGAAGGGAGGCAAAACTAGACAACAGTAGTATGGAAAAAAAGGATCTAGGAGTTTTAATAAACTCCAAGCATTATAAGAATCAAGAGGATAAGACTAAGCCACAAAAATTAAGTTTTTACTTTTATTAATAGAAACATGGTGAGGTTATGGTCCCACTGTACTCTTGGCATAGTCAGTTTGCATTACATTCTGTTCAGTTCTAGGTACCACATTTTAGAAAGAATGTTGTTTAACTGGACCAATTCCAAAAGAAAATGAGGGAGGGAAGAAGTATTTATTAAATGGTAGCTATATGCCAGGCACTGTACAAATATCTCATTTAATGTTCAGAACAACCCTGAGAGGTAGGTGTTTTTATGATTCCCATTTTACAATTGAGAAAATTGGCAACCAGAGGCTAAGTGGCTTCCTCAGGGTTACACAGCTAGTAAGTGTCTGAGGCTATAAGCAGATCTTCCTGACTCTATGCCCAGTATTCTATCAACTGTGCCACCACCTGCCTCTAAGGTGACTAGATGGGTGACAGGACTTGAAGCCATGTCTTGAAATAATTGAAAGGAACTATGATTAGTCTAGAGAAAAGAAGACTGACAGCTATCTTCACATATTTGCAAGTCTGTTACCTAGGAGAAGGATTAGATAGATCTGTTTGCTTGACTCCAAAAAGCAAAACTTAAAACACTGGGTAGACGTTATAGAGAAGTAGATTTTATCTCCATATATATTTAGCTGTGTGTATGTGTTTAAGCTACCACATTTAAAGCTGTATTAAAATGGATTGGTCTTAGTTTCCCAACATTGCACATAGTTAAGCTGAGGTGTGCTATAGATGGAAATTCTGTTCCATATAGGAAATAGACTAGATGATTTCTGAGATCCCACCCAACTCTTATATTCTAAGACCCTCATCTCATCTATGTCTATCCTCTCTTCCATTCACCCCCTACTCCTTGGGTACACTAATATTTGTCATTCTAAGTCCAGCATGAGGTTAGATTTTAATTAGCAACAGGGAAACTGGAAAAGTTTGTAAGCAAAGCTGAGGTGGTGCATGAGAGGGATTATTATGCAGGCTTGAAAGTATTGGGTACAAGGAGATTGTAAGAGTTAGTCTAGATGTGTACCTTTCAGAAGAGCTTAAGAAGTGTTGGTAGTAGATCAGGAGATTTGAGGTTATGCCTAACTGGGAAGTTGCAGGGCTATACTTCTTTTCATATATGTAGGAGGGCTTAGTTCCTGCAATGGAAAAAGTACTGTCCCTGGAGTCAAAGGGACCTAGCTTTAGATCTCAGCTCTGGTGCTTACTACTATGTGGCATTGGACAAGTCACTCAGGGGTTGGGCTGAGGTTCCTTCTAGCTCTAGATTTATGATTTTGTGAGCCAATCATCATAATTCTCTATAAGTGAATTCTAAGAGCAAGGATTTTCCAACGATAGCACAAGGATCTTCTGGTTCATCTGGAAGAGGTCCAGTGTTATTTGTCACTGCTACAAAAGGGCTACTTCCTTTTCCTCTAGCCCTCCCTGACCAGGATTTCCAGAATGAGAAGGAAAGGAGGAAGGAAAGTACAGCAGCTCTTTTCTATTCTATAGTCAGGGTCTTGACTCTTAGCCTCTACTTCCCCCCTCTGCAGAACTTTGGGGATATGAAGAGTAGCTCCTCACAAAAAGATTATGTCCCTTCTGTTTTTTTGATAGTGATTAGCATACACACTTAGGAAAATTACATTTATTCTAAATTCAATTATCATTAACTGTAATCCTGCTCTCTGCTCTTTCTTCATCTCTAGCTGAGTGATATGTGCTAGATATACTTATCATTGTCCAATAATTAGATATGAAAAACATTTTTGCTTTTTGGAAGGTGGAAAATTAACTCTACCTTTTTTTTCTAGACTACTTTTTCTAAGCCTAATTCTAAAATATATCAATACTTTGCTACTATATTGTCTTTTTACATAAATAGTACCTAATAGTGAGAAAAGAAAAAGGATATTCAAGCAGTGTTTTCAGAGTAATATAATGTTGGCACTCTTTTCCTTTTGATTTGAAATAGATATAATTGATAGTCTGCCAAATTACTAACTTTTTTTCTTACTCAGAGTTTGAGGAACCAGTTTTTACATTTTTCTAGGAGATTTTTTCCCCCATAACCTCCTGTCTCATTTTAGATTTTTAGAGGGATTTTATGTCTATGTGATTTGAGTGCTAATTAGAATCTGTTCCAGGTAGGAGAAATAAAAGGACTTAAAATTTAAACCAGTCATATTTATTCCTTGCTAACAGTTTTAATGAAAGCTTTGATGGGCAAGATTGACATTTTTGCCTAAATTTGATGGTTATCTTGGAATTATATGCTATTTATGGTCTTCATAATTGATACTGGCTATATTATTAAAAAACAAAAAAATGGAGATTTGCGCTGTATATGGTTTATTACCTTTTTTCTCCTTTTGGAGGTCATGAAACGAGTACGCACAGAACAGATTCAGATGGCAGTGTCCTGCTACCTCAAACGACGCCAATATGTAGATTCAGAAGGCCCCCTAAAACAAGGATTGCGGCTGTCTCAGACTCCTGAAGAGATGGCAGCTAATCTCACAGGTAATTAGTTGTCTAATGGTTCAGGCTGGACACTTTTCCCATCTTTGTCCTCTTTAATGCCATTTCTACTGCTCCTAAAAGCACAAATGGGTTAGCTCCCCTGCCCTTAGTGATGAAAACAGTTTGTTAAAGTAATTTTTATAGATCTTTTCCATTTTTCTTCTGTTGGTCATTGTTCCATTTCTGTACTTGAATGCCCTTGGGATAACTAAATTGGATCTCTTGCCTAGCTTTCTTTAAATTGATTATATCTTACACTACTTCTCTCCACCTTATGAAATAACCTATTAGACTGAACTCCTTAAGAGCTGTAACTATTTTTACTCCTCAGCACTTAACACAGTGCCTCAAACATAGTAGACACTTAATACTTGTTGACTTAATTGTCCATTGTCTATTCACCACGAAATAGGAGCTTATTAAATGCTTGTTGACTTAATTGTCCATACTCTATTCCAAATTGGTGTTGTTTTTGACCACCATTTCCTGCTAAATGTTTGCTAGTTAAGGCATTTTCTGAGCTAATATGGTCTTCTTGTTTTGGCAATAACGTTATATTGATTACACTTTTGTATAGTTATTATAATTAGTGTGAATGTCATTTCAGTTGTCCATTTCTCATTTTCTGTTGTCAGCTATTTGTTTAAATAGTTCAGAATTTAGTTGTTTCAATTGTATACCATATCTTTCATTATTCTCACAAAGTCCTCCTCTGATACTTCATTATGACTTTGGAGGTGGTGACTGGCTTCTTAAAGTATATGTCAATGAAACATAAATTCTACCAGGTTCTAGCCTTCCATAAAGGCATCAGATTTGGCCCCCAGCAGTCTGGGTCTGCTTTCTGAGGACCAGCTAAGTATGAAGAGACTCTTTACCAGAAGGCAGGCCACTTGGTAATATACCATAATAACCCATGAAAAAGAATACAAAATGACCTTTATTCTTGTATTGGCCTCTTCTGCTTTTGCAGAAGAGAAAAAACATCTGGCAAAGGCTGCTAAGAATCATACAAGTTTTAGAGACCATGTATAAATTTACGTCATTGTTGCTCAGTCATTCAGTCATGTCCAACTCTTCATGACCATTATTGGGTTTTCTTGGCAAAGATACTAGAGTGGTTTACCATTTCTTTCTCCAGTGGATTAAGGTGAATACAAGTTAAGTGACTTGTGGTTTACCATTTCTTTCTCCAGTGGATTAAGGTGAATACAAGTTAAGTGACTTGCCCAGTGTCACACAGCTAGTGAATGTCTGAGACCAGATTTGAACTTAGGTCTTTCTAACTCCAGGCCCAACTCTCTATACATTGAGCCATCTAGCTGCTTCAAAAATTTACTTTGACTAGTATGCTAAATGTGAGGTTCTTGAGTCATGATCAAATGGACATATTACTGGAGGAGCTAAATTATAGCAGTCTTGACACTCTATAAATGAAACCAATAGAAAGAAACACTGCTGCTAAATAAAGAAATATCTCCCAGATACACCAAAGAAGGGAATTGATGGAATTTTATCATACTCAAAAAGGCACAAGAAAACAATATTTCATGAGCTATTTAGTCATTGTAGTACTGATAAGTATTTGCAAAAAGATCATCATTAAAATAATTGCAGCTTATGCAACAACATTGGCTGCTGAGGATGAAAAAATAGAACAGTTCTAAATGGAACACAACCTCCCTTCCTCCCCTTCACTCAGATTAAATCTACGTACATTCTCATATTCTGGTGACTTTTGTGCAAAGGTAGAAAAGGGTAAGAGTGATAAGAAATGCATAGTTTAGGAAGAATAAATGAGAGAAAGACTTGCAGGCAACACAGAATCTTACATCTTTATGTCATGAACAGTTTTTTGAGAAAAAATTTAACAGACAGGAGAAGACTTGTTAATGATATGGGAGTTTTCCTCAAATCAACTGTCTGTAAAGACAGAATAATCATCTTATACACATGTAAAGCAAGGAATGCCTACTGATGTAAATTCACCGGTGTTAGAAATAGAATCGATTTCCAACTTTTTAGAGTTTTCACTTCCTATAGACTCAACTGCTTGTTTACTAAATGATATCAACACCAAAACTTAGATCCTGGGACTTAATCCCTCATATGTGTTCTTGTGTAGACATTTTCATATTTAGAAGAATAATCATATTCCAGAGGAAGTTTGGTTTTAGCTAAGTGACTCCTTTTGTCCTTGATTTTGAAATTTGGAAATATTTCAACTAAAATTAAGAATATATTGGTATTCTGGTCTTTTTAGAAAGGAGTAGATTCACTTCGGATGAACACGTACAGGAGGAAACCATTGCCCTGATTGACCTAGTTTTGTTTTTGTTTAAAGTATCGTCTTAAAATATAGCATGATTAAAAACATTCTCAAGGCAGGTGGAACAACAGGCGCATAAGTCTATAAGCATCTTCAAATATTTGAAATGCTAATGGCAGATGAATTTATAAACTAGATATATTACTGTTGTTGGAAGAGAAAATGTTAGAGTATTTTATTTTATTTACCTTGATTGTTTTGTTTCATTGTAGAATAGTGGAGAAACCGTTAGGAACAGATCTTTAATAGAAAGATAGTGAATTCATATATGGTTTTAAGGGTTCCTGCAGGTGTTAGAGAAACCTGTAATACATTGACCTTTTTGATTATGTCCAGTTTGATCTTGTGGTTAATTTTTAACACAACCCATGGTTAGATGGTCAGTAGTTATAATTCTTTGCTTATTTCTGATGGCTGTCTGTCTTCTTCCCCAGTCCAATCAGAGTCTGGCTGTGCCAACATCGTGTCTGCAGCCCCCTGCCAGGCTGAGCCTCAGCAATATGAAGTACAGTTTGGAAGATTACGGAACTTTCTCACTGGTGAGCACTCGTCTGGAGTCACTTCTTTTATGCAAATTTAAACCATATTTGTGATACTTAAAAATCCACCAATTTGACAAGACAATATGGGAGAATAAAGAAAAAAGGGCTGGGAAGTCTAATAAGCTATATACTCTAGTTCTGGCTTTACCACTTATCTAGCTTTGTGACCTTGTTTTAGTCATCTGACTTCCCTTGAACCCTTTGTTTTTCCAGTCATAAAATGAGGGTAGAGGGCAAGGTAAATTAGACAAAGATCCTGCCAAAACTCTATGGTTCTCACTTTAAATTTAATTGAAAAGAAATGTATAGGAAACCATGTGATCTCACTTATTAATCAATTTCCACTTATTTCCTGAATTCCTGATATGTGTAATCTATTGTGTTAAATGTGGTGCAGTGTACAAAGAAGTATAAAGCAAGGTTCCTATCCCCAAAGAGGTTATGTTTTAGTTGGTTAGAGATAGCATATTCCCAAGGTACTTGGGAGAAAAGACAGGAATATTTCATATTCTGACCTCATAGTGTTTACTTGGTTTCTTATTTCAATAACATCTGACTAAAGTGTGTATGTATGTGTGTTTAAATTGCAAGTGAACATAAAGGAGCACAAGTTATATAACCACATTACTGTAATTTTAATTTTTAATTCTCATATGACTTCATAATAGAAAAAGTAGTTGATAACTTAAAGACAGTATAATACAATGGAAAAGATGATGGATTTGGAGCCAAGGGATATGGATTCAGATCCCAGTTCTGCCACCTGTATGACCTGGGGCAAGTCAGTTTTCTCATCTGTAGAATAAGCTAGAAGCAAATGATGGGGGGGGGGGGGGGGGGGGGGAGGACACATACGAAGTGAATATCATAAGAAAAATATCAAGAGTTCCAGAGTGAGTCACATACTGTATATGTGGCATGTAACTGAAAAGCCGGATGCTGGGATTCATTAATAAAAGTGTGATAGGTCCAAGTTATGAGCTAATTCTCCATTGTGCTTACTGCTGTCCAGATCATTTACAGAATACCATCCTTCTTCAATCAGTATTAGCATTGGAAGGTGCTTTAATAATTTTCATCTAACCCCTTCATCTTACTAATGAAGGACCTAAGCCCCAGAAAGCTCAAGGTACTTGGCCAAGTTCACACCCAAACCATTTCTTGAACTCAAATCCCCTAAATTCTAGTCCTATGTATCCATACCGCAACGATTCAGGGGACATAGTAATATTTAGGGAAGTTCAACAAGGAATTTTGTTTGCCACAGAAAGTTTTGAAAAATATCACTTATATTTTGTGGGAAGAAACATACCATTAAAATAGTTACTGTATAAATGGTAGGTGCTTAGGAATGATGATAAACTACTTTCTGTTTACTTTTATTTACTGTTCTCAGGTGAGAACAGAAAAGGATGAAATTGGTCTATATTTAAGAATTTGCCTAGCTACTTTCTTTGGTTTATAGAAATGATTGTGTTCTCTCTTTTCCTTAAAAGAGAGAAACATTCATCTCTCCAACATAATATAGATGTGGTTGTCCCTAATGTGGGGGGTGAGTAAAAAGGATAAGGGAAAGAAGAGTGCTTTCCAACCCAAATTAGATGATTCCCACCACTCTGCCTTCCTCTTTACTGAGGTTGCTGTGTTCATGCTGGAACCGAAAAACAGGTAGAAGGAGGTGGCCATGAATGATAAGGAACAGGATCTAAGGAGAAAGATGTCAGTTATTTAAATGTGTAGGTCTTAAGAAGTAAGGACTTTTTAATAGTATTTCTATCATAGAGAAACTAGAACTTTTTAAGTACTTTTCATCATGTTCAACTACATATTGAGTATTTTAAACATGAATTTAATTGTAAACATGTATACTATTTTTTTTTTTCCTAATGTGCTCATGACCATGGGGAGGCTTTTGGTAGGTCAGGATGGTTTGTTTCCCATTGTCCCCGAAGCTTAGGTGTGATTAAGTGCTATTGTGTACTAGAATTTATTTTGTTGTTGAAGGTTTTTAAAGTCACCAAAGAGATAATAGTAGTCAAATCAGAAGTTTAAATGAGTCTGCTATTTCCTCAAGCTATTATTCTATATATCTTCTCACTTTCACATTCCTGGAAAAAAATTGGCTACTACCTCTGCTGCCTAATCACCCACTTATTTCTCAGTCCTTTGAAATTTGGCTTCTGATTTCATGAATCAAACTGAAATTGCCCTCTACAAGGTTATAAGCAGCCTCTTAAGTTCTTCTAAGTCCTATGGCCTTTTTTCAGTCAGTGTTCACCTTGAGCTTTCAGCAACTTTTGCTACTTCTCCCCTGTCTTGGCTTCCTTGATGCCACACTCTCTTAGTTCTCCAAACTGTCTATTCCATTGCCTAAATCCTTAACATAAGAGTTTGCTGACATTATCCTGGGTCCTCTACTCTTCTTTGCATGTGCTGTCTTAGAGATCTGATCAAGGCAAACTCCCACAAACTTTATATCTCTATTCAGATAACTCCAAGTCTATTATATCCATTTGTAATTTCTCCTAAATTCCAGCCCTTCATCATCACATCTCTGTTGGTTCTCTCCCCTTTTATATCCTATAGGCATCTAAAACTCAATATATGTAAAATATATCTTCCTCTCTAATCCTACTCTTCCTTAAAACATCCTTATTTTTCTTAAAGGCACCACCATCCTCTCAGTCACCTAAGTTCATTTCCATCTAATTTTCCATCCTTAATCATTGGCTATCAGGTGATCAGGAAGAGAGGGAAGAGTCATCTGTTTACGTGGCTCGTTTCTTCTACCTCCACAACATCTTTTGCATCCATCTCTTTACTCTCACAGCCTCTATCCTAATTCAGCTCCTCTTTACTTACAACTTAAACTATTTGTAATAACTTTCTAGTTGATCTTCTTGTTTCTAGTCTCTCCCCTCTCCAGTTCATTCTCTATCTAGCTTCTAAAATAATCTTCCTAAGGTGCAAGTCTAACTGTCTCATCCTATTGCCTCCAGGATAAAATGCAAACTCTTTTGCCTAGTATTTAAAGTCCATATAGTATTGCTGCCATTTGCCTTTCTAGCTTTATTTCACAGTACTCCCTTTCACAAACTCTACATTTTAGCCAAACTAGACTAGTAGCTGCTGCCTAAACTCAACACTCCATCTCCCACCTTTGTGCATTGGACGAATGCCTTGCCTCGGAAACAGTCCTTCCCCATCTTTACCTTTCAGAATCCTTATACTATATTAGACTGGACTCACATGCTGTTCCCATCAAGCCTTTTCTTGTGCTTCCAGTTGTTAGTGCTCTCTCCTTAGTCATCCTTGAACTAGAGAGAGAGATCTATATCAATACTGGTAGATATAGATGACTTTTCTAGACCTTAGTTTTATCTTCTGTAAAACTAGAAATTTAGAGAAGGGTTGAAAGTTCCTTCAAGCTAGAAAATTCTGTGATTCTTAAATAGATTCAAATAAGCATATCAGGGCAGCTAGGTGGCTCAGTGGATAGAGTGCCAGGTCTGGAATCATAAAGACTCATTTTCCTGAGTTCAAATCCAGCCTCAGACACTTCCCAGATATGTGACCCTGGACAAGTCACTTAACCCTGTTTGTCTTAGTTTCCTCATCTGCAAAAAGAGCTGGAGAAGGAAAAGGCAAACCACTCCAGTATCTTTGCCAAAAAAAACCCTAAATGAAAGAGTCAGACATGACTGAAAAATGACTTAGCAAAATGCATACATTACTATATACAAAAAGATGTATTATAGCCTGCCAAGTTGTTGTTTGGGTTTTTTACAATTATGATGATATTACTTTTATGAGAAGATTTGCTTTTGTTTTCATTATAGATTCTGATTCCCAGCACAGCCATGAAGTGATGCCTCTCCTGTATCCTCTCTTTGTCTACCTCCACCTTAACATGGTCCAGAATGGCCTGAAGAGCACAGTGGACAGTTTTTACAGTCGCTTCCATGGAATGTTTTTGCAGAACGCCAGCCAGAAGGATGTCATTGAGCAGCTACAGACTACTCTGACCATTCAAGACATCCTGTCCAACTTCAAGCTCCGGGCATTCCTGGATAATAAGTATGTGGTCCGCCTCCAAGAGGACAGCTACAATTACCTTATCCGCTACCTCCAAAGTGACAACAACAGTGCCCTGTGCAAAGTTCTCACCTTACACATTCATCTTGATGTGCAGCCTGCCAAGAGAACAGACTACCAGCTATATGCCAGTGGCAGCTCCTCACGAAGTGAGAGCAATGGCCTGGAGCCAGCAGATATGCCCACATCTATTTTGCAGAATGAGGCTGCTCTGGATGTCCTGCAAGAGAGCATTAAGCGAGTCAAGGATGGACCCCCTTCACTTACCACAATTTGTTTCTATGCCTTCTATAACACTGAGCAGCTGCTGAATACTGCAGAAATCTCCCCAGACAACAAGCTGCTAGCTGCTGGGTTTGATAATTCCTGTGTAAAACTTTGGAGCTTGAGATCCAAGAAGTTAAAATCAGAGCCCCATCAGGTGGACGTGTCACGCATCCGTTTGGCTTGTGATGTTTTGGATGAAGAGGTCTGAGTTGCATTTATTTTAACTTTTGCTTCTCTCAGTACATTTTGGGGAACATTTAGTTAACTGGAATCAGCTGCAACAACCTAGCCAAATTTTGTAGAGGGCTACTTTATTTAGGTTGACTTTTGGGACAGCCCTATAATTATTAATATTAACAAAACTCTCTACTCTCTTTGATTTTACTGACAGTCTCAGAAGTTGCTGTTAAAATGAAAATCTTATTTTAGCTAATTATATTAACTAGAATTATCTGGTTAAATCAAATAAGATAAATACATGTAAACTGCTTTGCCTGCCCTGAGGTGCTATTTAAATACTATTTTTAGCTATTGTTATTAGTGTGGAAAGTGAGGGGTAAAGAAAAAATTTTTCATTCAACACTTATTAAGCACATATGATAAGAAAGTTATTGTTAACATCTGTTCTTACTAAATTAGCACAATTAAAGACCAATAATTATTAACAATTGACATGTGACATCTAAGGTTAGTACAATCCTCCATTATGTGAGATGGAAGCTTGAATTAGAACATCAAGGTTTATTAGAGTAGAAATTCTCTGACACAACACAGTAGGCATAAGGTCCCAGAAAAATCTCATCACAGAGGGACCTACATTTGGCTTCTAGCAGCTCTAAAGACTAGGGCTCTTATAGATTCAGCTAGTTTTCCCCCAGGAAATGCCAGGTCGTAAAAGGGAGATAGTTTAATTCTTTTAATTTATAAACAAAAACATTTTTCATATTTTAAAATCTTCTATAATCAGTGAACTTAAAACACCCACTGGTATATCTAAAAATTCACCTGTCACTCTTGCTTCCAGCTGCAGTTTTTTTTTTTCCTCTAGGATAAATGACCGTACCACAACATCTAGTATATGTAGTATCAGAGTATAAGTGCTAAGAGGACCTGGAAGCACTAGCTTGGAACTGAAGAAAAAATGAGACTCATAATATAATGACTGTTATGCCCAATAATATAGTTTATGGTCATTAACCAGAGGCAGATCTATAGCATCCAGTGGCCAAAGATCCCAAGCAAAAAGAATGCTACTTTCAGGCCATTCCTCCACAGGAAGATTTTAGGGTATAAGTTTGCACTGGAGGAGCCTAAAATATCAAATTTATTTGGGAATGGAGGAGGATGAGGAATTTTTGGTTGCTAGTCTGGTCCAGGAGTATACCACTTAGGTTTCTTGGGAATCCATGATGTAAGGTTTCTGTGGATCCCCTCCTACATTAGCATGAGCTTTGGTGATACAGGGGCTAAAAGAACATGGCTTCTCAGACTCTGGTTTAGTAATACACCAACGTTGCAGCCTGACATTTCTTATAGAACTGGATTAAGCTGCAGTAGGTAGCCCTGCAGATTGCTCACAGTGATGCCTGAAAGCTCTCAGGAAAGTTCTCATTTCTCCCTTTCTTTGGCTGCTAAAATCAGTTCAGCTTTATTCATAGGAATTGGGTGTTATTGGTTTCGGTCTGACATTTCACTTCTAAGTTTACCTGCTCTCCACAAAACCTTTACCTACCCCTCACTGTGTTTTAGGTCCCCCGGATGAGATCAGGTGCTCTTGTTGATGGTGAAGAGCAATTAAACTATAAAAATCAGATTTAATGTAACCTAGTTCACAATTAATTTTAAACAAATCTTTGTAGGATTGGAGTTGATTTTTTTAAAAAAAAAAAACAGTTCTTGCATAAACTCTCATTTTTATGAAGAAATGAGTCATTCATGAAATTCATAACTGTTATAGCCTCTTTTGGGAAGGAAAATTACTAATATTAATAGTAGTACTCAAAAGAACACTGAACCAAGAGAAGACATATTTTTAATACTAAATATCTGGGGTATATTTTGAAAAAAATCAAAATGAATGTCGATTCTTTTCCTGGTAACTCTTGTCCTTCAGTGCTTCATACTTATTAAGTTCAGACATAGTAACTAAAGCTTGCATTGCAAGCATTGCATTCCCTTTTCCTAAAAAGGAAACAAAGACATAATGGGTTCTTGCCTATCCACATATCATCTCTTTTCTACTTTCTTCTTTATTTACCTTAAATCCACTGTAGGCAGTTAGTACCACAAGAGACATTGCTGCGGTTTTGAATACTGTTCGGAAGTGGTCCCTGAATAAGTGAGGGGAAAATGAGGACTTTTTTGCATGAAGAGGATTCTCTAGAGCAAGGATGCATACTCATAATTGGGGGCCACTAAACTGTTTATAAGGATACTTACCTGCTGAATATTGACTTAGAAAACCCATATAGTATCATCATCTATGTTCTATTGTATTTTCATTCATTTTGTTAAATATTTCTCAATTGTATTTCAGTCTGCTTCAGGTTACCAGTGTGTTTAACACCTCTACTCTACATAGTGAAAAATGGTTTCTGTATTTTTGACTCTAGAAAATTAGGGCCAAGAATTGCATATGTTACTGAGACTTTATTTAAAGCAGCCCTGAGTTTAATTGTTGCCCTGTTGTTTTTCAAGGAGTCTTTGACACTTGGATAATAATAAATCATATTCTTATTAGGGAATTTACCTTCATTGTCTCTTTTCCCTCTTCAGTTTATGGCTGCTAATGACATACTGAAAATTATCTATCCAGTTAGTAGCAAAACTATACTATTCTTGCATTTATATTTTTTGTCTAAAACATCAAGGATATTTCCATATTAACCTTAGAATAATGCTACTTCAAATACTTCTGTTTTCAGCATTGAACCCAAATAGGAAATGCTAAATTTTTTTGTCTTAAGTTTATTTTTTTAATATAATGGACTTAAATCTCCCCCCCCCAAAAAAAAAACATTTCCACATATATGTATAGCAGAAAGCAAAAAGAATATCCTTTATGAAACAATTCTCCATTTCATATCACTATTTTTAAAGCATATAGTAAATTCCTCATGTTATTTTTCAAAACTACCCTGCTTATTTGGGCTCCCTTTTGAAATTTCTTCTGTGTATTTTTGAAAATGTTCCAGTCTTTTTTTTTTTTTTTCAAGCATTACTATTGCTAGACTTCCTTTTCCCCCTCAAACTTCTCCAAACTAAATACCAAGACAACTTTAAGAAATAAAATCTTGTAACAAATAAACATAAGAGAAATTAGTCCATACAGTGACCATGTCAAAAATAAATATTTCTTTGTGAACCTTGAGAATATATTTCTCTGTCAAGAGGTAATATGCTCCCTCATAGATCCTCTAGAGATGTGATTGGTCACTGAATGAATGAATAAATGAAGGGACAAATGGTGGCCTAATGAATAGTACCCTGGGCCTGGAGTCAAGAAAGCACTATGTTAAATGTTGGGGAAATAAAATAGTAAGACAGAGAGAAAAATAAAATAGGCCCTGCTCTCAAGGAGTTCACATTCTAATGAGAGAGACAACACATATGGAAGGTTTCACCTATAAGATAGTTGAAAAGGTCTCATCCTTAGGGTACAGCAGCAAAGCAGATGGGATACTTTTTATGTAATGTAAATTTCTCTGGTAAAATCATATCAGTTTTTTATGTTGAACCAGGACTTTGGTGGCCAGAACTTTCTCTTCTGGGACTTCAATAACCGTGGCTGTAGCACCTGGAGAAGCAGTTGCCTGCCTCTGAGCAGGGGTTCCTTCCCTGGACAGTGGCTGTAGGCACTGTACTGGAAGCATTATTATTCCCAAAGACTCCTGTGTTCCGGAGATAGCTCCTGGGCTCTCCATCAGGGTCAGAGAAGAGATGGTAATCAAGATGGTGGTTGTGGTTTCGTTTGCCTGGCATATGCTGCCTCCTCTATCTCCCTTAAGATGTCCCACTGCTTCAGCAAGGCTGGCTTGCCTGCCTTGGCTGCCCTCTTCTGCACAGGAATTGCTTCCCAAATGATGGCAGGAAGAATTAGGCTGGGAGCAGGACTGGTAGTGTTGGGAGGTGCTGCCACTTTCAGGGCTCTTATGCTTATCTGTTTATTGGTAGCAGTCAATCAGCTGTTGTTGCTGCTGCTAGTGAGGAAGGTGGGCCCCTTCTTCACAATGGTCATTGCACTGATTAGTTAAGCTTTTCAGAGTTGTTTTTCTTTAGTGTTGTCCTTATACAAATTGTTCTCCTCCTATTGACTTTACACTGCATACTTGGGATTCTCTGGAATTGTCTCATTTGTCTTATCTTACAGAGCAATATTATTCTGTTACATTCGTATACCACAGTTTGTTCATCTATTCCCCAACTAATGGGTACTTCCCTTACATTCCATTTCATTTTTCTTTTTTCCTTTTAATAGCCCTTTCTGAATCAAGCAGTTTGTTTTACTTGCTATTCCCTTGCTAGTGTTATCTTCCCCATGTTTGTTTCCCTATTAAATTTGGTACATTCCTACAACATACCCTATGTGTACATATTTTGTCTTCATTCTTTATCTAATTAAGATGAATGAGGTTCATCTGACACCTTTCCCATACACATAACCCAGTTTTAAGAAATATCAGCTTCTACTTTTTCCCCCTCCTTTCCTTATTAGTATATTCCTTTTTTATCTCAGAATAGAACCCCACAGTCCTCTGTTTTTCAACATTTGTTAAGGTTCTGAAGGGACACTTGTGTCTCCTATTAGAATAGTAACAGGACAATAATATGCAATTTCCTCAGTTGATAAATACAATACATTTACCTTTATAAATTTCACTGAACTGTTTGTATTTCAAAATTCCTATTCATCTCATCTTTTTATCAAAAATGTCTGAAAGTCTTTTGTTTTCCCCCTATAAGAGTAGAGTTAGCTTTTCTGGGTAAGTTTTTCTTGGTTGTAAGCTAAGCCCACCTCTTTTGCAATATTGTATTCTAAGATACAATTTAAATATTCTTTAGAGTAGAAACTGCCAGGTCTTATGTGATCCTGACTGTGGTTCAGACTTCTTTCTAGATGCTTGCCATATTTTTCTCAGGTGTGAAAAAAGCTCTGGATTTTTGCTATAACATTCCTGGAACTTATCCTTTTAGAGTGAAGGAGGTGATTGGTAGATTCTTTCTTTACTTCCCTTTTTGAGTGTAATAAATCTGGGCAGTTTTTATTATGAATTCTTGAAACATAGTGTCCAGGCTTTTTTTTTTAATCATGGTTTTCAGGGAGTGCGTTGATTTTCAAATTATCTCTCTTTCACCTGTTTTCCAGTCAGTTGTTTTTTTTATATTAAATATCTTACATTTTCTTCCATTTTAAAAAAATCTGTTGATTTTTGTTGTATTATTTCTTGCTTCCTTATGAAGTCATTGATTTCTATTTGATCTGTTCTAGTTTTCAGGAAATCCATTTCTTGGGTAAGTTTTGCCTCTTTTCAAAGCTATTTATTGTCTATCTAATTCTTTCAGAGCTTTTATATACTTTTCTTTTACTTCCTGTTTCATTTCTTCTGGATATTCATGTAGTCCTTGTGGAATATCTGGGGTTTTTCTCCTTTGCATCTCTACTTGAAGTTGCTACAGAGTTACTTTCTCCTAAGCTGATTGATATCCTATTTTTTGTTTACTCATCTCTTCAGCCTTAGTTCCTGAACTAGGATTTTATCCAAGGGCCCTGCTCAGCCCCCTGCTGCACTTTTGGGTGGAGTGGTGTGCCATGTGTGATCTCACTCTGGATCATGTGGGTTCCTGTGTAGTCCTCTACCTCCCTGGTTTAGGCCCCACTGGATCTTTGAGGTTTAGAGCCCTGGATCTTTAAGACCCTCGATTTTTCTTTAGGACAGAGTTCTAGAAACCGGAAAGTCATTGGACTTGGGGTATCCTGGTCTAAGGGTTGCCATAACATACTAGTCACAACTGTTTTTGGTTGTTTCCAAAGTCCCACCCTAGGGATTTCTCAGAGGAGCCTTCTGCTCAAGATAGAGAGAGCCTTGCAGGCTACAAGTGTCTCTAGACCACTTCAGAGCTCATTGAGCAATTGCCAACTTGACAGCCCTCTTTCTTGTTACCCATGGTCTTCTGGATGACTTTTTGTGCAGTTCTGGAGAGGAAGAAGTCGCTTCTGGTAGTGTCTCAACAGATTATTTGATCATTACAATTTTTAGGTTTTTGATGGAGTCAGTGTGTTTTGGAGAAGACACTGTAGCATTTCATTGGATTGCTTGATCATTATTGATCTGGTGCAGTTTTTAGGATTTTGTTGGAGTAACTTTGTGGGAGCTAGGCAGTCTGCTTCTGTTCAGGTCACCATGTTGTCTGAAAGTGCTAAATTTGTGGCAAAAGTCCATCTGGTCTTCCTTGTCAATTAGAAACTGACAAATTAAGACAGGTAATAGGAATGTGAACATTAAGTTTTAATATAAATTCTCTTCTAGAACATCACATAATGCCAAAATTAACAATGAGACTCAATTTGATCCATTTCCTAATCTAAAGCACTTAGTAAATTTTCTATTAATATCTAAAACAGTCATATATTTCTTCAGTTTTTGAGACTAATAACTATTGCATATAGCTCAGGCTATATATATTTATGGTACTCAAGAGAAAGTCAGTTACTATTTACAAGATACCTTCTTTCTTTTCATAAGCAGATTTCTTTCCATAAAACAGTAAGCTTTTTAATATTGCTACACCACTAAACAATTTTTGCTTTTGTGTGATTTTGTTTTTCTCCTTATCTGCTTATCTTTTCTAGGAAGATGATGATGACAACGTGGGCACAGAAATGAAGATCTTGAGAGGGCATTGTGGGCCTGTGTACAGTACAAGGTTCCTATCAGACAGCTCAGGGTTGCTATCTTGCTCCGAAGATATGTCTATTAGATACTGGGACCTTGGAAGTTTTACCAATACTGTATTGTACCAAGGACATGCCTACCCTGTCTGGGATCTGGATATCAGTCCATGCAGCCTGTACTTCGCAAGTGGTTCCCATGACCGCACTGCAAGACTCTGGTCATTTGATCGGACGTACCCATTGCGAATATATGCAGGACATCTAGCAGATGTGGACTGTGTAAAATTCCACCCCAATTCAAACTACTTAGCTACGGGCTCAACTGATAAGACTGTTCGACTATGGAGTACTCAGCAAGGAAATTCTGTGAGGCTCTTCACAGGTCACCGAGGCCCTGTACTTTCACTTGCATTTTCTCCAAATGGTAAGTACTTGGCATCTGCCGGTGAGGACCAGCGGTTGAAGCTGTGGGACTTGGCATCTGGTACCCTCTACAAAGAATTGAGAGGCCACACGGACAATATCACCAGCCTTACTTTCAGCCCAGATAGTAGCTTGATTGCTTCTGCATCCATGGATAATTCTGTTCGGGTTTGGGATATTCGGAACACTTATTGCAATGCTCCTGCAGATGGTTCTTCCAGTGAACTTGTTGGTGTATATACTGGGCAGATGAGTAATGTACTGAGTGTTCAGTTTATGGCCTGTAACCTTCTTCTAGTGACTGGAATTACACAAGAAAATCAGGAACATTAATTTTTTTTCTTTTTAATGAATTGGGATAGTGGTGGAAGGCTTTGCAATTATAAGAGTCTTACTACAAACTGAGATTAAATCACTGACTGTGAAAGAGACTTCCTCCCCTTCTCTTTTTCCTTTCTCCCATTGGCAGACAGATCTTTGGTATTGCAAATACCGTATTATTGTTCTGCCCAAAAATGCCCTAAACACTGAGGTTGGAGGAGAGGCTGAAGAAAGATGGTGTGTAGGCTTGAGGCAAGGAGTTGAGGTACTTCTGAGGTCAGATGGAATTTCACAGAGATCTTGTTATGACCTTGAACAAGTACCTTAACTTCTGGCTCACTTTTCCCATTCATAAAATTGGGATAATAATAATACTCCCTCACCTCAGGGTGTAGGGATGTTTTGATTGGATGATATTTGCAAAGCACTTTCAAGATAAGCAGTGCTAAAAGTGTTAAGTATTATCATTCACTTTGGTTGAAGGGAAATCCTTTTGGCTTAGGAATGCAAGGGTGGGAGTTGGGGTTGGAGGGGGAGGATGGGGAATCCTGGCAGAAAGTCTTTCATTTTCTGCAATTGCAAAGAACCAGGATTTTTTTTTTGTTATAATTATTATTATTATTATTATTATTGAGAAGAGGAAATCTAGCACTGGCAGAGGGTTCCATCTCTGCTTTTATCTTTCAGGTTTGACTCCTGGCACTGGCTGTGATACTTGGAATTTTGAGGTTCAGGGACTTAGAGAATTTGGTCGCACAGTGTGTTGGGAGAAAAGGGCAATTTCTGGGTGATGCTTAAATCACCTTGGATGAGGTGTTATGGGTGGGTGGGTTTGATTGAGAAAGTTTTGGGCTCCTGCAGTGATGGTGGGAAGGGAGGATTCTCTTCCTAGTTGCACCTCTCCACAAAAGAACATTTGTTGCATGGGGATACAAGTAATTTGCAATGGTGAGTCATAAATTGAAATTGGAAAAATTGAATTCCCATATTATCATATGTTCAGGGGTGTAGCTTTTTTGCAAATGTTTTTTCCTTCCTGAATCTCCTTGCTCCCACCTCCTGCATTGCAATACCAGTTTTATGAACACTTTGTGAAACAAGTCTTAGATATATAAAACCATGCTTTGAGGATAAAGCAAGTTCTAATTTGTTTGTGGAGAAAAGGATTAAATATTTCTGTTTTCTGAAAAGAGTTATTTTGTATTTTGTTTTCTATTAAAAAAGCATTTAGTTTAAAAAAGTGTTGATACCTTTTTTGGGCATTGAGGAAAGGAGGATGTGTGGTTTTGTTTAGAGACCAAGATGGGGAGGCTAATTTGGTAATCAGTCTAGGCTAGCTGCTAAACAGAATGTTTTCAGTAGGGCAACTTGTCCCTCATCAAAGTAATGACCAATTAAGAACGTTAGATTGGCTCCAATAGGTTTATTTGGTTCAGTTCATTATTTTTTTTGTCTCCTGTTACAAGTTTTTCAGCACATTTTGCAGTAGGATTACAGATAGCATTCAGCTTGGCAGTTGAGAGTATTTCTACTATAAGCCCATTCAGATTTACCAGCTGTTGGTAAGTGGTAGAAGATTAAGGCTGTTATACATCTTACTTTTTGGAATTTTTAGTTAGGCCTCCCCCTCACACACATTGTCACAATTTAGGAAATTGGCAGCATTGTTATTTAGAAAAAAATAAAGTTTTTATTGGTAAACTTCAGGTAAAGTTTATTTGATTCTATAGGTCAAGAATTATCACATTTAAAACACTGGACCCACACATCATTACAACTTGATTATATTCTTTTAGTCTAGAAATTAAAATGGTTATGTTTGCTAGTAGAAATATTCTAGCTTCTCTCCTAATAAATCTGCTTTGTAGAAAATAAGGGAGAATAATTTCTCCATCATACAGTGTTTCAAATGCATTGGAAAAAATTACTTAGAAAAATTGTTTGCCTTTCCAAAACCATGAAAATATAGAACTTGAAGAGGTCCTCTGATTTGTAGTAAGGACTCATCCAAAAATTCTTATTCATTGATTAACTTAGAACAAAACATCAGCACCTTCTAGGTGTACTATTTTAAAGTTTGGAACTGGAATGTGTTCTTAATTCTTTCCTCTTGAACTGTCAGATTTTGAAGAACAATATTAGGAATGCTGAAAATTCCTAAGTTAGACTGTATCCTTTCAGAAATGGATGGTATGGGTACTCCTCAGGGATTATTTTTTGTGATCCTAGATCACTTACCAGGACATGAGCAGAATTCTCTTAAACCATTTTGCCTAGTAAAGTAAACTAACCAGCTTAGTAAATTTCCACCAATCCTACCCATCCATTTACATTTGGCAATACACATCAGTGGCCTAAAAGTTATATTACAAGCAATGTGAGTCATAAATTCACCTTCAGTGAATTTGGCCAAAGTCTTACTGGCCTTTGTTTTTGTTGGAGGTGGACACAGTAAAGTCTCGTCTTAAAGGCCAGAATTTTAGTCTCTCCTAATCTTGAGGCTGAGGATTTTTTCCTACTTCTGGCCTCATATTTAATTATAAGATCTTAGTTTTATAAAGTATCTTTTGCCATTATCCCCAAAGAGTGGGGAGTAATGGGAAATATAGGTAAGACATGTTTATATGATATGGCTAGTATAGTAGTTGTTTTTTAGATTGCTTTAATATCAATTATCATTTTATCCTTACAACTTGTAATGCAATTAGGGTAAATATTATTTAACTGTTTTATAAATGAGAAAACTGAGTCCTCAAAAGACTATGCTGGTTGTCCAAATGGATCATGAGGAGGCAGAAATGGCATAGAATAGTGAATTTAAAACTGTAAAGGACCTTAACCAGTACTGTATTCAAGCCCATAATTTTACATTTCAGAAAACTGAAGCACAGAGAAGTTAATTGATTTACCCAGGGTCACACAGGGACTTAGTAGCAAAACTGTGATACTTTTAAAAAAGACCCTGAAAAATCAAATAATTTCTCCCTCTCATCTTAAGAAAATATCTTTAAAGTAGTAGATGCAGAGCTGACAGGAACCAGATATCCTTGGAAACATCAGAGACTCTTCATTAGAATTTATAAATAAATTAATATCAGGGCAAAACATAAAAGAAAAAGGCTGCTGAAGGAAAGTAAAAAAATGCTGCAGTTGAAATTATAAATTATAAAAATATATTGCAGTTGAAATTATAACCAACAATGATAATTCTTTGCTTCTTTTTTAAAATGATTATTATTGATTTCGTTAAATATTTCCCAGTTACATGTTAAAAATTTTAGCATTTTTTTTTTTAATTTTGACTTTCAAATTCTCACCCACCTTCTCTTCTTTCTCCCCTCCTTAAGAAGGCAAGCACTTTGATTTTAGTTATACATGTGAGGTCATGTCAAATTTTCCATGTTAGTCATGTTGCAAAAGAAAACAAAATAAAACAGTAAAAAGAAAGTTTTTTAAAATATGCTTCAATCTACATTTAGAGTTCATCTGTTCTTTCTCTGCAGGTAGCATTTTTCATCAAGGGTCCTTTAATTGATCAGTTGGTCCATTGTCTTGGATCATTGTCTATCAGGGTAGCAAAGTCTTTCAATTCTTTACTTCTTTAGAATATTGATAACTCATTGCCATCCACAGCATCATTCTGCTACTAGTTAGCCTGGGAAAGGCTAAAAATGTATTTTTCCACAGAAAATTTCATCTGCTAAGGTTGACTTAGCAAGAAAATAGCAAAGATATTTAAATTTGGATGTGGAAAAGATCTTTGGGGTTAACAGGACTTGTAGCCCTGATTGTTCCCCCTCGTCAGTGTATATATGTAAATTAAAAGATTCTTGGATCTCTCAGATTTCACTTTTCAAATAGAACATTGCAGAATAAACTGCATCCATTTCTTATTTATGGCTATGTTGTCTCCGGAGCATACAGAAGCTCAGTTGCATTTTTTAAGGAATGCAAAAGCTTGCTTTTTGGCTTCCTGCCCTTGACCTATTCTACAAACCTAGTCACCACCTACCTGTGACTGACAGAGTGCTGAAGAAGTCATTTCTGTGAGTGAAAGTAATAAGCATAAAAGACAATTATGTCAAAACTGATTTTTCCTTAGTGGTTTTGCATTTATTTCAGGGAAGAGCTGACTTTGATTTGCCTTTTGGGGAATTGTGCTCAGGATTTGTAGTCCCAACAGTTAAAAGTACTAGTATTAATGATAATGAACAAATTTCTTCATCTTTTAAAAAATAAACTACTACCTAGACACATCTCAACTAATAATGCTCATGAGAATACCTGGGCAAATTCATAGTCATTCTGAACCTTCTAACTCAGGCTTGGATTCCCTGCTGTCTAAGTGAACCAGCCACACCCTTTCAGTAGTGAAGAATCCCCAAACTATTTCAGATGTTATCACTAATTAATCTTCTTTCTTTACATTTAAGTTACCTTGTCCATACTTGGGGGGGAAGGGGGGCAGGGGGAGGGAGATTCAGCCTAGCTCCAGTAAATAACACTTGGGTTTTGTCTAGACTTGTGATTTCATCAGTGTAGAGAAGGCCTGGTATAGAATCCCCTTTCACCAATCTCAGCAGCTCTTCTGTAATGTAAAAGTCTTAAGCAAGTTACCCTGGGCCACTGACAGGTTCTATGTCTTGCTTCATGGACATATAGCTAATGTGAATTAAAGGCAAAACCTGAACCCACATCTCCCTGACTCTAAGGCCAGCATTCCATGTATTAATGATAATTGCAATAATAAAGTGCTATAAAACACTGTTAGGATTGATATGAGAATTTTCAGCCGAAGGGAAAGAAGATTGAAATGAGATATGAAAAGTGAAGCTTAGAGTTTTACCTTTCATTTGAGAAAGAACAAATCAGCAATGATTCCATCTTCATATTCTTAAAATGTCAATTTAAAAAATGTAAAGGAACTGAGCAGACTTTGCTGAAAACCAGTGGAGTTAGAATCAATTGATCCTAAAATGCGAATCAATCTACAGTTTAATTAGGAAAAAACTCTTTTAAAATCAAAAGGTAAGTTTTTTTCTCCAATTATTTAAATGTCATATAGCAGATATGTGACGTAAACACTATGTCTGGATTCCTGATGGACTTCAAGAGACTTCACCAAGCTATCTGGATAATTTCCAATATACTGTTCTTAAGTAAAATACATTCAAGTTTGTTTTGCATATTCTCCTCTTAAGGTTTTCTTTTTTGATATTTGAAAATGGGTTTTCTTTCCTGGAAGAACATAGAAAGAGTCAGAATGCTGTTTTTAACTGCCATTTGTTACTTGGATTGTCAGTGTTTCTAGGATTGCCTCCTCCTCTGTAAAACATTTAAAATCTCTTCACTTCTGAAGAATGTCTAAACATTTGAGTTAATGCCTGTGAATGGTCTGGATATTCAAAGGAGAAGTATTGGGTAAATACATAAAGTAGAATATGTAAATTAACAGGATAATTTGGTTCCAATATCAACAAGAAAAGGGAATTCTTTTGAGATTTAAGGAACTTGTCAACAGTAGCAATAATCTCTCCTCACTTACTAAAACACCATCGATCTATTCCACAATAATCTTTTTTTTTTACAGTTTTCAATTTACTTATTTTTAGTTTTTAACATTCACTTCCATAAGTTTTAAATTTTCTTTCCCTCTGCCCTCCCTCCCCAAGATATGCAATCTGATATGGACTCTTCACATACCTTCCTTTTAAACACATTTTCACATTAGTCATGTTGCACAGAAGAATTATAATGAATGGGAGAAACCATAAGAAAGAAAGAAAAAAATAAAATAATCTGTTTCTCTCTGTATTCTGACTCCATAGTTCTTTCTTTGGATGTGGATGCCATTTTGCATCATGAGTCCTTTGGAATTGTTTTGGCTCCTTGCATTGCTGAGAAGTATATCAAAATCAGTCATCACACACCCTGGCTATTTCTGTGAACAATGTTCTCCTAGTTCTGCTCACATCACTGAACTTCAGTTCATATAAGTCTTTCCAGGATTTTCTGAAGTCCACCTATTCATCATTTCTTATAGCACAATAGTATTCTATTACATTCATATACCATAACTTGTTCAGCTATTCCTTAGTTGATGGGCATCCCCTCAATTTCCAGTTCTTGGCCACCACAAAAAGAGTTGCTATAAATATTTTTGTATATGGGAGTCCTTTTTTCCATTTTTATGATCTCCTTGGGATATAACCCTAGAAGTGATATTGCTGGGTCAAAGGGTATGCACATTCTTATAGCCTTTTGAGCATAGTTCCAAATTGCTCTTCAGAATGGTTGGATCAGATCACAGCTCCACTAGCAATGACTTAGTGTTCCAATTTTCCTATATCTTTTTGGAGTCTGCAGACTCCAGCTCCGAGAACTGCCAAGGGCTTTAGTGTAGTGTGGGGCAAACAGGCAACCTCCAACAGCCAGACCTCTATGTAATTCAGTGTAGCCCTGGGGAAATGCAGAAACACCTAACTGGCCTCAGCAAATGCCAAACACCAGCACTAGTTCTCCAGCTTAGCACCAGGTTAGTCTTCCAGCAGCACCAGCCACCCCTATTTCACACCCTCAGTGCAGCACCAGACATGAAGGTCCCTCATGGGCCTCAGAGCAGCATCAGTACAGCACCAGGTAAATAGCCAGGAACTACAGCTACTTGCACAAGAAGCTTGAGACAGTGTCCCTTCCACCCCAAGAGCAGAGCTTAAATTTAAAAGAAAGGAAAAATGCCCAAAAAGATGAGCAAAACAACAACAACAAAAAAAGAATCTGACCATAGAAAGTTATTATAGTGACAGGGAAGATCAAGACACAAACTCAGAAAAGGGACAACAATGTCAAAACAGAAAAGACTTCTGGAAAAGCTTAAAAATCATAGAAGAGAGGTAGAAGAAAAATTGGAAAAGAAATGAGAGTGATACAAGAGAATTATGGGGGGAAAGTCAACAACATGAAAAAAAACAACTGCTTAAAAAGTAGAATTGGTCCAATGGAAAAAAGAGATACAAAAATCCAATGGAGAAAACAACTCCTTAAAAATTACAATTGACCAGATGGAAAAGGAAGTACAAAAGCAAAAGAATGAAAAAAAACATAAGAAAATGTAAAATAGTTCACTGGAAAAACAACTGACTCAGAAATTAGCTCCTGGAGAGACAGAGTCATTGGACTACCTGAAATCTATAATCAAAAGGAGGGCCTGAACAGTGTCTTTTAAGAAATTTTTAAAGAAGAGTGCCCTGATATCCTGGAACCAGAGGGCAAAATAGGCATTGAATGAATCTACCAATCACCTCAAGAAAGAGATCTCAAAATAAAAACTCCAAGGAACATTATAGCCAAATTATAGAACCATCTGGTTGAGGGAAAAATACCTCAAGTGACCAGAAAGAAACAATTCAAACATCAGGAAGTCACAGTCAGGATTACACAGGGCATAGCAGTTGCAACTTTAAAGAATCAGAGGGTCATGGAACGTAATATTCCAGAAGACAAAGGGGCTAGGACTATGACCAAGAATCACCTACCCAGCAAAAGTAAGCATACTTTCAAGGGGAAAAAGATGCTTATTCAATGAAATAGGACTTCAAGTTTTCATGAGATCAAGATTAAACAAACAAATTGATCTCCGATATCAATACCCAAGAGAAGTCTAAAAAGGGAAAAGAAAATATAAGGGATTCAATGGAGCAGAACTGTTTACATCCCTACATTGAAAGATGATACTTATAATTCTTAAAAATTGTACCACCAATAGTACAACTAAAAGGAATATACATAGACAGAAGGTATGGATGTAAGGCAAATTTGAGGGAATGACATTTAAAAAATCTTAAGGGATGAGAAAGAGGAGTACACTAGATGCAGAAGGAAAGTTGAGGTAAAATGGGGTAAATTATTGTGCATAAATCGATGCAAAAAAACCTATTACAGTGATGGGAAATGATTGAAGCTTACTGCTTTTATTTTAAAAAAAACTCCAGGTACACACTTTTATAAAAGGTTTTGTTCTTTTTTCAGATGCCTTTTGTCCCTTTCCCTTGCCTTCATCCAGTTACTCCAAAGTCTTCACTTGTTTCACCTTCAGTTTTTTACCAAGAAGTGCAGGAATAGGACTCCTTATGTTCTGCGTTGTTTCAAGTATTAGCCACTCAAATTGTAAATTTACCAGAAGTGTTGATATCTGCCTTTTGGGGGGACATTCTTGTGAACAAGCAAATCTCCCTCATATTTTTGGTAGAAACTATATTAACAGTGCTAATTTTTCAGATTTCTCTTGTTAGTCTAGAGTGGAAAAAAAAGTGATCAAAGATGAATCACATGAAGAGCAATTTTGAACTGTATTCAAAGAACAATCAAACTGTGCATACCTTTTGATCTAGCAATACCACTACTAGGTCTGTATCCCAAAGAAATCATTAAAAAAAGAGATATGCAAAAAATATTTATAGCAGCCCCTTTTGTGTTGGCAAAATTTTGGAAATTGAGGGGATGCCCATCAATTGGGTAATGGCTGAATAAGCTATGGTATATGAATGTAATACTACTGCGCAATAAAAAATGATAAACAGGCAGATTTCAGAAAAACCAGGAAAGACTTGTACGAACTGATGCAATGAAATGAGCAAAACCAGGAATAACATTGTACACGGTATCAGCAACATTGTGTGATGATTAACTATGAATGACTCAGCTCTTCTCAGCAACATACTGATCCAAGGCAAGGACAAAGGACTTACTAAGGAAAGTGCACCCACATCCAAATAAAAAAACTGATGGACTCTGAATGTAGTTTGAAACATACTTTTTTCATTGACTTTGTTCTTTTCCATGTTTTTTTTTCCTTTTTATCTTTTACTTCTTTCACAACTGTGATTAATATGGAAATATGTTACATGGTAGCACATGCATAACTTATATCAAATTGCTGACCATTTTAGGAAGAGGGGAAGGAGGGAAGGAAAGAAAAATTGGAACACAAAGTCTTGTAAAAATGCTAAAAATCATATTGACATGTAATTGGGAAAAAGATAAAATTCTATTTAAAAACAACTAAGTTACACTGATTGATCTTCATTAGCTTTTATTACGGCTGCCTATAGTAGGATAGTTGGTGTTTCAGCTGCAATCTGTATGCAACTCCTAGTGTGTGCCCTAAGGATACCTTCTTTTCCATGGCAAAATGCCAAAGAACTGAGTGCTCCATGAATTCTATTAATGGTTATCCTGTGAACAATAAAGGGACAGAGAGGCTGCTGTAGGGCAGTGTAAATGACTGTAGGCTTCCCTCCAGCTGCAGCCTGAAATCTCGCAGATGCCAAAGCATACACAGGGCTTGCTGACTGCAGCTGGAAAGTCCTGAAATGGCCTTCTATTTGGAGAGCCTTTCTTTGAGCTGCGATCTAAAAATGACTCATACAGGGACACCTGTGATACTGTAATTAACAGCAGCAATGGTCCTTCTGAGGTCTGTCTTGCCCTGCTTTGTTATACTGTAGATCAGTTTAAAGTAAACTGGAAAGAGAAAGGAAATGATTCCTTTCTCCATTCTTCCATGTATTCTCCCAGGGAATTATGTCCTTATGACAGGTTCTTACAGCTAATAGTAAATACGTCCTCTTTATTTTGCTTTCTCCTGTCTTAAACTATATAATTGCCCACAAGTGAATCACCAAGAGCGAAGAAAGAAACACAATTCTGTATTCTCCCAGTTTTCTCTTAATCAAGGAGTCTATAAATATGAACTTCCCAGATCAGCTTTGCATTTGTATTGGCAATTATATTGAAGTCCTATTAACATTTTAGCAGAACTATTTCCTGGTCCAAAGGGATAAACTTTCATCATTTAATTTCTCAGTCTGTAGCAGCTTTCTTATCCTGGACTCTGCATAGTCAGCAGGAGGAAGGGCAGTAATAACTGGCGTTTATAATAGGGACCTTAGTTTAAGGTTTGCAAAGCACTTTTATATATGTTATTTCATTTAACAATATTATTGCAAGTGTTTAATTCATAATATTGACTTATTGCCCCCTATCCACTGAGGGAGGGATGAAAAGTAAACTGTAATCTAAGTGTTTCCTGATTGGGTATAGTATAACCTAGTTTCTTGAATTAGATCACAAAAGCCCTAGAATTAACAAAACTCCAAAATTCTGTAAGGAGCTGACATTTAGCAGTTTACTTCACTTTGTGCTGAACATATTACCAAAAAAGTCACCTATTACATCATATCAATATCATAGAAAATTGTGCACCAGGCAAGACAATCAATAGGAAATGTAAGGTAAGACAAATTGCTGGTAATCACACAAAGTTTATATTTGTCTTTAATAAATGCAAAGGGCTGCCCCTTGTTTTAAAAAGTTATAAAATTTACAAAAAGACAACATAGTTTTGTGAGCTTTCTTCCTTGGTGATATTCAGGGACTGGCTGTGTGTGTGTATGTGTGTGTGTGATGTCTAAGCACAGTAAAGTAGCCACTTACCTCATCCAATAACTACCTTTTTGAACTACTTCCCAGGATCTCCAAAGAAAGGAGATTTTCTCCATTGGACAGACCCTAGAATTAGCTCTGTGTATGGCAGTAACCTACAGTTTAGTTCTTAAGGCTTAAAAGAGTGGGAGCCAGGGAAGGTAGCAAACCCATTCAACAATATTTTGGCAGTTTTGACAGAGCATTTTGTATTGAATGAGACAGGACCGCTCCTAGCTCTTGATATTAAGTTGATGGGAAAAGTACTGCCATGCATTTTTTTTTTTAAGATCCAGCAAATATTGGTATATAGAGCATGTTTCTTCATTGTCTCTATTGAGTACCATCAGTATCATACTAGACATGATCATAGAACTCAATTACCTTTCATTTATATTCTCATTTCTTATAAAAATAATATTAACTTTATTATCCTTATGATGCAAAAGGGGAAAAAGTCAAATGGAAATTAGATCTTGTTAGCAGAGCCAAAACTATTGGCTTAACTAGAACTATTATCTATTATCCATTAACTTATCTAGAGCTATTGATTTCATAGCTTCATCCAAAACCAGTGGTGACAAAAATCACACAGAAACAGATCCCTGTAGGCTGCATATTAACATAGAAAAGTACAAATTAACATCTATTGTTATATTATGTTTTCACTTATTTTGTTAAACATTTCCAAATTGGATTTCAGTCTGTTGCTGCTGGATGGCTTCCTTACACCATGCCATACTGCCTCACTTGGCTTGTAAAAAAACACCTGCAAAGCTTGAAAGCAGTAAGATTTGTGAAAACATGGTAGCATCCCCTATATAAGTAATCATTAGCAATAAATGGGATCTTTTATCAGGGAGGACCTCTTGTGTAAAGTAAGAAAACTTGCATATGAGTGGCCTTATCACTTAGTTGTCATATCATTCATGAATTTGGATATATATATGCGTGTCATAGTTCTCACTGTGCCTCTTTTTTTTCCCAAACACCCCCCCACACACACACACATACACACACACAGTTTCTTAAGTAATTTTAAATCTTACTATTACTAGTGCTTCAACATTCTTAACTTGGGACCTAGATGTTGATGGGACCCCAGAAGACCAGCCTGTCAGAGATAGTATAGGGGGACTTATGCCTACTAATTCAAAGTTCTACAAATTCAACAATGAGGGGCTATAAATAGTAATAACATAGCATCGTGTACAGGGAACCAGCCTTCAGAGAAATATCTGGGTTCAGGCTCTATCACTCCTTTGATTGGAGGGTAGAGCCATGAACTAACTACAAAACCTCCATTTAAAGAGGGCACTAAAAAAGAAAAAGAGGGCACTCAGCTTGAAACTTCTCTTTATTTCTCACCTGGCTGTTCTGCTTTGAGACTTTTCTGACTTCTCCACCATGCCCCAGGAAGCTCACTGCTAAGAAAATCTCATCATCCTGTAAGATCCCATCAGCCTTCACCACACTCTCCTAGGATGGTAGAGCCATGAATTCCCAAACCTTCTTTAGAAGAGGGACCTCAGCTCAGACATCTCTTCATTTATCACCTGGTTGCCCTATTTTGGGCCTTAGTGGTCATCTTCCTCAGTTACTCTGTATACTCCTTCAGGAATTATGTCTTCCTTTTTTCTTTTTCTTTTTGGATTTGTATCCCCAGCACTTAGCATAGTGCCTGGCACATAGTAAGCACTTAATAAATGTATGTTGACTCTATGACTGATACAGACAAGCCATAAGACTCTGGGCAAGTCACTTTAACTACTCACTGTTCCAGGCAACTCTTTAAGAGTGAGTTACAACTTGCCTGTACAAGGCATTGGTAATCTATGCAATTACAGGTCCAGAGTAAGGAAAACAAAGGTTTAGACCTCCAAAGATCTAATATAATATAATGTCATATAACATTCACTTCAGCTAGTTTCTATCATGATTTAGCACTGGTAAGATCAAAGAGCTTTCCTTAGAATATGAGAAACAGACAGACAAATATAATATGTAATAATAAATATAAGTGTAATATAAATATTAATAATATAATAATTTCCATTCACAGCTAAGGACACAGAGCTGAAGCAATTTGCCCTAGCTCAGAGCCTCTAACAGGTGGTGGAGCCATCTGGACTCAAACCTAATTCTTCTAAGAGCAGTACTCTTTTCCAGTTATACCATAGGCTAGATTCTCTCAGTTTGCAAGAAGCACTCACTTGCTAAAGAACAGATGCCAGACTCATCTTGAAAATCTTGAATGTGGCTCTGTGAATTGCTCCTATGTTAGAACAGCTATTTTTCACTTAACAAAGGGGCCTGTCTCTAAAGTTTGTTCTTAGAGGGCCAAAGTTTTTAGCTTGGTATCCTCCATGTGTATCCAACTAAAGGGCAAGTTCACTGTGAAATAAAAGAAGCTTGTGCCTTCTGTGATGATTTATTTTGCTTAATGAGACAGTGGTTCAACTGCCAAAGTCATTTCAATAGACAGTTCAATGAATCAGCACCTAGGAAGACTGAGCTCCACTTCCTGTGGATTTGTATACTTATTTCTCCTCTCTCCAAGTCAAGACCAACTTAAAGTAATATTGCAAGTTAGATTTTATGAGAAAATGCCCTTCAATGAAACAAAGAAAGCTGACAAATTGATTTGGTGTGATTTCCTCTAATTGTGTTCTTCCCGTTAATAACTGTTCACTGAAATTGAGTTTTTCACATACTGCTTTCAGTTCATGAATATTTTATCCTGAAGATTTTGCTGATTTTCTGTTTCTTAATGGACCCATTGCAGCAATGGCAAGGTAACAAACTCCAAACTCCTTATCTTTAAAGGTAAGAGGTATGTGAATGCCTCAACCAGGGCCATTTAAAAAAAAATGAGTCCATTTGCAAAATTATAGATGAAATCTGTTTCACAATGAAAAGTCAGCAAATCAGCTGAGCTATGATGCTAAAGAACTATATATATGACCTTGGTTTAAGTTGAAGAATTTTGTTATAATGTGGAACAGGGTAAGAAATGGAGGCATGCACAAAACACCTTCCTATGTTAGTTCAGAGTACTTCTTTTCATTAGCTAAGTCACTACAGAGAAACTGAGCATTAAAAACATTTTCAGCTTCAGCTCTTGCAGACTTGAAATTGTAATTTCTAATAAAGTATGTGCCCAAATTTTAGTAACTCACTCTTATGTTGGACTTCAAAGCTTAGACATACTTAAACTCCAAGCTATGATGCTAAAGAACTATATATATGACCTTGGTCAAGTCACTTTCTTGGCTCTGTTTCCTCATCTATAAAAATGAACATTACACTATGGTCCCCTGTAGTTATGTATTTACAATTCTATGAGTAGATGATGCCTAAAGTCCCTCCACACAGAAGCTCTAATAACCATGTGATCATGAAGAAATCAATTCTCTGAGCACTTACACTATCTACCTTGTATACAAGAAGGTATCCAAAATGGGGCCATGGAGTAAAAGCAAGAGATACCAAATGGGACCTCCTAAATATTGCAACAGTACTGATTTAATGTTACAAGGCCTTCAGGATGATATCCTACATGTTAAATGAATCTCCTGTAGAGGATTTCTGAGAAGAAGACTCGCAGAAGGTCCAAAGGGAGGGATGGATTGCACTCTTCATCTTTGGAAGGAGTACCATCACAAGTGAGATTATAGAATCGCCCCCATAAACTTGTTGTATAAGCTTTGAAGTCCAGCATAAGAGTGAGTTACTAAAATTTAGGCACATACTTTATTAGAAATTACAATTTCAAGTCTGCAGGAGCTGAAGCTGAAAATGTTTTTAACGCTCAGTTTCTCTGTAGCGAGTTAGCTAATGAAAAGAAGTACCCTGAACTCACATAGGAAGGTGTTTTGTGCCTGCCTTCATTCTTACCCTGTTCTACATTATAACAAAATTCTTCAACATAAAAGTACTCTATAGAATTTCTAATAATGGGATTTCATTTTTACCACTGTTGAAAGGCCAAGTATGCTCTCAAAACGCATAAACAAGTGTTCAGCTAAGCTGCTCAGGAGAATATCTTTGTTCACTCATAGTAATTCTGCAAAATGAAAGAAGCTGAACTTCATGGCCTTTGGATAGAATTATTTCCTAAAATTCAACAATTCAGTTATCGGGAAACCACTTTTATTTAAAAAAAAAAAAAGATCTTGGTTTGCACTTTTGTAAAAGGTTTTGTTCTTTTTTCAGATGCCTTTTGTCCGTCTCCCTTGGCTTCATCCAATCATTCCATGCACTCTGCACTTGCTTCACTTCCAGTATTCTACCAAGAGGTGGAAGAATAGGACTCTTTATGTTCTGTTATGTTTCAAGCATTATCCACTCAAATTGTAAATTTACCAGAAGTGTTGAAATGTGCCTTCTTGGGGGACATTCTTGTGAACAAGTAAATCTCCCTCATATTTTTTTGTAGAAATTATGTTAACACTGCTAATTTGTCAGCTATCTCTGTTGTTAGTCTAGAGTGAAAGAAAGGTGATCAAAGATGGGTCACTTGGAGAGTAATTTGGAACTATGCCCAAACAACAACCAAACTGTGCATACTATTTGATCTAGCAATACCACTACTAGGCTGTATCCCAAAGAGATCATAAAAAAGGAAAAAGGACCTACATGTGCAAAAATACTTATAGCAGCCCTTTTTGTGGTGGCAAAATATTGGAAATTGAGGGGGTGCCCATCAATTGGGGAATGGCTGAACAAGCTGTGGCATATGAATATAATGGACTACTACTGTACAATAAGAAATGATGCACAGGCAGATTTCAGAAAATCCTGGAAAAACTTACTCATACAAACTGATGTAAAATGAAATAAGCAGAACCAGGAAAACATAATACACAGTGTCAGAAACACTGTGTGATGACCAGCTATGAAAAATTCAGTTCTTCTCAGCAACACAATAATCTAAGACAAGTACAAAGGACTCATGAAGGAAAATGCTATCTATATCCAGATAAAGAACTGATGGACTGTGAATGCAAATAGAAGCATATTTCTTTCACTTTATTCTTTCTCATGTTTTTTTTTTCTGATCTTTTTCTTCTTTCACAACTGTGACTAATATGGAAATATTTGTATGTGATAGCACATGTGTAAACTACATCAAACTGCCTACTATTTTCAGAAGAGGGGAGGGAGAAAGGGAGAAAAATTTGAAACTCAAAATCTTGTAAAAATGAATGCTAAAATTTTCTTGACATGCAACTGGGGAAAAAATAAAATACTATTCAAAGATAAATCACAAAATTTGATTCAGAAAAGACCTCAGCAGCATTCTAGCCCATCCCTTGCCTGAAAAAAATCCCAATTACAGCACACTTCCCATTGTTCATCCATCCTCTGCTTGAAGACTACTAAAGAAGCTAAAGCCATTGTCTCACTGACAGCCTATTCCACTTTTGCACAGCTCTGTGTTAGAAAATTGTTCTTAACACCAAGTCTAAATTGCTTCTTTGCAATTTTTATCCATACTCCTGGCTTTGCCCTCAGGGAACAACCAGGACAAACAAATCTGATCTCTCTTCCATATGATAGCCTTTCAAATACTTGAAGACAGCTATCATGTTCTCTCTTAATGCTTCAACAAGCATCTGTTAGGCACTTTTGGGTATTGTGCTTATTGCTGAGCCTACAAAGAAAGAGCAAAAATAGTCCCTACCTTCAAAAGACTTACATTCTGATGGGAGACAATATGTGCATGAAGACATTCATACAAGCTATGTACAAAGTAGAACAAATGGAAGGAAGCCTTAGGGGGCAGACATTGGTAGTGAGGGAGGAACCTGGAAGAGTTTCCTTCAGGAGATAGCGTTTGATATTCCATTACATTCATATACCATAACTTGTGCTATAAGAAATGATGAGCAGCTGGATTTCAGAAAAACTTGGAAAGACTTACATGAACCAATGCTGAGTGAAGTGAGCAGAACCAAGAGAATATTGTACACAGTAACAGTAATGGTGTATGGTGATCAGTTATGTTGGACTTAGCTCTTCTTGGCAATACAATGATCCAAGACAATTCTAAAAGACTCATGATGGAAAATGCTATCCACATTCAGAGAAAGAACTGATGGAATCTGAATGCAGATCGAGGCATACTATTTTCACTTTTTTTCTGAGTGTGGTTTTTTCCTTTTGTTCCGTTTCTTCTTTCACAACATGACTAATGTGGAAATATGCATTACATTATTGCACATGTATAATCTATATCAGACTGCTTGCCATCTTGGGGAGGGGGAAGGGAGAAAAATTTGGAACTCAAAATCTTTCAAAAAATCAATGTTGAAAATTGTCTTTACTTGGAATTGGAAAAAATAAAGTACCACTATTTTTTTTTTTAATTTTAAAAAGAAACGGGCAACTACATGGCACCGTGAATCGAGTACTGGAGTCAGGAGGGCCTCAGTTCAAATCCAGCCTCAGACGCTTGACACTTACTGTGTGACCTTGGGCAAGTCACTTAATCCCAATTGCCTTGCTTTCCCCCCTCCAAAAAAATTTTAAAAAGAAGACAGTGCTTGAGCTGAACCATGAAGGATGCTAAGGATTCTCCCTGGTGGAGGTCAGAAGGGAAGCTAAATATGTACAGTTTCTTCAAATGATCTTCATAAAACTTGGACTCAAAGCCCTTCACCATCCTAGTTGATTTCTTCAAGACATTCTCCACATTTACAGAGTTGTTTTTTTTCCTAAACTCAGAATGTTTTCAGAACTGAACACGATAATCCAGATGAGGTCTGACGAGCAAAATACCACAATCCTGGTAAATTGTTGGAATGACTAGGGCAAGATAAGCATTCTAATACATTATTAGTGTAGTATGAACTTGTCTAACTATTCTGGAAAATAATTTGTGATGATACTGAAAGTAATTAAACTTTAATGCCCTTTGACACTGATACTTCTACTAGACATATAGCCAAAGAAGATCAAAGACAGAGGAAAATCCCATATTGATTAACAAGCATTTTTAAGTACCTGCTATGTTTCAGAACAGATGATAGGCACTAGGGATAAAAAAAGACAAAAAACAAACTCTCAAAGGAGTATATATTTTGTATATATCAAGGAGATATATACAAAAAATGTATATTGTAGCACTACTCTTTCTTTCTGCTAGCAAAGAACTGGAAACTAAGTGAGTGCTCATTGATTGGGGGAATGGGTGAAAAAATTGTGGCATGTGATGGTTTGGGGGGTATAAATATGCTATAAGAAATGACTACTTCAGGAAAACTTGAAGGCATATATAGACTAGTACATAGATAACACTCCGTTTTTATGTACTGAAATTCTCAAATTAATTGTAATTTACATAGAGTAAGTCAGTCATAAACTACTTATTAAATATCTACCATGTACTAGGCACAGTGCATAAGTGATACCAAAAAAGGCAAAAAAACAGTTGCTGCCCTCAAAGAGCTCCCAGTCTAATGAAGGAGACAACATACAAGCAGCTATCTACAAGCAAGCTATATGTAGGATAAATTGGAGATAATCAACAGAGAGAAGGCACTAGAATTAAGGGGGCTCAGGAAAGGCTTCCTGTGGAAGCTGAAATTTTATCTGGGACTTGAAGAAAGCCAGGAGACAGAGAGGGGGAACAAGAGCATTCCAGGCATTGAATGTCTAGACTCAAGAAATGGAATTTCTTGTTTGAAGAACAGCAAGGAGGCCAGTGTCTCTGTATGGCAGGGTGTGTGGTAGGCTATGAGGTATTAGAAGACCAGAAAGGTAATGGAGGAAGACAGCTTATGAAGGACTTTGAATGTCAAACAGAGGATTTTATATTCAATGCTGGAGGTGATAGAAAGTCACTGGAGTTTATTTGGGGGGAAGGGGGGGCGCGGGAGGGTTGCAGGAAGTATGATTAGACCTGACTTTAGGAAGATCACTTTGCCAGCAGAACAGAGGAGGAACTGGAATGGAGAGAGCCTTGTGGCACGCAGACAAACTAGGTTATTGCGACAGTTAGATATGAGTTGATTAGGGCCTTTACCAGAGTGGAGGCAGTATCAGAGGAGAGAAGGGGGAGTGCATACTAAAGGTGTTATGAAGTAAAAATTGACAGGCATCAGTTAATGATTAGATATGGGGGTGAGAAGTAGGTAGGAGTTGAGGATGACACCCAAACTGAGATCTTGGGGGACTGGGAGGATAGTTGTACCTATCCTCCCAGTAATAGGGAAATTAGAAAGAGGAATAAGGTTTGGGGAGAAATTAAGGAATTCAGTTTTGGGGGTGTTGTATTTGAGCTGCCTATAGGACCTCTAGTTACTTAATGTCAACTAGTCAATTGGAGAGGTGAAGATGAACCAGGTCAGGAGAGAGGTTAGGGCTGTATAAATAGATTTGAGAGTCATTAGCAGAGAGATAATAATTGAATCCTTGGTTGCTGATGAGATTACCAAATGAAAGAGTATAGAGGAAGAAGAAAAAAGGAATAGAGTCCTGTGGAACTTCTATTTTTGAGGATGTGATCTGGATGAGGATGCAGCAAAGGAGATTGAAAAGGAGTAGTCAGCTGAAAACTTAAATAAATAAATTTAAATACAAAAAAAAAAAAAGGAGTAGTCAGGTAAGAAGAGGAACAGGAGAGAGTGGAGCCATAAAAACTTAGAGAGACAAGAGTATCGAGGAGAAGAGGATAATCAACAGGGTAAAGAATAAAAATAAGCAGAACCAGAACAATTCACAGTGACTACCTTCTTGGAAAGAAAAAATGATCCTAGAGTACAATCTTCAAAGAAATGACTATAAAATAAGCCTCCCTCCTCTTCAAAGAGTGTTAGTGGACTGACTACAGGGGCAGCATGAGACATTCTTTGTCAAATCATGGCTAATGCATTGACTTGTTTGGCTTAACTTATTCTTATTTTTAAAAATGAGTATTGAATGGACAGAGGGTATCTTTGGGAAATGGCACTGATTTTTTTTAAAGCACTAATAAAATATCCATTTAAAATTCTTTTTAAACAAGGAAGAAAAAAAACCCTAGTCTGATGAAGACCTCATCAAAAAAATGCATAGAGATAGTACTAGGAGTCTGGAGGGTATTAGGGTATATCCACTATCTCTGCTCTGCAGATGGGCTGAGGTGTGGCAATGTACCAGGAAATAGGAACTTAGTAGCCCAATTGTGGAGGAAGAATGAGGAAGGAATTTTTAAACAGAAATTGTTAGCAGTCTAATCCTGAGGACTGGAGAGAGCCTATGCTATGGGTAGAGATCATAGAGAGAGCTAGACTACTAGAGAGACTAGGTGTAGGTGATAGCTCTGAGCTAGATGAGTAGATAAAGGAAGAAGTCAAGAATCAGCCAAAACAACCAAGTGGTGAATATGCTTTAGACTCACTGAATGGGACAGACCAATTACTCAACAACTAAACAAGAATTATTATGTGCCTGCTGTAGACTTGTGCTAGATATACAAATACAAAAATGAAACAGCCCCTGACCCCTCACACACACTTGGGACTCACAGCGGCAGTAGCAGGTTTGGTCCCCACTGCTATTACTTTCAAGATTCTAGGAGCAAGCCTGTAGGTGGTTATCCTAGCACTAGCTCCTGAATCCCCACTGGGGAGCTTCCTCTTAACAATTAGTAGACTCCATTTTTTTTTTAAGGAAAGGCATTTACTCAAGTAGTATTAACAAGAAGAGTAGTTCAAAGCATTTCCCCCAACCAGAGGCACACTCTCCCACTAACATACAGTCTTTTTTGGGGGGGAGGGGTGTCAGGGGAACACAGTACAAAGGTAAGGAGAAACACATGTAGGACTGAACTGGAATGGGCTGGACTGAACAGGTTGCTCAGCCACTGGGCAGCTTCATTTTAAAGGAAAACACAAAAGCCAGCCAGATCTTCATTCTTCTCCAGGCTCTACTCCTGGCTTTCCTAACTCCTCCATGCCCCACCTTGCCTCCCTTACCCCTCTTTTCCAGCTGTCTTTTATGTGTAATTTTTCCTCATTAGGATGTCAGCTCTTTTGAAAATAGTAAACTTATCTTTGTGCTGGCATTTGTATTCTCATATCACACGGTGTTCTGGCACATTGTAAGTACTTAATAAATGCTTGTTGACTTGACATGTAGACAGTCATGGAATAATGTCACAACTCCTTTGTATCCTGTTTCAGGACCAAGGTGGTCTCTGCCTTCCCTGAAGGCAAATGTAGCACTCTTGTCTAAGTTACACATTTCATTTCAAACTCATTTTCAGCTTCTGGCTCTTGGGGGTGGAGAAGAGGGAGAAAATATTTGAATAAGAGGAAACTAGAAAGGGATTAGAAAATAGTATAGAGTAGATTTTCAGTCAATCTGGGTTTAACCTCTGGCTCTTTACAAGCCAAAAAGAAAAAAAAGTGAGATTTGCCTAGGCAAAGAATGTTGGATTAGACCCAGTTGTCTGTTTTCATTCCCATAGCTTTCAGTAGAACATTCCTGAGCTGTATTTCCAGCTACGCAAGGTTCTGCATATGTTAAAATCTAGACCAGCGCTGGAGTTGAGTGAAGCCAGATAGAAAAGAGATGGTATCCCAGATAGGATTAACAACATCAATAGTTGTAGTTGATTGAATAACCCAGTTGTTCATGTTAGTAATTCTATGGTTAAACATCTGTCAATCAAATGAACCTTCTTTGTACACTTACTGCCCATAAGGGATTGCATTAACCAAAGGGATTTCCTTTCTCTGGGTTCTCTTTGGAAAAGAGAAAAATGGTAACTCAATTTTTTCCATATTGTGCAAGAGGCTGCAATAAAAACTGAGGCTATAAAAGTCAAAGGGGGTGGAATTTTTTATATGCTATACTTCCAGCCTGAGGGAAGAATATTGCAAAAGAGATCAAATTACATACTTAGCACCAGCAAAAAGGACACAACCCAAATGATTAAAGAACTCTAATCCTACCTCTTCTGAGGATATTGTAGCATCGCTGCCCCCACTGCAGTGGAAGTCTTTCCCCCTGCATGCTTCACTGACCAAGCTGCATGCCCCACCTTTGGGGTTCATCCCACTACCCTGCCCTTTACAGAAGGAGCTGCACGCTTCAGTTAGGAGGAAAAGAAATAGACTAACTGGAGTCAAATTACCACCCATCAGATCACAGACTGTGCCAACTGAGAGGCTTTTGTTTTGCTTTCTTTGGCTACCTGTTTTACCCCTGGGTGTCATAGCTCCTGCTGCCTCAATTGGTCCCCTGCCCATCCCTCTTGAAAGGTACAATGAGTAGTAGGTGGAGTTGCTTTTAAAACAAACCCAACCAAGTTCAAGTTTCTATCAAATAAAGTCTTCTCTGGAATTCAACACCTGTTTGCAACTAAATCTATTAAGTTCATTTACAAAAGGCTAATAGATCCTGCCCCTTTGGTGCGAGGCATTTTATAACACAAGGGAAGATTTCATCTTTTGCTTTTCATTGTCTGAATTAAGAAGTAGCCCTAGTTTGAATGTCTCTGGTTTCTAATCTTCACATCTGAGTTCCTTTTCAACAACAGCCTTAACAGTTCTTGCTGCCTTCTTTAGAGGAAGTCAGAGAACTTTATCCTGATCTACAGTCAGCAAAGTAGGCAGAAACTAATTATGCGTATTTAGAACTGGAGAAAGAAAATCCCAGAGATGTTAAGGGGACAGTTTAAGGTTCATATCTACTTCCCAACCCTGACTAAATGATACTGCTTTGTGGAAGAACTTTGTGGACAGAACTATAATTGTTTGTACTTCCTTTCACCATCCTATTGCCCTCCCCATCAAACCACAATTGTAAATCTTTTAAAGCTAAGGCTCCCAAATGCTAGGTGTTGCAGCTTTGGAGTTAAGAGAAATTGAACTCAAATTTGGCCTCAGACTCATGTGTGTGACCCTGGGCAAGTCACTTAACCCTATTCACCTCAGTTTTCTCAGCTATCAAATGAACTGAAGAAGGATGTGGCAAAACACTTCAGTATCTTTGCCAAAGAGACCCCAAATGGAGTCACAAGAGTCAGATGTGACTAATTGACAAAACAACCATGTACACCAAAATATTCATAGCAGCACTTTTTTGTGCTTGCATAGAAATGGTAACAAAGTATAAACCCATTGATTGGGGAACAGCTAAACAAATTGCAATACTTTAATATGGTGGAATATTGCTGTGCTGTAAGAAATTACAAATATGAAGAGGTCAGTGAAGTATGGGAAGATATAAACTAAAACAGAGCAGAATAAGCAGAAACAGGAAAACAATATTCACAGTGACTACAATGATATAAATAGAACAAAACCCAAAAATGAACATTATGTAATTTTAATGACCAAGCTTGGCATGTCTTGGTTAATTTTGCTGAACTGCCCTTTTCTCCCCTTTTTTTTTACTTTGTTGCAGGGGATGATTTGCTGAGGAAAGGAAGGGGAAGGATTATATTAAGAATTAAAGGTGATATCAAAATGGAAACTTAAAATAATTTTTTTAAAGTTAAGGCTATAGTTGATATTTGTATGGCACTTGCTACATACTAGATAGATACCATGCCAAGTGCTTTGCAAATATTATCTTTTTTGATCCTCACAACAACCCTGGAAGATAAATGCTGTTGTAAAATGTTATCCTCATTTTACAGATGAGGAAACTGAGGCAGACAGAGGTGAAGTGACTTGCCCAGGGTCACACAGGTAGTAAGTGTGATCTCAGGTCTTCTTGACTCGAGGCCCAGTATTCTACCCAGTGAGCCACCAAAATTTTCATAGCAGCACCTTTTATGGTTGCAAAGAACTAGCAGATACTAAATACATGGGAAATGGCTAAACAAATTATAATAAATGAATGTGTAATGCCCCTTTGGGGTTCACTCCTCCAGTGGCAGATTGGGTCTGCAGAGGGATTACTATTATTTCAAAAGTTATAGGGGTAGCCCTATGGGTTACTGCCCTCCTAATACTTATAAGCTTCCATCATCCTGCTGCTCCTTGGCTTTTATAAAAGCGATTTACTGAGAAAGTGTAGTCAGAACAGTTCCTCTCAATCTGACGGTGCACTTTTCCCTTGCATACAAGGAAAAGTTGGGCTCAGACTTAACGTTTAATGGTTATGAGGAGTACATGGATAGAACTCGAGGAGGTAATAAAAATGACAAAGGGAATGGTTTCAGAAAAACCCAGAAAGACTTATATGGGCTGATGCAAAGTAAAGTGCGAACTAGGAGAATATTGTACATAGTAACAGCAATATTATAATGACAATCAACTAGGAAAGAATTACCTACTCTAATCAATACAATAATCCACCACAATCCCAAAGGACTCATGATGAAAAATACTACCCACCTCCAGAGAGAGAACTGATAAACTATGAGTAAAGACTGAGGCATATTTTCTTTCACTTAATTTTTCTTGCTTTTGCCTCCTCATAACATGGCCAGAGTGGAAATATATTTTGCATGACTTCATATGTATAATGGGTGTCATATTTCTTGCCTACTCAATGCATGGGAGATGGGCCAGGGGGAAGGAGAGAATTCAGAACTGAAAAATAATTGTTTACAATTTTTTTAAAGAGAAAAAAGTAGGTTATTGATTATAGTAATTTCAGTGGTTGCATCAATTAAGAAAACTTGTATGATCTCAACAAATGCATGAAGGATTGTATGTTGTAACTGAGCTGTTAAGACTGAATTTTGCAAATGGTTTAATTTCATAATTGACAAACAAGAAACACCACTGGATTTTGTATTTTTTTTACTTTTCAGTAAATTTCATGATTGTAAAGGAAAATGTAATAGAATAGGATCATGCTGTAAGAAACACTACATTTGAGAATTAAGAGAAGTTATTACATATAGTTATTAATGTCATTAATAACTTCCTATTACACACAGAAATACTTATGTGAAATGATGCAGGGTGAAGGAAGCAGAAGCAGGAAAATATGCATGATTATAAAAATGTACATGCATGGGTATACTTTGGGAAAAGTAGGTGATGTAAAAATAAAAGATATCAAAAAAATTTATTGTTTGAGAAAATAATGTAAATGGAAAGAATTTTAAAAAACAATAAAATTAAACTTGTGTAATTATAATAATCAAGACTATCTTGAAAGAACTAAAAAAAATGTATTTCCCTCTCTTTGTAGAGATGAATTGAACATTGCATATGTTGTCAGACAATTAATGTATTGGTTGGTTTTGCTGGACTGCTTTTTTTCTTAATTTTAACTCTTGTTACAGGAGATCACTTTGCTGGGATTGGGGAACATATTTGGAAATGAAAGTAATGTAAAAACAAGAGATATGAATAAAAATACATTTTAAAAATGTTATAGATGCATCTGACATTTAATCTTGAGTTATAGAGCAACAATCTACCTCAAGTAGCCATACTATCGCTGTATAGTGTTTGAAGGAGGGAAGCTTCTGAGCTTTTTGTCAGTGGAACCTGCTTTCAGTTTATTTCACAATAATTAATTTTTAGAAGTTTAAGCAAAATTAAACAGAATTGAGATGCCACAAAAAGTAAAATACTTGTGAGACCTGAATTGTCTTCTTGGAACTATAAGATTCTATTCAAAGGATTATTAAAGGAGAATAATGGGAAAAGACCCCAGCAATTCCCCTTTGGGGCATAACATCCTAAGGAAGTCAAAAGATGTAAGCAAAGCTGTCATATATGCTAAAATATTCATAGCGGCACTCTGTGTAGCCATAAAGAACCAGAAACAAGGTGAGTGTCCACAAATTGGGTAGGGGCTGAAAAAAGTTATGATCTATGAATATAGGAGAGGCAACATAGTGGATAGAATACTGACTTAAGGAAAACTTGGATTCATGTCCCACTTATTCCATACAGGCCTCCTGACCAAGTGAATGAACCTCTCAGTGGCCCCTGACTGACTATACTCATGAAATTAGAGATCCAGATTGGAAAAAAAAAAAAAGACGGGAATATTATTTTGCTATAAGAAATGACCAATAAGGAATACAGAGAAACATTTGAGCCTCACAGCATTCTTATGAAGTAGGTACTACTAATAAGCAACAAAAAATCATAGACTGATTAGAACAAGATCCAATAACTTATTGGTATCACATTAGTACCAATGTACTGACTTCAATTGGAAAGCTAATCAAGCCTCTTTGGTACAGTTTCTTTGTAAGCTTGCTAATTAGCCATTTACATTTCACATCTACTGGGCACAGTCTGATCTTCCCAGTGGTCTTGCTTTCTCTCTGGTGGCAACACTTTCCTTGATGCCAGTCTGCTCCTATTGCTGCTGAACCCACAAACCTGCTGTTTCCCATCCCACTCACAGACCTTCCAGAGACTTTTGAAGCTTTTAAGGTTAATGTTAAAGGAAAGAAACACATCCCAGACGAGTCCCCTGTTCCATGTGGGGAGCAGCAGCCTCTTACTGTCATTACAGAAGTAAGAATTTTTGAAGGTCCTCCTCTAATTACCAATCATACCTTGTGGTTGGAATGTGGAAAGCAAGAAAGCCACTAGTAACTCTTCTACATGGTGTGGCATCTGCTTTTTAGCTAGTTCAGCACCCAACAGGGAGATTCAATTCCTCATAGCCTTAAGTTTCTACAAAGTCCCCCAGAAAGAAGCAGAAATATGTTTATATGCTTCAAAGCAGGGGGACCTGTTACAGAAGTAATCCCCATAGCTTTATCCTTTCTTGTATGAAGTCCCTATGTGTGTACTGCTGAGCCATCTTCAGTGGTCCTGATCTATATCTGGGCACTGGACCCAGATCACTGGAGGTGAAAGTGAGGCTGGTGACTTTTCACAGCCCTGCCTCATTTAAATCCAATCCACTTGCAAGTCGTGTCATCATCTTCCTGATGTCTTGGTCCTCTTTGAGAACAAAGGACTAACCACACACAATGTGTATACCTGTGAATAAAGTGAATTAGAGCTAGAACTTGCCTAGTAGTTTCATAGTAGCCAGTTTCTTCACAATCCAAGCTATTCTAAACTCTGCTCCCAGATTAACCTTCCTAGAGCACCTTATCAGATATACTTTTATTCTTCAATACTTCTGTCAAATGAACTGTGATTTCATTTAGAGCTCAGGTCCTTTCCTTAATTCAAGTCAAGCATTTTATTAAGTGTTTATTAAGTGTTAGGCACCTTACTAGGCCTAAGAATACAAAACAACAACACATTAACAAACACATTAACAACAACAAACCACTGCCCTTCAAAAATGTACATTTTATTGTGGGGAAACAGTGCACAGATCAGTAAAGACAACAGCATTCTTTAAGAGGGAAAGGAAATGGGAATACTAATTAAAGGAATCAGTGAATATAGATCAAAACCCTCCAGGAAGAAGGTTCACAATTTGTTTTGGCTAAAAAAATTTATCCCTGCTAGTCAACCTGACATTAAACCACTCTGAACCTAACTCAGCTATCTCTCAGACTTTGCCTGACTTGTACTTGAAGAATTTCTGATTTGGTAGGACCTTAGCAGGTCCTGATGGTATAACTTTACAGAACCCAAGGTTGACTCCATTTTAGAATGAAGCACCCATCAGAAGACTTTATTTTTTCTTAATAATATTTTATTTTTTTCAATTACATGTAAAAATAGTTTTCAACATTCACTTTTATAAGATTTAGAGTTCCAAATTGTTTCTCCCTCCCACTCCTCCCCTCTCTCCAAGACAGCATGCAATCTGATACAGGCTAGAAATGTACAATCGTATTAAACATATTTCCACATTAGTCATGGTGTGAAAGAGGAATCAGAACAACAGGGGAAAAACGACAAGGAAGGGGAAAAAAAGAGAAAATACTGTGCTTCAATCTGCATTCAAACTCCATAGTTCTTTCTCTGGATGTGGATAGCACATCTTTTGGAATTGTCTTGGATCATTGTAAGCTAAGTCTATCAGAGTTGGTCATCTGTTGAGGGCAGGATGGAGTGTGGCTGACAAGTTCAGGATAGACCTTCAGGGATACTGTTCTTTGAGACTGTGCTCATTATCATCCAGAATGGCTCTCCATGCCCCCTGGATGTTGCTGTCTCTGTGAGACAAAAAAGAGAACTGCAGAATACAAGGGATATGTAAAATAGATGCCCTCTAGGCTAACAGTCTTTAAGACAATAAGACTGGCCAAATCACTAGGACAGGAGAAGAGTAGAATGCCATGTAGACTTGCAGTTTCTGTTCATAAATACTCTGATCCTCAGATCAAGAAGTGGAGTTGGCCTTTCTTCTTCTGCCTGCCCGTGTGTCTTCACCACATCACCGAGCCATATGGGGACACAGGCCGTCCACCACAGTCAACCTACACTGTTGGTGTTACTGGGTACAATGTTCTCCTGGTTCTGCTCACTTCACTCAGCATCATTTCATGTAAATCTTTCCAGGTTTTTCTGAAGTCTGCCTGCTCATCATTTCTTATGGAACAACAGTATTCCATTACATTCATCTACCACAACTTGTTCAGCTGTTCTCCAATTGATGGGCATCCCCTCAATTTCCAATGCTTTGACACCACAAAAAGAGCTGCTATAAATACTGTTGTGCGTCCTTTTCCCTTTTTTATAATCTCTTTAGAATACAGACCTAGTAGTAGTATTACTGGATCAAAAGGTATGGACACATCAGAAGAACTGAGACGGTCTCCTGCACTGCAGAGGGAGAGGGCCTTGCTACCTATATATTAAAGGCCAGATTCCATTCTGGTTTTTCAGGTCCCACAAAACGAAAGCTCACCTTTGTACAACACAGCAATCCTTTTAAGTCCTTCAAAGGTCTGGGAACAGGGATTGTCAATAGTCAATAAGCCTGTATTAAGTGCCAAGTGCCAGAAACCTATGAAGGGCTTGGGGATACTAATATGAGAAGAAAGATTATCCCTGTCCTTAGGGAATTTAAAATCTTGTAGACAATATACAAAAGGAAGTTGAAAAGGGGGAGGGAACCAGATCTGTTAGTACAAAGTTCAGGGGCATGATGTTCATGGAGTCAGCAGAGAAGCTAATGGGAAATGGGAGAGATGACTGGAAAATTCTGAGCCCTCTATAAAGGGAAGCTTTGGGGGAGTGTTTTGGGTTTTTTTGTTTGCACTGCCCTCTAGTTAGAGGGGAATGGCAACTGAGAGTAGTGAGGGAGTTTTGAGCACCAAAGCTGAAGCAGTCACCCTGATGATGAGATTTCTGTTCATGAGTTTATCCTGGGGGAAGCATGATGTAGAGAGGTAGTGGACTGGTGATGGTCTGGATCTATTATTTCGTCAGTATAGAAACTCCCTCCCTTTTCTTATTCTGGGTCACCAGGAGTTTAAGTGACTTGTCAATTTATAGGCAATGTCAGAGGCAGGTCTTGCACCTAAGCCTTCTTTACCCCAAGACATGTATTCTGTGCACTATGCCACAATTGTTTAGTGTAAGAATTATCATGCCCATTTTACAGATGAAAAAATGGAAGCTTAAGGAGATTTTGTGACTGGAATAGATTCAATCAACTAGGAATCCACAGAGCTTGGATTCAAGTTTAGATACAAATCCCAGACTCTTTTTGTTCAATCCAGGCTGCTTCTCAACCTTGACTGTCCCATAGCATTTCCCACTCTTTCCCTAAATGAACCCTGATAAAGAATTTCTGCTGGAGTCAGTGTAGAAGAATTACTGGAATCTAAGTCAGAATGATAACAATAGAAACAGCTGACTGTGGATGTAAGTAGCAATTCAAGCTTCACCAAGCACTTTACATAAAGACTCATTTGATCTTCACAACAAACACCCTTATGAGGTTGCTACTCCTGCTGGCATTATACACACACACACACACACACGCACAGATGTATATTGGTGGGTTGGTTGTTGTCCTTTACCCAGAAGAGGACCAAAATGACATCACCATGATAAAGTCAAGTTTCAATATGTCCGACTGTGGCTGATCAGACCAACATGAGCTTGGAATGCTCTACCACAGATTGGGCAGAGATAGTCCGTTTGAATATTTGGGGTGGATATCCCAAATTTGCGCATCCTATGTTTACTTAGTGCTGTCTCAATTCTGCTTTGCTCAAAGAGCACAGCACCCTTTCTGATATGGGCACACCATGCTGAGCAGTCCTGTGCCAGTGTCTCCCATGTTGCACAGTCAAATCCAAAGTTCTTGAGAGAGACCTTGAGGGTGTCCTTGTGTCACTTCTTCTGGCCACCATGTGATCGCCTGCCCCATGCAAGTTCTCTATAAAACAGTCTTTTTGGCAAGCGTACATTCTGAATTCGAACAACGTGGCCAGCCCATCAGAGTTGCGCTCTCTGAAGCATAGTTTGAATACTTGGCAGTTCAGCTCGAGCAAGGACTTCAATGTCTGGTACCTTATCATGCCAGGTAATCCTCAGAATTTTCCTAAGACAGTTCAAGTGGAAGTGATTCAGTTTCCTGGCTATTAGAGTCAGGACATACAACCAGGTTACGGTCTTGCAGAGTGTTAGCGGACTTCACCGTGATCCACCATGATTTCTACAGCTACAACCTGACAAGATGATGCCAAGTGAAAGAATGAAGTGAAGTTGCCTCCAAGGCCTGGAGAGCTCAGCCTTCACACCATGCCAACCCAGTGCCACTGGACTGCCATTGTCTTTTCCCCCTATGTCCACACTAATGCCAGGCATTCGCAGTGAGCATCTTCTGTATCTCAAAGGGACTGGATTTAGGCTCAGGAAGACCTGGTTTCCAATCCCCCCTCCACCACTTAGTGTGTTGATCTTGAGCAGGTCCATTAAGCTCTCAGCCTCAGTTTCCTTCTGTGTAAAATGGTGACAATACCTCTGGGCTCATCTCACAAGGTTGTTGTGTGGATGGAATGACATAACGTATGTAAAACAGTTTTACAGACTTTAAAGAGCTATAATATCCCTATCAGCAGGTGACACTCTCACTCTGACTCAAAACCCACAACTCTTGAACCTTCAGACAAAAACGCGCAAGGTCTTCCCGGTATGGCGCGGGCAGGCTGCCTGGCTTCTTTGGGAAAGTAGTGGGAGGTGGAGATGCGCAGGCAGGTGGGCCCGGGTGGGACTCTAAGCGGGGCTGTTTCATTAGCAGTGAGGGTCTGAAGAAGCCCCGTGGGCCTCCTGAGCCTCAGTTTACCGATCCGTGCAAGGGGGATAAAGACAACACCTGCGTGTACCTCCTCGGGTTCTTGTGAGGCTAGCTGCAGAGAATGTGTGTGCGGTCACGCACGTGAAACTCGACATCAGTGTTGGTTCTTTATTACTATCATCTCATCCTCGTCGTCGTTAGCCAGGGGCTCTGCCCACTGCACTTCCAATCTTTGAATGTCTCGCATTACTGTGGACTCGGTCCGGCGGCACCCGGTCTCTCGGCAGCTTCGTTTCATCCTGATCTTTGGCATCCTCTGATCGAGTCTGTCCGTATGGCCTTGGACGGCGGCGTGAGAAACGGCACGCCCAAGGATTCCCAGATTACAAGGGGGGCGTGGTGAACCTTGGGAAGAGCGCGAAAAAGATCCCAGAGTTTGTACGGCGCAGCCGCAGAATTCAATCCCAAGCTTTCCCCGTGCTTCTTTCTGCTCCGTAACTCAGGACCCTTGGTTTAGGCCCCCTGGTGGCGCCTGGTGGAATCGACAGTCTCTTCTGAGGCTGAAGCACTATTGGAAACACCAGGGGACACTATAGGGAGCATTGTTGGGGTGGGCAGCGGACCGGGAGGATCTAGGGCACTTGGGAAAGGGCTGGTTTACTTTCTGAGCATCCCTGACGTTTTGGGGCACGTTCGGGGATGGGGTGCAGGTTCAGAAGAGGGGGAGCAGGTAGTGGGCAGGGGGTGCCCTTGGGCCTCGGGGAATGGAGAAGAGAGTATTGGGGGCACGAGGGGACATAACGCGGCTTCGGAGGGAAGCGCATGGACTAGCACGTGTTCTGGCCCACGGAACGAGCATGCCGGTGGTTGTCAGTTCAAACTGAGTTTGAATTTCCTCCGAAGTTGCGTAGAAGATGGGATGGACGTAGGGATGGGGTGCCCGGGGGCGGGGACACAAGGCTAAGGAGGACTGAATGCAGTCTGGGGGCGGGCGCCTAGCTCAGACTCTGGGGGCCCTGGGGACCGAGGCCCGCGCACTGCCTGAGGCTGGGGCCGGGTGTCGCGCGCAGGGGTGGGGGAGAGGGGAGTGGGGGGCCCCCTGCGAAGGCTGGCCCCCGGTCTCAGATAAAGAAGGATGACATAGCAGAAACTCGGAACAGTGTTATCAGGGGCAGGCAGAGCGGGCGGGGCCGGAGGAGCCGCGCACCAGCCCCAAGCGCCGGAGCGCCTCTGTAGCCAGCCGCCGCCGCCCGCCGCGGCCCTCTCCCGGCTCGGCCGCCGAGCCTGCAGCCCGGCCCGGGCTCCCGGGGTACAGGTGGGGTGGGGGGACCGGCCCCTCAGCCAAGAAGTAGGAACTACGGAGTGGGCGGCGCGGGCGCCGCTGACGCTCGCTGCATTCCCGGGGGTGGGGGGCGGGTGTCCCGGGGCACTCCGGGCCCTATGGCGAGCTTCCCCGCCTGCGGCGGCGGCGGCCTCCCCCCGCTGCTGCTGCTGCTGCTCCGGCGCGCGCGCGGCTGCTCCTCCCGATGGGCTCTGGCCGCGGCCCGCTCCCCGCTGCCGGGGCTCCCGCGCTGCTGCAGCGGCGGTCCCAGCGCCGCCCCCGGGCCGCCGCCGTCCCTGGGCCGGGCAGCGCGGCTCGCGCGGCTCCTGGGGCTCGGCGCCGGGCCCTCCGGCGGCCGCAGGTGCAGGACGACCGGCGCGGGAGACGGCCCGGCGCAGAGAGCCGCTGCTGCCCGGCTCGGGAGCGACGGCTCGGCCGCTGCCGCGGCGGGAAGTGGCGGCGGCGTCCGCGACCGTTCTCCGCGGGTTGGCCGCTCGGAGGCCAAGAAGCTCCTGGGCTTGGCGTATCCCGAGCGCTGGAGGTTAACAGGTAGGTCTTCCCCGCCCTTGACTTTGACTCCTCCGCCCGTCTTCTGCCGAAGGCCGCCGGCCAGCCGGGCCGTGCGGGCCCTGGCCGCAGGGACCACCGAGTGACCGCCGCCGGCCTCGGAGCCCCGCCCGGTGCGGGTTGGGCACAACTTTGGGGGTTTGTTTTTTTAATAGAAAGGATCGATGAGGCGGGAAGGAGCGCGGGCATTAGAGCCCGAAGACCCGACTTTGAATCGCAGCGCTGCCCCTCAGCTTGCCTGCGTGCGCTCGGCCAAGAAACTTTCCGATTGCGAGCCCGGCTGCCCTCCTCTGTTAGGGACAAACTACCTCCCAGGGACGCAGTGGAGACTGCTGGGGAGGAACCGGGTTAGACTCTGACTCGGCCACTGAGTACGTTTGTGACTAGGACAGGCCGCCCCCTCCGGTCCTCACCCTTCAGTGTACCGGTGAAGGGGTAAGTTGGGACAGACAGACCACTTGCAGGAGCCCTTCGGCTCTAAGTCCATCTGGCCGCCGCTGATTCCTTATCGTTACCGTGTGTGAAAGTTGGGGCTTCACAAGCTTGCGGGGCCAAGAGAACACTTAACAGAGCAGTTCGACTGATTTTTTCTCCCAGACCACTCTATTCCCAGCTCAACAAATATCCCCGTATAGTCTGCAGAAACAGGTCCAGTAGAGCCTCTGGATCTCCGTGTGTCTGAATTGCTCAGTTAGAAATCTGGTTGATCCTGTCTTTCCAAACTGGCCGAGCTGTCCATCAGCAGACATTTACTAAGAACTCGCTATGTGTCGGGTACGTGCTACGCTCCGAGCATACAGAGAAAGGCAAAAAGCAGTCCCTGCCCTCAAGAAGCTTATTTAAAATGGGGGAGACTACTTGTAAATAGTAAGGTGTAGAATGAGAAGGCTTAGTTATGTGTGCGGGGAGAGGGGCGGAGAAGAAATCCTGTGGAGGGTGGTGTTTGGTATGTCTTGGAAGAAGTCAGTGACGTCAAGAGGTAGAGGTGAGGAGGAAGACCTTTACAGGTACGGGGGATAGCTGGTGGAAAGGCATGCATAGGAGACTTCCTCATGTGTGAGGAAAGCATGTAGGTCATGGGTCATGGTCTGGAAAGGTAGAAAGGGAGTATGAAATGCCAGACAGAGGACTTTATATTTGGTTCTGGAAGTAATAGGACTAGTAGAGTTTATTGAGCACAGGAGCCGAGCATTGTGGTCATGGGACCTGCCCCTTAGCAAGATCATTTTGACAACTTTGTGAAAGATAGATTCCAGTGGGGAGAAATTGGAGGCAGGGAGACTAATTAGACAATGAACGTTGGAATTAGGGTGGAGGTGTTGTGAGGGGAGAAAAAGGGATGTGTACAAGAGATGTTATTAAAGTAGAAACATAGAGATTTGGTTGTGTGAGGTGAGTAAGAGGGAAGAATCCAGAAGGATACTGAAGTTGGGAACCTGGGAAAATGGGAGGATGGTGGTGATGGGGTGAGGGATACAGGAGTGTTTGAGGCAGAGGAGCAAACAGGATGCAGGATATGAGATAAGATGAAGGATGTGACCAGCCAGAAAAGTGAGCATAGATGAGTATGTATTGAAGCCCTCCATGGTGGACTTACCTGTGTGCTTTCACAAAGCACCACCAACTAACCTGACAATTCTTCCCCTGCCCTTTCCTATACTCTTGGTTTATATGTATGGACTCTGTGACATCCTGGTGTAGTCTTTCCCTTCTGTTGCTTACCTGTATGGTAAAGACATCTCCCCATTACCTGATTTTCCCAGGCATTCAATATCCCCAAAACCGTATTTAAATCAAGACCCTTAACCACACTAAACAATGTTTCTTCCATGTGGAAAGTGGGCCTACTTGGGTGGGTCATTCCAATAAATGCCTTTCTTTAACTTGGAGACTTCCCAATTTCTTCAGGAATTTCTTCAGGACAATAGGACCTAACCATCTATTCTTCATCAGTTGCATTCTCCAGTAACAGGGCAGTTCAAAGGAAGGGAAGATTTGAGAGAAAGATAGTGAATTCTTTTTTGGACATGTTGCTTTGAATATAAGGCCTTAGCCTAAAAGGCCAAAGTCTCCCATTGCATCCTGGGTCATCTCCAGTCATTCTGATGAATATCTGGTCACTGGATCCACATGGCTCCGGAGGAGAAGTGAGGTTGGTGACCTTGCACCTCCCTCCCTCACTCAAAACAGAGTCAAGTTCAAGTCATATCATCATTTCTCTGATGTCATTGTCCGCTTTGAAAATGAAGGACGAACGCAACTTGCTTTGGATATGCCTACAAGTCATTAATGCTGGATTGATTCGTAGAAGAGAGAATAGGGCTGAAGATATAGAACTGGGAATTATCTGCATAGAGGTAGTAATTGAGACAATGGGAGCTGATTTGATCCCCCAGAGAAATAGAATATAGTGAAAAGAGAAGAGGACCCAGCTTTCAGATATTTATTTTGACTAGTCTTAGCTGTAGACTTATTCCTATTGTTATGTAATTTGAGTCGTGTAATTATTTTTTTCTCAGGGTGAAAATAAAAACCTTCCAACTTTTTGGTTACTCAATACTGTTTCTGCCTACTGAATTCCAATTGCCTCACCTTCGATTAGCTTGAAACTTTTTTCAGGGCAACTAATATGTTTATAGTCGGGGATCTGGAAATGAAAAAACTTTGAGAAAATGTAGCTAAATCTTGAAAGCATTGAAAACAACCCAAAATGTTTTTACCCCTCCAAACTTAGGATTTCAGTGTAAGATCTTCACAGGAAACAAACTCCCCTCACCTATACAGACCATCATCTCATCTCCAATTTATAGTCTTACAGAATTTGATTTGGGGAAAAAAATAAGTATTTTCTTAAAAGAAATGAATAACAAAATATGCATTCATAGCTTTCAAAAATCATAATTCATAGGTTTAAAAGGCAATTTTTGTGGCTTAGTTTGTCACCAGTACTAGCTGAACAAGGCATGGTTTAGTAGAAAGCGTGTTAACTCTAGAATCAAACTTGGTTTCACGTTGTTTTGCTCTGCTACTTACTCCTTATGTGATCATGGGCACGTTTTTCACCTCTCTGGAGCTCATTTTTCTCGTCTGTAAGATGAAGGTTGAGGGTGTTGGATTGAGTGACCTCTGAGGTCCCTTCTAGCTCTTAATTTAGGATCCTATGTAATTATGGCAAGAGGTATAATGGATAGGGAGCTCCCTTCAACCAGGACTGTCTGACATATCATCCACTTGCATAAGGTCATTTAACTTATCAGTGTTTTAGTCAGCTCTTAAGGGTCAGAGAAAGTACTGACCTACATTGGTAGAAGAAAATTCTTCATCTTGGAATTCCCTAAGCCAATGAAATCGCAAGTCCGGTTGCCATCCGTATACCTAGGAAATAATGCTAATTTTAAGCATGTCAGTTAAAACTTAAAAGGTACCTTTCTTTTAAATTATTTTAAGGGTTTTAGAGACTCCAAAAGACTGCAAATTTGGTTAAGAATCTTGAAGAGACACAAGAGTATGGAAGACTATATTTTAAAACGTGGGGTTTTATTAAATATTTGTTCAGTCGTTTCAGTTGTGTCTGACTCTTCTGTGACCCCATTTGGAGTGTTCTTGGCAAAGATCCTGGAGTGGTGTGCCATTTCCTTCTCCAGCTCATTTGACAGATGAGGAAATGGAGGCAAACAAGGTTAAGTTGCTTGTCCAGGGTCACACAGCTAGTAAGTGTCTGAGATCATATTTGAACTCAGGAAAATGAATCTTCCTGACTTCAGACCTGGCACTCTATCCATTGTGCAATTGTGTTTATCCAGCTTCTTCCTCAAAACCATCCTGGGACATAGGGAGAAAGAATATTGTTACTCATTTTGAAGATGAGAGAGCAAGTTCAGATAGGGTAACAGGATTATGGAATCTTGTTTGGTAAGGGATCCCAGGGATCATCTAATTCAGATCCCTCATTCTATAGATGAGGGAAATGAGACAGCTATCTAAAGTGATACAAATTTAGGTCCTCAGACTTACAATCCATTGTTTTCACTGCACCTGTTATTAGCCTCCATTTACATAACCAATAAGTGTTTGGCTGGTAAATTGTTCAGAGGGCAGGCACCTTGTCACTTTAAATTGATTTGTTAGGCAGCATTGATCAATAAACATTTATTAAGTAACTACTTACTCACTCTGTGCTAGGCACTGTACTAGGCACTAGGGATACTAAAAGGGGCAGACAGCTCCTGTTCTCAAGGAGCTCACAGTCTAATGGTTTATTAGACAACATTCTAGCCTTGAAGCTTCCCTTGGCTACCTGTTAGCTGGGTGGTCATGGACAAGTTATTTAGCCTCTCTGGGCTTCAGTTTCCTCCTCTATAAAATGAGAGGATTGTCCTAGTTGACCTCTGAGTTCTCTTCTGATTCTAAACCTGTGTTCCTGTGACTTCTTGGCACTCTGCACAGTTCTGGGACTTATTAGTTATAGATGCCTTGTCTAAAGGTATTTTTCATGTTTCCATGCTGGGAGTGCCCTGTACTGGGAGTTCCCTACTCTGATTAAAACACAAGTCTGGACTGTGGGTTCTTAACCACAGTTAAACTAACCACAGTTTTGGCTTATGAGCCCTTTTTGACAAGCTGGTGTTTTTGTTGCCTGCATAAATAATGATTAGTGAAATGAAGGTGTAAATTTTTTCCCCATTCACATTCTTGAAATCCTTGAAATCTAGATATTGACTCCTTAGGAGAGGTTAAAAACTCCAGGCCTAGATAAACATCACAAAAAAGTATTTTATTAGGAGTTTAGAAGACTTAGGAGCTTTATCAGTTTTCTTTTCCTCATCCTAAATAATGAACACTAATACTTGCCTTGCCTATAATGTTATGAGACTCAAATTTATTTGGAAGCGCTTTGTCTAGTATAAAGTGCTAGACAAATATAAGGTATTATCTTTGCTCATATGATTGATTTAGATTATTAAATATATAAAATCTGGATTTGGTCATGATGATATACCACATTTTTAATAAGAGACGCTCTCAGGAAAATTATGTTGATTTTTAGTAGCCTAGGGCCAAAATGATTTTTTTTTTCCTTTCCTCTTTTTTAAAAGAAAATTTTAACTCTTCTACCAGGTCATCATACTAACCCTGATTTGCCTATCCTCTCCCAAGGGCATGCATTTATACTCAGCCTCACTGATACTTTGAGAAAATAAAGCTAATAACAATCTTAAAATAAATCAAAGTATATACCTCCTTTTCCTGTAAAATGGGCTAATATTTTGATAGGTGGATTTGAAGACATGTGTTCCTCAAATTGGGGTCAGGATGTGAGGGCAGGGAATTTGGATTTTCCATAGAGAATGTGGTTGTTTTTTATAGTAAGTAAATATTGGAAACTAAGGAGCTCTCCTATTGGGGAATGGTAAAACAAATTGTGGTACATGAATGTAAGAAAATATGTAATTGTGCCAAAAGAAATGATGAAATGGATGGTTTCCGAGGAAACTGGGAAGACTTGTGAGCCTGCACCTAGCAAAGTGAGGAAAAATCAGGAGTATGATTTACACGACAGTAACTTTATACAGAAAACCAGTTTTGAAAAGCTTTAGAATTGATCAGTTAAATGATAAATTGCAGGTCCAAAAGAATAAAAATAAATCATGCCATTCTCCTTCTGACAGAGAGTTGTGAACTGAAAATGCAGAAAGAGATATACCAAGCTGATTTGGGAATTTGTTTTGCTGGATTATGTACTTTCGTATTTGGGGTTTTTAAATGTTGCTTAAATTTAGTTGGAGATGGTTACAAGAACAGATTAATAATGAAGTAAAATATTGCTGTTGAGAAGAATTTGTACAGCAGTAAATGCAAAGTAAACAAAACAAAAAAAAGCACAGCATTATAAGGACAAATTTCCATAAAGTCATAATGATTCATTGGATCATGGGACACATTCAAACCCATCAAGATCTTGGCAATATGCATCCAGAGTAAAGTAGGGTTTATCAGTTATAAAAAGCATTTTCAAAGTTGCTTATAAGAGAACTACTATCTTTAAAAGACTGAATTATGTAATGATTAATTCCATATAACCCTTTGAAGGACATAGTTAAAAAGTATTTGTGTTATTTTGTTGTTTTTTTCATTTAATGCTCTTGAAATTCAATCTAAAGCACATACCGAAAAGGCACTGATAAAATTCTTTTTTAAAAATAAAATATAAGCTCTAAATTATTAGAATAGTGACACTCCCTTCTTTTTTATCCTTTCCACAGTGTCAGATGTTTCAAATCAGTTAAGATGTCTGCAGAAATTGAACCTCAAACAAACTTGTATAAGATAAATTATTTATATCTTTTTAAAAGAACCCATCATATGAAAAGCTTATAAAATATGTGCCAAAAGTAGGTTTTAGAATTAATTGTAGTTCTTCTAAGGAATAACTGGTCAGTGTCTCCTAACCTTAACCTCTACCATTGCTCCACTTTTTCCTTTTAGTATAAGAATTTACAGCAAGTTTCTTCTTGTGGTTAGTTAGAAAGTTGCTCTGTAGCTTTCTTTCCCTTGATAGCTCTTTATCTCATCAACCAAAAGGTAGCTTGAGATTCCAGATGTTTGCCGTCTGCCTCTAGGGTGGGACTACTGGAATAAGAAACAGCTACTGCACCGTTCTTGCTATCTGACTGATAGGGACCACTGAATGCTTAATCATTCAGCCACATGTAAGAAAAAAAAAACGAAACCCTTGAACACTGTATAATTTGTGTGAAAACATACTATTAATTTTCCTGTCATGTTTGTACCCTTTAAACAGTAATACTGCTATGAAGGATTCTTTTTAGGGTTTTCCTTCCATGCCCTCCAAGTCCAGATTCCCTCAGGCAATTAGCAATATATCTTAACCACCTTGTTTTAATTTAAGGCATCTTTTGAGGGCTACAGAATACCTTTCAGATTCCTGATAAAGAGTTCTGTGCATTGTTCCTGGGACTATTTTACCAATCTTATTTGCATTCTTTACCACTTTTTTAGTTATTTTGTTTAAATGAATCAGGTATTAGTGAAGTTCCAAGAACTTACTGATTGTTCTCAGAAATACCCTCTCTGGAAGGGAGGGAGCAATACAGAGGAGTCCCTTCCTATTGCCAGTGCAGGGACCTTGTCTCTGAAATGAGGCAGGGACCCTTCATGTTTCTATTAATGAACCTTATCTTCATGATGTTTTACCTTTCCCTTTTGGCAAACAATATCCTTTTTTTTTGACTCTTTGGAATTCCTGGTCTGGCAAAATATCAGGAAAGCAAAGTAAAAGGAATTTTAACACACTTGAAGGATCAAAAGGATGATGACTACTTAAGGACGAAAGTTGCTAAGTTAAGATTAGGTAATATTGGGGGCTCGTTGAAAATTTGAGAAATGCAGGAAGAAAAGGAGATTAATTTTAAGTATTGGTAGTGTATACGTCATGAAATGAAAAGAAGTAATGGAATTTTTTGGGAGAAGCCTCTCATGACACTTGAGTTGTAAATTTAAGTGAGCCTGAGAGGTTTGAGCAAAGCAATTCATATTCATTTAGTAAGTATTTATTAAGTACCAGGTGCCAAGTACCATACCAGGTACTAGGAATAAAAAGACGAAAGAGCAAAACCAGAGGAAGTGAGTTAAGAGAATAAGCAGACTGAGAGTAATGGAAGGAGTCCTGGCTTTAGGCAAGAGTTCTTAACCTGATGTCTGTGAACCTTAAAATATGTGTGTGTGTGTGTATGTATATGTATATACATGCACACACATACATGTATGTATACATATACACTCTGTATATATATATTCATATATGTTGATAATCATTCAACTTCTTTGGGCCTCACTTTCTTCACTTCTAGAAAATTATTTAGAAAGACCTCTACATCTTTGAGCTTATGGAAAAGGAACTGAAATATTTGATCTTTTTTTTTTTGCTTTGCATTTGCTTTTTACAAAAAGAGGCAAAATACAAGAAAATAAGCTTATATCAGACATTTAGTCAGCATAGTGTAGTGGATGGAGTGCTGGATTTAGAGTCAGTTGGGTTCAGATCCTTCCTTGGACACGGTTTAGATGTGTGACCACAGGCAAATCAGTTAGTCTTTATGAGTCTCAGATGGTCCTCTAATTTTTAATTACTGAGTTATAGGTAGGTTGCAGATTGATAATATGAAGATGGAGGAAGTCTCCATACTGGGGAAGTCACAGATTCATGACTATATTGAATTAGTAAAAATACATTTTCTACAGTTTATCCCAAGACACTTTACAGATGCAATTCAGCTTCCTGAATTGCATTCCTGAATTAACATTTGTCAATTCAATTGAACAAACATTTATTAAGCTTCTCCTATAGACCAAGGAAAGCGCTGCTTTTTTTTTTTTTTAAACACTAGGTACTGTTCAACTCAAAACACTGAGTTAGAGTCTCTATCATTTGTGCTTCTACCCAGCTTCAACTATTATTTTTAGATTGGGGTTTGGAGTCAATGCTCCCAAGTTTTGGAACAAGGCTTGAATTGGATTTCTTGTCTAGCTTTACAACATCCACTGGGCCATGATTATGATCACTAACTTCCTATACTCTGATTCAGAATTTCATGAGTCATGTAACTGCTCATTTGGTGTAGTGAAGAACTATGCCTGAGGACGTAAGGTCAGGACCTAGCAGCCTTGTTATATCTGGGGTTCAAGAATAGTTCCGATTTCTCCAGAGCTGTTTTTTGTGTTTGTTTGTTTTAAACAAACTACTAAATGAACATTTTATGCAGATTTGGCCATATGATTCATATTCAAGCTTATGATGGGTTGGGAATAACTATTGCTAACAACATATTTGGGAACCTTATATGAAAGTCCTTTGAGGAGCTCTGTGTCAGAATTGGAATCCAGCCATCGAAACAGTACTCATGTCGTTAGTTATGCTCTCCTTTGGCTCACCTAGATTTTTTTTTTTTTGCTGGTAATGTTATCTCCTCATTCTACTATTTACATTATGATAAACCTCTGTGTGCTTATTTGGGATTCTAGATTATATAGGATGTCCTGAAAGTCTTAGTGTAATTTTATACTTATTCAAGCTTTTGGGACACTTGAGTTTGCATTCATGGTGTCCCTTTGCCCAAAAGATCTCATCTGTTCATCATGGCCCCCCATGTGAGGCACTGTGCATGGCATTTTGGGTGTTTGGCTACAAAGTCCCTCTTTTGGGGGACTCAGACATACGATTTCATTGGTATAGGGAATTCTTCACTGATGATCAGCAATTAAAAGCTTATGGCATTAGAGACTTGCCTAGGTCCCTCCTTGCTTAAGTGGGTTGCCCATGGTCCCACAAACTAGTCTCTAAAGAGGTAGGACTGGAATCCATGTCTTGCTGTCTCCCAGCCCAGCCTTCTGTTTCCTGCGCCATACTATCTCTCAAGATCAGGTGGTCCCTTATCACAAGTGAAATTCACCTAAGTATTCGTCAGGGAATGGTTTCCACCATTTATTTAAACTCAGCTGCTTCATTAAAGCTTTTCAGTGCAGTGGTTTCTATGGGCCATTAAGAGTTACTCAAGTTTGCAACTTAAGTATCACTTTGGCCTTTTCCCTCATAAAATATCAGTGTCTTTCTCTGCTCGGTAAAGTGTGCTACAATACTTGTTAAATTGATCCTCTTCATTCTGTCTCCTTTGAGACTCTCAGGTTGTCTCTAACTTGAGCTTAGCAATTTTTCCCTATTAGCCATCATCATCATCTAAAATAAAGTAGGCTCCTTAAATAAAGTATGGTTACAAACTTTTCTTAGTCTCCTTCAATCAACAATCAATAAACATTTAGCAAATGTCTGTTGTATATGTCAGGTACTGTGCTAGATGCTGGGACTATAAATACAAAGAATAAAGAATCTCTACCTCTGGTTTGTCTGTATAGCAGAGTGCAAGGCTTGGGGAGAGAATGGGTTTATATCCAGTGAGGTTGGAAAGTATGTTGGGAACAGGCTGTGAGGGGCTTTAAAAGATAAAAAGAGAAATTTTTATTTTAGAGAAAAGAAGCCACTGGAGTTGAGTAGAGGAGTCAGGTGGTCTGATTTGCACTTAAGGAAAATTCCTTTGGCAGTGGTGTGGAGGATGAGCTGAGGTGAGGGGACCAATTAGGAGGCTATCACAGTAATCTGAGAGGAGACACTGAGTTCAGATGCCTGAAATAAAGGGGATAGCTCTGTGAGTGAAGAGATTGGATGAGAGATGTTGTGGAAATGGAAATGGCAAAATTTGACCTCTTAATGGATGTATGGGGTGAGAGGGGGTAGCAGTTTCAGCTGAGTAATGACCTTGAAAGCCATATTGCAAAGGGATTAAGGAGTGAGTAAGACTTGAAGATGAAAGCAGAGAGTATAGATTACTATCCCCCACTTGACAAGGATAGTCTACAGTTCTTGGATACTATGAAAAGAGCAGCTGTGAAGTACTTTTGTTCTGACTTAATTTGTTACCATTTCCTAATGTAGAGAATGTTCATATCTGGAAATCCATCTAGGAAATGAGCCAGTAATTGGGGAGGGGAGGTGCCAAACAACAGGGACTCAACAGCCTTGCCCACCTGAGTACCATAGTTTGGATCTATGCTGGGTAAAGACTGACCACAAAGATTTTCCACAGGTGTCTAATGGAGACATTTTTAGAAAGTAGTGTCAGCAACTTAAATTCTGGACAGAGAAGCCAGTGTTCTTATCTTCTTTGCTACTGAAGCTCTGATGGGTTTTTCCGTTTTTCTTTTTAGCTGCGGTCGGATTCCTGACTATGTCCAGTGTCGTTACCATGTCAGCTCCCTTCTTCCTGGGAAAGATTATCGATGTCATTTATACAAACCCTGCTGGGGACTATGTAAACAACCTGACTCACCTCTGTGTCCTTCTGAGTGGAGTGTTTTTGTGTGGTGCTGCTGCTAACTCAGTTCGTGTCTACCTCATGCAGACTTCAGGTAAGAGCTGTCCATCACCTCAAAGAAGTATTTCTGCCCAGTATTGTAGACTTTATCTTGGCCCTTCCATTTCACCTGGACTTTAGCAGGGTTGGCTTGGTGAAAGTAGCACTGGATTCTGAGTCAGACCCAGAGACAAAAGACTTGGGTTTGACTCCAGCTCTTCTGCTTATAAGCTCTGTGACACTGGCCAAATCACTTGACTTGAGCATCATTTCCTTCCAATTGTAAAATGGATACAGTCATAGTTGTACTACCTACCTCACTATACTATTCAATAAGCACTTATTATGCACTTACTTCATGAGGCATTCTGCTAGACCCGGGGTATACAAAGACAAAATAGAAACTGTTTTCTGCTCTCAAAGAGGGAAAGAATGGTAACAACTAGGGGAAGAAGAAAAGGCCTACATTCTCAAGTGAGATAATGTAAATAAAGAACTTTATAAACTGTAAAGCCAATATAAACGTTAGCTGTTTACTAAATATTGCTATTTACTTTTGCAAAGCATGACTTTCTAATCAATGTTTCCTGGGACTTTGAACATGAAACACATTATAAACCGCAGCTTTTATTTAGTTTTATTGACTAACGTTTACTTTTATTTTTGATATGAACACCATTTTCTTGTATACTGAGTGTCTCTAATCCTGCCCTATCCCAAATACATACACCTAGCTTTCTCTTTGTTAAACATTAAAAAAAAAATTTTGATTTTAAGAAACACAAAATAATATGAGCATTGCCACATATAGAGTGGAACAGAAAAAGATGATCCTACATGAAACTATGGATCTTTATTATATACAGCTTGCTTTTCTTTTTTAAAACATATAACAAATTGAGCCTGTTACTTTCAAAGCTATCCTGCTTGTCTGTTTCCTACTGTTCTTCCTTCTATACTCTTGTACATTAAAAAAAAAAATGCTTCAGTGATCTTCCTTCCTTCCTTATTCCCCTCCTTTCTTCCCTCCCTTGCTTTCTTCTTTTCTCTTCCTCTCCCTTTTTGCATTTGTATTCCCAGCACCTTCCACAGTGCCTGGCACATATTAGGCACTTAATAAATGCGAGATATGATCACATATTCCCTAGGAATTTCATTCTGGAATCTGTGTGCAAGGTAAATTGGAGAGGAGAGGAAAAGGAAACAGACTCATTTGAAGGTTATAGTGGTCCAGGAGAGAGATGATAGGGGCTTGGACTATGGTCGTGGCTGTGTGAAGGGAGGCTAGAATTAACAGAATTTCCCAAATGTTTGTCCGAAGGAGAGGAAAGCATCAAAATGAGCTTGAGTGACTGACAAGAGAAGAATGGTGCCATCAAGACTGTTAGAGAGGAGGTGTGACTTTAGGAGGGGAGGTGATGAGTTCACTTTGGGCCATGTTAAATTTGAGATGCTGATGGGATACCCAGGTAGTGATGCTCATCAGGCATCTTGCCCTCCTAAGAATTTGGAGGGGAATAACACCACAATATAGATAGCCATAGTACCTATTATTGCATGATATATGCTTTCATTACAAAACTGCTCTATGGGCAATTTTGGGCTATTGACAAGCTTGCTTGTGAGACAGCAGGGAAGGCTTCTTGGAGGAGTGAGCATTTATTTGAATTGGGCTTTCAGGGAATTCAAAGAGTAAAGGCTTGAGAAAGAGCTTAGACTTAGGAAACAAGCTGGTCACAGGCAGAGGAAAGAGAGGGTTTCCTAGGGCTTGGGGTCAGAGAGTAATCCAGGTTGGAACATTAAGGAAGGGAAAGGAAGAGTATGAAATAACACTGGAAACTAAAGGGAGCACCAGATTGTGGAATACCTGAAATGCTAGGGCCACTGAGTTTATACAATGAGCACTGTAGAATAGTTGGAGAATTTTGAGCAAAGCGGAGACCTTTCTGACCAGAAGGATATCAGTTCATCTATGTGTCACAGACCCCATTAGACTGCCAGTTCTGCAAGGGCAGGAATAATATTTTAATCTTTTTATCTTTCTCAGCACCTAATACAGTATCCTGGACATAGTCATACTTAATAATGTTGCTAAACTTAGTGAATCTATAGGTCTTGATGATTGATTAGATAGGAGTGGCAGAGGAAAAGACACAACCAAAATGACCAAGGATTTTGAGCCTGGGTGATAGGGAAAAGGGGTAATATCATTGAAAGAAAAGAGGAAATAATGGGGAAGATCCAGTTTTGGCTGGGAGCAGGCAGGAGCGTACAAGGGGAGTGGTGATCTGAGTGAAGCTTTTCAATAGAAATCTAGTGTCTGAGTGAGTGCTGGTCCCATTATAATCAGCCCTGGTCAGATCACCTCTGGAGTTTGGTTCAGTTCTCACTGCCCTACTTTAGAAGAGACACAGACAAACTGGAATGTATCAAGACTCCCCCTCCCTCTTTTTACTGCCCTTCCCCTTCCCCCCAAATTAGGATGATGGAGAAAAAACAAAAAAAAAATCCCAAATTTGCTAGGTCATTGGAAGGAAATATATTTTTTTTAATAACATTATAGAATACGGAAGCTAAAAGAGGGATGTATTGCTTAAATACAAGATGAACTAACAAAGATTTTTATTTTTATTTGTGGAGCAGGTCTAGATTATTAAAAGGAAAACAATATTTCCTTTCAATGACCTACCAATGCTCATCTATAACTATTCTCCAATTTATAAGCTCAGAGAGTTGCTTAAGAAACTAGGAGGTTATGACTTGCTCAAGGTCACATAGCCAGTGTCAGATGTGGAACTTAACCCAGAACTTTTGATCCACTTTGGGCACTCTATCTTCTATGCCATAGTGCTTCAAAGATGATTAATACGTTGGGATATTCTTCTTCTACCATAGGAACAAGTAAAACTTGTTCTCCCAGATTCTGTCATAGCAAGTTGAACAGTGCAGTGAATTTAGGCTCAATTGCTAGTTGATTCTTGGACATTTTAGTAGGAGAACAATCTTCATACTTCTGTTCCCTTTTCTTTTTACAGGCCAGCGCATTGTGAATAGATTAAGAGGGAATTTATTCTCTTCTGTTCTAAAGCAAGAGGTTGCCTTTTTTGACAAGACCCGGACAGGAGAACTGATTAACCGCCTGTCCTCAGACACAGCGCTTCTAGGGCGCTCAATAACTGAAAATCTCTCTGATGGACTGAGGGCCGGAGCTCAGGCCTCAGTTGGCGTTGGAATGATGGTATGTTTTCTGGGATCACATATGGTACGTTCAGGGCCAGAACTTCTATTGGGCTAGAGGATTCACTGAACTCTTTCTGATGAATCTTGGAAGTCTACGCTTAGCCGAGAGTTCTGACTTCAGACTCTCTATACAGAGAAACTGCAATGATAAGTGCTAACAATTCAGAAAGAGATGAGTAGAACTATGAATTTTCTTGAGCCTTTAGGTCTTCCTTTCTCAAGGAGTTCTAACACTGAATTCTTCTGAAAATGCAACTCTCCGTTTTTCAAAACACTAGGAGTCACGTATATGCCATGCACCCTAGATTTCCCGGAACTCTATACCCAGGGCTTAAGGATAATAAAGGTATAGAACACTTCACGTATAGGCAAATGTTAGTTTAATCTCACTGAGAAAGAAAAGCCCTGGAGCATTCCATTTCTGTGTTGCAATATGGTGACAATTTTCCCTCTCTTTTTCCCTTATAGGAAAAAAAGTGGTAGTGCCTGTAACTCCAACTCCAGTGCAATTCTGTATAAATGATTATTTAAATACCTGTTGCAGTGAGACACTGAGCTAAGCCCTTGGGAATACAAAGGTCACACAAGATAGTCTATCAGCCTTTGCTCTTAAAGAACTTAGCATCCATCTGAGGAGATAGGACATGGACAAATAATTACAATGTAATATGAATTAGAATATCCTAGTGAAAAGGGAGGTGGTCCAATGAAGTGCAGGATTAGAGTAGTTAGGTAATAGACTTCTCCTGAGTTTATCTAATTACTTTTGAATAGAGAAGCTTATCTCAAAAAATTAAAAACTGAGTTGCGAACGTTTTAAACATTTCATACTTTGTATATTGTTTCCCTCTTACAGGTTATAGCACTCAGTAACAGTTCGTGTTCTCTCTTCCCTTTTTTTCCTCCACCCCCCAGGAAAGTTTTCATTCTACATATTATATTTGTGATGGAGACTATAATCTTTTATTAGTAAATGATTTTTCAAAAAAAAATTTTTTTTAAAGCTTGACTTTCCAGCTTTGTGCTATAGGCATCCTTTAAGGGTAAAAATATTAAATCACAAAACCAAATTCCCTGTCAGCTCACAGAAGGAAGGACTGTTCAATTCTATTCCATTCCATTCAACGAAATATTCAGCACCTACAATGTATAAGGCACTGTTACCAAAGTTAACCTTCTGGCATTCAGTCTCTTTCTCAGTTGAAGGAAGAAGCCCGCTAAAAGGGGGATCTTGCCTGTATTTACCTAGTCTTCCCCAAATATCGCAGGTCTATGTGTAGTTTTTAGGTAGGGAACAACTTTTTAATGTTTTTCCTGCACAAGAAAAATTCATCTGAGTTTCTGTTCATATTGAATAATTGACTTAAAGATAAGCTGGCAGCATCAACTTCTTCCATAATTATGGGACATGTGGTAGAGGAGTATGATCTGAGGGATACACAGTGTTTGGGAAGCTACTGGGTTTCTACTTTTGACTTGGCATCAAGTCCATTGTGTGCGTCTGAGAGTCTCCCTTTCGAAAAACCTGGGCTATCAGAAACCTAATGAGTTGTATTTAAAGAACTTATAAAAGGAACAAAAAACAGGAAACTGTCCAGGCTAAGGCAAGAATTAGTAAAATGGACAACTGAAAGTAATCTAAATGATAAAGGAAACCAGGAACTGGTTTTTGAAAAGACCAACAATTCACTGCCTCTGTGGAGATGATGTATGAGGTAAATCATCTCTAAAGACCAAGCCACTATTAACATATTCAATTAAGAACATAAAAATTCTAGTTACTGAACCCTGGAAGGGGTGATCACAATAAAAGTAAAATTAATAAAATATTCAGGCTCTATAATGCATAGTTTTATGCTAAGATATTTGATAGCTTAAATGAAATGGATAAATATCTCCAAAAATATAAAATAGTCAAACTAACAAAACAAAAGTAACCTTAGCAGACTGATCTTAGAAGGAAATGTCAAACATGCCTTTAATGAGTTGTTCCACAGGGGAATTCTTTCATTCTTTAAAAAACAAATACTCTCTTTATTATGTTGATTGTTTCTCCCTATAAAGAGGGCCTGCTACTAGATTCTTTCTGTGATGAAATGGAATTTTGTTTCACAAGCTTGACAGGAATGAGCCTGAAAAAGAAAATTACAAACCAAGACCATTAATAAACACCAGTCTGAAAACATAAGATAAAGTATTGACAAATATGTAATAAAAATAAAATATTGACAAATATATTAAAAAGTATTATGACCAAATAAGATTTATATCTGTAATTCAAGGACAGTTTAGTATTTGGGGGGAAATGTAATAAATTGTATCTGTAAGAAAAACAATTCAAATAACTAGATATAGAGAGGCTTTTGATAAAATAAAAAAAACATTTTAAAAATAGGAATAAAATAATTTTTTCTTAATGATATGAGTGCCTCACTGAAGACAATAATTAATGTATAAAATAGAAAAACAAATTACAAAATCACAGCATTTCAGACTGAGAAAGACCCTCAGAGGCCATCGAGTCCAACCTGTACACCAGAATTTCCTCCACCATTTACTTGATGAGGAGTCCTCAGCCTTTGTTTGATGACCTCCATTGAGGTGTAGTCCTTCTGGAGGTGGCCCCTTCCACTTTTGGACAGTTCAGATTTTTTGAAAGCTTTTCTTTACATCAATTCTAAATTTGCCTTTTTGTCTCTTCCATTCATTGCTTCTAATCCCACCCTCCTTGCTGAACAAACCTAAGATGTCTTCCATGAAATGACATTCCTTTAAACACTTTTGAAAATAGATTTCTTCCCCCTACCTCCAAACCCCACCCAGTTTTCTCCAAGCTAAACATCTCTAGCTCCCTAATTGTCCTCCTCCAGTATTTCCCACAGTGCTTGGCACATAGTAGGTGCTTAATAAATGAGTGACTGGCTGATCCTTCATCATCATCTGATTGTTCTCTCTGATTTACCAATGTCCTTCCTAAAATGTGGAGCAAATGAACACAATCCTCTGTGACCAGAGGAGAGTGAGGTAGGATTATCACATCTAGTTCTAGATGCTTCCTCTCATGGTGTAAATCTTTATAATGTAAAATTACATGAGCTTTGGGGGGCTATCATGGCCCATTGTTGACTCAGTGAACTCCACAGAAATGCTCAGATCATTTTCAGATAAACTATAATGACCTGTCATGTTTTTCCATCTTGTACATACGGAGTTTTTTAAAGCAAGAATGAGTTTATATTAATCTCTATTAAATTTCATTTTTTTGAGAGGCAGGATGGTGTAGTGGATTAAGAACTGACTTTTGGTCCAGAAAATCTGGCTTCTCAAGTTCTCTCTTTGGCTGTGTGACCCAGGGAAATCACACAACCTCTTTGTGTCCCCAGGAAACTCTCCAAGACTCTTAAGCTTCAGAACAGTTGCTGTCCTGCATTGATACAGGGAATTTTCCTTATGCGAAGTTTCCTGCATCATTAAAATCACCTCTAGCCTGCCTTCTTTCATTCTCTCCTGCCAAAAACAAAAACCCTCTTATTGGATCTGGCGCAGTGTTCTAGCTTGTTAAAATTATTTTTGATGGTGACTCTTTTCTTCATATGGTGGCTTCTCCTGCCAGTTTTGCTCCAAACTTGCCCTCTAGGCCTTTATCCAAGCCATTCATGAGGGTTAAATACACAAGTATCTACTGTATGCCAGACACTGTGTTAGTCATTGGGGTGAGAAAATATACAAGTGAGACAGTCCCTGCCCACAAGACGCTTAGATTCTATGAACATTCAACAGGATGAGGCTGAGGAAAGGTCTTCGAGGCAATTCAGCTGAGACATTGCTCCAAGCTGAAACTAAACTATGAATAACTAATTACTTTTTTGGGATCTACATGTTTAACTACTTTGAAATCCACCTACTTGCTGTCATCTAACTTTTTAACTCTGTCTTACCCTCTGAAGTTCAGTGGACTAGTTTATCAAATTAGATAAAACACTAACAAAATTCAGAGGGAAATAGTTCAGTGGCATCATATGCATAGAGTGCTGGGCCTGGAGTCAGAAGCCCTTGGGTTCAAATATGGCCTCAAACACATTCTAGCTGTAGGACCCTGAGCAAGTCACTTAACCTCTGTTTGCCTTAGTTTCTTCATTTGCAAAATGGAGATAATAATAGAACATACCTTCCCAGGTTGTTGTGAGAATCAAATGAGGTAATATTCGTGAAGTGCTTAGCACAGTGCCAGGGCACGTAGTGCTATATCAATGTTAGTTATTACTGTTATTAAATGGGATTCCATTTCTTTATGTTTAATAGATATGAAGATTGAATACAAAGCATTTTATGTGTTTAATAGGAATGTATGTGTAGAGGCCATATAAGATTGCATACCTTTTTGGGGAGAGAGGGGGTAAAAAGGGGAAGAAAATTTAAAACTTATGGAGGTGAATGTTGAAAACTAAAAATAAATAAATTGGGAAAAAAAGCATTTTAAATGTCAGAAAAGTGAAAGTCCCATTGTAAATACAGTTTAATTTTGTGATACTGTATGTTTCTGTGAGACTACTTTATAGAATTTTTGGAGAAAAATAAAATAGCCAAAGAAAGCAGAAATTTACATTTTTTTCTGTATCCTGCCAAAAGTATTTTATTTTTATATTATTTATCGGAAGTTTTATTGAAGCCTTTAAAAAAAAAATCACAGTTATTTATGAACAGACCCCCCCCCCCAAGTCCCTCCTAGGGTCTTCCTCTGTAATAAAGAAAAAATCGACAAAATAAACTCAGCCAACACAGACTATATCTCACAGTCACCATATACAATACCCATATTCCCCCATCTTTACAATAAAAAAGGAGATGCAAGAGGTGTTTATTTTTTCCAAAAAAAAATTTTTTTTGTTTTGATAAAGAAAAAATAGATCTGGTGTACTTATATTTGTATTGCAGTGGGTAACACTCTTCAAAACTGTGTAAATTGTTCCTCTTTTTCTGCAGTTTTTTGTTTCTCCCAGTCTGGCTACATTTGTTTTGAGTGTGGTACCTCCCATATCCATCCTAGCTGTGATTTATGGACGGTATCTACGAAAATTAACCCAAATGACTCAGGATTCACTGGCGCAAGCCACACAGGTAAAGCTTTTATTCCTTCCTTTTTATTTCTTATGGATAAGGTTTTAGAAAATAAGGACCCTGTGCAGCTTCAGTAGCCACCAGGGAAAGGTATTGTGATCACTTGACAATAGGGCAAGAGGTGATGTTTGCATTCTTGTGGTATCTTCCTTTCTTATAGAGCCCTATTCAGCTCTCAGGATCACTGGGGCCCTAACTGGCACTCACATCTGAAAATTGACTCAACTTGACAAAAAAAAATCATATGAACTTCTCATTTCCCTACATTATCTCCATTCCTTTTTTTGGGGGGGGGGGGGGGGCGGTATTAGAGCAGGTGGGGAGAAGTTATTTGCCAGCCAAATGACATTTTGTTATTATATAAGGTGTTTGTTATGAACTTAGCTTTAATAATAAAAGCAATTAAACTTACTGAATTTTCCTCCAAAGATAGGAAGCAGTTCTTTTCCAGTGGAAAGAGCATGATTGGACTTGGAGTCCTAAGCTTTGGATGTGAATCTCAGTTCAGTCACTTTTTATGTATGTGGCCCTGAGCACTTCACTTAATTTCTCTAGGTCTTGTAAATCTTGTAAAGATTTCCTCATCTTTACAAAAAATGGGAGAGTTGTGCTGGATAACCTCAAAGTTCCTGTCCAGCTCTAAATCTAGAGTCCTGTGGTCTTCCATTTAGAAATACTGGTAAAAACTTGTCAGTTTTTCCTTCCCTTATATTCCCAACTATTGTCTTTGTCTATGGATCACTTCCTACTCTCACCCTGTGTCTCCTTGTATCTGCTTCAGTTCACAAGATCATAAGTCTAAAGGACCTCATGGTTGTCAAGATCAATCCCTCATTTTACCAATGTATAATATTTTCCTTTTATTTAACCACAATCAATGAGTATATGATTGGGGGGGAGGGTCTGCTTTTTAAATTTCTCATTAGTTCATATAAGTCTTTCTTTTTTTTAAGCCATACCTAATATTTGTCATTATTGAACACTTTGTAGTATTCCATCATGTGTTTATACCACAGATTTTTCAACCAGTATGTGGATGTTGAACGTTTAAATTGTTAGCGGTTTTTCATAATTATAAATAATGCTATTATGACTTTGAATAGATACCGTCTCCACCCCCACCCCCCCAACTTTGTGATAATGTTCTTAAGGTAAATTTTCAACTATGGGATTCTTATTTTCTCCTAGCATAACATTTAATTATGTTTTGTAAATGGTTTTTGAAAATTTTTATTTAGCTGTTGAATAGAATTGCATTGATATCTTTTGTCTTTACACCACCTAGATACATCCCCATATTCCTTCTCTTTCACTCTCCCACTTTAATTGGGAAGAATATTGGAACTCAAAATTGTCTTTAAAGATTAGCAAATCTGTACTACAGTTTTACTGCTAGAAACTGTTGGAGCGTGACTCTAGCAAAATATTTGTTGTTCCACCCAGCTAGCTGAAGAACGGATTGGAAACATAAGAACTGTCCGAGCTTTTGGGAAAGAACTGAATGAAATGGAGAAATACACCAGCAAAGTGGCTCATGTGATGCAGTTAGCAAAGAAAGAGGCATTTGCTCGGGCAGGCTTCTTTGGAGCAGTAAGTAAATCACTTTTTGGAAAATGTGAAGAGATGATATTTTAGAATTATGGTGGAAATACGCAATCTTCTGGCACAAGTGTGACAAGATCATTTCATGCCATGTCAGGGTTGAAGATCCTTATATTTAAGTAATATATAAACTCTGAATTAAGAAGAAAAAAAGCAAGAATAAATGAAGACTGGGAAGCATATGAAAGAGAGATTAAGATAGGTGAGAATTACAGATTAATAGACCAGACTAGTGCTATTCACAATTAACACTAAGCATGTGTCTGAGAGGTGGCAAGATATAGTGAGTTGAGATCTGGTCTTGGAGCCAGGAAGACTGCATTCAAACCCTACCCCTAACCTAGTTTCACTTGCTGTGAGGCAACTTACTGAGCCTCTCAGTGTTGTAGACAGTTTCTTAAGAGTCCAAGTCAAAGAGCGCATCTATGCTAGTAGAGAAAATTCTTCACCAGAAGCCCCCTAAATCATTGAAATCACAAATCCAGTTCCCATCCGATTAGTTGCATGCATGCATACATATAGATAAAAAGATAGCAGCTAGGTGGTTCACTGGATAGAGCATTGGGCCTGGAGTCAGGAAGATACCACTTCAGATCTGTCCACAGCCACTTATTAGCTGGATGACCCTGGGCAAATCACTTAACCCTGTTTGCTTCAGTTTGCTCATCTGTCAGATGAGCTGGAGAAGGAAATGGCGAACCACTCCAGTGTCTTTGCCAAGAAAAGCTCAAGTGATGTCACAAAGAGTCAGATACGACTGAATAACAGCACATATACACATATCTCTCTGTGTGTATTTATGCATATAAATACATATATATCCCCATCCCATACGTGTGTGGATGTGTAGATGTGTGTATATATATCTCCCCATCTCATTCCATATATATGTGTGGTGTGTATATGTGTATTCCCATCATTCATATAGATATTTTCCCCATCCCATAAATATATATATGTGTATATATATATATATATTCCTTATCCCATCTCATATATCCATATATATGTATCTCCATCCTATATAAGTGTGTGTATTATGTATATATGTATAGATAGATAGATATCTCATTGCATACATAGGAGTTTCCCTACCCCATACATTTATGTATACCTACGTACATTCAGGCATATATACACATATATACACCTTGAAGTAACACTAAATCTCCCCTACAAAGTTATCTTGTGTCAAAGAATAAAAAAGAAAGATGAATAAAAGCTTTTCAGCGAAGCCAATCAATCTGCCAGTGATACCTGACAAAATATTTCATACCTCCTAGTCCTCTGTAAGAAGGGAAAGAAGTACATTTTCTCTATTCTACTCCAAAGCCATAAGGGGTTGGTTTTGGTTTTTGTTCTTTCCACCAAATTAAGTCTTATCTTTGTTTTGATGATTTTCTAATAAGATTACTTCCAATATTTACTCATAGATGGCATTTGAGAAAAGACATTTTGTTTATAGCTGTTTACTAATAAGAATGCTTTATGGTGACACGCTTCCTTTGTTTTGACTAGATTTCTGTGTACTTCTCCTTTGACAGACAGGATTTTCTGGGAATCTGATTGTACTTTCTGTCCTCTACAAAGGTGGATTGCTGATGGGCAGCGCCCACATGACAGTGGGTGAACTCTCTTCCTTCCTAATGTATGCTTTCTGGGTTGGAATAAGCATTGGTGGTAGGTAATATAAAGAGATTTTAAAAATTCAACACTTAGATTATGGACTTAAAGAGGAAAAAGTAACTCGTCATACATGACATAAAAGCCAATGATTCTGTCACCATCACTTCCTTCCATTTAACTTTTGATTAGTCCTATCAAAGCCCTATCAAAGCTGTCTATTTTTGCAACTGTCTGAAAAAAAAAAACACCAAAAACTTGTCTGTCTTGACTAACTGAAAGTAAACAGGACTAGTTCTAGGCAAATTATAAAGTCAGAGAAGGGAGCCCTCTGTGTATTCTGAATTCCCATGCCTTCCTGCCTTATTCACACCCTCCCTACTAGCCAAGCTTGGGAAGATCTACCAAGTAGTCATAAATACTTGTTGTTTGATTGACTGATTATGCTTTTACTACAGCTAAGTTACAGTACAGTAAGCTACAGTAGAATGTAGCCTTAACCCAACCCTTGATTTCTCTTCCTCCTTTTGCACCAAGATTCCAAAATGTATATTTTTGTTTGTTTCCTGGCATTATTTTAATGTAATGATCTTTCTTTTTTTTAAAAATTTTTTAGTTAATTTATTTGTTTTTAGTTTTCAACATTCATTTTCATAAGTTTTAAATTTTTCCTTCTCCCTCCCCAAGATGGCCTGCAATCTGATATAGGCTCTACATATACATTCCTATTAAACATTTTCATATTAGTCATGTTGTGTAGAAGAATTATAATGAATGGGAGAAAACTTGAGAAAGAAAATACAAAACAAACAAAAAGGAAAATAATTTGCTTTGCTTACATTTCGATTCCATAGTTCTTTCGCTGGATGTGGATGGCATTTTCCATCGTGAGTCCTTTGGAATTGTTTTAGGTCCTTGCATTGCTGTAAAGGGTTAAGTCTATCAAAATCAGTCATCACAGACTGTGTCTGTTACTGTGTACAATGTTCTCCTGGTTCTGCTCACTTCACTCAGCATCAGTTCATATAAATCTTTCCAGGTTTTTCTGAAGTTCATCATTTCTTATAGCACAATAGAATTCCATTACATTCATATGCCACAACTTGTTCAGCTATTCCCCAATTGATGGGCATCCCCTCAATTTCCAGTTCTTGACCACCACAAAAAGAACTGCTATAAATATTTTCGTACATGTGGGTAATATAATGATTTTTCAAAATGTAACATTCTAAACCCTCAACTCACTGCCTCTATTATTTCTCATTCTGCTTATATATTTTCTGACAAAGAAATGTGTTGCTGGAATACAGCCTTCTTATTGTTCTTAGGGTTACTGTTGTGAGTCTACATATGTAGATGTGATACTGTGGTGATGGATGTAGGTAGACAAACTTTGTCTTGGATATTTCTAGTTCCTTACTACTGATTCCAGCCTGGCAAGTTCACAGATAGTTCACAGCCTGAAAAGCTGGAAAATACTACCCAGTTTTTCTGGAATCACTTGACTTAGTCATTTGATTAGAGTATGGTGCCAAAGAGGCTAAGGAGACCAAAGTTATAAATTATCTCCATTTCATCTCATGGCCACACAGGGTATCTCAACTTTCACTAGCTAGTATTACATATATGTGCCATCGTCATAAATGAATGCATGAAAAAACATTTATTAAGTACTTACTGTGTGCTGTGCTAGGTGCTGGAGATAGAAACAAAAAAAAAAAGACGACAGTCTTTGCTCTCAAGAACCTTAAATTCTAATGGGGAGAAAAGAAGGGAAAGTCTGGTGAGTCACAGAGATAAGGAGTTCATCTGCAAAGCTGTTATTTGACTTGATCTCATCATATTTGGTAAAAGGGTATGTTTGCTAGGAGAATATGGTAACACAGGAAACCTGACCATGCACCTAACTAGCTACGGGACCTTAGTTTCCTCAGGTAAGAAATGAAAAGTGTGAATTAGATTGTCTCTGAGGTCGTTTTCACCACTGATAAAAGTGTGTCTCACTTTGTGTACTCAATAAACCTTGAAAAATAGGTGCATTTGATTTTGGCAAAGTTTATTCTAAATTCTTTAAGGAGACTTGGAATTTATGAGAATTCTGTGGTGGGCCTATGAAACAAAAACCCTTTCTAGAATGATTTCTTATAGGAACCTAAACTTTACAAACATTATTGCTTAAAGCTAATGCACATATGCTGGAAAGACAACTCTAAGCACACACCCTACTAACTGTAGATTAGTAATGTCCTACAGAGGACAAAATGTTTGTTTAAGAGACTCCTAAGTATTGACTCTTTCACAATGTGACCTAATTAATCCAACTGTAGTTTACCCACTCAATGGATTGGGTCCATTGTGTCTTGCTTAAATATCTTTCTAGTAGCGTGTATCCTTACTGAGGGAGAAGATTGTAAAATGTATATTCTGTCAGTTAACACTGGCCTCTGGTGTTTTTTTTATTACTGAACACTAATTACATGATGCTTGGAGGATAACTTCTGAAGAGGTTGCTTTGAGATTTTTTTTTTTAATTCCTTTTCTCTCTCTCTTTTTTTTTTTTTTTTTGAGGGGGGTGGTTTAAATGTGAAATTCCACTGGTACAGGGCAATGGTTCTCAACGTCAAACTTCTTTAAACTCTTCAAAAAAAAATTATTGAGATCTTCTAAAAGAGCTTTTGTTTATTATGTTAGTTATAGCTATCTGTATTTACTGTATTTGAAATAAAAGTGTCAGTATTATAAAAAAAAATTTGACCTTGCAGATCCCCTGAAAGGGTTTCAGAGACAGACCCCCAGCTGACCCTGAACCATACTTTGAGAACTACTGGTACAATGACTAAACTGCCTTAACCAACGTAGATGAGTTACTCCTCTGTGCCCTAGAGTATTAGAAAGTTTTCTGGGGCACTAACAATCACTCAGTGAGGATATATTAGAGGTCAAGCTTGAACCCAGGGCTTGTTGACTCTGAGACCAGTTGTCTTTACTTCATGACCTGCTGCCTTTTTTTTCCACTTTGAATTCTTACTCTTTGCTTTAACAAACAAATTGTTTGTTAATTTAAATGAATTGGGAAATGTTACATACCTTTTAACTATATGAAAAGCAAAAAAATTTTTTCTATAAGAAGATTCTCTCTTAACCTCAGTTTCCTCAATTGTAATATGAGCTCTTCTCATGCTCTTCTCTTAGTTACGAAGTACAGGATAAATAGACACTTACAGACACCTGCACACAAATGCAGTTAGGTTTGGGGACAGCTCACCTTTTTTATGTGTTGTTGATATAACTTTAAAAGAGCTTTTCTATGAAATAAGTGGGATTATAGGAAGAGAATCATAAATTTTACAAGGCCCTGAGATTTTGAGCTGAAGTTCTGATTACATAGAATTGCTGAAGTTTCTAGAAGTTTCTGGGATATCATTATTTCTTGATGTTATATTTCTAAGTTTGTATTTCTTGTTTTTTCCCCCAGGACTGAGTTCTTTCTATTCAGAGCTGATGAAAGGCCTAGGTGCAGGAGGACGCCTCTGGGAGCTCCTTGAGAGAAAGCCAGTACTCCCTTTTAATGGTAGGTTTACATTGAGTTCTCTTGGTGTTTAAGGAGTTGATTCAAGAATTTGGCAGATGTGACTTTTGCCCCAAGTTGGATTTTCTATTTAAATGATTTATGTTTTGCCTTCTATTTCAGAGGGTATTTTATTAGATGAAGAAACCTTCCAGGGTGCTCTAGAGTTTAAAAGCGTTGATTTTGCTTATCCAGCTCGCCCAGAAGTGAAGATTTTCCAAGATTTTAGCCTTTCAATTCCATCTGGATCCATCACAGCTCTGGTTGGCCCAAGTGGTTCAGGGAAATCCACAGTGGTATCACTTTTATTAAGGCTGTACGATCCTATCTCTGGTAAGTAATACATGTAGAGACTTTATAGAAGGTCCTTCAATTCTCTCCATGCCTGCTCTGAGTGAGGACAAAGTGAGCGACCATAGGATCCTATAGTTAGAGCTGGAAGGGATCCTAGAGGCCATTTGTTCACAACCTTCTTGATTTATAGATGGGGAAAATTAAGCCCAGAGAAGTTAAGTGACTTGTCCCAGATCACACAAATGGTGTCAGGGGTATTTGAACCCAAGTCTTATTACTCTTAAGTTGGGTACCTTATCCACTATACACCATTCTGAATCAAATGCCAGATGTCACTCAGCAAAGTGATATCTTAACCAATATGGTGGCTACCTTGTGCAAAAATTTCCCAGTAGACATAATATAGTCCTCTATATTCTGCATCCTCACATTTTGAATGGCTCAGAACTGGAACCTTACTATTCCCCTAATCCAGCTCCCTGATTTTATATATGAGGTAACTGAGGCCCCAGCAGCTTAAATGACTTGACCAGTGTCACACAGGTGATGAATTGCAGAACCAGGAATTGAACCCAGGTGCTCTGACTACAAACCCAGTGCATTTCCCACTGGACCATGTTGCTTTGTCTTTGTAAATCTAGTCTCATCATTGTAACGGGAAGCTCTTAACTTTTATTCCCTTGGACTTCCTGCGTGGGAAGGGGTCATAAGTATATGTTACTGTTACCGCTAATGATAACATGAGACCATCTACTTCATCTCCTCACCTGTAAGCTGAAATACCCTGAAGTCCTTATGAGAAGATGTTCCTCAGTCGATTCAGAGAAAAAAGTTCAACTCTCTGTGCCTCAGACAATTTTAAGACTGTGAAAAGCTGCGGAGTAATGTCAAATATGCAATTCCAGAGGGAATTTCACCTTATACCAGTGAAAAGAGAGGTCCAGACCAAAAAAGATTGCTCACACCCTCCTTTAGCGTAAAATGCTTAACTCAGAGACAGGAAATTATTTTTGAGGTATAACCTAAGTCTTCTTAACAAGCTACAGCAAGCCTGTTGCTCAACCCAAAGCAAGTTTATTGGGAGAAAGGGTAAAAAATATAATTTTATAAGACTGTTAAATTCCTGGTGAACTTTTAAGGTTGATAGTAATTAGCTCACTTTCCCCCTAATGAAAATGCTCCTTACTTTGCACATGGATCAGAGTATGATTTTAAACTCCCTGACTCCAGTCTGAAAGTTTGGAAATTATTTTCATGAGCTGCATGTTAGCCTTTGAAATTAGAGATGGAAAAATACTGTTGAATCCAGTTCTCAGATACATTTCTAAAGTCTTGTGTCAGCCAAGAGTCCAAGAAAATCTGAACTCTGACCATGGCAGCTTTCTCACTGACATAGTTACATGTTTTAAAATAATACATGATTATCTTACTCATTTTTCTTTATGTCAGTCATTTAAATTCAATAGTGAGTTTCTTTGTAAATAAAATTTAAATTCAAAAAGTCTAATTTTTCTTTTTTTTTTCTTTACAGTTTAGAGTTGTATAACTTATTTTAAAAATGTACTTCAAATACTGTCAGTGCACCTGGGCAGAGCTCATCAGTGGTTAATATCTTTGTTGTTGTTCATTCATTTCAGTCATGGATGATTCTTTGTGACCCTGTTTGGGAGTTTTCTTGGCAAAGATACTGGAATGACTTGCCATTTCCTTCTCCAGCTCATTTTACAGAAGAGGGACTGAGGCAAATAGAGTTAAGCGATTTGCTCAGGGTCATACAACTAGTAAGTTGTAACTAGTTAAGTGTCTGAGGCTGTATTTGAACTCAGGAAATCTTCCTGCCTTCAGGCCCAGTGCTCTGTGCACTATGGAGCCACCTAGCTAACCTTTTAATAACTTAGGATATTAATTACCACCCAACATATCTCTATGTTATTAACTTGAAATATTTAAGTCTTTTATTTAACTTTTCATCATTTGTCTTATCTTCCCAAAGATATTTTTATTCTTCCTGGCAGCAGGGATTATATATGCCACTTGGTATCCCCCAACTCCACTTAATACAGTTCCTTGAATATAGGAGGTGCACCATAAATACTTGTTAATTTTATTTTAGACTGAGAAAAGAAGCAAGCTGAAGCTTTCTGACTTAGGACTTCATTGATTCAACCCTGTTGGTTAGCTGTGAAATTTTAGAAGTCTTATCCGTTCTTCCCTAAGAAAGAAGAACCAGCATCATGTGAGCTGGCTGAACCTATTGCTATGTTTTGTGGCCATTTAAATAGATAATGACTTAGCTGGCTTCTGGTGTATCCAAATCCATTGAGCCACAAGTTGCGCTATTGTGGGCTTTACTGGGCTCCACTTTAAGCTTTTTCCGTTACAGAATCATCACGCTGAAAAGTTGCTTGCACTTTTGAGTTCAAGGGTTCCTTGCCAAAGAGAAACTAATAGTTTGAGGCAGTGTGATGTAGTGGAGAGAACACTGGCATCAGAGGGCCAGCTGAGTTTGTCTCCTACTACCTGTGTGTCTCTGGGAATGCATTTAACCTTTCTGGGCTTGCTTTCCTTACCTGAAATTGAGGGAGCTGGACTAGATATTCCCTTTAAATAATAAAGCTATGATTCTATGGTGTTTCCATAATATAATGGGAATGCAAGTTTGAGGCTCAGTATAATGGTGAACAAGTGGCACAGTGTCTTGTGCAGCTCATGGATTGTTTTTTTTCCTCTGACTCAAAAAGGGGTAAACTGAGGAATATCCAAAAGTTGCCAGTTAATTAAATGTTTAAATCCAGAGTTTGCATAATCCCAAATGAGGAGGAGTGAGCATAAACTTGACCTTTCTGTCTAGAGGTGTATCTTGATAACTTTTCCTATTCAACAAATACTAACTGAAGGACACTGTCCTAGGCACTTAGGATCTGGAGCTAATTCTGCTTGCTAAAATTTTAGGTTCTTTTTGGATTTGATCTGTGAAAAACTGAACCTTCCCCACAGAATTCTTCTTATATGTATTCTGGGTTGATCATTGGGATGAAGAAATTCTTCCTGATGTATTTTCTTCCTTCTGTCTCCTTGACTTTGCAAAAGGAACTATCAGTGTCGATGGTTGTGACATCCGTCAGTTAAATCCGGTCTGGCTGAGATCTAAGATGGGGACAGTGAGCCAGGTATGGGAGTGATGACAGTCTGTTCCATTTTTCCTGCGGATTCTTTCATTTTTGTTCCTTTGCTGTCATTTGTTTTTAATCTAGCTTGCCGCCTTCCTGTAAGAAAACAATACAAGTTTCACTGGACAGTTAAGCCACAGTCTTTTGTTTAAGCATTCAAGAAGTATGATTCTGTGAAGCCTGGGGTTCCTTCACACAGGTGTAACACTATATTTTCAGGGGTACTAGAGGAAGTGATATTTCTGTGAAGCAACCACTCCTGATGGTAATGAGAAGAGCTGAAGGGGCAGTCAGTATGTGTTCAGTAAAGAAAGAGTGAAACTTGTTTTCTGCCTTCTGCTACTTCTTCCCTTTCTCTGTCACCAGATCTTGTTCTGGATAAAATGCTTCAGAGATTAACAAGCAAAATAGATGCAGAAAATGGATCTCCTTAAAGGCAGAGGTTGTTATTGTGAGGTGTGTATATTTCAAATTGCAGCCAGTTATCTCATTTCCCTTTGCTTTGAATCAAAGCCAAGCAGCTTTGGACAGGCATGTCAGGTAAACCAAAGTCTTATAACTGTTCAAGATCCGCCAGCTCCCTGTTGCTGGAATGGCTGTATGAGAGAAGAGTGAATGATAACAGTAGGTAGAGGAACTAGATCTGTGATTTCCCTTATTCTGTGGGGAGCTCCCAGATGAGGAAACTTCCTCTACCAGTGTACACCAGCACCGCCTTTCCACCTTAGGGTCTTAGTGCTAGAAGCACTTGCCCACACAGCCGTCATGGGTCAGAGGCAGAACCTGAGCCACGGCCTTTCTGTCTCTGGGGCCCCCACTCTGTTCACCGCAGCAGAGATGTCAGACTTTAGGCCTGCAGGCCCCCAGTGCAGCCTGAATCAGATGAAAATGTAATTAGGAAGTATTGAAGAGAAAGCAATAAAATCAGACACCGCAGTAGGATGTCGATCGGATGTGGATCGCATTACATCTTTATTCTCATTTTATGTTGATTTTAAAAGATATTTTTATGTATTTTATTGAATGTTTCCCAATTGCATTTTGAAATATTTTTAACATTCACTTTTTAAAGTTTCAAGTTCCAACTTCTTTTCCTTCCCTCTGCCCCTCCCCCACCCCTTGAGAAAACAAGCTACATGGCATTGATTATACATGTGAAGTCATGCAAAACTTATATCCATATTAGCCAGATAACATTACGTTTTACAACTAAGTCAATATGGGGCTGGCAGGGATTCTTTTGTGTGGCTTAGTGGCCCCATTTCTACTTGAATTTGACCCTACGGCACTGTCACCATGCTTCTTAAAAGTAAATAATAAAAGCTAACATTGCCATAGTACCGCAGGGTTGGCACGCTGCTTTGTATGTATTTTATCGGGTTTGATCCTCACAACAGTCTTGTAAGACAGGCACCATCGTTATTCTCATTTTATTGATGGAGGAACCAAGGCTCAACGTTAAGTGATTTGCCCAGGGAGTGCATAGTTAAGAAGTATCAGAAGCTGGATTCGAATGCACGTCTTTCTGACTTCAAGTGCAGCCCTGTATCTATCACTCCATGGAGTTTCAGTTTGGGTTTTTCAAATAAAGCCAGCTGTGTGAATTCTGGGAGAACTGTGAAGTAGCAAGAAGAAAAATAATAATATCTTGCAGTTCCTCTATGAACACTTACTTTTCTTTAATAAGAGCAGAACATGTCATGCTAACTGAATAATGGCTATATTTCAACCAAAAGTTTAAATACTTAAGCTCAATTATTTAGTTTCAAATAACAATCTGTCAGTGTCTAATATACATGTAACAGGAATACAGCCTTATAATCTCATTTGTTTTTTGTTTCTTTTTGAGTCCTTTAAGTCGTATCTGATTCTTTGTGACCCCATTTGGGGTTTTCTTGGCAGAGATATTGGAGTGGTTTGCCATTTCCTTCTCCATCTCATTTGACAGATGAGAAAACTGAGGCAAACAGGATTAAGTGACTTGCCCAGGGTCACACTGCTAGTGTCTGAGGCTAGATATGAACTCAGAAAAATGAGTCTTCCTGACTCTAGACCTGGCACTCTATTCACTGTACCACTAAGCTGCCCTAGTCTCTGTTATACACAGGAGGAAACTGAATCTCTCAGAGATAAAGTGACTTGCCATAGATTACATTCCCTAAAGCCCATCACTTGGAATCAGGAGTACTTGTGCTCCAATATCACACTTAGAAGGGGGAAATTATGGAACAGTGAGGAGCTCAGCTGTGCAGAAAGGTGGAACAGGAGCTGTTTGTGAGTGTAGAAAGGGGACCCAGAGATCTCAGGTCCTCAGTGACCATACTGTTGATATTCTTGGCACTGAGAAGTGTGGAACCTAGAAGTGGGTGTGAGTGTTGACACATGTCTGCCTGCCAACATCAGGAAGGATCTGACACTAGTTTAAAGTTCCACTGAGGCCTGTCAGTCTTCTGGTGAAGTAAGCTGGTTTATCTGACCTGTCAGTTGCCTTCCCTACTCACTGTCACATGTCCTGAGAAACTTGGTGCTGTGCAGCAGGCAGCTTCATCATATTTAGCAGAGATGTGTAGAGACTACTGCTATATCTATAGGAAGTGATATGTTTGAATCCACAGGAGCCGATTCTGTTCTCTTGCTCAATTGCTGAAAACATTGCATATGGTGCAGACAACCCTTCCCTGGTGACTCCTGAAGAGATCCAGAAAGTTGCTGACATAGCTAATGCTGCTGCTTTCATCAACAATTTCCCCCAAGGCTTCGATACTGTGGTTGGGGAAAAGGGTGTTCTGCTTTCAGGTATGTCTTTGTTTACTTTTGAAGCAAAAAGATGGGTACTGAATTATTTCTTACACACTTTTGTGGCACTCTATTTGACAAATAGGTTTGAGTCACTTTAATTCGGTTTATAGTATGTTCAAAACTTTCTCGAAAATCTGTTACATGTATTAAAAATAAGCAAACAAAAATAACCCAAAAGAATCCATAGTTATTATGATTCAGAACCTATAACCTTAAGGCCACATGGGGTTATAAATCCTTAAGTGCAGCCTTTGGATTCAGTCAAAAGATCACACTTAAGGATTTAGAAGACCACATGTGGCTGTAAGGCCACAGTTTTCCTATCCCTGATTCAAGATAAAGATATTTTGTAACTTAGTACAGTTTATGAGGACACAGATTCTAGAGATGCCTAAGAGTAACTTACTTAAAGTGGTAGACACAATGAATAAAGTACAGAATTGGGATTCAGCATTTTCCTTTCCCTGGCCTGTGTTCTACCCACTGAACTAATAGGAGTTACTGACTAGATAGAGAGAAGAAGGTCTGCCATCCTCTGTGCCAGATCACTTCTGGAATGATATCACCTCCAGGGTCAAATATAAAATCCTCTGTTTGGCTTTCAAAGCCTTTCATAACCTGGCTCCACCCTGCCTTTTCAGTCTTCTTATACCTCACTCCCTCTTTGTGTTCTACAATCCACTGCAATTACTGATCTCCTTGCTGTTCCTCACACAGGAGATGCTATCTCCTGACTGCTGGCATTTTCATTGGCAGTAACCCATGCCTAGACGTCTCTCCTTCCTCATCTGTCTCCTGGCTTCCTTCATGTCCCAGCTAACGTTGTGCCTTCTGCTGAAAGCCTTTCCTAATCCCTCTTAATCCTTAGTGCCTTCCCTGAGGTTATCTTTCATTTGTCCTGTGCTTATCTTGTTTGTACATAGTTGTTGGCATGTTGTCTCCTCTGTTAGACTGTGAAGTCCCTGAGCAGGCATTGGTTTTACTTTTCTTTATAGCCCCAGCACTTAACATAGTACCTGACACATAGTATGTGCTTAATAGATGCTAGTTGCCTGGTGACTGAGTTCCATTCTGAATGTCCCACTTTAAGCATAGAGAACATCTGAAGGGTGGCACCTAGGATTACATTTGGTGTGGAAACTGCCATGTGTAGAGTGGCTGAAGGAATTAAGAATGCTTACCCTAAAGAAGACTGGCCTTGAGGGAATTTGCAAAGAACTGTCATGTGGAAAAAGAACTGGATTTGTTTTGTATTGCTCTATATGGCAGATTGTATAAATGAAAAAAAAAAGCACTTATTCAATGCCAAGCACTATACTAAAAGCTAGAGATACAAACAGAAAGGCAAAAAAGGCCCCACTTCGGAGAAGTTCGTACTCTGACTGGAAGAAATAACACACAAAGGAGTGTTCAGCTGAAGGACAGAGGAAGAGGCCCCAGGTTTCTGTAGCAAAAGAGATAGCCAGGCCCAAGAGTCCAGTGGGTAGAACACAGGCAGGTAGGTATGTTGGCAGGTCAGATGTCAGTGTCAGGTGTGTAGAGGTGTTATTGCCAGGACAGATGTTAAGGTCCAGTGTTCCTCCATTTTACCAGAAGGTTGTAGTTGGCTATTACTTGGCAATATCATCTCTGGCAAAAAAACTCAACGTGCAGTTGTTCAAACAGTTTGTAGTGGCATTAATTAATGTTAAGGTGTCCATAAGGTTGGTGATTTTCAATATTTATTACCAATAATCATAACATTAAATATTTTATATATGAATAGTTGTAGTATTGGGCAGCTAGGTGGAACAGTGCATAGAATGACATGCTGGGAGTCAAGAAAGACCCAAGTTCAAATTTGGCCTCAGACACTTATTAGTTATATGACCCTGGGCAAGTCACTTAACCTTGTTTGACTTAGTTCCTCATCTGTGAAATAAGCTGGAGAAGGAGATGGCCAACCACTCCAATATCCTTGCCAAGGAAACCCCAAATGGGTCACGAAGAATCAGACAAAACTGAACAATAACAATACGTATATGAATAGTGCTTTAATATTTCAAAAGTCTTTTCGTATTTGTTCCCTCATTAATTCCACCAATGCTTTGTCTTCTTTCACTGAGATGAAAGATGTTTATATGCTCCATTTTATTTGAAGATTCTAGCAGAATATCTTAGGAAAGTAGAAAAAGGTACACATTTCTCTCCCCTTTCTGATTATAACAATGCTAGAGGTCATCTGGTCCATTGGTTTTTTAGAAACACTATAGTCCTGTGGGAACTCAGGTCTTCTTGACTTCTGCACTGGTGCTCTATCTACTGCACCACTAGCTGTGTGACCTTGGGCAAGTCACTTAACCCCAATTGCCTCATCCTGGGTCATCTCCAGTCATCCTGATGAATATCTGGTCACGGGATTCAGATGGCTCTGGAGGAGAAGTGAGGCTGGTCACTTGCACAGCCCTCCCTCACCCAAAAGTCAAGTCCCAGTCGTATCATCATTTCTCTGATGGCATGGTCTTCTTCAGCAATGAAAGATGAACACACACAGTCCTGTGGGAAGTGTGCCAAACTTACTTGGGACTAGATTCCTCCTCTGCCTCTAGAAAGCTGTGGACACATCAGTTACCCTCTCTGGGCCTCATTTTCCCTCATTAAAATGTGGGGGTTGAATTAGAGGGCTTCTGAGATCCCTTCCAACTCTAAATCTGCAAAGGTGATGATGGCAGTCCTACTTTCTGTCTCTTTCAACCACCAATAAGCCCCCTCCCCCATCTTCAAACATGCTTCTTTGTCTTAAACCAGGGCTTCAGTTTTTAGGAGAAGGAAATAAGATCATAGAATTTAGAGAAAAAAGAGACTTTAAAGATGATGCCCTCCAACTTTTTTGTTTTTTAAATAGAAACTAATACCCAAATAATTTGACTTGCCTAAAGTCATATAGGTAGCAATAGACTAAATTTTAACTCAGGTTCCATAATGCTAAACCTCAAACTCTTTCCACCACTAAACATGTGAACTGAAATAATTTTTTTGCACTCCATCAGGATCCTCCTCTACCTCCTACATATGTACTACCTATTTACTATCTGACCTTTTAAGTAGAATAGGGAGAGTAAGGCAAAGTGAGAAAGGTAGGTATGATAGGTGGGTGCTCAGAAACACACACACGCACACATGAGTTATCCTTTTGCTCCTTCTGTTCTGAAAAAGTTGCATCCCCATGATTTAATCCTGTCAGGTTGCCACTTGGTCTAATTCACTAGGGATTTGTGACTAGCCAGAAAAATGTTCTGTAAAGCTTAACTTTAAAAATGACTTTCATCATCAGGTGGGCAGAAACAACGTATTGCAATTGCTCGTGCTCTGCTGAAGGTAAGCCCGAAACCATTTGGTTGCTCTGTAAAATTAGGGGAAATGTAAATGTAGTGGTTTATAGTTTGGAATATGGGTATGAAAATAAAAGGCAAGTATATAAAATAATTTCAAGGTTTTTGTCAGAGAATAGTAATAGTAATGGTGGTGGTGGTGGTGGCAGCAGTGGCGATGTCAGCGATGGCGGTGGCAGTAGTAGTAACAATAATAAAAGCTAGCATTTATAGAATAATAATACCTAACATTTATATAGCATTTATATGTGCCAGGTACTCTGTTAAGTGCCTTACAATTATTATCTCATTTATTCTTCATAGCAGCTGTGGGATATAGGTGCTATTGTTATCCCCATTTTACAAGTGAGGAAATGGAGGAAACAGAAATTTATATACTATTGGCTTTCTTTTATGTTATTATTTTTAATTAGATCATGTAGCCAGTTAAAATTTATTGTCTAAAATGGTATAAGGGCATTTGTCTAAACTTAATTTCTGCTATACTGCTTTCCAGTTTGCCCAGCTTTTATTATCAAATAATAGTTATTTCTTAGGTAATTTATGTTTTTAGATTTATGAAATACTGTATTCCTATCAGTTCTTGTCTAAAAGGGAAGTGAGAGTTTTTAATAATTATTTCCAGCTTTTCTTTTTATGGGATTATACTTGATATTACATAGTATGTACTACTTGGCGTTTTACCTGTCTCCTAATTAAATATTTCCTTTCTTTAGAATCCCAAAATTCTTCTACTAGACGAAGCAACCAGGTGAGGATAATTGAAAAACATATACATTCTAGCCTCAGCAAATGTTTTTAATTCTATAACACAAAGTGAAATGCCATTTTTTCCATCTTAATTATTTTATATGGTCCGTATTGCAAACTATACTACATTTAGAAAAAAATACTCAGGAAAGATGTAGTTTGTTGTTCTATTCCCCCTCAAACACTTGCTGATAATTCATTTATATATGATTTTTCTTCCTTATTTTTAATCACTGCAAAATAATGAGTTTTTATTTCTAAAGAGCTAGCACTTTCCTCCCAACTTTTTGCGGTAGGTAATATGTGTTAGCATCAGTTTTCAGATAGTTGAACTGAGAACTGGAGTGGTTTGCCCAAAATCACTCAGCTAAGTTTTAATTCAGTGGTTTTAACCCTGGTCTCCTGGATCAGTATTCCATGTCCTTTCCCTATTACATTGTACTGCAGAATGCTTTTATTTACCAGTCCTTTCAAGAAAGGTAAGGAGGTAGTCAAGACTATTTTTTTATTTATAACATGCTTCACTCAAAAACCATGAAGCAATTTTGGGTGTCACAAAAATTCAGCACTAGTGAAAGAGTAGTACTTCATAATAAATACCATATATAATATACACTGTCGCCTAAATTTTATGAATAACATTTTGCTCTCTTTGTCTTTTTTTCCCTCTGAAAGTGCACTGGATGCTGAAAATGAGTATCTTGTACAAGAAGCACTAGATCGATTAATGGAAGGAAGGACAGTATTGATTATTGCCCATCGTCTGTCTACCATTAAAAATGCTAATATGGTTGCTGTTCTTGATCAAGGAAAAATTACTGAATATGGAACACATGAAGAACTTCTTTCAAATCCAGATGGACTATATAAAAAATTAATGAAAAAGCAAAGCTTTATTTCAGGATAATGAAATGTACAATATGCCATAAATCTATGCCAGAGACTTTAAAACAAAGCCACAGACAGGGGAAAAAAAAGCTTGGAGGATAGGTATAAAATCTATAATTTAAGCTTCAAGTTATTTGAAATATATATTTTTGCAAAGTGTACAAAATACTGTTTTGAAACAACTGTGTTCAAAACCTTTTTATTCAGAGTTTTAATTATTATTGTAACTTTCTAAATGTCTAAATCACCAAAATTATTTTAAGGTTTTATATAATTTCTTTGTCTTGATATATACTAGAATATAGTGTGACATATCATTTTCTTTTGCCTCTTGTTATATACATTGGAAACATTGTCAAATGACAATTTTTAAAAGGGAAATTAAATTTAAAAGCCTGATTACTATAGGTCAGTTTAACATTCTGCTTGCTTCATGGCCCAGTTGCTTTCTTAAGACAGCTACATAAAGTAAGAATGCAGTCCTTTTAGAAACATTTTATTGATTCTCTTTCTTTCCTTTTTATACAACTGTTCACTCTTAGTGATTGCTCTTGGTCTTCGGTAGACTCCCTCCCTTGTAAGAATGTACACTTAAGCAAAACAAATCAATACATGGGCCATGACTAATAAAATGTGCCTCTTTTTTTTTTTTTTTAACCTATAATCTCCCCCTCCCCCCTTTTTTTTTACAAAGATGTTAAAGGCAGCCTTTGCAGAAGGCAGACTCCACTGTAATTCCTTTGAAGTTATGGAAGTATTTGTATTGATCAGAGTTTTGTTATCTTTCAATATTGTTTCCCTTTTTCATTACTGTGGTCATTGTATTAACTGTATGTGCTAAGCCTTGCTACATAGTTTTAAGAATTATATATAAAATTAGAAACTTAAAATGGGCAGACAGTAAGTTTCTTCTTTGGTTTGAAGGGTTTGTGAATTTATTTGGAAGACCATGGGGCAGAACTGAAGAGGTGATATTTGTTTTTAACAACTTTGTGCTATCCTGAGAGCTTCAAAATAGGAGAGACTCATTCTGTATATTTTTACTTAATATATGTATGTGTGAATATGAATGCTTCAGAAAATAAGAAACGAGCTGTCATCTAGCTACCAGTTCTCCACTTGATATCCTCCAATGAATTTTACTTACACATATGTTGAGGCCTTGGTGAATAACCTAAAAACTGGGTAATATCTCAGGAAAACCAAAATTTTCAACTTTGTATATATTCATTAAATTTCCTTGAATTTAAGGCCGAGAGAGTGAGATTTTCAATCTTGAAATATTTGGAGATCTTTTATTGTTAGTGTCTTTTGTTTTACAAGGCAAAAATAATTACAGTTAAAAACTAATTACTGTGTTGGATGTAAAACTTAAACCTATTTTTCTTTCATGCATAGAGATATCTTATATCTCAAAGTCCTAAAAACAAGTCCTGAAAACCATTGGACTTATTTTTCTTATCTGTACTATTAATTTTCATGTTGCCTCAAAACATATGCTTTTTATACTGATTTTAAGTTGGTGATAACTAGGAAGTGATTTTCTTTAAAGTGAAAGTTTTCCCATGTGCTATGTCTTCATGATTTTTCTGATTGCACTGGAAGGCTGCATCTGCGAGAGAGAGAGAGAGGAAGAAACAGAAGCATCAAATACTACATTTCATTTTCACATATGCAAATTTATTAATAAATTGCCATATATTCTGAATTGGCAAAAAAAAAACTATGTCTGTGACAATCACTTTAACAAGATTTACCTGTATTCTTTATTTTATATGTTACTACTTTGGTCCTGCAAAAGAAAAAAAAATTAAGCACAATTAAAAAGCTAATTTAAAAAACTAAATCTCCTTATGCCACAGAGATATTTCCAAATGTGATCACTGTATTTTCTAGTATTGCCCTATTCAGTTTTTTTCTGTGAACTTTTATATCATGGATTAAAATTTATAACTATTAATTAGTGTCATTTCTTATCTAAGTGGACATTGGGGCAGCAACTAGACATTCAGCTATGCAGATTTAAGCATAAAAACAAAAACAAACCTTGCAATATAAACTTGAAAAAAAATAAATAGCAATTTTTTTCAGTTTCCTGTCAGAAAAGCACTCCTCCTCTGGTACTTCATTGTGTAGATTATTATTTTTCCTTTAAAAACAGATTTTATTAATATCTTTTGTTTTCACAAATCATGTACAGTATCTTTCTAGATACCTGGAATAAATATGTAGGGTAATATGATTGCCATGACAGTAGATCCATTTACAGATTCTGACAACTTTTGAAGTCAGTAGTGTCAATTCTGAAAACAGATGACCAGAGTCGGAGGTTATGCACCATTTCTGACTGAAAAATAAAATACCAGAGAGTTTACAGAAGTAATGCCCCAACTGCTACCTCTGACAAACCAAGTAACCAAAGAGCCACAGCAGCTATGCTACCACTATTATCTCTGAAAATATCACGGAACTCACACAGGTTTTCACAACCACAGTTAACTCTGAAAAATAAAATAAGAACAAAAGCTAACAGTGGTCACGAGCAAAAAGCTTTCTTAGTTTCAATGGAGGAGGGAAACTAGACATGTTGGGGCCTCCTCTTGGAGGAGACCTGCTTTAGTGAGACCAAACCTTGATACATATAGCAGTGGCTATGCTGTGGGATGTAGCCGTGACAATGAGGCAAATTTTTTTTTTAATTTTAATTAATTTATTTTTAGTTTTCAACATTCATTTCCATAAGATTTTGAGTTCCAAATTTTCTCCCCATCTCTCCCCTCCCCTCACCCCAAAACACTGTGCATTCTGATAATCCCTTCCCCCAATTTGCCTTCCCTTTTATCACACCCCTCCCTTCCCTTATCCCTATCTTCTCTCTTTTCTTGTAGGGCAATATAGATTTCTATACCCCATTACCTGTATTTCTTATTTCCCAGTTGCATGCAAGAATAATTCTCAACATTTGTTCCTAAAACTTTGAATTCTAACTTCTCTCCCTTCCCCCCTCCCCACCCATGCCCACTGAGAAGGCAAGCAATTCAATATAGGCTATATATGTGTAGTTTTGCAAAATTAGTCATGTTGTGAAAGACTGACTATATTTCCCTTCATCCTATCCTGACCCCCATTTATTCTATTCTCTCTTTTGACCTTGTCTCTCCCTAAAGTGTTTACTTCTAATTATTCCCTCCTCCCATTTGTCCTCCCTTCTATCATCCCCCCCATGCCCCACTCATCCCTTTCTCCCCTACTTTCTTATAGTGTAAGACAAATTGTCATACCAAATTGAGTGTACATGTTATTCCCTCTTTAAGCCAAATGTGATGAGAGTGAGGTTCACTTTTTCCCTCTCACCTTCCCTTTCTTCCCCACCATTGAAAAAGCTTTCTCTTGCCTCTTTTATTAGAGATAATTTGCCATATTCCATGTCTCCCTTTCTCCTCCCAATATCCTCCTCTCTTACCCCTTAATTTTATTTTTAATGAGACAAGGTTCATTCATAAAAGAGCTTCATGACAGGAACATACTTCCTGCAGACCAAGCTCAGGGACCACCTGTGGCTGGTGCAGAAACAATTCTGAGATTTTGCTGTAGCAGAGTTCATCCAGAGGGTGAAAGAGCACCAAGGATTTTGGTTATGCCAAGCTCAAGGCACAACTTGCTTGCTGGGCCTTAGCTCTAGAAAACAGGGTGTCTCCTAATAGCAAAAAGAGACAGGTGGTCTTGGCATGGGGATCCTGACAACAATCAAACATTTATTAACCTACTACGTTCCAGGTACTTCACTACGAACTTCTGATGTAACTACAAAAAAGAGTGCCCCTGCCATCAAGGAATTTACAATCTAATGGGGGAAGACTGAACACACAAAAGAAAGCTGAAAGGGGTGGGGGTGGGGGAGGGAGTATGGTGGAGAAGCCAAAGAAGTCCAAAATGAGTGCAGCCAGATGGGAAATGTGATGTCAGTCCTGTTTCCCTCCTTAAACTGAAGAGTGAAGATAACTTGATTTGATGTACTTTTAATAGAATAATACATCTGGAAGAGGAAGGATTTATGGTTTAGCTATTCAAAATGAGTTGAGAAACTAATACAAGTGTCCCAGTCCTTGTTAAAATGGTCTACATAAGCTGAGTTGTTTTTAATTCTCCCGTTAATGAAAAGGTTTCCCATTAGTCAATCTGTACAATAAACTGGGTAGTCTATTAAACTACTTAAATTAAGTTATTAAGCCTTGACCCACAGTGTCAGACTCAGCTCTGGCCTCTGAACACATACTTCCCCATCTTTCGGCCTCCTGGCTGGGATAGCAGATCAGAACAAATCAGCTGTCCCCAAAGTAAGCTCCAGTGGCTCTTTATTACCTCTAAGATGAAATACAAAATCCTTAGGCTTTTAAAGCCTTTCACAACCTTGTCCCTTCCTACCTTTCCAATCTTCTTCCACCATACACTTCTACAGTCCAGTGGCACCAGTCTGTGCTGTTTTGTGCATGAGAACCCTCCATTTCTCAGCTCTTCATTTTTGCCAGTTGTTCCCCATGCCTACGAAGCTCTCCCTCCTTACCTTGCCCTCCTGACTTCTTTCAAGTCTCAGCTAAAATCACACTTTATGTAAGAAGCTTTTCCTGGTCCTACTTAAGGCTGGTATCTTCCCTCTGGGATTGTCTCTAATTCATTCTGTATATATGAACATTGCTATTTCTTGTCTCCCCCATTAGAAGGTGAGTTCTTTGAGGATACGGACTGTTTATGCTTTTTTCTTTATATCCTCAGAACTTGCCTGGCAAACAGAAAGTGCTTAAAAAAATGTTGGTTGGCTATCAAACCAGGGATTGAGGCAGAGCTGTCATTGCTCACTGGGAAAAACATAATAAGTCTATTGTTTTATTGCTACCAACCTTTCTCTTCTCTAAATCTCTTTAAGAAGGCTACCTAGGCAAAAATTTCTCTGAAAGCTCTCTCTTTTCATTGCCAGCCACCTCAACTTTCTCTCTTCCCTGTCCCTTTCCCACTCAACCTTCCCCTTCCATTTTGCTCTCCAGAATCCCATTCTTGTAGATTTACCTTAAACCCTAGAAGCTTGGCTTCTCCCCAAAGATATTATCTCTGGCTACCATTTTCCAATCCTGATCACAGCTTATTTCATGCCTCCTTCCCTCCTAACACCCCTCTAATCCTGGAATAAAGCTCCTCCATAGCTACTTTTAGACTATGATGCCATGGCCCAGCAACCTCTTATACTTCGCTCCTTTGAACTACACAGCTCCAGCCAGATCCTTGTTAATCTCCAGGCACGTAGGGCCAGTATACCCCCTTCACTCTAGCTTTTCCTCATACTTGTGGACTTCAATATACATCTGATGTCTCCTCCAACACCTTGTCCTTTTTGTTAATTAATTCTAACTACCATGACCTAGTGCCTTCACGATGTCTTGATCTCACACAGGGATGGTCATACCCTTGATCTCTCCATCACCACCTCTAACTATTCAAACTCTATGATCCCAAACTCTGAAAATTCTCTTAAACTATAGATTTTTAAAAATTTAACTTTCATTGCTGTACTTTGTTTTTACATTGCTTTCATTTTTAGATATTTCCTTTCCTCTTCTATCTAGCAACTCATCCCTTGTAACAAAGAATTAAAAAAAAGAGAGGGAGAGAAAGCAGTCCAACAAGATTAACTAACAGCATATGCAATGTTCTGCATACATAGACCCCCTCATTCATCTTCATTTTTCAAAAAAATCTCTTCTTTAGGGTTATACTTGCACAAAGTTCAACGTCTTTTGTTGTGCTCCTTATTTATATTTTTGTACTCATTGTGTATGTTTTCCTAGTTCTCCTTACTTTGTTCTGATCAGTCATGTAAGTCTTCCAGTGCTTCTCTTAATTTTTCATATTCATCCCTTCTTATGGCACATTAATATTGCCTTATTTTCATATGCCACACAATTTATCTAGCCATTTCCCAATGGGTGGGTATTTACTTTATTTCCTGTTCTTTGCTATATCACAAAAAGTGCTGTTAGGAACATTCTGGTCCATGTGGAACCTTTCTGTCTTGCCATAAATGTCTAGCAGTGGGATCTCTGAATTAAAAAACAAGATGATAACCTCTCCTATTTCTTCTTTCACTTCACTCCTCAACCTATTATTTGTCCTCCTGCTTACCCCCAAGCACCTCACCCCTCCCTCCTCTCCTAATCCAGGCCACCATTGGCCTGGATTCATTTTCTTTATTATCTTGATGTTAAAGTTATTAATCCATTCAGCTTTCTACTATCCTTGAACCTCTTCCACATCACTGTTCATCCTTTTTCAGACTTCATTCTAGGGTTACCCCCATCCATATCCAATTCCTAACAGAGTACTATTGAACACCTTCGGAGATAATCACACAAACCTATAGACTGGATTCACTACAAATTTATGTTACATGTTATTCTCATTGCTGCACAGGAATCGAGTTACCTTTTGAGTGGGATAGGTTTAGTGAAGACTTCTCAGATTGTAATTCTTCTCCCAGGGGTGAAGTAAGACCTAGAGGCTCAAGGTTACAATATTTTTAGAATAGAATAGTTCCATATAAGGATATAAAACTGTGTAGTGTATTAGGGTCTTAATGATTGGATAAAACTTACATAATTCCTTGATGTCTTCATTTCAAAAGGGATTGGTTAGAGTTCGTGTCTAGAATGTAAGATCATATTCTCAGCTAATGAGGATAATGGTCAGTGGGGGAGGAGCGACTTGCGTTAGGGTCTGTATAAATCACTGCCTTTTCTTTGTGTTTGTCTTTCCTACTCCAGATGAACTGGTGTAGGATTGTCCCGATTCTCGAGAATCTAGTAAATAAACTTTCTGTCATCACTTGGAGAGGCCTCTGAGTAATTGATTTAAGTAGGGATCTGAGCCATCCCACACAGTTTGGGGGCACTCGTACCGGGATCTGTGGCTTTTCAGAGAGACAGCTGGCAGCTCAGTTCAAAGACTGGGCGCCTGTGGGGAGATTCCCCCATGGTCCTTGAAACGGGCTGCCGGGCCTCCCTCTCTGCAAAGTAACGACCTGAAGCAGAGAAACTCAGTGAGGACAGAAAGAACAGAGATAAGGACTCCAAAGACTCCGAAGCTGCAAAGTGTGTGAAAATGCCAACCGGTTGGTGTTGAAGTTTGCAGTTGAAGTTTGCAACTTGTACGCGTATACGACCCAGCGGTAAGCGCGGGGGAGAGTCTGGGGGTCAATTCATTGAGTCTTAGATAGACTTGGGGAGAAGGTGATGACTCCCAACCAAATTAGTGGACTGCAGGACCCCAGGGTGAAGGGCCCCCCCAAAAACGTTTGCCGGGTGACTGCTGGTGGGTGGGCGACCCCCATTTGAGAGCTGGCAGGAGAGCTAGCAAGGAAGCTAGCAGGAGAGCCAGCAAGAGAGCTAGCAGGGGAGCTAGCATAATTCGTTGAGTCTTAGACTTGGAGGTGTTGGTGACAACCCTCCTGCAAAATGAGACAGAAGCAGTCCAAGAATCGAGCTTCAGAGTGGAGTCAGGAAGAAATACCAGTAAATAGTCCCTTGGGAAACCGATTACAAAATTGGCATGAATTACCAAATTATAGAGAAAGGAATGTAGAAGAAGATGATTACGTATTGTTGTTTCATATGGGGTGAAAAGACATCGGAGGAGGAGGCACAATTTGGCCCAAATATGGTTCCTCCGAGGACTGGGTTTGCCAAAAATTTAAACCTATATGTACTATTCTATTCTGTTAAACGTTTTGTCTGTATATGTTGTGTTGGTATTTCTGTGTGAATGAAAGTCTGTGTGTCTCTGTTTTTATCTGATAAGGTTGTAAATTTAGCCAGCCAGCCAGCAGGAGCAGAAAGGCTGAGCTGAACTGTCCTTGAAATTCCTGTTACTCCCCTTCTTCAACCCCTCCAGATTAGTTTCAGAGGGGCGGAAGGACAAGGAGGGAGAGAAAGGAAAAAAAATATATTATTTTACTGTTCAGTTTATATGGTTGGTAACAGCAAGTAAAAGAATGTAGGAGAAGTGTCAGGTTAGGAGTAGAAAGAAATAAGTTATGTGCAGTTTCAAAGTGGCTTGAGGAAAAGGCAAGAGAATTTAAGTAGGTAGAGACGATGAGAGGAGCACGGGTACTGTGTAATCAGAAGACTTGAAAGAAGTACAAAAGGGAGGGAGGGAAATTATCTTTTTCCCTCAGACCTAAGAGGCATGCTAGCAACCATTTAACCATTTCCTGCCTCACCCAAAAGAAGATTTTAGTGTAATGGGAAATAACAGAAAGTTAATTGAATTCATTCTGGTCGTATTTGGAATTGTGAATAGGTGAAATGTGTCATTCTTAATTTAATGTTTAAGGTAGGTTAGAATTTATTAAAGTTTGGTGGAAGTACGCAGAAGATTAGAAAGTAAAAAAATCTCAAGTAAGCAACTCAAAGCTGAGAGTTTTGAATTTAGGTTTAATTAGATCAATATATTTGATGCCAGACAATGTATTTAAAGTAAAAAAAAAAAATGTTTAGGTTTTTCTTTTTCTTTGCAAAGTGGGAGGGCCAGAAGGGGGTGGCCTTGGGAATCCTGGCACAAATAAGAGGAGGGCAGAGACACCAAGTGGCATTTCTGCCAAAAATGTTAGATCCAGTAACAAAAGGATAGGTATTTGTTAGATGCAACATTAATCTAATGTAACTGTTACACAATTTTAAATTTTGTAATTTATTATATATAGATTGGGGTTTTAAAAAGATGTGATAGAAATTTGATAATTTGAAACATATTTGTTATATAAAAAAAGGAGTTGAATAGGTTAATGGCTTACTTTAAGTTTTAAGTAAACTTAAATAAGTTTAAATTTTTAGGTAATTCATCTAAATAGTGTATTAGAAATTGCATTGTTAAGTTAATTAATGAATTGGTTAAAAAAAGCTGTTATGAATTTTTTTGTAAGAGTTTCCTTGTTGTAGCATTCTTATTAAGAAAATGAGAATGCTTTAAAAATGTACATATGTGTGTGTGTGTGTATGTGTATGTGATTTTCAAGTCTGTTCCATCTGAGGATGTATTATGTTAAAAGTTTATTTCTGCTGTTGAAAAGGAAATTTTAGCTAAAATTGTTTTTGCCATGAATCAAGCATTTACTCTAAAGTTATGTTTGTAAAAGAAAGTTTATGGGCAAATGTGAAAAGGCTTTGGGTTTAGGTCTTTTCTTGTGATTTCTGTCAATTAGTTTCAAGGGGATTGTGATAAATTGTAAACTGTTCGTAAGAGAGGAAATATTTGTTGTATTAAGAAATACTTTGTAAAATCTTTTGTATGGGTTTTTGGAAGGCTTACGTATCCAATTTGTATTTGTAAGTTACAAAAGTAGGAAGAATTTAGTTTCTCTAATAGGATATGAAAATGCAATTGATGTCATCTGAAATTTATTGTTCGGGTTCATGGCTAAAACAATTTGTTATCACTTATGAAAATTATGTTTGCCATTTATAATTCTAATGTTAAAACCTAAAGCTGGTACACTGTGTGTATATGTGGGAAAAGAAGCAGTCCTCAGGCTAGTAACAAGTACAGCCCCAGCAGCTGAGGAAATTGTATATAGAACTTGCTTTGGTGAGAATTTGAAAATGTATAAGAAATGATCTTCAGTGATTGGCTCTTTAGGGCAAATTTAAGATCTAAGAGGTAAATAAAATCCCTGGGAACATTCTTTCTAAATCTAATGGGAATAAATAGATATTGTATCATTGTTCCATAGAACAAGATTGGGATTTAAAGTTAACTGTAATTGTATTTTATTTACAGAAGAATTCAGGGAAAGGAATCCCTTACAAAAAAAAAAGGGGTGGTGGTGGCCCCAGGTGGTCTGGGAGCTCCAGGAATGGTCTTGATGGGAGTGGCCAGTAAACTGAAGATTTGGACTGATAGAATTAAGAGTGGGAAGTAGAATAGACTTGGGCATAGTGATAAGAGTGGACCTTAGGAGAGCCGGTTCACGTGGAAAAAACCAAGGAGTTTTCAAGGTGAGGTTTTCCAGGGCCTTTAGACAAATGGGACTAAAACTCTTTTGGGGTAATGGACAAAGGTCCCAACTTGGAATGAGAGCTTTACATGTTACAAAATGATGTAAAAGCAATTAGTATTAAAACAATTAACTGAATTAATTACTGAGACTAAATCAGAGACATACTCAGTTTGGGGAAAAGAATTTCAGTCTAATTTTCTTAGAGGTAGTTAGCCTCTAGTAATATTTGGCATTGAAAGTTAAATGATTGTTTTGATTTGAATTCATTACATGAACATAAAAATTCAAATTAGTGTTTGAACTTATCACATGTGTAGCTCATTTTTTTAGACTGAGTAGGGTTAGAAAGGGATAAAGTAGTTTGGGAAACAGATATAAATCTATTAGAGCAATGACTTATGATTGTTATTCAATCAGGAACTAGAACATGTATAGAAAGGCATGTAAGCTACTTAAGACTTGCTTCAAAAGATGTTCCTTGGCCAATGTGAAATTAGTCATGTTTGAAACTGATTATTGGAGCTTGCTATTTTAAGATTTTTGTGAGACTATTAACTGACTGTTCTTCTGAGTCTAACTCCAGGTGTGGATAGCAAGAGAGGTGGTCTGAGCCACTGATCCATGATGCCAGTAAGCCTGTGAGATGCTGGTATGAACTGAAAAAAGGTGATCTCATGGGAAGGTCGGGAGAGCGGCTGTTCAGCCTGAGCTGAAGTAGGATTCTCCTCACTCAATTTCCCCACTGACACCTGGCAGACTTGAAGCCTGGCTGAACGCCAGTTGACAATCTACTCCTGCCTGGAATTGACATGAAGTGAGGGAGATGTTGTTTCCCTGCAATGTCCCTACTCTTAGTGGCAAATTCCTAAAATCAGAAGTTTTGTAAGTAATAATACCAGATCTATTAAATAATAGATTGTTGGTAGGGGAACATCTGAGGTTAAGTCTAAAATTAAGCTAATAGGTTTAGGACTTGAGACCAACAATAATAAGTTAGGGTCCTTTAGTTCTTAGTAATAGTGTGGAGATGATTAGGTCAAGGGCTTGTGAGACTAGCATGCATAGTTATTATTTTGTCTCAGTTGGTTAATGCTAAATGAAAAATGGTTTGTGGACTATATTGCAAATGCTTTAAAAGAAGCATCAAATGATCAGAAGTTGGAATTGTTTTATGATGTGATATGCACTGTGTTAAGAATGATTATTTATTGTATTTATATAAGTACTGGAGCCCAGTATTGACTCCTTAGTGAAATCTCATCTTCCTAATGAGGGAATGAATAATGACTTACTGTGAAATGTAGAAGCTGCATTTTAATGTGAATTTTATTTTTAAATGACAATTTGTCAAAGTTTCAATTTTGATTTTTGTAAGAATGATAGGAATGGTAATGTAAGATGGTATTAAGTTTAGTTCTGTAGGAGAGTGGACATCTGGATTTCTACAAGAAGATAAAGAAGATGCTGAGATGCTGTGCTGACAACTGTTTGAAGGAGCATCCAGATCAGAAAACTGCATAAGATGATATTTCTCCTCAGACTGCTGTATGAGATGGAACCTCTAAATGGACAGTTCATTAATTTAAATCTCTGTATCTGTACTTATGACAAGGGGACTGCCCCCTGTAATTTGCTAATGTGTCAGTCAACTTTGCTTCCTTCCCATATTCATATAAAAGGGAGACAGATGAAGGGAAGGATTCATAAGGGAAAGAATGTGAAGAGGTATTTATTGATTGGATTTAGGTGTGGAAACAGGAATAAATAAGAGGAGGGGAGGAATATGGGTAAGATTGAACCTTGAACTGTCTATTCCCCCATCCCAATTCAGAAAATGTTTAGCATGATTGGGAAGCCAGTAAACAAAATTATGGAAGGTTATTGCATTTAAAAATTTTAAAGTTGTTTACTGTCATTTATAATTATTACTATTAGTTATTAAACTCCCAAGCCTCATGCTTGGGAGACACACTTTGTCAGTATTAAAAGCTCCGTTTGAAGCATGTGTGAGAACACACAGAATTTGGAAAGGGATAGCCAATGAGGCATATATATAAATTCATTATAAGTTTTGTTATTTGGGGAACTATACTAGGATTATTATTGTTTGTTCTTAACAGGATTCTCTGTTCAGCAATTGTCCTAAGCCATTTACCACAACATCTAAACAGGACTCTTCTATTAAGATTGTGTGGACTTGACAAACCTTGGGAACAATGCAACCAAAATGTAATACCTTGGGAATGTCCCTTTTGGGCATGATCCTGCTCCCACTGCTGGGATATCAGGCCCCAGTTATCAACCCCCCCTCTTGAAAATAGTTTCCTGGACCTAATTCAGACCATTGTGGAAACCTTTGAGGTATCCGATTATTGGATTTGTGGGGGACCTCAGCGGTTAAGTCAATGGCCATGGGTAGCAGTACTGCTGAGTTCAGTCTGGATTTTAAGTAATAGATCTGTAGTACATGACAGAACAAGATTCTGGATAAGCCAAGAGAAACACCAATGGTTTTTGTCCGAATCAGTTCCGGGTGAACATTGTTTAAATTAAACAGGACCCGAATTGCAGGAGACATGGTTGGGAGAAAGTAATTGTAAGTGGACATTCACACAAAGACCAGAAACCCTGGCTCGTATTGATTGTGCCCAGTATGCAAACAGATGGGATCAGAACAGTATTACCTGCTCAGATGGTAGGGTGATTCCCTGTACCCATTTATTTTTCCCATCCTCTTCATAGGAGGAGAGAACAAAAGGGGAATATCACAGGAGTTGCGGGTATAAGTTTTACAACCCCTCTGATCCCAGAAAACAATGTGAAGGGGGTCACGACTATGACTATTTGTGGAGTTGCATATATATGAATAGTACTAAGAATAACACAGAATATAGAGAATGGGTATGGAAGCAGGAGAATGGAACACATAGGATGATGTTTGATACTTTCTGGAGTGTAATCAATAGAACTGGGGAGAATTATCAACATTGTATATGGAAGAGGAAACAACAACTATGGAAGTGCAAGTCAGAGATCCTGAAAGGGGGACCATTAGGCCCGGATGATGTGAAGTACTTTCTGGCTGTGGATTATAGAGTAAGACTGTTTCTAGAGGAAAATCCTGCTTTGAGAGGACATTATTGGATATGTGGACAGACAGCTTATACTCACCTTCTGCTAAACTGGAGAGGTGTTTGTTACATTGGATTGGTGAGACCTAAATTCTTTTTCTTGCCTGAATCAGGGAAACAGCATCTAGGAGTCCCTCTATATGATGATCTAGCCAAAAGGAAGAGGAACATTGACACCTCCCTCACTCAGACTGGAAATGCAAATGGGTGGGGTGACACTTGGCCTCCTGAGAGGATAATTAGAGAGTATGGGCCTGCAACTTGGGCTCAAGAAGGGAGTTGGGGTTATAGAACCCCTATATATCTATTAAATAGACTAATCAGACTCCAAGCAGTAGTTGAAATTATAACCAATCAAATAGCAAAGGCTTTGGACTTATTGGCTGATCAAGCCACACAAACTAGGGAAGCAGTACTGCAACATAGACTGATCTTAGATTATTTACTTGCAGAAGAAGGGGGAGTTTGTGGGAAATTCAATTTATCTATATGTTGCTTAAAAATTGATGATAATGGAAGGACAGAGAAAGATCACCAAGAATATCAGGAAAGTTGCCCGCGTTCTGGTACAAATTTGAAACTCCCTTTTCAATACGTCTTGGTGGTCCTGGTTTGAAGGGAGCTGGTGGGAAGAGATTACTGTGGTTTGGCCTCATAGCAATTAGTGGTATCATATTACTTCCTATTTGTTTACCTTGTTTGATTTCACTTATTACTAAAATAGTTAGAAATTCTCTCCTAAAACTTGCTAGAGTAGAAGAGAAGACCAAAGGAGCCATTTGGTTGATGACACTAAAGAAGGAAGGATGGGCATCTGTGGAGACAAAAGACAGGAATGACCCTGATTGGGATGAGGAGATTAATAGACAGTGTGAGATCATGTTACAGAACTTTGGTTGAAATATCTGTGAGAAGTCTTCAGGTTAATAAATAAGAGGAGGGATTGAGTGGGATAGTGAAGACTTCTCAGATTGTAATTCTTCTCCCAGGGGTGAAGTAAGACCTAGAGGCTCAAGGTTACAATATTTTTAGAATAGAATAGTTCCATATAAGGATGTAAAACTGTGTAGTGTATTAGGGTCTTAATGATTGGATAAAACTTACATAATTCCTCAATGTCTTCATTTCAAAAGGGATTGGTTAGAGTTCGTGTCTAGAATGTAAGATCATATTCTCAGCTAATGAGGATAATGGTCAGTGGGGGAGGAAGGACTTGCGTTAGGGTCTATATAAATCACTGCCTTTTCTTTGTTATTGTCTTTCCTACTCCAGATGAACTGGTGTAGGATTGTCCTGATTCTCGAGAATCTAGTAAATAAACTTTCTGTCATCACTTGGAGAGGCCTCTGAGTAATTGATTTAAGTAGGGACCTGAGCCATCCCACACACTTTTGTTCATTAATGGACCACTGAAATGCCCAGAGCAACCATTTCAAACTTCTTTTCCCCCTGAAACTACCCTCTACCACCTGCTTCTGCCCTAACCAGAGAACCTGACATATTATATTGCTGAAAAGACTAAAACCATCCCATTGTGAGTCCTTTCTTCTCAATTCTGCACCCCAAATGCCCTCAACTTCATCTCCCATTTTTTCCTTTTTTACTACAATATTTACAGGAAGCAATGTCCCTTTCCTAGCCAAGGCTAGAACCCTCTACTTGTGCCCTTGATTTTATTCCACCATTATCTTCTCCCATTTTCAATCACTATGCATTATCTTCTTAACTCTAAAAAAAATTCTTTATTTGACCTCATTAACCAATTAGAGAGCATTTATTAAACACTTACTGTGTGCCAGGCACTTTGTTAAGCGCAGGGATACACAGAAAGGCAAACGATATTCCCTGCCTTCAAGGCGTTTCCTGCAGAATGGAGACTATGTTCAAACAAGATAAACTAAGGAGAGAATCCACAGGATTTCAGGGTCAGGAAATGACGTGACAGCAGAGGTGCGGGGATGAGGGGACCTGCACCAGGGTGGTATAGGGCCAGGGGACAAAAGAGGTCACACCGAAGAGACCCAGGAAGAGTCTCGGCATTGCTAGAGGTCACTGATAACAGGCAGCGGTCTACACTAGGATCCTGGTCCTGTCTCCACAGCATCTCTCCATCCGCCTCGGAAAGACTGGGATAGTAACAGCCCGCGCTTACACGTAGCTTGAAGGTTTGCAGAGCGCTTTACTCGTTCAGGGCTTCTCCTGTTGTCTCTTTACCCTCACAACGCCGTGAGGAAGATGCTGGTCTTATCCCCACTTTATAGAGGAGGAAACTGAGGCAGAGGCTAAGCGACTTGTCCACGGCTACACTGCTTAAGTATCAGAGGCAGGATTCGAACTCGCATCTTCTGGTTCCAAGTTCAAAAATGAGGATTTGATGCCTTTTCCGTACACTGGCGGCTCGCGGGGCCTTTCTTGAACTCCACGCGCCGCTTGCTCTCGTGCTTCTCACAAATCTAAAGCCTGGAGTCCTTCATAGTGACCACACTAGTCTGGATTAGGCCAAAGGGGCGCACTTGAGGACCTAGAAAGCCACAGGCCGCAGGTTCCCTATCCCAACCCCACGCGGTAGCTTCAGGGTTTTTGTCTAAAACCCACCGAGTTCTTCAGCCTAGAAAACAAGCGTGACAGACCCAAGTTCCGGGACGAAGGAGGCGGGATTTCCGGTTCCACTTCCGATCTCACCCCCGTCAAACGCACGCGCCAGACCCAATCATGCAGCTGGAAAGCGCCGGCGGGTGAGGGCGTCGTGACGTCATCGCAACGCGCCTCGTTTTCAACCGGCCCGCGTTCCTTTCAGCTCCCGTGTTTGGGATCCCTACGGTTCCTCCCGTCTCGTCATGTTCCCTACTGCCTCCGCCTCCCCGCGGACCCCAGGAGCTGGGGTCCGCAGGGGCCCATTGGGGGGAACCACGCCGGTCTCCACGCCCCGCGCGGGGGGTAGGAAAGGCCTGACCCTGGGGTCCGCCGTGGGCTCGCCCGGGCTGTTCTCGCCGGTTAGCCGCCGCAGCTCCCTGAGTGCGCGGTAAGCGGATTCTTTTCTCCCCTCCCCCCCCTCCTTTACGTCAGCTGTTGCGTGGGTCGGGCCCGGACATCCCGAGGGGCCGCAGGGGCAGCCTCCCCGCGCGTTTGGGCTCGCGAACGGGCTGACCATCCACCTGGGGTGGGGCCTGTGTCCCAGTGGCCCTCGGCCTGGCCCTGCCCAGCGAGTGCTCGGGGCCCTGAACTGAAGCGTGCCATGGCAAGGGGACAGGAAAGTGCCCCTCCCCCTGTAAGCTTTCTCCCGCCCACCATCAGAGCAGCCCTGATCCTAACGATCCATGCTGGTTGAACTCTAAGGTTTACGAAGTGCTTTCCGCCCCAGACCCCAGCGAAGCCCGCTGTGCAAGGGGCCCCCTTTTACTGAGGCTCAGTCAGTCAGCTAGCACTGATCAGACCTCGGGAAGCATACACTGCGGGAGTGGGGGGGGGGGGTCCGTGTGTGCAGAGACAGCATGCCCGTAACTAAGTGCCCCCGAGACACCGAGACGGGGGAGGCTGAGTGGTGAGGGAGCCAGGCTGCAGGCACCGAGAGCTCGGAGGGTGGGAAGAGGCTGAAGAGGCCGGCGTCTCCGGTTCTTAGAGTTGGGAGGGGATGAGAACCCCCGCTGACCATGTCAAGGATGCAGATCCAAGACACTTTTTCTTAGGGTTTTTGTTTTGGTTGGTTTTCTTTCACAGCATGCCGTATGTTTTGCATGACCAGTGGTGTAAAGCCTCTGTCAAATTGCTTGCCTTCTCAGTGGGGGTAGGGGAGAATTTGAAACTCAGAATTTGAAAGGAAAAAAGAATGTTAAAATTGTTTTTACATGTAATTTGGAAAGCATGAAATATCAAATAAGATTTGAAGAACAAAAGTAAAGGAGTGGTTAGAGTTAGATACTTGGTGGTGCTGGCTTCTTCCTGTTTAGCTTTCATAACCAAAGCTTGAGGGGTGGGAGTGGAATCTATCTTTATCTTAGAAATTTCTTTTTTGAGCAGAATTTGCTACAGTGGTTTTCCTTCTTCTAGAAGTAGGAAGGCTGCAGATTGGTGCTTCTGTAGCTCTTTTGGGAAAAATTACTTTTATAGTTTCTATGGAAAAGAAACAAGCATTGTGAAGAAGTGACTTCATCTCTAATCCATCCAGTTTGGACAAAATGCTCTGCAAAATGTTTTTGTTGTGTTACTTGTTGCTTTAGTGAAAATTGGTAGTGAACAAGAACCATGTCTTCTTTAAGTTTCATTTTATTTGTTCTTCAGCTGCCCATGTTGAAATAACAACCCTTCGGATAACGTAAGGCCCCATAATAACAACAGCACAAAGAGCTTTACCTATCTCATTTGATTCTAATTACACTCCTGTGAGGAGGTAGGTGCTATTGTTAGCCTTATTTTACAGCTAGTAAGTATCTGAGGCACTACTGAATTGATGTTTTCCTAAGTCCAAGTCTAGCACTTTACCAAACACTGTCCCACCTAGCTACTTAAAACCGTATTATAGACTTTTCATGTTTCAGTGAGAGCACTGTGTACCTGGGAAAGATATTTGAACTTCATCGCAGGATCCTTGGAATAATACTATTTACTGTAAAACGTAAGGTTCCTGGGGACAATGATTTTTTTTAATCCTTTTATCTCTTATATTGTAGAGTGTTGTATCTGAAATAAATGCTCTGTAGATGTCGAAATGGAAAATTTACTGCATTTTGAATAAAAAATGAGAAGAAAATATTTCTTTCCACTTTACCATATTTACTGTAAAAAATAGTATGACAACAAAATTCTCTTGTATTAGATGCTAATTGATTCATTAGTTTTCTCATGTAGTTTTGAGTGATTCATTAGTTTTCCTATGTTTCTTTTCTCATAATTTTAGAGCTAGAAGGGATCATCTATTCCAGTCACATTTTACTGAGGCTTTGAGAGGTAAATTACTTGCCCAAGTCCAGATAGCTAGTTATTAGCAGAGCTGAAATTAGAATCTGGGCTTCTTAACTACCAGGAAGGTGCTTTTCCTATAATACCTCATTTTTCATTGTCCCCCTGCTTTTATTTTTTTTTTTGAGCTAAAATTATGTCAAAGTAAGTGGAGGAAATGAAATTATAAAACAAATGACAAGTTATATTATTTCATTTAGCGGAACACCCACAAGAATGGTACAGCACCAGTCTGTCAGTGAGACTATCAACTATGATGTGAAAACTTTTGGATCTTCTCTTCCTGTTAAAGTTATGGAAGCTCTAGCACTGGCTGAAGGTAGGTGATATTGGTTATTTTTCCGTTTTAGAAACTTTAAAAGCCTAAGCTAAGAATAAAGGATAAGAATTTATGATTTGCATCTATATGTATTTGACTCTGCTTTGAGGGATGTAACTAGTAACATCAATAACAAAATTAAACCTTAACCACTTTAACCTTTATTTAGCCAAAATCTAAACCAATATCAAAAGTTGACTAATAAGAATCATAATAGTTTCAACTCTGCAAAATAGGTCAATAAGATTTTGAAATGAAGGATATTAACTATTTCAGTAGAAACCAAGGAGAACATAGATATTAATGAAGTCTTTCCTAAAGTCTTATTGCCATAATCTTTGGATCACACACAGTGAAGTGAGAATCTGCTCACACACATTTGTTCTGTGATCTTTGACATATTTATACAAAGAAGATTCTTCCTTCAGAATGGGAAATCTGTAATAAATTCTATAGAAGAAAATTCCAAAAGGAATAGAAAAATATTCCATCTCTCTTCCCTGTCCTTTAATCATTCGTGACAATAGAGAGAATGTAGAAAAAGACAAAGTTCAAGGTTAGCCACATTGTCCATTTAAGAGATTCCTCTCTAAATTATGACCTTTCTGGTTTTCTTAACATTTCACCTTCCCACATACTCTCCACTGTGACACTGACCTCCTTGCTGTTCTTTGCAAATGATACTCTCTGCATTTTCACTGGCTGTCCTTATGCTTGGAACTTTTTTCCTCTTCTGCCTCCTGGTTTCTGTGTTTCTTAATCAAGTGTCAGCTAAAGTCCTGCCTTTCAGGAAAAGTGTTTCCCAGTCCTCCTTAATTCTATTGCCTTTTTTTTTTTTTAATTGTCTCCTACTCACCCTGTTTGTGCATAGCTGTTTGTCTGTTGCCTCTCCATTAGACAGTGAGTTCCTTGAGGACAGGGGCTGTTTTTTGTCTTTGAATTCTCAGCATTTAACACAGTGCTGAGCACATAGTGGGTATGTAAGAAATGCTTTCTAGAGACTTTTACTTGATTAACTGGTTTTTCCTAAATACTATAATATTTATACTTTAATTCACGTATACTATCACAGTGCACCTGGAGTTTCCTAGGATTTTTGTGAAGGATTTCAGCAGTAATTTTTAGGCATCAAAATTTCTACCATCATTCTACGTGAATTAAATATTTAAATAGTCTGTGCTAAGTACTGAAGATACAAGAAAAGGGGGTGAAAAATAGTTCTTGCCCTCAAGGATCTCACTGTCTAATGGGGGGGACAATATGCAAATAACTTTGTATAAATAAGATATGCAGGATAAATTGGAGATAATCTCAGGGAAGTCACTAAGATTACGAGGGACTGGGAAAAGCATTTTGTAGAAGGTACAATTTTAGGTGGGCCTTGGAGGTTAGAGAAACCAGGAGACAAATGAGGAGGGAGGGAATTCCAGGCATGGGTTACCTATCAGTGAAAGTGCTGGAATTGGGAGATGGAGTATCATGTGCAAGGGACAGTTAATCATTCAATAACCATTTATTAAGTACCTGCTATGTGCCAGGCAGTGTGCTAAACACTGAATATACAATGAGGCCAAAGTTACTGCATGCTAGGGTAGATAGAGGGGTATAAGGCATAAGAGGACTGAAAAGATAAGGAGCGAGCCAGGTTGTGAAGGGCTTTACATATTTGAAGATTAATTTGATAGCTGAGTGGAGCATGGACTGGAATGGGGAAAGACTCAAGGGAGGGAGACCAACAAGAAAGCTCTTTTGATAATCTAGGCATGAAGACACATATATACATGCATATGCACATACATACACATATATGGGTGTAATAGAGAGTGTGTACATGTATGTGAAAGTATGCATTAAACTAATTTTAACCAGTTATTCCACCTCAAAGCTAATTCTGACCTTGATCCCTTAGACCTTCAAAAATGCCAAGGAAAGAATGTTTTGAAGCTTGCAAGTTAGAATGAGTTTTCTTAATGAACTGTTGAACCAGTTCCTCATATTTGGCTCTGTTCAGTTATCCCAAATATCACCGTTCGCTCCAGGTTTAGGTTTGCTCTTCAGGGGTACATAACTAGTCACCTCCAATATGAAAGAAGTAAAACCCAATGTATTCTGTCAGTTTAAAGCACATCAGTTCCATGGCCCCATCATCAAAAGAGTGTGTGTTGTCTGCAGTCACCAGTGATTCCCATGTTTCCAGGTAGCCATGACCTCACCAGTGAGCATAGTATTTCCCTGGTACAGATGCCAGCCTCTCCATCTCTTCTCAGTATTAATAAATGAAACAGTGATAGGATTAGTCTTGTTAATCTTCAGGTATGGAGATCCAGGGAAGATGATGCTGAAACACTGGACTGTGTAGATTTGATTAGCATCCCTTTGGCTCCTCATGAAGAGTCCCCTTGAAGTGGCAGTTGATATTTCAAGAATTTAAGGAGTGTAGTCCTTGTGGAGTAGAGGGTTTTGATCTGTTCTACTTTTTTAAATTAAAATAAATTAAAATTGGTATCCATTCAAAGTATGAAAAAAATTCCAGGGCAAAAATATTGCCTAGTTCTAGTAAACATAGCATTGGATCATCCTGTTGGTGAATTTATCCCTGCCATCTGTTTTTTCTTTTCCTTCATCTGATTCACATGTCCTTTGATATCATTAACCTTTTTTACATGTAAAGGGAAAGAGATTCATATCAATAAAATTTCCATATATTAACAGATAGTTATTTTTTTCCTATAGGAAAGAGCTTGTGCATGACTGAAAGCAGTTTTTAGATGATCAAAGGTTTTACCATGCTATCTGTTACCACAGCAATAGAGTGACATCAGTACGCTAGTTGTTTTGCCAAAAGCGTGCTTGACATTCTGTTTAATGAAATCATTTTTTGAAGTTTCTGTTTTATATATAATATTAGATTGTGAAACATGTCAGTTTATTGAATATTTTAGCCTTACCACTCTCCACTTTTTAAAAAAAACAGATAAGGAAATAGATGCTTTTTAGAAGTCCTAACTGGAAGGTCTTTTTTCAAAGTAATTCACTCTGGGATTTTACATGGCTACTTAGATGTATTTTTAAAGATATATTGGACATAACTGATAGTAATTGAGTTATCCAAGGATATTTTCTCTTTTTAATTACTTTCATATTAGATTAAGTTACCTTTGGGTTAAATTAAGTCCTTTTACAATCTAGTGTGACTTTGTTGTAATGTTAATGAATTTTGCAATTTTGCTAGCTTCTCTTGTATTTTGAAGTCCTATTTTGAGGCTTGTCTTTTCTTTCTTAGCTGATGATCAGTTGACTGTCCATGTGGATGAAAGTGGATGGGCATGGCTGGTCTTCAAAGAAAGACTCATTATTTGGAGAATTGGTCAGTCACCGGTTGCTAAGGTAAGAGTTTTGTAAGGAAGAGACAAGTAATTAAATGTTTTTTCTAGTTGCTTAAAAACTGTTGACCAGAAATAAACAAAACTATTCGTTATGAATACTTTTATTACTACTTTATATGTATTCATTAGCTTTGTAAAGTAACTATATGATACTATATATGTGTACAGATAGGTTGGGAAATAACATGATGAATCATTTCTCCCTTTTTCCCTTTTAGAATTTCCAAGCATATTCTTGAGATTCATGTTTTGTTAATTGCCTGTTAATTTAATTGAATAAAGAAGCATAGAAATTTTTAGTGAATGTATTCCAGACTGAGGAAAATCTGGTCAAAACAGCACAAAAAATGGTCATGTCTAGTAGAATAAAGTGAAAAACATCCTTATATTTTTATGTGCTGGTAAGGAATGCTGAGATCAGGTCAAAAACAGTAGGCAATTAGGGAGTGATTGAAAGCCAATGCTGGGGGCAGGATGTCAGTGACCAAAGCCCAAGTCTGGCTGGGTACCAGTGGTATCAGAATTAGCGTGTAGAAAGTGGGGCAGGATAAACCATTGATAGCAGACTGGTTTAAGAGGGCTGGATGATTCCATTGTCTTTCAGCCAGAATTCTAAAGCCTTCTCATGTAAGAAGTAGAAAGAACCTATATACTGTACAATGCCTGATAAAATTTTTAAGGTAACTTAAAGCCATTCTAGTAGCAAAAGGAACATAAATATGTCTAAGTATAAAGGTAATCCTTAGCTCCTGACTTTCTGGCTATTGTAGTTCCTCGCAAATGTTACTCACAAGGCTTCACTCTTTTCTGCCTGCTGCTTTCAAAGTTGGATGACTTTTTTTTTGCCTTTTTCTTTTTATTTCTTTGTGAAAATCCCAAAAGTCCTGCACAGTTGGATAAACAGATAGACAAGGGTTGTATTCTTTTAAGACCCCTTTTCCTTTCAAAGACTGAGGGTGCTTCTACTTTTATAGGCTGTGCAGCCTACCCCAAAGGTTTAGCTTTCTCAGCCCACCCCCCTTCTGTTCCTTGGCTCTTTTCCCAGGGGGCTAACCTGTCCTTCTGTGCCCTTGAGGGTCAGTCTCGACCATCATGCTCCTGGAGTGTCTTAGGGGGTCTAAAGAATTTGAGGTGTGGTTGTCCAAGAATGGTCCTAGTTGGGCTGAGGCAGTCAGGACTTGGAGTTGTGGGGGCCCATTGATGATAGGGTTGAGGTTGGGAGGGCAGAAGATTTACCATCGCCCCCAGGTCAGCTCTGGGATAGGGGGAGATGACTTTGCTGAACCTCCCTGTTATTGCTGGTGAATCCCAAGAAGGCCCTTACCTTTAGCCCCATCACAGGAAGAGCTGGTATCATTTCCCTAAAATAACCCAACCCTAAAGGTATGTATGAAATGCTTCAGAGATGCCTCAGAGATCAAGCTTCTTGCCCGAAGGATGGGGGTGGGGAGGTGGTTAGACTGGGGGCCACGTTCAGCCTTGGGGGTTAGGGAGGGGACTAGGGAGACATACTGCAGTAGGGACTGAGTGACTGAGATTGGGGAGGGGGGTAGAATAGTTGTTGAGATGGCAGGATCCAGACAAACTGATAGACACTCAACTCCCATCTCCATCCACACAGAACTCCTTGGCTTTCAGCTGCCAACCCTACTTCCTGCACCTCATCTACAACCTCACCCCGCAACTGTCCTAGAAAACAAAGTACTGGAGGGGTCCTTGCCTTTATGGAAGGTGTGTGTGGGGAAGGCCCTAGGGTCTTTGGTCAAGCCAAACAGATACCCCCAATTTAGAAAGTGCATGGAGGAAATGAGGTCTGGGGACTCAAAAATGCAGGGGAGACACTGGTGCAGGACTGTTGCTGAAAGTGTGCTTTGGAATCATCAGTGGTCAGGGCCAGCCCCTAGCTTCTCCAAGTGTCACTCCACCGGCTACCTGTTTTAAGTTTTTATGTGCCTCTACCCCCAGCTCCACTGGGGATCCTGAGAAGACTAGCTAGTGCCTTCCTTCTCCTCTTCCTTTTCCAGGCAGGAGCCTGGGATTGGAATCCTAGAGTTCGGGAATGGAAAATCTTGGGGTTGACACAGTGTGGGCATGGGTGGATAGGGATATGGTCACTGGAACTTCATGATCCTCTTTGGTCTGGGGAGGGGAAGGTGGAAGCTGGGGTTTCCCAGGGACTGGGACCATTGACCTAGATTCAGGACCAAAGGCCACCATAGGTCATTGGTGGAGGGGCCTTGGTCATCTTGTCTAAACAAAAAAAAAAGTTAATTCAGTGCCCATGGACCCATCCTTCGGTGGCCGACTGTGGTCAGATTTTGGTGCACTCGCATTCCAGGCAGGACGGGGTCCAGACCGCTTTCTTCTCCCCTGAGCTGCGGTGGGCAGTGGGCACGGAGCTGGGAAGGGGCATGGGGCTGGATAGGGAGGCTCCTGCAGCACACAGCTCCCTGAGGTGCTGGGCCAGCTCCTAGTTGCGCTGTTACATCTCCATGTAGTTGAGCTGCAGCTGCTTCTGGTCATCAATGACCTTCTCCTCCAGCCACACTCGCTGCTCCTCAGCAAAGTCCCGCACCCCTGCCACTCCCGGGCATGCAACCAGCCCACCTCCCACTGCAGGCCCCTCAGCCACCTCTTGCTCCTTCTCCCACAGGCTCTCCTCTAGCTCCTGGATCACTGCATCCGGTGAAGGGGAGAAGGCTGGGAAAGAGCCCAGGCTCCCCCCAACCCCTGCCACGCAGCTGCTGCCACCACCCTCCCCAGAGCCCAGAGAGTTCAGCCTACCAAAGGATGGTGTGCTCTTGCTGGAGCCCTTCCCACTGTCTGAAGAGGAGAGCTCATGATAGCCAGGGCCCCCACTGTTGGGACTGCCTCTGCCCCTGTAGCTGGCTGTGCCAGTGTGGTTGATTTGACTGATGGAAGCACTCAGGGGTGCTAGGTGCTGGCTATAGTCTGAGCAGTACATAGACAGACAGGTCAGGGAGTTGTGGCCTGAGTTGGAGAATCTTCCACCCCCGCTACTACTTCCCCTCACAAACACCCCCCCCCCCCCCCCCCCCCCCCCCCCCCGTTGCTGCCTGTGGGGGTCATAGTTCATGCCTTGTCCAGCCTACCTCCCTTCAGGCCCCCCAGGCCTTTGCGCCCATCTGATGCCCCATTGCTTTGGGGCAGACACAGGTTTTGTATGGAATGGAAGTTCTTGGGCACAACTGTCTTGAAGGCTGACGGTCTCATCAGAGTCTCTGGTGCTGGTCCAGCTTGCCAGAGGTGGGCAAAATCTTTGGTGGGTGTCTGAGCTCCTGGTACTGGGGTGGGGCCTTGTCACTGCTGCTGTTGACTATGTTGCCACAGACATCTGTCCGGGCTCCTCTGACACCACCGCTGGCTCCAGCCTGCAGATCCGCATTGAGGCACAAGGAGTTGGCCAGGGCTTTGTCCTCAGAGGGGTATCTGACTGGGAGGTCCCCATTGCCAGAACCTGGCCTGCTTCCCCTTGGCCCAGGATAGCTCCCTTGGGCATCCCCACCTGTCTGCGTGCCCATGTTCTTCATGGCAAATTGTTGGGCATGGACCACACCACTGCCCACACTGCCCATGGTCACGAGGCGAGGGACTGTGGGGTGGGGCTCAGGTGGCCAAGGGGCAAAGACCAGGAGGGAGTTGTGGCCAGGGTCAGCACACATGGTCAGGTTTTTTAGTTGTGCCATGGCTGAGTGAATGCAGCACTAGAGTGTAGTTTTTTCATCTGGAGTTGATGGCCTTTCGGGTCTCCTCCAGCTCTCGTTCTATGACTCCATAATTCCTCAAGTATATGACCTTGAGAACAATTTCTGCCCTCAAGGCCAGGGTCTCTGCGCCTCTGCCTCCTGCTGGTGCTGCTGCAAGTGAACCCGAGAGCTGGAGGGTGGGCAGCTGCGGGGAGCGGCCTGTGGGCTCTGTCGCCTCTGCCTCTGCCCAGCTCGGCTCATGTTAGATGACTTCTTTGCTATCACTGAAATAATATTACTGGGCAGAGGGACTCACTAAACAAGTTGGGAAGAATTCTTGGTGTCTAGCTGGAAGATAGGAAAGAGACAACCAAAAGCATGAAATGAAGAATTAACTTTACATGCAAACAATCATTTTTAAAGGAAGAGGAAATAATTATAGTAGGCAAGCAATTGTTAATAGTAGCTGACATGCTTCAGTGATTTCTTTGAGCTCCTTTGTTTTAAAATAATAATAGCAAGATGAAAGTTTGATTTTTTTAAAAAATTATTTTGCAATTTAAACTACAAAGAATGAATGAAAAAGCGTTTATTAAACACTGCGTGCAAAGCTCTGTGTTAGGTGCTGGGGATACAAACAGAAAAGTCAAACAGCCTTGCCCTCGAGAAGTTCGTGGTCTACTAGTAGTTGCAGCTCCAAATCTGATGGCAGGGCTCAGTAGTCCTTAGAAGGATGCAGTGGTGAAGCAGATGATAATGCGTCTTCCTTAGTGTCATTTTCATGAATAAAACCCTAGCAGTTTCTGATACGGAGTCATATGACAAAGCCAAGGACTGTGGGGAAAAACTTTCTTTTTCTGGGTCTTCAAGGAGGTATGACTGCTGAGGAAGTAAGGGCTGCAGTCAGAGTTGCCAGGGATGGCTGAGGGGACACTACTGGCCGTAGGTGAAGGGCCTGTTTTCTTTAGGGGTAAGGGGAAGTGGTGACAGTGTTTGACTCTCTTGGCACATGTGTAGTGTGGCAATTTAGAGCAGTGATCAGAGTTCAGAAGAGAAAGGAGAGAAGTCTCATGTACATTTCTGTTTGATCGGAGGAATTGTGTATTTTGGTACTCTCTTACAGTTACTGGTTTGCAAAGAGCTTCAGTTACCACCCAGTGATTTCCAGTGGAGTGCTGATTTGGTAGCCCTCTCCCACCCTGCAACCTATAAAGTCCATTCTATTCAGGTAAATAACGTAAGCCTTCATTAAATTAATCATACTTAAAGTGTTCCTCTAAAACACTGTTGGTAGAGTTCGGAGCAATTTGGAACTATGCCCAAAGGGCAGATCAAGTTGTGCGTACCCCTTGACCCAGCAGTGCCACTACTAGGTCTATATCCCAAAGACATAAAAAAAAGGAAAAAGGACCTATGTGTATAGAAATATTTATAGCAGTTCTTTTTGTCATGGCAAAGAATTGAAACTTGAAGGGATGCTCACCAGTTGGGGAATGCCTAAGCAAGTTGTGGTATATGATAGTAATGGAAGACTGTTGTGCTATAAGAAATGACGAGTTGGCTGATTTCAGAAGAACCTGGAAAGACTTACATGAACTGATGCAGAGTGAGCAGAACCAGGAGAACATTGTACAATAACAACAATATTATATGATGATCTCTGTGAACGAGTTAGCTTTTCTCAACTATACAGTGTTCCAAGACAATCCCAAAGGACTCATTATGAAAAATGCTGTTCACCTCCAGAAAAAGAACTGAGGAGTCTGAATACAGATTGAAGCATACTATTTTTCACTTTATTTTTTTCATGGGTTTGATTTTTGTTGTTGTTGTTATTGTTGGTCTGTTTCTTTTACAACATGACTACTAACATGGAAATATGTTTTACATTATTGTACATGTATGACCTCTATCAAATTGCTTACCATATTTTGGAGGGGAGAAAATTTGGAACTCAAAATTGAAAAAAAAATTGAATGTTAGAAATTATGTTTACATGTAATTGGGAAAAATGAAATATTATTTTAAAAAATAGCAGATTGTTCCTGACAACCTTCTAAGACTTAAGTTGAATTGATGGAAGGAATTTCCACACAGGGGCTTCTCTGCAAAGTCACATGAAACCACAAGTCTAACTCAAAAGCAAAAATATGTATGTGACTTTTATTTGACCTTTTTCAATATTCAAATTATAAACTAACATCTTTATCAGCATTTTTAAATCATTATATCATAAGTTTTCCTTTATATTATAATCACTAAGCGTATTGTAATATAATTTAATTTCAAGTCTGTGGCTGTAATGGTTGCCACCAGAGAAGGATCTGTTCGATACTGGCCCAGCCTTGTTCATGAAGACAGCTATGTAGAGACCTCTGTCGACTTTGGAAGTGTAGACAAGGTGTGGAGTTTTCTAACAGCTGTACAGGTATGGTGCATGTTTTTCTTGTGTCATAGAAGTATATGTGGGACATCTAGGATGTAGAAGTTGGATGGTTGAAAAATGGGACCAATGATCAGACCAGATAGGCCAGGAAAGCAGAAAAAAGAAAAGTAATGAGGTAGTCTGGGGAAAGGCTTACATCTTGGCCTGTCAGTATGGGGAGTGAATGCTGTAATAGAATTCTAATACATGAGAATAATATAACAGTCTGGGATTGTTTTAAGCAGCATTTTAGAGAAACAGGTTATTTTTATTAGGTGATTAGAAGTCACAGTATAAATTGTGAAGAATAGCTTTTCCTTATGATTAATGGACTTATCAATGTAATCATTAAATTTAATTATTTATTAAATTTATAATTGAACAATCTTTTTAAAAATAGAGATCATGGCTCTTGAGAAATTGGGGGCTTTTATACAGAAAATCTTTTTTTCTGCAAAATTTGTGTGGGCTTCCATGTAAAATTTTTTGACAAAAACAACAGGACTTTCATTTTTAATACTTTAAAATTAGTTTTAGGATGCATATGATTTTGCTTGTAGTGAGCATTCTTTTTGTTATTATTCATTTTCTTCAAAAGTTTCCGTGTTAGAAGTTATTTTGATTGCAGTTATTTTTCCTTAGGGTGGAAGTTTTATTTTGGCCTCTTCAAGGACCCAGTTAATTCGATTGATACCTGAGAACTTGGGCAAGATTCATCAACATGTACTTCCACAGGGTCAAGGCATGCTTTCAGGAATTGGTCGAAGAGTTTCTTCTCTTTTAGGAATTTTGTCTCCCAGCAGTGAGCACACAGTAAGTTTGAAAAATGAAGGTAAAAAGAAGAACGTGAACCTAATCAGTTTTCCACTTAAATCTAGTGTTCTGATGATTTAGTACATTTTTCTCTGTTATAGTAGTATAGTCTTATAAATCACTCAAGAAGTGCAACTCTGAATCCTCATCAAATAATGTTTATTAAGAATTCATCTGTATAGGCCATCAAAATAGCCAAATTGTCTATCTATCAGTATTTTGTATGACTTTAAAACCATGTACATTACATTATTCTTAAAAACAAAATTATTTTAATAAAAATATATTAAAGATAACTAGAATCTGTTACCTCTAACAGATCCTAATAATTATTAGCTAGATATTCATTTATTGCTCTAAGTATATTATATCCATAATATTTAAGTTACTGGTTAAAAGCCAAATTTCACATTACCAAGGTAAATCTATACAGTTCTGAATGCTGTAGTTTTTACAAGATTGTATCTCAGAAATGATGGTGCTGGAATTATAAAGGAAATAGCCAAAAACCATAACATATCTGGAGTTTGTGATAAAAATTGTATTTTTTATAACTTTAACTTAAGAATGATTTTTCTTCACCTATGCAGCTTTCCAGTGTCCTCTGGGACAAAGAGAAGGCAAGTTATTACACCCTTACAAGTTCAACCCTAAGCAAATGGGAAATAGACAATACTTCAGAAAGACAAGGCCAAAGTTGGGACATAAATAAAGCCCTTAAGGAAAACATCACAGATGCAATTTGGGTAAGGGATGAACTGTTTTCCTGTGGATTTTTTCAGCTTTATTTTTGTCACTTGCATTGCTTTTCTTTATTTTTTTTAAAAATGTTGTATTGATACCTTTTGATTTTACATAATCGTCACTTTTTTATATCTCAACACCCTTTACCTGCCAAGTACTGAATCTTCTCTTTGTAATAAAGAAAAAGAGTCAAAAATAAGTGATACATTGACTGTTTGGCAATGTGCATTCTCTACCAACAGTATCTTTCCCAAGAGGATGTTACCTCCAGTTATTTTAAAGAGTATATGAAAATTCTCAGGACAAAAGTAATTTTTCTCTTCATCTTTAAAGAGAATGTAGCACTTCCATAGAGCTCCTCACCAAGTAGCACTTCTCTACAAGAGAATGTAGAGTACACATAGAATGATGTTCAGCTAACACAGTTCTAGGAACTCTATGATCATTGACTAATCTGTTCATTTTTTAAAAATTTCGCTATATTCATTATTGTAATCCATCTCTTGCTCTAGGGGTCAGAAAGTAATTATGAAGAAATTAAAGGCGGTGTCAACATTGAGTATTTGGATTTGCAGCAGAACAGGTAAGCAATTAATTTTTTACAAGGAAGAAAGGATAGGAGTGCTTTATAAAGATCATTGGTACTATTGTAAAATGATAAGCGTTCTTTACCTTTGCCTTTCCACATGTTCCATATTTTATCTACCTGAGCGGTCTTTTTGATTACACATTTTGTGCATAGTTAATCTCTGAGTTATGAATGTCCAACTTTGTAAAAACATCTTGGTCACACCACATAGCAGAGACTACTCTTGTCTTCTGTCACTGGAGGTATTTGGAGCCGTCTTCTTGTTGCAACACTTCTTCAGTTTGCAAGCAGCCTCAGCAATGCTGTTCCCTGCTCCTGTCTCTTAGTGTGGAAGAGGAGGGGGGTAAATATAATTGCATTCCAAGGTGAAACTCCAAGTGACATTTCACACAGAAGTAATGCTCAGGTACTAACGTTCAAACAAACTGTCTTCTGTAGACAGATCTGGGGCTAGCTTTTTGGTAATGGTGTATTATAGGGAACATAGATTAGGATTTAGAATCAGAGAACCGGGGTTCAGATTCTAACACTCATTGTTTCACGGGTAAACTTCAAATTCTTTACTGTCTGTAAAACAAAGGGGTTAGGCTGTATGATCTCTAACATCCTTTCCAACTCTTGTTCTATGATTCTATGATGGTAACCACCATTTATAATATTGTTTCTATGGGAAATGTTGCCTGAATTCCAAATAGCTGATTTAAAAATCTATTTTTTAGAATATTAGTTAGAATATAAGTTTAGAATATAAGTTTTTCGTAAGGATTTTGTATAGTTTAGAAATAGCCTGTATTTTGTGTAATATAGAAAAATTTAGATTTCAGGTGTGACTTATAATTAATATGCATACTAAGATTTCATTGTTCTCAATGTATGCTTTAAAAGAATCTCATAGAACTTGTTTACTAGTGCAGTCAGGTAATTTTGTCAGGCATTTTACTCATTTCGATTCAGTGATGTTTTATAAAGGGTTCTCTTGCTTTTCTGTCTGTACCATTTTTCTTGGTGGAAAGTTACAAAATAAAAACATATATAGAAATAAAGGAATTAATATTCTATTTCGGATTACTGTTTATGGTGTTATATCATGATGTTCATACTCTGATATTCTAATAGATGTTCAGAGTGTTCTCTCCTTAAATTTTTTTCCATAGAAATACATCAATTTTTAGATATCATTGAAGATTGAGATATATCCTCTAAGTGAATTTTCCATAAATTAAATTTACCACTTTTAGTTAAAATTGTGTTTAGTTTAACCATTAGAATGATGGAGGCATCCTCTGAAATTTGAAGAAGGCTAATCTTAGGACAAATAAAGCAGTACTTCCCCTAGTAAGTTACAGACTTATGTAACTGCCTTAAAAACTGATAAAAAACAGACATTATAAAAGGATTCCCTATCAGATTCCTTTAGAACAGTCTTCTTGTATTGTTGTAGCTCCTGAAATGCTTAGCATATAGTTGTTCACATTATATAGTGGTCATTTATAATCAACAGTTTATTCATTTTGACCTCCCTACTTTTATTTTTTTTTTTTTGAATACTCTAGTGAAATAAGTAAAATATATAGGCATAAGTCAGTGATTGAAGTTGTTGTAGTATATGCGTTTTTGCATGCCTTCATTACTATGAATATTTAAGATATGTAGTTTTTGTGACTGACAGTTGTGTTTCTCTGATGTAAAATATTTTGAAAAATACTTGCATTTGTTTGCTCTTATATTTGAAGTCCATTTGAACTGGAATTAGTTTTCATAAAAAACTAGCCAGTTTCTTACTAGCTAGATAGATATATGAAGTATAGTAATTCTTTCCTTTTTCTTTTTTTTTTGGTATTAGCAATGGGAAGTTGCCTTTTTCTTTTCTTTTTTTCAAACATTGAATAGAAGTTTCAGTGATTGCAGTGGATGTTAGGGGTGAGAGGGCAAGAAATAGATTCTTTTGCTAGTTGAGGCAGTGTTGAAGCTGGAGAATCAGTGGCTTAAATTTGTGTAATTGATTAAAATAATAGCTTGTATTTCTGACTTAAGAGGTGTGAACATCTAAGTAAAGACTTCACAGATTTGAACAAATAATCAACATTGCTGTGTGTTCTCTTCCCTAGGTAGTAATAAATGAATTTGTAGGACTGATTAGGTACTCTATTGAGGGTCTTTTTCTCTTAATTAATAGTGATGGACTCGTGATTTTAGCATCAGCATGGCACCCAGGAGATAGTCCATGTCTCACATATTATTCTTTAATAACAGTAGAGGATACTGGCTACCAACTCTCTGGGGAAGTTACTGTCGAAGTTACTCAGTATAATCCACCTTTTCAGGTAAGGAATTTTATTTAAGTCATCAGCATGGAATTGCACAATTACATTGGTTTCGTTTTGAACTATGATAAGAATACTTTTGCACTTTAAAAATATTGAAAACATGTCTCTTGCTTTAGATCTGTATCTTTCCATATTACATAGTCATGTTGGAATTTCTGAGGTGATCTAGTCAAGCATTGAGGATGCAAAAAAAAAGGCAAAAACGAGCCCTTACTTTCTAGAATTTTGTGCTGTATTTGGACAGATAACATCTAAATAACTAGGTATGCAAAAACTATAGGCAGAGTAGATGCAAAGTCGTCTGAGAGGGGAAAGTACTTGAAGCTGGCAGGATGTGAAAGGACCTTTTACAGAAACTGAAGTTTAAGCTGAATATTGAAGCAAGCTGGGGAACCAAAGGTCAGATGTATGAGAGCAGAGCATTCTGGACATAGGAGGAAACAAGTATAAGACATGGAGATGGGAGATAGAGTATTGTGGTCATGGGGAAGAAAACATGCCATTGTGACTGGATAACGGAGTTTGTGGAGGGGCGTGGTATAAGAGAACTGGAGAGGTTGGGGAGAGCTTTAAATGCCAAGTAGAGACGTTTATATTTGATCTGAATGTTACAGAAAGCCGCTGCTGCTTTTCAGTGGGAGGAGCTGGGAGAGGGAAGAGAGTAAGAGCAGGGAGATGAATTAGAAGACAATTCCAGTGGTCTATGTGAGGGCTAATTAAGACTGGAGATAGAGTGGTGGCCATGAGTGAAGAAAGGAGAGGGATATGAGAAACGTTTTGGAGATAGAGTTGACAACACTTAACATCTGATTTAGTGTGGCAGGTGAAAGAGTGAAGAGTCAGGACGACTGAGGTTAAGAACTTAGGTGACTGGAAGGATGGTTATACCTTCTATAGAAATAGGTTAGGAAGAAGGGTAAGTTTTAGGGCAGGGGTTCTTAACCTAGGGTCTGTGAACTTGTTTTGTTTTTTAACTTGGATAACTACTTCAGTGTAAGTGGTTTCCTCTATGAATTTTTCATGTACTTAAACACATTATTTTGAGAAAGGCTCTCTAACAGACTGCTAGAGGGTTCCATGACACAAAAAGATAAAGAACTTCTGGTTTAGGGAGAAGACGAGTTCTATTTTGAACATATTCAGTTTGAGATGTTCATTAATCATTTAGGTGGAGAAGTCCAGGAGTCACTTGGTGATGCAGGCCTGGAGTTAAGGTGAGAAAGCTAGGGGCTGAATATGTATATTTGTCATGTGTATAGAGATGACAGCCCAACCCTATGGAAGCTGATGAAATCACTAAGGGAGAGAGGTTAGAGACAAGAAAAGAGGAGCCGGGTTAGAGCTGTGAGGTACATTCTACCAGAGAGGCCAGAACAGGCATCATGAGAGGAGACTGAGAAGTGATCAGACAAGTAGGAGCAGAAGCAGATCTTTGTGAAAGTGTTGGTAGAAGCCATCAGTCAGAACTGTTAAAAGTTAAAATTTATCAGTATAAATTAAATTGTATACTATGATCTTTTCATTTAGTTTTTAAAAGACTTTCCTATGAAAATTGCTAAATATTGAAACATGGATTTTGGGAGACTTTTTCGGAATTTGAATTCTTATTCTAGAATCAATTCAATAAAATTCTAATATTTTAATACTTTTATGTAAAACTAGAAAGCAAAATAGCAATAACAATAGCTCATCTGATATTTTGATCATTCTTTGGATTATTGATTGATTAATAATCAACCCGGTTTTGTTTCTGATTCTGTCACTGACTTATTATATGAACATGGACAAGTTGCTTAGTTTTTCTGTGCCTCAGGTTTTTGGTCAGGGAAATAAGAATAAAAATGTCCTATGCTGATTTCAATTCTAAATTAAATCAGTAAATTAATTATTTTAAATTATATTAAATATTTTAAATTATCTTAGACTCGAAGTCAGGAAGATCTGCATTCAAATTTGGCTCCCTGCATTTACCCCTTTTGTGCCTCAATTTCCTCACCTGTAAATTGTGAAAATAGTGCCTGTAATTCCTATCTAGGAATTAGGCAGCTAGGTGGCTCAGTGATAAAGCACTGGACTTGGAGTCAGGAAGACTGTAGTTCAGATTCTGCCTCAGACACTTACTGCCCTGTAGCCCTAGGTCTGGCTTCACTTTTTTTCATCTGTAAATTGGGGATAATAATAACAACCTGCTTTAGAGGATTTTTGTTATCCTCAAGTGAGGTACTATTTGTAAAGCACAATATACATTCAGGTACTTAATGATTGTCAGGTATTATCTACTGACAGAATTAGTTTTTAGATTTTATGGTTATAAATGGTTTATTTTCCTATACACTTGTATATGGACTTATTTTTGAAGTTGTCTATGGCTCATGTGTTGTAAGTGGCCTTTTGACTTAAGTTTAAATTTTTAAATATTTTATTCTTGTATAAATTTGTATACAACATGAAATAGATAGTTAAGCACAAAAAAAGGTAATTTTCTTTTTCTCTTTCCTTTTTTTTGAATCTTAAATGAAATTATTCAGTCTGAAGAGCTGGTGATGTCTCGATTGTTGGTCCCTGATTTTTCAAACCAGGCTGCCTATCTCTATGGTGAAAATGCTGTCTTTGCCTGTTCCACGGGAACTGGAAGATGTTCTTTACCTCAGGAGAAAATTATCTTCAGTGCTCATGGTAAAGTAGTAATTACAGGAAGCATGGCTTATACTTTTTAGTCATCTTTACCGTTCTTTCACTTTATTCTCTAGTCTAATGGTTCTCCATATATAAAGTCATCAGAGGCTTACAAGAGACTTATCTGTACTTCCATAATGGACATCACTCTTTTACTGGGAGAGAAAAAGCCGTGGTAAAGTTTTCATTCTGTTAAGAGGAAGGAAATAATATTTTCCTCTGCAGTAGAGAAGCATATAGGAAAGAAACTGATAAATAAGAGAGGTAATCAAAGTCTGTTACAGTGGTCTGGTCATGGTGGATACTATGTAAACATTATTAAATTACTTTTGACAAGATGAAGAAAATTGGAAAGTAGAGTCCATAATTCTATATAATTCTACACATCCAATCTCCAAGACCCCCACTTTGCCATAAGGCACAGTATATCAATTTACCATCTTTTTTCTTACTATAGTAGTTTGATCATCTTTAAGAAGGAAGGACACAGAACCAGCTTTTTATCTCCATCATTATGACTTTTGGGAAGTGATGTTAGAGGTGATTTAATTTAAACCCTTAATTTCTCAGAGGAGTAAATTGAAGTCCTATTGAAGTTAAGAAACTTGGATAAAATCATACAACAGAACTAATTGATAAAAAGATCCAGAAGGAGAGCTGGGACTTCTTGATTGGAGGTTTTCCTCCAGGGCACTTTGTGTTGCACTGAATTGCCGCTTCTACTTTGAAAAACAATATTTATGCGGTGCTTTTAGCTTTACAACAATCCTCAGAAGTAATACCAATGTTATTTATTATGTTCATGTTAAAAATGAGCAAACCGAATTCATAGAAGTGACTAGCCCTGGCCACACTAATAATTGTCAGGAATCCAGATTTTAACTCAGCTATGTAGATTTTTTTTAATTAATTTTTTTAAAGGTCTCCTCTTGCTTAGATTGAAAATACAATGGTTACTTGTAGACCTGATCCCTCTAACGATTGGGCTGGAAGCGTTGACTTGCTTTATTTCAGACCTGCACCGGTTTTCTTCTCCCTAGGCAGTGTGTTGATATAATACAGTCACCCAGTTGGCTTAGTGTACTGTAACTCACAACTCTCAAACTCAAGAGATTGACTGCCCTCAGCCTCCCAAGTTAGCAGGAATTCTGGGTGTGGGTCCAGAAGAATCCTTGCTAATTCTCAGTCCATCTCCTTTTCCCACTCATTGCCTCAAAGGTCTTGAGTATTAGTTTGCAGAAATACTAAAGAGGCAAAAAGTAAGTTTTGAATTGTAATTATCTTTAAAAGTTTTTAATACCATGCATTTATGTTTAGTCCTTAATATCATGTGTGATTGATTAGATCATGGTTGGCAGGTAAAGATTTATTTGTAATTAAGAAAATTTCTTAACCACAAAATATTTTGTGAAAAATATTTCATTTCTGTTAGGGATATTTATCATTGTATCTTTTTTTTCTTTTAGGAGATAGTATTTTAGGAGCTGGTTCCTGTGCTGGTCTTCCAGTTTTTTTCTCCAGGAACAGTGGACTAGTGGCAATTGTTTCTAGGGAAAATGTTTCAGTATTACCAGAAGACCTTGAAGATTCCTTGGCATCTTCAGTTGCTGGACCAAACAATGAGGTATTATGTAGTCCCTCAAGTTAATTGTTAATATTATATGAAAAGACTAAAAATAATCAGTACTCCTTGATTGGGACAGTGTAAAATGAGACTCTTGACTTTCTAGTTTGGGCACCAGGATCCTCTGTAGCCTAAGATCACATCTGTTTGCCTCTTATATCACATTATTGATTGATTTTGTATTTGTAGTCCACTAGAACTTAGTACACAGAGCGCTGGTGTCAAACTCAAGTAGAAATAGAGGCCACTCAACTGTCCAAGGATCTTGCCACATGGTGACTTTACTTTTAAAATATAACATCTACATTTTACCATGTTTTTATTTTGTTAAATATTTCCCAGCTACATTTTAATTTGGTTTGGGTTATACCCTGGAGTGTTACCAACTAGAAGCCACATATTTAACACCTTTGACCTAGAGGATAAAATCATAACTTTTAAGTTTGATATTTTAAAAAAATTTTATTTTTAATTTATGGAATAAAACACGCATTTCCATAACATAGTATAATAAAAACAGCGATTCCACATGAATCTGCAAATATATTATTTGCAACTCACTATTCATTTTAGATATATAATAAGATTATCATGTAAATTTCCTTCCTCTCCCCCCAGCCTAGAGATCACTACCATTTGACACAAATCGGGGGGTGGGATGTCTGTGTCTGTAAATTGTTTTATACTTACTTATATTTATCTATTCTTTCTCTGGGTGGAGATAAGCATCTTTCTTCATATGTCCTTTATTGTTAATTTGGGCGTTTATAGTAGAATGACTTCTTTGCTCAAAGTTGTTCTTAAAACAATATTGCTGTTACTGTATACAATATTCTCTTGGTTCAGCTCATTTCATTCTTTATTATTTCTTACAAGTCTTTCTATGGTTTTCTAAGATCATTGAGCTCATCATTTTTTTGTAGTACAGTAGTATTGCATCACAATCATATACCGCAACTTGTTTAGCCCTTCCCCAATGTGGTGGACATCCCTGCAATGTCTAATTTTTTGCCACTACAAAGAGAGCTGCTGTAAACATTTTAGAATGTAAAGGTTCTTTTCCTTTTTCCCTAATCATCTTTGGAAATAGACCTAGTAGTGATATTTCTGGGTCAAAGGGTATAAGTAGTTTAATAACTCTTTGGCCATAATTCCAGATTGCTCCCCAAAATGGTTGCATCAGTTCAGTTCACAATTTCACCAACAATGAATTAGTGTACCAATTTTTCCAACAATTGTCACATTCCCCTTCAGTCTTTTAGCTGATCTGGTCTGTGTAAACTGCTATCTCGAGGTTTTAATTTGCATTTCTCTAATTATTGAAAAATGGTCAAAGGATGTGAACAGACAGTTTTCCAATGAAGAAATCAAAACAATTTACAGTCATATAAAAAAAAGTTTGATGTTTAAGATCCTACACAGCTTAGTTCCATCCTATCTTTCCAGCCTTATTCACATTTCTTTTCTTCATGTACTCTGTTCCAGCCAAACTAGCTATTCCCCGAACTTGGAATGCTGTGTCTTGTCTTCATGCCTTCACACCGACCATCCTCTGTGCCTAGAATAAGCAGAGGATCATAGATTTAAAGCTGGAAGGGATTGTGAGAAATCATCTAGTCTAATCATATTGTTTTATAGATGAGGCCCAGAGAAGTATATTGAGTTTCTCAAGATCACACAGAAAATGAATATCAAAGCTAGGATGTGAACATAAGTCTTTAATTTCCTCTTCTAAAATCTCACTTTTTTTTTTTACCGTGCCATGATGCCTTTTTGGAATGCCCTCCCTCCTCCTTTCTGCCTGTTTGAATTTTATATTTCATCTAAGATCAGTTTAGAATATGTTCTCTAATCCTCACCCCTGCTGAAAGTTTGTCTACTTAATTTTCTTAGAGTTCTATTTGTGATCTCTGCTTTTTCCCAGTACTCTTTTATCAGATATGTCCCCACTGGTAGGTTCAAGTCTTTTGAGAGTAGCAATTACCATTTTTATCTTTGTATCCCTGTTAACTAGCATAATTCCTAGCCTAAAGCAAGTTCTTAATAAATGATTATTGAATTAAATTAAAATTAGTATTGCTTAGTTTGCTTTTATAAATAACTCAAACTAAGAGGTATGTTCTACACATGTTAGGACAAAATAATTTTTTTGTGACTCTGTATTTAGTTATTTATTCCAACAACTTTAAATATTCTGGTGATTTCATCTCCAAAGTATAATTTGTTATTCCAGAGTCCAGTTTTTGAAAATACTGCAAAAATGGATGTCATAGCACAGGAAGACAAGACAAGATTGCTAAAAGCTGCTTTTCTCCAGTACTGCAGGTATGAAATATTTGTGAAGCATGATTGTAAGTCCAAGGATAAATTTTATTTCAATATATCATTTAAAAAAAAAAAAAGAAGCTTAGCATGTTGGAGAGACAGGATAGGGTGAAGAAGAAAATAATGAATTTGAAATTCAGAGAACCTGGATTGGCATCCTAGATCCACTACCTTGGGAGATCATTTGTGTGAACCTGGGAAAGTTTCATTTTAAAGTAGATGAATGCTGAGGTCTGTTCCACTTCAAGATCTTATGATCCTATGTAACAGTCAAACCCTCTAAGGGTAGGAGTTGGAGGTTTTGCTAATGATACTAAATTAATACTAAATTGTGAGCTTTGCAGTGTTGTGGGGAGTGGGAATGATCTATGCATATTTTAAAATCGGGCTTTATAAACACAACAGATTAGTGTACTTTGATATGAAACTGAAAAAACCTTAGTTTTCTTTTCTAGGACGAATATGAAGTAATGGTCTTCAGAGTATATTTGAAAAATTTTTTAGTGAATATGTTTGATTCTTGACTTTAATTCTGATTTTGTCCTAGTGAGGTATGTGACCTTGAGCAAATCTAACCTCTCACCTTAAATTTTGCTATTTATAAAACAAGAGAACTGGGCTAGATCAAGGGTTTCTTCCCAGTAGGTTAGGAACTACTGGATGTAATAGATCTGAGAACCTTTCTTTGTATTTCCCCAAGCCAATTATTATTATTTTATCTTGCCCCATGTGCCCCTTTCAGTGAATGAGGGGATTTTCAGGAGAGAAGGAGTATAGTAGTCAATTTTGTCCCATTCTTTGTGCTGGTCAGAGAGAGATTGTAGCGTTAATACATACCCATGTATGAAAGCATACCCTTGTGATTTCAAGGTTTCTAGAAAATGAAAAATAGTTCTTCCTTCTCCCGTTCTTCTCCCACCACCCCTTGCCCCCCAAAATTTGAGAATCCCTGGATTAGCATTCTAATGTACTTTCTAAAGTTCTCTTTTATATTTATCCTTTATACTATTTTCAGAGCTGTGTTGAATCCTCTGGTCAGTAGGGGGGGCAATGAGACAAGCCTTTTCTGTTTTAAAAGACCCGGCCCTTAAGCAGTGGTTTCTAGTTTTTCCTTCATCTGGCCATCCATATGTGTTGTAAAAATGTTGTGACTTCACTGTAAAAATTCTGGCAGGTTTTCAGTAGCCCAGGTCAGGATGGAAAGGGATCACAGAATTTCAGAGCTTAAGTGAACCTTAAAGATCTAAGTCCTCTTATTTTACAAATATAAGATCTTATAAGATCAGTCCTCTTATTTTACAAATGAGGAAACTTGAGGCCCAATGATTTTACCAAAAAACATAGAGCTAAATAGTGGCATAACTGGGACTGAAATCTAAACCTTCTAATTCTTAGTTGGGTGCTTTTCTGTTGGACCACACTGATAGTAATGTGGCAAGTCACTTCATAACAAATCCTGAGTTTTTTACTGGAGGCCCAAGAGTGCAACATTATCAGGAGCAGTGTATGTCCTATGATGACATAATATGACCCTAACTTATTAGTCTTTGCATTCTTTACAACGCTTAGTACACTAGTAATAGATACTTATTGTTGAATAAAGAACACTCCTTATGGCATGTCCATCCCTTTAGGTTTCACAGAATGCTATGGAATCTTGATGTTTGAATAAGAGAATAGGTTGGTTTAGACTTGTAACCTTTTGTGTAAGGAATTCTCCCAAATATTTCTTCCACAGAATGAAATTGACATTTTAATATACTTCTAATTAGCTGTTTTTCTTCTCTGTCACCATAGTAGCTTTTTGCGGTCAGGTTCTTTTTTATTTTTTTTGCTTGCTCATTTTTCCACTCTTTTTTGATTTGGAATTTATGACATTATTAGGCTTTGTTTCAGGTGTGAGGGGTGGAGGGACACTTTCTCAAGCTTCAGTCTTTTTCTTACTGTTGTTTCAGTGCAAGTTCTGGGGGTTTGGAAGTTTTTGGTACTTTCTAGGTGGTATGATCTATGACTCAGAAGTGAGGATAGGCCAAACAGAGTCTGGTCCTGCCCACCACCAGAGTGTAGTCTCTTTCTGACCAATTGCCAGGTCTCCTTACCATCTCTGGCTTGGTAGCCCTTGAAACTGCTGCTGTTTCTATTGCTACCACCTAGTCTTACCAGCAGTCTTTCATCCATGTGGGCTCCAGGACAGTCTCTACCCCTGTGTCATAGATCTCTCTTTCTGAATTCTTAAGTTGTCTTGGGTTGAAAGAATGTCTCACCTTTTGTTAGCTCTGCCACTCCCAAATTTGATTTGAGGTGTTACTTTAAAGTTGTTTGGAGTAGAATGTTGAGAGGACTCTGCTTGATTTCTTTTAAAGGTAAAATTGATATCATTGCTTGTTTAAATAGGTGAAAATGGAATTATTTCAATTGTACACTGTCTTTTTTTCATTATTAGTCTTCTTGTTTTTACCAATTCCAATCTTTGCAGTGACAATTCTGAACTATATACAGATAGCTGATTTTATGGATGATTCCTACTTCCTGTGTTTTTAAATATAATCTTATTCTTTTTTTTTGTGATGCTGTTTGTACGTCCCATAGCTAGCACATATCAACTAATTGCTTGAAAAAAATGTTCGTGATATAAAGACATGTGAGGCTTCTGTGTAATCTATACTGCTTTGGTCTCTCTTACATTTTTTTCCTGAGTCACGCAATTTCTTACCACCCTATCCTTTCCCCTCCTTTTTATTAAAGTCATCAAGTGTATAGATTTAATTTGGAAGGTGATAACAAGTTTTTCATAGAATTCTCTACTTCTCTATTTTTAACAGCTAATATTGGTGCATGGTGAGTTGTAATATTTTTCATGGTTTTTTTTTAAATTACTTATCAGTTCTACTTTGTGAGATTAATGACGTAACCAGTACTTATTAAGTATCTGTTATGTGCCAGGCACTGTACTAGATAGTTGGGATACAAAGAGAAAAATGAAGCAGTTCCTGTCCCTACAGCACTTAACGTTGTGTGGAACACACACACACACACACACACACACACACACACACACACACACACTCTCTCTCTCTCTCTCTCTCTCTCTCTCTCTCTCTCTCTCTCTCTCTCACCTTGGTTTACTAATTTAATTCGTTCCAAGATTCTGTTTGTCATGCGATTTGTTCATATTGCATAGTGAATTTTCCCATAGGAAATAATGTAACGTCGAATGATCAGTACCACATCCTCCAAAATATTCATATAAAAATAATTATTTATAATTTTAAGTAAGTTTTTTGTCCCTGATGCACCTGAAATACAGTAGCAATGCACTTTACCCTTGAGAAGAGTCATGGCTGGCATGAGGGAGATGAGAGGGAGGAGGAGGAGAGGGAAAGGCTATTGCTTGGAAGGAGCATCTCTTTCTGTGAGAACATCAGGGATTTTGGTGTCCAGAGTGTTCTCTCTTACACTGCTTTCACTAAAAGTAAGACTAACACTACCACTGCCTTCACTTATTTTTCGTTTTTTAGAATCACTTTCATGTTTTGACTCAGTTTTTTTTCTCTATGTTTGCTTTTGACTAGGAATCTATCTAAAGGCACTTGTTTTTGGCTTTTTAAAAAAATTAATTTGTTTTCAGTTTTCAGCAGTCACTTCCATAAGTTTTAAATTTTCTCCCCCTTCCTCCCAGAGATGGTGTACAGTCTTATATAGATTAAAAAAAAGAAACCATTGTCCTAGTTGAGTGTCATCCCATCACAAGTCGTTCAAGGCCAAACATGATGTTTGTACTGCGAATTTTTGTTTGTCCTGCAGGATGAATTTTGTGAAAAATTTTTCCTTGTCTAGCAAAGTATACATTAACCGGATTACTTGTAAAGTGAGGTTCTACTGTATATTATATACATACATACATACATACTCGTTAATATATATGATTCACTAAATCATGCACATTCAAAGTACCTTCTAAATATGAGGCAGATTTTTTATGGAGAAGAGCGCTAGAAGCTGTGAAGATCAGGAAAAGCTTCCTATAGAAAGTAGGGCTTGAGCAGAGTTTTGAAGGAAATCAGATATTTTAAGGGGGAAAGGAGTGCATTGTAGACGTGGGAGACACTGGAAAAGATAAAATTATGAGGGCATTGAAGGGTTAATAGATAAGCTAGCTGAAAGATAGAAAGATATTCAAGGTATGGAAAAATTCTCAGATTTTATTTATATCCCACAAAGCTTACTGTATGCCCATTCTCCCATCTATTAAAAAAATCTGAATATTTGTATACTTAGGAGGGTATTGGTAAGGAATAAGCAAGCTTTCATAAGCAGTATTCAACCATGGACTACATATTTTCATACTTTAATTATGTAGGCACCTATTGTATCCTCCTAGTAGAATGGGAACTCCTTAAGGACAAGCAAGGACTTTCATTTTCCTCTCTGTGTCCCTAGGGTCATGACTTCCACACCACTGTAAGGAGTCTGAGAAGGACTTTGTGGAGAATTTCGAATTTAAAAAATTAGCAATGGTAATGGCAAATGGGCCACAGAAGTCACATGAGCAGGGATTATAAAAATTTTATACCAAAGTTTAACCATTGTAAATATTTCACCACAGTAAGAATACCAGAAGATCCCCAGAACCTCTTTAGACAGCAAGTATTTGACCTATTTACCAAGCAGAGATGGCAGCCATAGGCAACACCAGTATAGAATATAAACTTGTTTGTAAAATTTTATGAATCAAGATAATGGACAGATGACTCATAAATCCAAGAATCAGTGGAGAGTAAAACTTAGAGAAATCATGTCTAGAAATTCAACTAAGCAAAGTTATTCACTAGGACTTTTTAGGATGGAAATGGATAGAGGACGATAAACAAAAGAAAAGTGAAAAATATCTGTAAAGATTACTATAGCACATTTTAAAAAAAATCATCGAGGGTGGTGGAACAAATCATATTTGGACTCTAATACCATAGTCCTGAATGTGCTTATGTAGATGATAAGAATTTCACTAAATAGAGCAATTGGACTGTCATACTGGAAGAGACACAATTATGAGAGCTTTGAGGGATAAATATGTAAGGTCATAGAAAGAGACATTCAGGGTATAGAAAAATTCTCAGACTTTATACCAAAGAAAGCTTACTATATGCCTGCTTTTCCATCTATTAAAAATCTTCCTGAGCATTATCTTTACTTAGGAGACTATTAATAAGGAGGATACAAGACTTCATAAACAATATTCAACCATGGACTACATTTTTACCATTTTTCAGTTGACTGAAAGATGAAGAGACTGTAAGATCTCATTGTATATATCGTTTCATGATTATGAAAAAGCATTTGATTCATGGAACAAAACACTTTTTTCCTATCCATATGTTAAAATCATTCATTATTTCATTCCTGAAATTCTAATCACAGTATTTTTTTCACCTTTTAAATTAGTATCTTTTAAAGGAGTTTATGTTCTATTTTATTTACCCAGAGAAAATGTTTATTTCTGCATTTTAGTCATGACTGTTTTTGAGAATTGGTACAATCAAAATAAGGTAAACTAAGGCACAAAGTTCTGAGCATGATCAATTTGTTAGTAAAGAGCAAATTTACCCACAGATAGGATCCCAGCAAAGCTAAGATCCCTGAGAGGGAGAATGGCTACCCTTTTTATACTCTTTAGGGAGGTGCAGAACCAAAAACAGGACTTCATAAGTGGAGAGTACATTATGATTGGTTTAAAGAGTTTGACATCATAGGTAGTGAAATCAGCATGATTACTTACAGAGCTGAGGCATAGGGGAATGAGAGGCTAACAACAATCCCCTCCTTCTCTCCTCTGACTAAGAAATGTTTATTGTTTGAATCCCCCTACAAAATTCTTTGGATAACAAACCCGACATTGTTGAAGGATAGCTTGGTGTTGTAAAAAGACTAAACCAGATTCCCTGGTGTCCACTTATATCCCTCAAGGACAATAGATTTCCTTGTGGCAAGAATAGAACGATGATTAGCAGAATTGAACTTCTAAACTTAGTTCATAGGCAAAGAAACAAATGCACCTAGAGCAATCATACAAAATGGGGCAGTAATATAGAACTGGCTCAGTTACAAAATAGAATCAATATTAAAATGATCCAAAATCAATTTAATTTGTTCAGAATTATTCACTTAATCAAATTGGGCATCTGTTAACTTGTTACATTTATTCCTTTAGTGAAAGAAATCTAAGGGGTGGTTATTTATGTACCTGTGTAATTTAAAACCTTCCAACTTTATTGCAGAAAAGATCTGGTTCATGCTCAAATCATGGTTGATGAACTGTTTTCATCTCATCCTGATTCGGATTCCGACATTCAGCTAGATAAAGCTGTGACCCAAATCAGTGTTGACTTGGTGGATGACTACCCAGCTTCTGATCCACGATGGGCTGAATCTGTCCCCGAGGGTAAGAAAATTAATAAGCTTTTAACATTGGTACTAATGTTATTCTCAGAAGGAGAAGAGGGTATTTTTAGTTTTCTTTTATAAAAAATGACAGTAATAATCACTATTATAGCAGTTTGTGAAATCACAATACATAGTAGTCCGTCACTGAGCATTTTTTAAGTCCTCTTTACTATGTGCCAGGCAAAATGTTAAGCCCTGAGTATACAAAGAAAAGCAAAGACAGTTCTTGCCCTTGAGGATCTCGAAGTCTGATTGGGGAGATAACATGCAAACAATTATGCACAAATAAACTATATATACAGGATAAATAGGACACAACCAACAGAGGGAAGTCACTAGAATTGGAATTGGGAAAGGCTTTCTTAGAAGATGGGATTTTGGCTGTAATTTCAGTGAAGCCAGGAAGCGTAAATGATGAGGGAGAATGTTCTAGAAATGGGGGACAACCAGTGAAAATGTCCAGAGCTGAGAGATAGTGTGTCTTGTTTGATGAATAACAAAAAGGCCAGTGTCGCTGGATATGTAATCATATTTTTATGTTATTTTTTTCTTTGAGTTGAAAGTTATATTTCCAGATGTGAAACCATCCTTCTACTTATAAATTCTGTTTCAACCCAATGGAGTTTTTTTAAAAAACATGTATTGTTATATTCTGTTTTCATATATTTTATTTAGTATTTTATATCAGTATAAATTAGTGCCGTTAGTCTGTGATTTTCTTTCTTAGCTTTGTTTTCAGTTTAGGGATCAAGGTCTTACTTTCCTGTGGAAGGAATTGGGTATTTTACCATCTCTTTCCATGTTTTGAATAAGCTATATTAATTTAGAGATTATTTGTAATGTAAAAGTTTGGTAGAATTTACTTCCGAATATTTGGACTACACTGGGCCTAGCAGTATCTTTTTTGCAGGTCAGTTCTAAAATCTACTAATTATGCTGTCTTGGGGAAATATATTTAGATCTTTTTTTTTCATTTCTTAAAGTATATTGTTGACTATAATTTTCAGATATTTGGCATATATGATCAGGAACTAAATGAATTTAATGTGATTATTTCAACTGACATAAGTCATATGTGTAATCGCAGAAGTGGCAACTCTTGGTATCAGACTCTCTGTACCCCTTGTTTGTTGTGAAAGCCTGCAGAGTTTGCATTGTAGTTTTATTTTTGAATAGTTTCCATTGCTAAAAGTTAGAAAATTGAATCCACATACTTGTTTCCCATTCTTTGTAGCTTTCAGCCTTTAAAATGCTATAAATGATTAAGCTTTTTTAGTGACATGATTATGCAGAAATATCAAAGGGAGGATCTCTCTTCAATAGCAATAGAATTGTTTAAAAAAATGGAATCAGAGTCCAAACAAAGTATTATTTCTGTCTCAAAAATGTTCCTTTACATTCTTGGATGATACCAATAGTTGTCTTTCTGTGTGCCTAATGCTTGATTTTTCCCTTGTCTTTTTTTTTTTATTAGCAGTAACATAAAGCTAGAACCCACTCAGTGTTCAAATTTTATCATTATGTTTTAACAGAAGCACCAGGATTCAGTAATACATCACTTATTATTCTTCATCAACTAGAAGACAAAATGAAAGCCCATTGTTTCCTTATGGATTTTATTCATCAAGTAAGAGTCTAAATTGTTGAGAACTTCAGGGGTCCAGGACCAAAACACTCCTGGAGACATGTGGGTTTCCCACATCTTTTTAAACAAAAGTTTTATTAATACTTTAACAAATCAACACCGTCATTTCCCAGTATCTTTCTTCCTCCTTCCCCTTCCCCTTCAGTAGAGCTGTGTCTTGTAACAAAGAAATACAGTTAAAACAAACTGACATATTGACTGTGTCTGACAGCATATACCTCTTTTAGCCCTTACATTCTGCCTTCATTGTACTGAGAACAGAGAGGTATATTTCATCGTAAGCCTGCTGGAGTCAGATCAGTAATTGCATTGATCTGAGTTCTAATGTCCTTTAATTTTCTCTCTCCGTCATTTTGGTCATTGTGTGTATAGTTCTCTTGGTTCTGCTTTTTTATTTCACTCAATGTCCTTTCATACAAGTCTTCCCAAGTTTCTGAGTTTTTCATATTGTTTCTTGGGGCATAATATTCTGTTACATTCAAATGCCAAATTTTATTTATCCATTCTTTCTAGTTTTTCGCTACTACAAAGAGTGCTACTATGAATAGTGTGTTTGTGTGTTTCTGCCCTTGATTTTCCTAGAGTATGTACTAGATATAGATAGATATAGATATAGATATAGATAAACTGTAGTAGAGAAATTATTGGAACAAAGCACTCGTAAACAGTGCCTGTCTTCTAGTTATATTGTCTTACTTTTTTTTAAACCGTTTTTGCCTACTTAACAGTCATGAGGTGTACTACAGCTTTCTTCCAGCACATTCAATGAAGACGATGGAAAATCCAGGCCCCTGAATGTATTTTATTGAGAGCACTACCATCGTGGGCATGATCTGTAATCATACATGAATAATATCCTACATTTTCTCTGTTTAAGAAGAAAAAATTCTGGAAATTTAGGGAGGAACTTTAACATAAAAATAAGTTTGAAATTTAGGTGGAGGAAGTAAAAAATGATTTAAGGAAGATATGACAAAGGCCATATTTATATAATGCTTTGAAGTTTACCAAATGTTCTCACAACAATCCTAATTGGTATGAATATTATTATTTTATGTATGAAGGACCAAGTTCAGAGAGATTTAACCACGTGACCTAGCTAATGAGTGGCAGAGGTAGCACTTAAACCAATTTCTCCATCTCCATTAAAAGAAGAAGTAACTTGTTTGGTCAAATTGCTGGAATTTTCTTAAGTATTGATTAGGAAGAATATTTACTGCTGGATGTAATTGTCCCACAGTCATTCATTAGCCTTTAAGAAATAGTAGTTGCCTTACAAAGGAAAAAACACTCAATTCATTAATATAGTTATAATGAGGTTTTTCCTTTTTTTTTTTTTATTCTATCATTAAAGGTCTGTTATGGGCTTTCTGTTCTGAATTTTACATTCTTTTAATTTTAAACTTAACTCTATTTCTTTACTCTTGGCAAGAGAACTTTAGTGCTATATTTACTGTACACATTATCCCCTTAACTTTCTGTCTTCTAAGCAGGAATTTTTAAGAATTTTACATGAAGATTTGCATCTATCTATGTCATGTTGTATTCTTTTTTCTTCTGTTACATTTTTTTTAATGTTATAAGTTGAAGTATCTAAGTATACTTTTTGTTTATTTTCATTAAATGGATGTACTGAATTAAATCTAAACTGAACCTGGAAATATAGTAACATAATAAATGTAGTAATATGATACAATTTATCTCCATTATGTGTCCAGAGTGAGTTTCACTTATAAGAATTGTTCAGTGCTATAATATAAAAAAAAACTTTTCATAAAAATAAGTATTTGGTAAATGCTATTTAGTTAAGGATATAACTGAAAATTTAGAACTGCCAAGTCATTTGCTACAAGGTGACAGTGTGAGAAGTCAAGGCAAGAAAGTAGGCCAAGAAGATCTGCAAGTTGTAGGAAAGGGTATGTCCTAAAAGAAATACTGAAGTGGTTCCTCAGATTTACTTTATCCTTGGACTTCTTTGATACTTTTGATAGATTGAGAATGAGAAACCTATAAAAGCTCCCTGACCTTGGCTGGAAAAGGGTCAGATAATATAAGAATCAAAGGTTTCTGAAACTTAATCCAGGTGAAAATTTACTTAGATTTTTAAAATATTACTATAAATTCTTTCTAAGCACATGGGGTCTATCTTTTTTCCAAGGTCGGCTTATTTGATCGTCTGGGCACTTCTCTATTAAGGGGGATGCCCATGGCAACACGGCTGTTGCTCTGTGAACATGCCGAAAAATTGTCGGCTGCGATTGTTCTCAAAAACCACCATTCTAGACTTTCTGACTTGGTGAATACTGCTATCTTAAATGCTTTAAACAAAAGGGAATGTGATGTCCCACCAAGTCTTACTCCTGCAGATGTCTTTTTTAGAGAGGTAAGATGTTCTCTTTTTTGGCATTTATCTATTTGGTAAAGCTATAACATGTGTATTTTATTATGTATGTAAATATATAATATAGCATATTACATGTTATATGTAATATATATGCTTTTTATATAAAATGCTTGTTACTTGAATAAATAAGAAGGAAGAGTTTGGGGAGAAAGATAATGAAATCTATTTTTTTACATGTTACATTTGAAATACCTATAAGACATCCAAATCAAGATGATAAAAGGGGGTTGGTGAGGCAGGGCTGGAGTTGAAGAGAGACACTCTTGTTGGAAATAGAATTCTAGTAGTCCTCTGCATAATAACAATTGAATGTGGAAGCTGATGAGATTAGTATGTGAGATAGAATAGAGGGGGTAGAGGAGCGGCTCCAGACAGGTCTTTGGGAGACGTGCTTGGGAAGTGGGCCGAGAAGAAGACTGAGAAGGAGGAGAACAGAGAGCATGCAGTGCCAAGGAAACCTAGAGAGGAGAAAATCCGGAAGGAGGTGATGAGCAAAGAGTGCAGAGAGGCCAGGAGAATGAAGAGCAATGAAAGACTTGACTTTAGTAATTAACTGTGGAGAAGACACTTCTAGTTGAATGACGAGGTTTGAAACAGGATTGCAGAGGATTTAGAAGCAAATGATAGAGGAGGAAATGGAGGCACCGAGCTGAAAGGGGAAAAGTGAAATAGGATGGATGCCAATAGGGATGAGTGAATTGAGGTATTTTTAAGGATGGAGGAACGTGGGGAAGGAGATTGAAGATTAGGGAAAGACTTTAAATGATAGTGGGGGACCGTCTTTTAGAAAAGACAGGACAGGATAGGATCAAGGATGCATGTAGAGAAGTTGTTCTTGGCAAGGAGAAGAGCCACCTTCATCCAAGATAGGATTGAAGAAGAGATAAAGAGAAAAGACACCTGAGTGATATAAAATGTTCTGCCTCATTTTTTGTGGTGAATTATGAGGCAAGTTCTGTGGCAGAGTTTGGAGGGAAGAATTACTATGAAAGCTTGTGGAGAGATGAAAAGATTAGGAATAGTTGCTGTGGAGAGTGGGGTAGTGAATTCGGTTAGGGAGCACTGGAATGATTGCCTTGCTGAAGGTAGAGCCAAATGAGATTACATAGCAAAGTTGAGGCAGCCCCGTTTGGTAAGGTTTCATGATTCCCTTCAGCTCTATTCAGTAACTCATGCATAGGAGCAAAGGAGACATAAAGTGGAAGTAATCTAAGGTTGGGCTTAGCAAGGTGTGATTGTGGGATCAGGGGATTGTGGGTCAGGGGATTTAAGAGTAGAAGTTAGCACACGTTTGTTCACCAAAGAGTTGAGATACGGAAGAGAGAGTAGTATGTGGTCAGTGCAAGGATGATAGCCTAGAAAAGAACTAGAAGTTGAGGGCATGGAGGTGAGGATGAAGAACAGGGTTAGGTGTTCATGAGGCTTGGGGAAAGAGGGAATATTTAGTGCCTGGAGTGTGTTAGGCTCTAAAATCTCCAGTATTTTATACATTGTGTAAGGTAGGTAAGTGGCATAGTAGTTAGAGTGCTGGAGTTGAAGCAGGAAGATCTGAGTTCAGGTCTTGTCTTAGGTACTTACTAGCTTGACTTTGAGCAAATCACTTAATCTCTCCCAGTTTTAGTTTCCTCACCTATAAAATTGGTGTATTAGCATTTACCTCACAGGATCATTGTGAAGGTCAAATGAAAGAGTATGTAAAGTACTTTGCAAAACTTAAAGCACTATAGATATGTTAGCTATTATTGTTATTTTAAATTGAATTTCTAATATAATTTCTTCTTGGTTTTTGTTAATTTTTTTAAACCATAGATGTGAGTTTTTTGATGTTGAGAACTCAGTGAGAAACTTCTACCAATATAGATTGGAAACTTCTTTGCAACTTACTTAAATATAGTGTTAAACATGTTGATGATTTTTATGAATTTACTTTTGTATCCTGGCACTTTGAATAATAATCTCGGTTTCTTCACTGATTATCTAGAGTTTTCTTAGTGAATTATCATGTAATCTGAAAATAGAGATAGTTTTATATTTGCTAACATTTTATCTTAATTTGTTAAATTTCCTTCTCTAATTTTTATAGATGCCAAACAATAATAGAGAGAAGTACCATCCTTACATTACCCCTGTTTTTACTGGGAAAACTTCCATTGCTTCTCCATTGCAAATCTATCTCTAGGTTTTAAATATGTTTTTGATCATGTTAAAGAAACATCTTTTCATGTCTGTGCTTTTTAGGGTGTTCAGCATAAATATATGCAATATTTTATCTCAATATTTTTCTGTATCTCTTGGCAAAAGGTGTACCTTAATGTTCATTGTAAGTCTTCTGTATTTGTTTTCACAGGTATCACAGATAGATACCATCTTTGAATGTTTGTTGGAACAAGAAGAACAAATCTTGAAGGATACCCCAATGGAATCTGTTGAATGGGCGCAGGTGGTGGTCAATGTGAACAACATCCTGAAGGTACCAAAATGTAGTGCAATACACTTACTTAAAGAACAAATGAAAAGTCTAGATTTCATTAAAGTAAAATATCAAACCAGGAAAGGTCTTTTGTAGAAGGTATGATTTGAGCTGAATCTTAAAAGGAAGCCAGGAGGCAGAGGTAAGGAAAAAGAGCATTTTGAGATTGGGGGATGATGAGTATGGAAAGAAGTGAAAAGGTTGGATCCCAGATATTCCATTCTGGTAATTGTTTGGGAATTTGTTGTTTTAGCCACATGTTCATTATGATGAGTTTTTTTTAAAAAAGTGATTAACTATGCATCAGTACTTCAAAAGATCTTTTATTTCCTTACTGTGTGAATCCTCTTTCCACAATGCAGATTATAACTCTTCCATATTATAGTAGATAGGTCCATACATTCCTTAGGTCAAGAAATCAGGTTGTCATCCTACTCAGACCTAGGGGCTTTCCCTCAAGACAGACAGTCTGGGTCAGTACTGGAAAGATTTTTTTTGGATTGTTAAGACTCTATTTTCCTGAATGTATACCCCACTGGCTTAACTTTTAAGAATACTGGGTACTTCCCCTCAAATTAAGCATCCTAGCAAGACTTTATTAGAGGAATAGTTATGAACCAGATAACACATATTTATTATCTACTACATAATGCTACCAATGAATCCTATGTTTGGGCTAAGTTTAGTTGTGGCGTTTTTCTTCTTGGCATATTAAAGTACTTAATTTGGGAAAGGAATGTCTGGAATTTTCTAACTTCTTAAAGGCTGATCTAGATTAAATATTTACGTTTATATTTCTAAGATTAAAGTCTAATATTCACTCTACTATTGCACTCTAGTTGCAGTCCTTGATAAAAAGGCATTAAATAGAATTGAAGACAGGATAAGTTCTCAAATTGGACCAGGTGTATATAGAGGAGATTCGTGCTGAGAGTGATTAAATTGTGAAGGCATCGAGGTATCCATTCTCAAGGTATCTGAAGGAGAGGAAAATAACAAAAGTGTAGGAAAAAGTATGTTATTTATTCCCCAGAAAAGGACAACTGAGACAACACCAATAGCTACCAACCAATATGCCTGCTTATGAGAGATTTTAAGAAGGAAGCAGGTAAATTTTCACAAGTGCTGTTTCATAGCAAGGGTTCTTAGCCTATTTTTGTGTCATAAACCCTTTTGGTAGTCTAGAGAAACCCTTGAACTCCTTTTCAGACTAATGTTTTTAAATTCATAAAATATATAGTGTTATAAAGGAAACCAGTTATATTGAGATAAAGATATAGTTTTCCCCTCACCTAAGTTTATGAAATCTGACCCAGGACAGATCCTTAGAGGTCCTTCAGTCCTAGGCCAAGAATCTCAGTTGCACAGCAATATTCTTTTCCATTTCAAAGTTATTAGAAAGATATATTCATGCTGTACTTATTGTTTGGTGATTATGAAAAAGCATTTGATTCAGTAGAGCATAATACTGCCTTTGAGGTTCTCTTTCAGCAAGATATCTAGTGTCCATACAGCAAAATCATGAGTCCTTAAAAAAATATAACTAAAAACAGCCCTTTTTAATGACTCTCTGGTCATAAATGTCAGGCAAGGCATGAAATAGGGAGATTTTTGCCTGTTACCTAGACGTAGAAAATCTAGAACATATCTAAGAGGAATTTCTCATGGATAGTGAGGTCCTCCAGATGTTCCTGACTGTGGATGATGTTGTACTATATTTAAATCAAACCCTGAAATATTAAAGAACCTACTGGAAAAGAACCGCAGCCACCCAAAATAAGTTTGGCCTGACCATACAAACAGGAAAGAGTGAGTAGATGAAAAATGTCTATTGCACAGATATACCATATGATTAAATGGACAACTGGAGGTAGCTAGGTAATGTAGGGCACCAAATTTGGAGTCAGGAAGAACTGAGTTTGATTCCTGCCTTAGCTACATCCTATCACTAATAGCTGACATTTATGTAACGCTTACCATGTGCCAGAAACTAGGCTAAGCAATTTATAATTATTATCTCATTTGATGCTCCCAACACCCCTGGGAGGTAGGTGCTGTCTCTTTACAGATGAGGAAGCTGAGGCAAACATTAAGTAACTTGATCAGGATCACGCAGCTAGTAAATAAGTGTCTTAGGCTGGATCTGAAATCTGGTCTTCCTGACTCCAGGCTTAGCGTTCTATCCACTGTGCTTCCTAACTGTCTTCACTTAGCTGTATGACTCCAGTCAAGCCATTTAACATCTTACCTAGTTTTCCTTCTGGCAGATGGGGCTATATTAGCACTTACCTCCAAGAATTGTTGTGAGGATCAAAAAAGAGCAAAAATATAAATAAATAAAACTTCTAGAATAAAACTAGGGGAAGAAAGCAGTCAGGCTTGCTTTCAAGAAATTGTAAAGTTCTTTGAAAGACCGTTGGCCTCTGGAATCAGGCTTAACTTTTAAAATGCAGTTCTCACCTTAAGTAAGTGGACTGTTCTGCACACCTCTGTGCAAAGTGATTTTTACATAATGCAAATTTGCCCCTACATCCATCCCCATTTCACTTCTTGTTGTCTGTTCTTTTGTTCTCGAAGAGGACCAGAGTATGGAGAAAGTGATGCCATGACTTGCAAGCAAATTGGATTTAAGTGAGAGAAGACTGTGCAGAGTCACCAGTCTTGCTGTCTTCTCTGGAGAGGTCTGGGTCCAGTAGTAAGATATAAATTAAGGCAACTGGAGATGGGCCCAGGTGCAGTGGGATACCTTGGCCTTTTTACTTTCCCAGGTCTCTGTTTAACAAAGACACACATAAAATTACATCTTCATGCATGTCATAAATTGTACTAAAATGCAGATATATTAAATACCATACCATGATAATAAACAGAATTGTGCAATGGAAGACAAAGCAAGCTTATGATAAAGCATGCATGGTATGGTATAAAGCATATATGATAAAATAAGTGTAAGTGTGCAGAGTGTTGCCCTTTCCCCACTCACTGCACCCAGCCTTTTTTACTGCTGGTTGGCTACATAACTTTTTTTTTATGATGCTATCGAGCTTTGTTTAAACAGTGGCTCTCTTTTCTCTCATATATCTGATGATAACAAGCAATATTTTCCTCAACTGATCTTTCATAGTTTTTTACCTAAAGTTGAATATGCATAATAAAAATTTGTGTAAAGTGAGAATTGTCTGTACCAGTATTATTTTATCACTGAGACATACAACACATTAATTTTGAAAGAATTGAAAATGAGTATCACATAGAGGGCAATGTGTGGGGTTTGAATAGGCTGTACCACGTAAGCAGTGAAGAATTTTGAACAATAGGAATAAAAGATGTCAATAAGACAGGAAGAAAAGATGAACTTGTCACATGATGAGAGTGAGCAATGCCACATAGGCAGTTTGATTACACCACTGGCATCCCAATGTCAAGAGAAAGTGAAGCAGGTTTCTGACATTTGGGGCAGATCATTTTTGATGAATTTATGTGAGGACGTGGGCAAGAGCACAGACTTGCTGCACGGACTTGACTGGCATGACTGACTTGCAATTGATGAGATCACATCAGTTTGAGAATATTCTGGCATATGCACGAAAGTGCGGTCTGTTTAATTTTTAATTAAATTTCCTTGTAAGGTGCTTATATTTCTAGTTTTATCTATTCTTTTAAAAAAATTGAAATTTACATAATGGAAATGTAAAATACAGGGAATTGTTTTCAAATACATAGATCTTAATAGACGTTAGTAGTACAGATTTTTTTCTGGTTCCACTTAAATTCAGAAATATTTTGAATTTCCATTTTCAGAAATAATTTCTTGTTTTCCCAGGATATGCTACAAGCAGCCAGTCAGTATCGCCAAAGTAGAAATACCTTATATAGAATGGAAGAACTCACAGAAAAAGAGCCTGAATATGTTCCTTGGACAGGTAAATTCTAAAAATTAGGCACAAAAATCTAGTTTTATTATTGCTTGTTAAAGCATTTTAGATCTAATGATTTATTGTATCCATGAGTTTGTATTTTTCCATAAGCTAGTTTTGTAAATAAAAATTCAAAATTCTGCTGCTCCCTCCCAGTACTTGCTTGCCAAGACTGGGACAGCATCATTGGCACTAAGTGTGAACAGAGAGCTCAGCTAGAGAGAACTGAAAAGCAAAGGAATTGGGGCAGGACATAGGTGACAAAGTGTAATATTTCACTAAGTCTGAGGAAGACAGTGTAGCATCCAACTGAGGCCAGTTGGAGCAAAGATCAAAACTGGGAGACCATAAATTTCCAAAGTGGGAGAATGCAGAGATGGCTTTGTTATCCAGCCCCAAGGGAAACCATCATCAAAGGAGAAGAATTCTGAAGGTGAGTAATAGGGAAAAATACGGGGAAAAGAATGAAATTGCCAAAGGTCTCAGTAGAAAGAAAACTTAAAGGTTTTAAGCATAGCCAGATAACAGGGAAAATATTAATAACAGGAGGGAATATGGCCTCCAGACCAGGTCAGAGTCCAGACGTCCATGATTAAATATTACAAGACAAAAGAAAATGAATTAACATCTCATTAGGGGAGGACCCTGTGGATTCCCAAGAGCATGTAACCCATCATGGTGTTCTTGAAATATTTAAAAAGGAAATAAGAGTTGTGAGAGCAGAATTTATGGCTCACGCAGCAGAAATTATTGGTTCAGTAGAAGAACTTGAATCTGTGGTGGCAAGTCTCACCAAAGAAACAAAAGAAAGAATAATTGATTAGGTATGGAGCTACACAGAAGTGAAGGATAGGCTAGAAGAAGAGGGAGAGAAAGCCATATCATTAAGAGAAATGGCATGTGCTTTTACTAATAAAATGTAACAGTCTTGAAGGAGGATATATTGGCTATTTAAGGATTATAGATCTCCAAGAAAAACACTACACATCAAAAAACCTGTATGCTGTAAGGCAAGAATGATGTAAGAAAACTGCCCAGAACTGCTGAACAAAGAAAAACAAAGTGCTGATAGAAATAATTCGCAGCTCACCTCTAGATATAGTTAGAATATAGGCCTTGAATAATGTTATTTGAAGCCTGCTTCTTCCAAAAGTGATAATAACTAAGTAATTTGAATTTTAGTTGAGTTTTTATACAATTATCTAACCACTTAATTTTTGTATCTGACGCTATTATTTTTTTTTCTCTTTGCTTTAAAGCAACCAGTGGCCCTGCTGGTGTACGAACTGCAATAGTGCGACAACATGGAATTGTTCTGAAGGTGGTTTATCCTCAAGTAGATACCAATCTGAGAAACATCCTGACTGAGCAGATTGTAGCACTAATTGATTCTTACCTGGATAGTTACGTTTCTCAACTTAAGTCTGTGGACAAACCCAGTGATCAAGAAAGATATAACAGTTTGGAAATGGAGTACATCCAGAAAAGAGCAGATATCTTGTCTCCTCTTCGTAAGTATTCGTGTCTATTTGGAGAAAGTACAGAGAAAATTACACATTTAGTAAAATTTCTTTGGTTTAATCATTTGCAGCTTAATGTGATTTCCTTAACTGAAATTAATCACAAAGCAACAGTAATTTATTTTCCAAATGTAATTGGAGTGATTGTATCTATCATGAATTTGTATAGCACATGAAATTAAGTTCAGTTACTAAGCTTCTCAATACTTAACATTTTAATTGTAAAATAGATTAAAGATGGATTTACACATAAAGTTTTTACAAAGTCGAAATCACTGAAAGTACTGAACTCACTTAAGTATTTCCCCTCAAATAGTGCAGTTATTATACTTTTCTCTCTAAGTTAACCTAGCTAGTTGCTTAATGCAATTTTTCTTCTACTTTTGGTTTCATAGTTTCTCTTGGACAGCACCAGTGGGCTGCCTCTTTAGCAGAGAAATACTGTGACTTTGATATCTTGGTTCAAATGTGTGAGCAAACTGATAACCAGACCAGACTACAGCGTTACATGACTCAGTTTGCTGATCAGGTAACATAGTTTAATATTTATGTGGAGAATCTTACAGCATAACCTCGACATTTTAAATCTAATATTTGGAAAGAAAATGAGTATAGCAGAAGTCATTAAGCTTCATGAACACTTACGGAACATAAGAAGCTACATACGCATAAGAGGATGCTTAGAGGGAAAGTTTAGAGACTGATTGTCTCCCATTTGACCATCTTCTTTAAGGCTTCCTCTTGTTAGCACTTCTAGTTATGTTTAATTGATTCATGGAACCTAACCAGTCTTGAGACACTGAAATTCTCAGTTACATAACAATGCTCAAGCCCCTAATATTAATACTTGGCACTTCATTTTAGAGACTCAGAGCTTGGTAGCTCATTAAAAGAAAGTGAATTGCTTTTTATCTTTTTCCCCCTTCCTAATGAGACCTCCCTATTCATCTTAAAACCTAATTACTTTCTACAAATTGTCTTCTAATTTGTTTAGCAAATTACAACTTCCGTAAAGAAGAAGAAAACTTTAAAAAATACATGTATACCCTGCTTTCAGAAAGCTCAACGTCATATTTAATATTTGCCCTCTTTACTCCTAAAAAGGGAGAATAATAGTAGTGGTTTACATTTGTGTGGTGCTTTAGACTTGATGTACGTTATCTCATTTGAACTTCATGAATTTGATGCTTAGAGCATCATTGGTTAATTGCTAGAAGGAATCTTCAAGATACAATCGAAAAGCCCAACCCTTTCATTTTATATTGAGAATGAAAGTGAGACCCAGAGAAGCTCAGGGACATGCCCAGGGTCATTCAGTAACAGATTTGAAGGTAGATCTTCTGCTCCAAATGATCTTTCCAGTGTAAGTTCTCTTTCTCTTGCACCAGGCAGCTGGTAGTACAATGGACAGAGCAAAGGGTCCAGAGTCGGGAAGACCTGAGTTCAACTTCAGCCTCAGGCTAGTTCTACAACCCTGGACAAGTCATTTAACCTCTGTCTGCCTCAGTTTTCCTTATTTGTATAATGAGGATATTAATAGCACTTGTCTCCTGAAGTTGTTGTGAGGATCAAATGAGATAATATTTATGAAGTGCTTAGAAGAGTATTCTCTGTATAAATAATGCAAATTCCGATTTCCTGTCCCCTTTTCCTCTCAAATAAAATAGTTGACCCTAAGAATAAATTGCTTTTTATTGTGTTTTTTGATTTACAAAATGCTCTCCTGTCAGCGATGTGGTTGAGCTCAGTAATACAGGCCTTTACAGGCAAGGAAGTCAAGGCTGAGAAAGATTAAATATTTTGCCCATAGACCAGGCCCAGGAGGTCAAGTTGGGTCTGGTGACTCTAAGTTAATGTTCTTTTCTTTCTAGAACTCTGCTGGGTTTCTGTGGCTTTGACAGCACAAACAGTTCTGTAGCAAGTTGTGTTACTTTGAATGATCATTTCGTTAACAGTGTCTTGAATTATCAAATATCAAATTATCAAAGGGGTCATTTCATTGTAATGGAACCATAGCTGAGATTTGCTGAGGTTTGAGGGATATTTAGCCCCCCAAGTTTGGACCTTTCCAACAGGGTGCTTCTTTTGGTTTGCTTTTCATTTTTAAGTTCTTGTGGAAATAGAAGGACCAGTTCTCCATGGAATACAGGAGAAACACAGGGGAACACTCTTCTTGTCTTTTTCTCCCTAAAAGTTCGGGAAAAAAAGCATGAAAGTACAGTCATCCTAAATCACTCAATCAATCGTTTATTAAGAGCCTGTTGCAAGGTAGCCTCTGGGTTTGTAAAGACAAAACAAAAACTAGGCTCTGCCCTCAAGGCAGTTTTTTTGGGGCGGGTAGCAACAATAGTAATAATAGCTAGCATTTATATAGCACTTTAGGATTTACACAGTGCTTTACAGATATTATCTTATTTGTCCTCACAATAACTTAGGTATGTGTCATTATTATCCTAATTTTGCAGGTGAGGAAATTGAGGCATTCAATGTTTACATGATTTGCCCAGGGTCACACAGCTACTGTCTTAGGCAGGATTTGAATTCAGGCCTCCCTACTTCACATTCTGTTCCCTAGCCACCTAGCTGCTTAGTAATGAAGATATATATGATGGGGGAAAAGTATTAACAACAAGAGGAATAAGAGAAAAGCTTCCTGGAGGTAGTAGTGGGGGAGTTGAATGTTGATGTGTCATCTTCCTCTGGTGAAATGTAAGCTCTTTAAAGAAAGAGACTGTTTTCTCTTTTGTTTTTGTATTCCCCAATGCTGAGCTGGTATCTTATGCGTAGAAGGTGTTAGAAAAGAAATACTTGTTGGGTTGGATTGGATTGGATCCGTGTATTCTGCAGCAAATAGGTGAGGAGGAAGTGTATTCTGGGAATGAGGGGACAAAGACACAAGTGAGAGGAAGAAGTGGTGAATGTAGAAAAGATCACGTAGGTAGGATACTTGGACTGGAACTGTGATGAGGATTCATGTGACATAAGCCTGGGAAAGTATTTGGAACTCATGTTCTCAAGGGATTTCCTTAAATGCCAACAATTGTATTTATACTCATTTATCCCAGAGGCAGTAGAGAGCAACTAAAGGTTCTTGAGCAGGGTAGTGACATGATTTGACTTATGTTGTGAGAAGGTTATTTTGGGGGCTGTGAAGGATGGATTAGAGAAGAGAGAGAGACTTGAAAGTCAGAAGGTTATAACAGGAGATGTGTCAAGAGGTAATGAGAGTTTGACTTCTGGTGATACCTATGTTAGAAAAGGGACAGATGCAAGGTATTTTGTGGTGGAATTGGTAAAAACTGGTAACGTCTTGAATAGGGAGAGAGAAAAATTGGAAGATAATCCCAAGGTTGCAAAGTTGAGTGACTAGAAGGATGGTGATACACTTAACGAAAATAGAACATGTGCTGAAGGGAAGGAAATCATGAGTTCTGTTTTGAATATATTGAGTCAAGCTCCCAAATAGCTGAAGCAGTAGATAACCTTTTAGTTAATACAAATGGATAAACCTTACCATCATTTGTTATAGTAGGGAGACCACATAGGACAGTGGAAAGAGCAGCACTCGGCAGTCAGAGGATCTGGGTTCCTTGAAGAAACTACTCCCTGGGTGACCTTGGGCAAATCACCCTTCCTGGACCTTGGTTTCCTCCTCTGTAAAATGAAAGAGAAGTGATGCTAAATAGCTTCTGACACATCCTTCAATTCTAGAACTGTGATCTTGATGCACATATATGTATATATATATATGTGTATGTATGTATGTATGTATATATACATGTATATATATATATATATATATATATATATAAATATATATATATATGCGATAGAGATAGATCAATAGATTTCATTGGCCTCAGGAACCCCTGGTGAGGAAATTACCTTTACCAGGACACCCTGAGTGAGCTTAGTGGCTAAGTGACTTCACAGCTCAGGTTGACAAAGAAGTGAAACTCGAGCCCCATTCTTCCTGGCTCTTGGCCACTAAGTCCCAGGCCCTAGCCTTGGCATCCCTGCCAGCTTTGTGGTCTTGGGCAAGTTCCTTAGTGTCTCAGGGCCTTATTTTCTCCTCTGTCAAATGACAGCACTGGCATGCAGAAGTAACTTTCAGCTTTCTCTTTGTGTGGCCTTATGTTACATGAATCAAACATTTTTAGAACATTTCTGTTTTGGGGACCAAATAAGACTTGTGAATAAATGGCATTTTATTATTATATATCTTTTATTCCAAGTGTACTTACTGTATATTAATGCGTTCTTGGCTTTATTCTTAATAGAATTTTTCAGATTTCCTATTCCGTTGGTATTTGGAGAAGGGAAAGCGTGGCAAACTATTATCACAGCCCATTTCTCAACATGGACAGCTGACGAATTTTTTGCAGGCTCATGAGCATCTTAGCTGGTTACATGAAATCAATAGCCAGGACTTTGAAAAGGTAAAGAATGTTTTTTACAGAACAAATAGATGTAGTTTTGATATTTGCTTGTGAAAGTATCAGCATAAATAATTCATAACTTACCTCCTTTCACAAAGAAGCTCTAGGTGTTTCATCTGTTTGATTTATTGGTGTCGGTTACCAGATAGTCTCTGTTGAGGTTCAAGAGAACTGGCTTCTAGCTTTGCTCAGGCAAGTAACAACTGCTCTGTGATGGCAAAAAGAAGAAATAATTATCACACAAAAGCTCAGAAAAATCAGGACCTATTTCCTTGTGTTTATAGTGACTGTATTATTAAACTCCTATCCTAGTTTGTATTTGGACAGGTTTGGTAAAATGCTATATTAAAGTCTAGACCAGGGGTGGGGGACCTGCAGCATTAAAGTCACATTTGACCCTGAATCCAAACTTCACAGAACAAATTTAATAAAAGGATTTGTTCTGTAAAACTTGGATTCAGTCAAAAGACCACACCTAAGGACCTAGAACACCACATGGGGCCTCGAAGCCACTGGCTCCCCACCCCTGGTCTAGGTCTAGGTCTTGGTCTAGGTCCTAATCTTGGCTCTTCAACATCATGGAGTGTGGATCCTTGAAGGGTCCTCACTTTTCACAGATCAGTAAAAAAGGTGTGCTTATGTTGCTCAGTCTTAATACAAATGAGACAGCAATAATGAAATGGATAAGTCACTGAACGTTTATTCAGGAAGACATGGGTTCACATCCTTCCTCGGAAATCTATTCATTTTGTCCTTGTCCCTTATTCAACATAAGTTGAATCTTATGTTATGCAGGTTTTTGCATCTGTAAATTGAAGAAGTTGGACTTTCTGCCTTCTAAAGTTCCTTCCAGATCTGAATCTGATTCTGTGTAAAGTAAAAAGAAGTTGTGTATTCGAATTCTCTTTATTCTTTATTTCAGTTTCCTCAGAGCAATAATTAATTACCCATTATCTTAATCTGTTCTTATATTTTGATTTATTCTAGGCTCATGCAACACTTCTGGGCTTGGCAAATATGGAGACTCGTTACTTTGCAAAAAAGAAAACACTTCTTGGCCTGAGTAAATTAGCTGCATTAGCTTCAGATTTTTCAGAGGATTTAATTCAGGAAAAAATTGAAGGTAAACAAAGGACTGAGTGTTTTGAAGGGCAGAAGAGAGAATTTAATAAATTCCATTCAACCAGCATTTATTTCTGAGGCCTCATGGCATAGTGGAGAGTGAGCTGGCCTCAGAGCCAGGGAGACCTGGGTTCAAGTCCTGCCTCTGACACATGATGACTGGGGGACCTTTGCCAAAACCCTACAAAGTTTTGACCTGCATTGGTATAGGGAGCTTGTTTCCACTCAAATCACAGGCCTAGTTCTTATCTCTGTCCCCACCAAGTATGAGGCACTCTGCTGCTCTCAGGATATAAATTTTAAATCAATATCAGAACAGTTGTACTGTGATCATGGATTTTTTTCAAAGCATAATCTGAGTGTGATATTTCCTAGGCCCCATAGGAGCTCACATTTCTTCTTGGAGGGATATAATTTGCACACAGATAAGTATGACACAAAACAGTGATACATATGAAGAAGAGACACAGACAAGGTATCTAGGGAAATGTGAGGAGGGATCTAGTTCTTTGAGCTTGGGAAATCCAGGAAGGTTATTTATGGAGAGAGAGGTGCCTGAGCTGACCCCTGAGGGAAGAGGAAGATTCTGAAAAGCAGAGATGAGGAGGGTAGCTATCCCTAGACTTGTGGAGGCAAGAGATATATTATCAACTTTGTCGAATAGCTAATAATACATTTTGCCTGAAGTGAGAGCATATGGATGTGCATAATAGAAAGTAAGGCAGGCCTGGGGTCTTGAAAGCCAGGCTAGGAGCTTGTATTTTACCCTATGGACCACTGAAGGTTTCTGAACAAGGAAATGACATGGTCATACTTGTGCCATAGGCAGATTATTTTGGCAATGTCGTGATGGATCACTAGAATGGAGAAAGAAACTGGAGGAAGAGAGATAAGTGAGCCTGTTACTGTAGTTTAGGTGAAAGGTAAAGGCCTGAACCAGGAAGAAATAAGAGTAGAGAGGAGGTGATGTTCATAAAAGATGTGGAGGTCAAATCTGCAGAACTTGGTAATTGATTAAATGTGAGGAGTAAGAAATGGGAAGAGTGAAATAAAGGCTTTTTAATTATTTTAGTGTAAAGAGACTGTTTACTGTTATTATTGAATTGTATATATTCTGTTCAGCACATATCTTTCTTTTAAGGGAAATGTTTTTTCTTAGACTTAGTATATTATTTTTCCTAAATATAGCTTAAATATCAGTCCTTAAAGTTCTGTAGCTTATTGATCATTGAAAAATAAATTCACAAGTTCATTTTAAATTCACATGGATTAAACACATTTACATGTCAGGTTTGCCAGCAACTATCTGAAATGAAGAATGAATATTTTGCAGGTGTGCACTATGGCACATAAGTAAATAATAAAGTTATTCTCTTCTTTATGTAATAAATACTGACTGAACTTAGTCTAAATAAAATGAATATTTCTTTATACCAAGTAGGACAGGAAAAGACTTCTACATGAATTTCTATTATGTTTAGTTTTCTTTTAAATATAAAATAAATTCTGTGTGTAATTTTCAGAGCTGTCTTGCTTATTAACTCTTATTTCCTACTGTTCAGTGCATTTAACAAAGGCTTCAATACAGCTCTTTTTTCTTTTTTTTCTTTCTTTTTTTTGGGGGGGGGGGAACCTTATTGCTACTCTCCTGTTCTTCCCCACTTCAACTGCCAGTTGAGGAGAAAAGAAGGAAAAACAAAGTCTTTGGAGCAAGTGTTCATAGTTCAGCAAAATAAATTTCCATATTCATATATGTATGTCATATTGTCTTATGCTTTCCCATGAATCCATCACCTTTCTGTCAGTTCTTCATTGTTTCTTCATCAGGTGTCTATTGGTCATTGTATTTAGTTTTCAGGGTTTTGTTTTTTTTTTTACATTGTTCCTGTTAGTATATAAATTACTTTGGTTCTGCTTACTTCATTCACTCTGTCAATTCATATGGTCTTCCCAGATTTCTTTGAAACCATCACTTTTCTTATCTCTGTGGTGGATAGTATTCCATTATACTCATGCACTTTAATTTTCTTAGTCTTTCTCAGTTGATGAGCCTCCCCTTACTTTCCAGGTGTTTATGCACATTTTGGGTGCTTCCTTTTTTGATCTCTTTGGGATTCAGTTCTGTATTCCAAAATAAAACATTTTACTTTGACTTGATCGGTTAGGAACAAGCCATTGTACATCCCTCACTTCAGCCTTTCAGAACCTTTATGTTTCTTCAAAACTTAGCTTACGTGACATTTCTTTAGTGTTGCCTTCCCCACTGCCATCCTCAGACATTGCTAGAGCTCTTTGTATCTGCCTTTTCTTTGTCCTCATCACTTCACTTCCTGAGGGCAGACTTTTTTTGTATTTTTCTTTCACCTTGATGCCGAGCATAGTGTTTTGTTTGTGGTAGTCATTTAATAAATGCTTGCTGAATTGAATTTTCTTGAAATATTTCAATCTTTTTTTAAAAAAATATGTAACATTTTGTTCTACCATGCCATAATTATGTTTTTAAATGTATTTTTATTATTAGTTTGTTTTTCTACAATAGACTGTACCCAACAGACACTCAAGACAACTTTCCTACAACATACACTTCCAGAATACAGTTATACAAAGGCATGTAATAGTCTTTGCTGTTATTTCATCATGCTAGGATTAAATTTCGTGAATTAAAATCATAATCACAGTTAGGAACATTATTCTGAAATAATTAGAAATTCCTACATAATTTATAACTTGGTGGTGTTTTCCATATTATTTTATCAGTATCCTTAATTGAAATTCTAAAAATTTTGTCCTTTATAATTGTAGAGAAGTGGCCATGCTAGTTGTTTTAAAATATGTATAGTCTATAAACATAGTAGATACTGTAAAAGAGGAAGCAAGTTTTTCAGACTCTGCCAGGAATTAACAATGTGTTCAAAACCTAAAGAATTTAAATGAATGTTTATTCCAATTTCTTTCCTTTTTTCCCTGTTTTAGACATTTTGATGAAGCCCCTTAAACTTAACACTATGCTTTACTGTGTCATGTTATAAGAATGCTTTCAGATCTAGTAACCTATAAATTCATATTCTGATTCCCCAAAATTTTAATGGTGATATTTTGATGTTTAACATTTGTGCTCCAATTATTTTCTTTGTTATAATCCTTTTGTATTCCCATTGTAGGTAACATGGGAAAGTCTCTCTTAGAACTTCTAAATAAATAGTTTCCTTATTTTAATGAAATTATACTATAATAACCTCACTGGAGGAAAGGAAATCAAAACCATGTAGACAGTGCTATAAAGAAACCACCATTCATGAACATGGGATCATTGTTAGCCTGTTTGTCAGTTACCTTCAACAGTCTGACTTTAGTGTTGCCCAGGAGAAAATGAAGAAGAGGAAAAGGAAAAAGTATTTTATCGTGCCTACTATGTGCCAGGAACTGTGATAAAAGCCTTTTACAAATATATCATTTGCCCAAGTTCCTATTCACTTTGTATGTCAATTAAACCATACATAAGATCATATGGTAACAGATCTAATTTTCAATATTCATTTCCACAAGATTTTGAGTTCCAAATTTTCTCCCCATCTCTCCTCTTCCCCCCACCTCATTATGGCAAGCATTCTCATTACTCCTTCCTCCAGTAGGCCCTCCCTTTCATCCCCCTCTTCTTTATTTTCTTGAAGGGCAAGATAGATTTTGATACCCTATGTCTGTATATCTTATTTCCCAGTTGTATGTAAAAATAATTTTTTTAACATTTGTTTTTAAAACTTTGAGTTCCAAATTCCCTTTATCCCTTCCCACCCAACCTCATTGAGAAGGCAAGCAATTCAGTATAGGTTATACATGTATAGTTATGCAAAACACTTCCGTAATGGTCCTTTTGTGAAAAAACAACTATATTTCCTCCATCCTATACTGCCCCCCACTTATTTTCTCCTTTGATCCTGTCCCTTTTCAAAAGTGTTTGCTTATGCACACTTATACCCCCCCCCCCAAACTGGCCTCTCTTCTTTTCCCCCTCCCCCCCACCACCCCCTTCCCCCTACTTTCCTGTAGGGTAAGATACCCAATTGAGTGTGTATGTTATTCCCTCTTCAAGTCAAATCTAATGAGATTCAAGTTCACTCATTCATTCTCACCTCTCCCCTTTTCCTCTCCATTGTGAAACCTTTTTTGTACCTCATTTCTGTGAGATAATCTACCCCAATCTATCTCTCCCCTTTTCCTTGTCCCAATATATTTCTCTCTCACCCTTTAATTTTTTTTTAAGATATCATCCCTTCATATTCAACTCACCCTGTGCCATCTATTTGTCTATCTTATCTATCTAATCTATTTCATCCAACTACCCTAATACTGAGAAAAGTCTCATGAATTACGAATATCATGTTTCCATGTACGAATGTAAACAGTTCAATTTTATTTAGTCGTTTATGATTTCTCTTTCCTGTTTATCTTTTCATGCTTTTCTTGATTCTTATGTTTGAAAGTCAAATTTTCTATTCAGCTCTGGTCTTTTCATCAAGAATGTTTGAAAGTCCTCTGTTTCATTGAATGTCCATTTTTTTCTCCCAAAGGATTATACTGAGTTTTGCTGGGGTAGGTGATTTTGGTTTTAACCCTAGCTCATCTGACCTCTGGAATGTTATATTCCAAGCTATCTGATCCCTTAGTGTAGATACTGCTAGATCCTGTGTTATCCTAATTGTATTTCCACAATACTCAAATTCTTTCTTTCTGGCTGCTTGGAAAATTTTATCTTTTCCCTGGGAACTCTGAAATTTGACTACAATATTCCTAGGAGTTTTCCTTTTAGGATCTCTTTCCAGTGGTGATCAGTGGATTCTTTCAATTTCTATTTTACTCTCTAGAATATCAGGGTAGTTTTCCTTGATAATTTCTTGAAAGATGATGTCTAGGTTCTTTTTTTGATCATGGTTTTCAGGTAGACCAACAATTTTAAAATTATCTCTCTTGGATCTATTTTCCAGGTGAGTGGTTTTTCCAGTGATATAGTTCACATTGTCTTCTATTTTTTCATTCTTTTGGTTCTGTTTTATGGTTTCTTGATTTCTCATAACGTTGTTAGCTTCCATTTGCTCCATTCTAATTTTGAAGGAATTATTTTCTTCAGTGAGCTGTTGTACCTCCTTTTCTGTTTGGCCAATTCTGCTTTTTAAGGCATTCTTCTCATTGGCTTTTTGGCTCTCTTTTGCCATTTGAGTTAGTCTGTTTGTAAGGTATTATTTTCTTCAGTATTTTTTGGAATTTCCTTTAGCAAGCTGTTGACTCGTTTTTCATTTTTTTTCTTGAATCACTCTCATTTCTCTTCCTAATTTTTCTTCTACTTTTCTTACTTGACTTTCAAAATCCTTTTTGAACCCTTGCATGGCCTGAGATGAATTCACATTTTCTTGGAGGCTTTTGATGTAGGAGCTCTGATTTGGTTGTCTTCCTCTGGTTGTATATTTTGATCTTCTTTGTCACCAAAGGAAGATTCTATAGTCTGAGTTTTGTTTTGTTTTGTTTTGTCTTGACATTTACTCATCTTCCCAGCCAAATGCTTGACTTTCTAACTTTTTCAAGGTATGACTGCTTCCAGTGGGAGTAGGGGTGGGGTGGGTGTACTGTCCCAGATTTCAGGGGTTTTGTATCAGCTGCTTGATCTCCCACTGTCTCTGGACCCAGAGCTTTGGAATCAGCTGCTGCTGCTGCCCCCACTGCCCCGGGACTAAGGCCAGACTCTCACTAGACTACAAACTCATCTTTGACCCAGGTCCCACAGAGTTTTCTCATTGACCTTTTTTGGCATTTGTGGGTTGAGAAGTTTGGAAACTGCTGCAACTACCAATGATTCAGTTCCTTGAGGTCTGCTCCAGCCCATCTGTGCCAGCACGACCCATGCCCTGTGTGCTCTGCTCCCTGCCAGTAGACTACACCCTTCTTGTCCACTTTTCAGGTTGTTTTAGGGTGCAGATTTCTTTCATTTTGTCATTTTGTAGGTTCTATAGCTCTAGAACTTGTTTGGAGTCAGTTTTTTACAGATGTTTGGAGGGGCTTAGGGCAGAGCTCAAGCAATTCCTTGCTTTTACTCTGCCATCTTGGCTTTGCCCCTAAGAGAATCTTTGAACTTTTAAAAAAAATTCAGACTTTTTACTCCAGTAAAACAGACCTGGAAGTTATACTGATATTTCTTCTTTTTTCCTTTGCATACTAGAAATGTCTGAGCAAGAACACTTTCTTTTACATCAAGAGACCCTACCTGAGCAGCTACTAGCTGAGAAACAGTTTAATCTCAGTACAATGCCAGTGTTGACTGCACCACAGCTGATCAATGTATGTATTTTTTACAGTCTTACAGCCCTATTTTTGTATCTGATTGTTCTGAAAGCCCCTATGGAGGGATATTGTGACATAGTGGGAGCAGTGCTGGATTGGGAGTCAGAGACCTTATTTTAGATCCCAGCTTTGTTGTATATCACCTGGATCACATTGGACAAATCATTTCACCTCTCTGGGTTCCTTATCTGTAAAGTCAGGGGGCTGGACTGGATGACCTCCTGTGGATCCTTTTTTAATTCGATAAACATTTATTAAGTACCTACTCTGTGCCAGGCACTATGGTAAACTTTGGGGATAAGGACAAGCTCTTATCTGTCCTATGACCTTACTAAAAATGATCTCATCTTTTTTTTTTTTAACCATAGCTGTACATATGTGAGGAAAACAGAAGAGCTAATGAGTATGACTTCAAGAAAGCTCTGGACTTGCTAGAATACATCGATGAGGTAAATCAAGAAAAATCAGTTAAAAAGATCATACACCATACAAGAATATCCCTTTAAAATCCCTCACCAATGTCAGATTTTCTACCTCTTAACTTTATGAAGCGAACAAATATCAAGAGGAGAGCAGCCCTAATATTTCACCAATTAGATTGGGATATTTATATGGTGATTCTTCAGGAAGCTATATCATAGGTTAAAAAAAAAAAAAGAATAATATTTGACACTAACCCTTTAGGAAAACAATTCAGTTGGAACCAGTTCCCTTCCTTATTATATCCTACATAGATGTAATTTTCTTCTTGTGTTCTCAAAAAACCCCTCCATTTGAAGCATATGCTTGACATACTTCATATATGCTAATTCCAGAACTTGAGCTTTGGGACCTGTCCTGATCTTTAAAACACCCTCTTGAATAGACCCCAAGGATTTCAGTTAAATATTCACTAGAGTCTATAAACATTTCATCAAATTTCCCTATTAATTGAAAATTTCTCTATCTTCACCATGATTTGTTTTGTGCTGTTTTTAAGGAAGAAATATTCTAACCTCTTGCTAAGTATAACCCCATCTCTCATTTTCTTGATCCATTTGCTCAATCAACGTGCATTTATTGTGTGTTTATTTTGTGTTAGGATTTGAGCATATAGAGACAAAAGTGTAAAACTCCCTTCCAAGAACTTGCAGTCTATTGGAAGAGACAACTTACTATATAGTTGAATATAAAACCATAGAAAACATATCTAAGACAGCCTTGAGGTGGGAGGCATTAGTAGCTGGGACAACCAGAAAATTTCTCCTTCACAAGGTGACATTCGAGCTTAGATTTGAAGGAAATCAGGAATTCCAAAAGTAGAAGTGAGGAGGAAATACATCCTAAGCCTGGAGCATGGCTGGTGCTAATGCTCAGAGATCAGAAATGGAGTTATGTGTGAGGAGCAGCAGCAGGGCCAGTTTGCCTGGATAGTAGAATGGGTAGAAAGGAGTAACGTGTAAAAAGAGTGGAAAACTAAGGGGCCAGACTGTGGGGAGCTTTAAGTGCCAAGTAGCAGAATTTATATTTGATCCGAGAGTTTATAGAGAGCTCCTTAGGTCTAGTAAACTGGAGTTTATTGGGCAGAGATATTACATGGTCACACCTGTGTTTTAGGAAAATCATTTTGGCAGCTAGGTAGAAGGTAGATTAGAGAGGGGGAAAGCTTGAAGCAAAGATATTAATTACTAAGCTATTTTAATAATTCAGGAAAGAAGAAATGAGGGCCTCGAAGGAAAATTGTGTTGAGAAAGGGATATAACAGAGAGATGTAGTGAACATAAAATGATGAGATTTGGTAAGTGTTTGGCTATGTGGGTTGAATGTGGGGCAAGAGTTAAGGATGATTCCAAGGTTGCAAACCTAAGTGACTAGGAAGAAGACAATGCCGTTGACAAAATTAGGAAAGTTTGGAGAAAAGATAGGGTTGGGGTTTGGATGGACTGGCATGGGGAGAACATAATATATTCTGTTTTGAACATGTGGAGTTTAAGATACCTATGGAACATCTAGTTTGAACTGTTTAATGGATAATTACTGAAGTGAGACTGTAGTTGAGGAAAATGAATAGGGCTGGAGATAGATAGATAGATAGATAGATAGATAGATAGATAGATAGATAGATAGATAGATCGATCGATCTGGGAGTTTTCATACAACTGTTAATTAAACCCATCGGAGCTCACAAGGCTACCAAGTAATAGAGAGAAAAGGGAAGAGGGCCCAAGAGAGTCATGGTGTAAAGTCACAGTTAGAGGGCATTGATAATGATTCAGCAGAGAACATTGAAATTGAGCAGTGAGATAGGTAAGAAGAAACCAGGAGAGAGAGAGAATTATGTAAACCCAGAGGGGACAGTATCCAGGAGGAAAGGGTGATCAGAAATGTCAAATATTCCATAGAGGTCACTAAAGATGAGTATCATCTCCCTCTCCTCCCCCTTCCCTTACCAAAAAAAATGCCCTTAGAGTTGGCAATTAAGGGATACTTGATAATATTGGAGAGTTTTAGTTGAATGATGAGACAGAGACCCACATTACAGGAGATTTAGGAAAGAGTGAGAATGCTCATCTCACTCTATTGTAAAGCTGCAAAGTCCATAGACAAAGTATATCATCTATATTTTCAGACTTTTTTGGTGTTTTGATTGGTTTTGTTGGGGGAATTTCCACTTTTTAAAAAATTATTATTTGTGATATGGGATGGCTGTCTGATGGGGGAAGAGAAAAAGAATCCTAGGAGGAAAAGAAAGATGAATAAAAATTTATTTTGAAAAAATGAGAGGATAGAAAGTGAAAGCACCAATTTATAAATGGCTTTTTCAATGAGTTTAGCTGAAAAGGGAAAGATAAATAAAGAAGGCTAGCTAGTAGGAGAGGTAGGATCCAGTGAGGGTTTTTAAAAGAGAAGACTTGGGCATCTTGTAGATATCAAGGGAAAAGCCAGTATATAGGGAGAAATTGAAGATTAGAGAGTGAAATTGATGATGGGGGCAAATCTGCTCAAGAAAATGAGAGGAGACCCTTAACTAGAATATATGTAGAGGTTAAGCTTTTTAAGTAGAAGGGTCACTTCATCACTAAAGACTGGAGAATGGGGGATATGAGGGGCCTGTGTCAGATGTATGTGAGATGAAATGAACAAGGAGAAGAGGGGACTCAATGGCATTATCTCAGTTTTCTCAGTAAAGTCAGAGGCAAGATCCTCAACTGAGAGGATGGGGGAGGAGATGATTTGAAGAGAAAAGGTTTGAAATAGCTATTGTGGTAAGTGGGATACATAGTGGAGGTAGCAGGAAGTAGTACATCAGACTTCTTCCCAAAGCTCCTAAACACAGATCTGGAAAATGCACTAGACCAAATCCTGATGGAAAAATCCAAGAAAAAAGTCACAGTGAGTCATTTTTGCAGTCCAGGTTCACATAGGGAGATGGATAAAGAGGTCTGTGGACACTGGGGAAAGGGATCTGACCAGGAGCTTCCTTTGCATGGAACATTCCAGTGCCGGGGAGAGGCTGTATACCAGGACAAGAGAAGATCCCAGATATATACCAAGGTACTGCAGTGGAAACTGGTGCTATCTGGAAGCTTTGTCACCCAATACCCAGTTTTAGGTCACAGATTCAGGGCAGATTGAGGAGGGGACTGTCACCCGGGGGGTCCTTGGAGGGAAGGACTGGTTACAGGTCCTAGCAGGATACTGAGAGAGGAAGCTCAAAAGTAAGCAGCAGCATTGTGGCTCAGACCACAGCTCTACCCCATTCTCAACCCTGAAGTAGAATAACCAGCCTTCAGTTTTGTCAGTGAACCAGCAGAGCTTCCCAGATGTCTGATAAGAGATGAGTTGAAGAGCAATCTACTGCTACTCAAACCCAGTTCAGGATCTTGCAGAGCTTAGACCAGCAGGGAAGCAGTCAGATTTTGCTGGATCATACCACTTCAGGGACACTGAAAACTTAGCAATCCTGAGTCTGATCTGTCCCTGAGATCCTAGAATAACAAAACACTCCAAGAAAGCAGGACTGGCCAGATATTCCCTCCAAGGCAGCCTAGTCCTAATATAAAATCTGAAGTCAAGAATTAGGTTGGAAGAAAATGGTCAAATGACAGAAATAAATTTCACTATAAAAGCTATAGGGAATCTTAAGACATGATCCCAAAAGAAAAGATTGACTCCAGATTATCCACAAAATAAAATGCCAGTGTTTCTGTTATCAATGTGAAAGAAATATTTAAGAATTAAACTCCTAAAATTCCAAGAAAGGAAGGAAGAGTGGAAGGGAGGGGTTGGAAAAGAAATTAAAACTACGGAAAAAAGAATTGGAAAGGGAATTAGAGTAACAGCTTACCCAAGCAACAAACTCATTGAAAGCTAGAATGAACCAAATGGAAGTTAATGATTCCATGAGATGAAAAATGTTACAGTCAAAAGATTGAAAAAAAAATAGACAAAATATTAAGTAAGCAAAACCAACCAAGGAAAAGAAAAACTAAGAATCATTGAACTACATAAATGCCATGACTTAAAAAAAAAAAAGAATCTAAACATTATATTTCAAAAAACCTTAAAAGAAAACTGCCCAGATCTCTCAGAGCTGGAGGGCAAAGTATAAATAGGAAGAATATACTACTCACCTCTTAAAAGAAATTTCCTAATGAAAATGCTTAGAAAAATTATAGGCAAAAATCCAGAGCTTCTTGGTGTTACAAATAGAAAAAAAATCAAGTATGAAGGAGCCACAGTCACAATCATATGATTTAGTAGCCACCACTGTAAAGGAGTAGAGAGCTTAGATGACAGTATTCCAGAAGGCAAAGGATATATATAGGTTTACAATCATGACTAACTTACCCAATAAAAATGAGTATAATACTACAAAGGAAAAATAGATCCTTAATGAAATAGAGGACTTAAAAGTATTGCTGATGAAAAGATCAGAATTTTGTATATACTTTGAAGTTCAAACACAGGAATCAAGAAAACAGAAAGGTAACCACAAATGAAGAATCATGCAAGGATAAACTGCTTACATTCAAGTATAGGGAGGTGATACATCTGTCCCCTCTGAACCCTGTCATCATCAGGGATCATAGAAGAAATCTATTCGGACAGAAGACCTGCTTGGGAGTGGTTCTGTTACATCTTGATATCATAAGAGAAGAATGGAAAGAGAAGGGAGAAATGCACTGGGGAAGGGAAAAGGAAAGGAAAGAAGGATAGGGAAAATAATCTCACATAATCAGGGTACACAGACATTTTACAGACTCAGAAAGGGTATGGGGAAATAGGTACATGAACCTCACTCTCATCTAAACTAGGAGAGAAAAACACACACAGAATTGGGTACAGAAATACATTTTACTCAACAGAAAGCAGGAAGGAAAAGGGGGAATTAGAAGGAGGATATGTTAAGTGTGGGGTAAGTCTTAAACAAAACCTAGGAATATGCAAAAATATTCATAGTTCTTTTTAAGATAGCAAAGTATGGGAATTTAAGGGAGGTGCCCATTAATGGAGAAAACTGAGTAAATTATGTGATGGAATACTATTGTGCTCTAAGAAGTAAAGAAAATGGTTTTAGAGAAACCTAGGGAGACAATATTAACTGCTGCAGAGCAAAGTGAACAGAACCAGAACAATTTCTACAATATCAACACTATGGAAAAGACAAACAACTTTGAAAGATGTATGAACTCTGATCATTGTAATGACTAACCACAATTCTAGAGGACTAATGCTGAAGCCTGCTGTCTACCTCCTGATGGGATACATTGAGGGCTCAGAGTGTAGAATGAGACATCTATTTTTTGGACATAGCCAGTGTTGAAATTCATTGAGCTTGACTATTCATGTATGTAATAGACATTTTTTTTTTCATTCTCAATTGGGGAAGGGGAATGAGGATGGAAGGGAGAAAAGGGATATTTTTGCTGATTGGAAAAAAAAGTGTCTATAATTTTTTTTTTAAAGAATCAATTAGGGCAGTGTAAAAAGATTGCTTTACTTCATTGAGGGCTCAGTGGAAATCAGATTTAAAATGTATAGTGGACCCAGTCAGCAGTTTCATGATTTCCTCCAGCTTCATTCAGCATTCATTCAGAGTTGGGGTAGAAAAAGTATTTGGTGGTGAGAATAATCCAAGTTTAGGGATTGACAGAATAAGATTGGTGTTGGGGTAAAGGAGTCAGGGAGTGAAGGAAGCAGCAGTACAAATCACATAAAACCTATTTTTATTGATGCTTGACTTCAAAATAGAGTAATTTTTCAATTGTTTCATGATCTGAACCAGTTTATAGTATGTAACAGTGTATGATCTTTAATATTTAACAGCTTTTACAAACAGTACTTGTCCCTTGAATCTTTTTTTTTTTTTGTTATTATAATGTATCTGAGCACTGAGGATAACAGTTTTGCCACTTTTATTCTTAGACACATTTAGATAGGGAGAAGAATACAAAAGGAATTAGATATGCTTGTTTTATTCTGAAATACGTTATAGGGTTGTTGTGAATTTCTTTGTTCTATTGGTTAACAAGGCATGTCCATACAATATTGGCAGTGTAAATATAATCTTAACAGCAATGGGAAATAGCCACTTCTGTCAGTAAACAAAAGGGCAAGAAGGGAAATATCCTATTCCCTTTTAAGGCACAGAGACACATTACTCCTGTCTCTGTTACTGAAGTGCATTCAGGGTAACGTGGCACTAATGTGTTCTCTATCAGCATATTTCTCAGGTATATTGCATGCTGTGATGTGTTCTGAAAACTTATTATCATTTGAATACCCTGATACAGAATTCTATACTTGATGGCATTCTTGATGTTCTTAATCCTAAAACTTTGGAGAACCAATTTGTACTTTTTATCATTTCAAAATGTACTCCGATCTGATATTTTAAATAATGTTTCAGAAAATCATATATAAATGAACTTTCAAAGGTACAGATCATAGAACTTTGAACTCTCATAGCTGAAAGAAACTTTAAAGATGACCTAATTTAATCCTTCATCTTAAACTGAGTGGCAGAGAGACTCAGTGATTCACTCAGACCTGAATATATTTGTGACAAGTTAGTCTTTTCTTTTTCAACATAATTTTTGAATGTTACCCAAAAGGTTCATGTTTTCAGCTAAAAGATTAAATAGTAGTTGTTATTCAAAGATGACAATACTAGCAAGCATTTGGGATCCTGTGTGGGTATGGTTGTAAGGGTAAATGTGTGACTAAAAAATGTTTTTCTTAGTAGTAGGCCATTTGGTAGTTGCTTGGGTTTGCAACTAGAGCCATTGTTAGACATGTATGAATCAGTTAATAAATAAGCATTTATTAAGTGGTTACTGTGTGCCAATCACTTTGCTAAGTTCTTGGAATACAAAGACATTCTAATGGGAGAGACCAGGTGTACATGTGTTACATACAGAAGATACACAAAATAGTTTTGAGAGAGAGAAATGTATAAGCAGCTAGAAGGTGAGAGAAAGAAAGAGGGACCAGGAAATGCTTTCTGTAAAAGGTAGTTTTTTTTCCCCTTTAAATGAATTTATTTAATTTTAATTTTCAACATTCACTTCCATAAGTTTTTTTTTCCACTTCCCTCCCCTCCCTGCTCCCCAAAATGGTATGCAATCTGATAAAGACTCTACATATACATTCTTATTAAACATTTTCACATTAGTCATGTTATAAAGAAGAATTAGAAAGAATGGGAGAAACCACAAGAAAGAAAAAAACAACAAAAAAAGAGCAAATAGTATGCTTTGATCTGCATTCAGTCTCTATAGTTCTTTCTCTGGATGTGGATAGCATTTTTCATCATGAGTCTTTTTTTAGCTCTCTGAGAAGAGCTAAGTCTATCAAGGTGAGTCCTCACACAATGTAGCTTTTAATGTGCTCAGTGTTCTCATTTCTGCTTATTTCATTCAACATCAGTTCATATAAGTCTTTCCAGATCTTTCTGAAGTCTGCCTGCTCATCATTTCTTATAGCACAGTAGTATTCTAAATACATTCATATACCACAACTTGTTCAACCATTCCCCAATCGATGGGCATTCCCACAATTTCCAGTTCTAGGCCACCACAAAAAGAGCTGCTATAAACATTTTTGTACATGTGGGTCCTTCTCCCATTTGTGTGATCTCTTTGGGATATAACCGTAGAAGCTATATTGCTGGGTCAAAGGGTATGCACATTTTTATAGCCCTTTGGGCATAGTTCCACATTGCTCTCCAGAACGGTTGGATCGTTGAACTATGTCTTACAGGAAACCAGGGGTTCCCAGAAGTACAAGTAGGAGGGACCATATTCTAGGCACAGGGAACAGGCATAGAAAAGTCATAGAGATGGGAGATGGAAGGTCATGCGTCCAGAACATTAAGTAACTAAGACTGTGAGGTTGAGAATAAAATCTAAGTTTGGAAAGATAGGAATGGGGCAGATAGTGAAAATAATTTTAATGTCATTAATCTTGAGGTAGTGGGGAATTACTGGTGGTGTTTGAGCAGCAGGAGGGTAGTATGATCCAGACTTGCGTATTAGGACAGACACCAGTAGATGAACTGGAGTAGAGAGGCTTAAGGCAGAGGGAACAAATTGGAAGCTATTGCAGTAGCCTAGCTGAAAAGTGATGAGAGCCTGAACTAAGGCAATAGCTATGTGATGTGAACATAGAGGAGAAAAGACAAGATTTATTTACTGACCTGAATATACAGGTGAGTGAAAATGAAGAATGGGGGATAATACTGAGGTTGCAAACTTGGGTGATTTGAAGTCTGATGGTGTTTTTTGGCAGTAGTAGGGAAGTTTGGAAGAAGGGTAGGTTTGAGGAGCAGAATAAGTTCTGTTTTGGATACATTGAGTTTGAGATATATGTGGAACTAAGTAGTCACTCCACCTTTGTTTAAAATACCTTTAGTAATGGTGAACCCAGCGTTCAGCTCCCTTTGAAGACAAGTCCCTTTGCATTGACTTCTTTTGGTTATGTTATAAATAAATAAATCCAGAAGTTCCTGAATGATTGTTCTAAGATTTTTTTTTTGGATGATAGAATAATAACCTATATATTTGCTTTTCATTACCTCTCTGTAAGTTATATATAGTCATGACATTCAGTACCTGGTTCCACTACTTGAAAGTAACAGGGACTCAAGGATGTTAGCTGTTGGTTTTTAATTTGTCTTAAGTTTCCATGGATTATTTCTTTAGCTTTATACATGACTAGTCAGATATGAACTTTATTTTTATCAGTTTTAGCAATTTATCTTTTCTGTTTGTTCCCCACAGAAACTGGACCTTAGCATTTCTTACAAAGTTTTGGGTGATAATTCTTGATTATTTTTATTTTTTCTGAAACTTGGCTCTGAGCATATGAAGTAAATTGAACAAATTTTAATCACTAGTTATGAATGACTTTTCAAGATCCAATTTTAGGTTAAACTTTTTGCTTCCTAAGGTTCTTACTGTTTTCATGTTATCATAACATATACTAGTAAATAAGTTCACATAAGGTTCTCTTAGTGGCCTAATATGTTATTGTTATTCCTTCTAGGAATTGATTATATTTTAAGGAGAAAAGAAAAAAGAAAATATTTTTCATAAACCATTAATTTCCAATGTATAAACATGTATTTTTAAAGATACAAAACTGAAGAAATGATTGATAATGATTTAATAAGGCAGAAAAAACAAGATTCTGTCTGTCTTTGGGTTTATGATAATGATTTCTCTTTCTTCAAAAAATTAATTTATATTAGGGTTTGTACAATATTTTTACCCTCACCATGTGTGACTATAATTTTTTTCTTCTTACATGCAGTTAACATAAACCTCTGCCTGGGCAGAGCAGTGTAATCCCACCATTGAACAAGAGGTAGAATAATCTCTTACCACCAAGTAACCAAAATAGAATAAGAGCATGTAATTGTGAGTGATAGGCCTTGAATCTGAGTGTGGTGTGGAGTGTTAGAGAGAGAAAGAAGTGATCTTTATCATTCTTCTGAAATAAGGATTTAATCATTTTTTTTCCTTTTATGAAGGAAGAAGATGCAAACATAAATGACCTCAAACTTGAAATCCTTTGCAAAGCTCTTCAGAGAGACAAGTAAGACCTAACAACACAATATATTCACTTCATTTGGGTCACTCAGATTTTGTTGATAGATTTTTCCTCAGATCATTTGTAGTGAATATTCCTTGCCCATTTGAAGAAACAAAGGCAGAAGGCAAACCTTTAAGGACTTTAAGACCTGGTTTTGGGAAGGAGCAATGTGATCCTTGATTTTTTTTTAAGGGCAAAAATGGAACGTTTCAAGGATGTAAATCTGTTAGCATTTAGAATTGATAGAAATCCAGAATGTGAAGCATTTTTTCTATATTAAGGGGTGGGGGGAAATGTAGAAATTTTTTTTCTATTTCACAAAGCTAAGGTCAAAGATACCAGTTTCATTTTAATTAAAAGTTCTTAGACTTGAGGACATAGCATCGAAATTTTCAAGCCTTTATACGTATCTGCCTTTTTCCTAGATATTCTTCATTTCCATCTATGGGAATGATTCTTTTAAAACTTGCCATGTGAGAAGGATTAAAGCAGTCTGTTGGGGGCATGGGTTTCTTTCTCAGAGAAAAATTTTAAAGATGTCCTGGCCTGACAGCTAAAAACTTTCCCCCTGCTCACCGTTTTCCTTATTGGAGGGAATAGAGCTATTTTTATTTAGTCATCTCCTCCCGCCCCTGAGCACTCCCAGATATTTAAAATTGTTGTCAATTTGGTCTCAGAAGCCATCCTTAAAAGCATTCAGCAAGTCTTCTCACTTGATTCTGCTCCCCACACCCCTTATGCAAAGTTATTCATCTTGGCTTCTTTTTTAAAATCATTGTTTTAATTGAAGATGTAGTGTGTTGTGGAATATAGTATTGCAACTGATCATGTAGATTTACTTGCCTGTGGTTTATATTTAGGTGCTTTCAAACAACAAAAATTTTCCCAGCTTCTATGTGTAAGTCTATTTAGGTTCAAGCAACAGTGCCCATTTTACTTGAATTTTTTAAAAAACATATGTGTTAATGCATTCTGACTGTTACCTGTTCTTTGGGAAATCATGCTTTAGGTTGCAAAACTCATTTTGTTATTGGTTTCAGCATTTCCTTGTGAAAGTTACGTAAGTGGTATTTTTAAAGTATGATTTTTCTGGTTAAATATTTATATAGCACATCCAGTGCTGGTCAAATGTCTAGGTAACTTCAGGATATGTTATGGAAAATTTAAGGGTATGCATCTCTTACATTTCCAAAATCTCTAATTAGTCTTAGATACATAACCTTCTGTGACATGGGAGACACTGGCATAGGACCACCCAGCAAGGCATGCCCTCATCAGAGAAAGTGCTAAGCAGAATTGAAGTAGCTCAAAAGAGATAGGAGATGTGCAAATTTAGAGAATACACCCCAAATCTTCACATGGACTGTTTGTTCTTGACCTGTAATAGAACATTCTGAGCTTGTAGTGGTCTGATCAGCCACATTGTAATTTGACTCTAGCATAGTGATGTCATTTTGGTCCTCTTTGAGAGCAAAGAACAACAACCTACATATACACAATCTTCTGTCTCTTTGTCCTGCCCCTCCCATCCACAAGTTGTCTTTGAGGGTTTAATTTGTAAATTTCACAACTCATGCTGATTTTCTTGTTCCGTAGCTGGTCCAGTTCAGATGGTAAAGATGATCCAATTGAAGTATCTAAAGACAGTATATTTGTGAAAATCTTAGAGAAACTTTTAAAAGATGGTAAGTGATTCATTCTCTTATAAGGTCTTTGAGGGAAGGAACTTTCTTATTTTTCTTTGTTTTTTTCCTAGCGTTTAGCACAGTGCTATGGACATTTTCATTGATTAACAAATATTTGTTGAATGAATGAGTAGATGTTGAATTAGGAATTATAATTTCACCATCAATTGTTTTACAAGCTATTTGAGCAATAAGTTTAATTCCTTATTAAGTGGTTAAAGTGTAGTTTAAACAATTTAAAATCTATCATTAATCTCAGTCAGAGAATTAATTAAACAGAGGGAAGGTAGTTTGCAGGGCACCTAAAAATTATCTACTACTAAGATATAGAGGTATGTGTCATTTGTCAGGGGCAAGATAAATGATAGGCCTTCTCTCTACAAATAGTGGTGGGCAGGCTAGAATTGAATAGGTTCTTCATCAGTCTGTTTCAGAAATTAATTCTCCACATTTGTCTCTTTATTAGAGTAGTCAGGGAATATTTGGACTAAACTTAACACCTACATTAGTCCCTGGAAAAGATTTGATGCCTCATATTCATTTAAGTTGCAAAGGTGGCTTGGCCCCGCAGTTTTCTCTAGCTCCAAGTTGAGCTCCTGTCCATGGATGGAAGACTAGAATGAACCCACTTTATAAAACATAGATTTCAAGATTTGGTAATAAGAGAAGATAACATTAGGAACCCATGTATATATATCAATATATCAATAAGCTAAGATGATGAGGATCATAAATTTAGAGGTGGAAGAGGCCTTAGAAATCATCAGGTTCAAACCTCTCACTCGTAAAAGCCTAAGGTCCAAGGAGTAAAAAGTCACTTGGCCAGCATCACAGTAGGTAATAAGAGGCAGAATGAGTTCAGCCTGAAATACCAGACCTTTTCTTCTTTCTATTTTACACTGCCTGCCATATTCATGGCTACAGCCTAGATACTTGAGCTTGACATTTGGTATCTTTAAGTGTAAGCATATCATGAATTTATTTGTCATCTTTCTAACTTATGTATTTAAGGACTCTGTCTAAATTGCTTATACAGTTTTCCCTTTGCAAAATATGCCTTTAATTCTACAGGAAAAAACCCCAGCACCATTAAATCAGTGAGGGACTTAGATGGTGACCTATGATATCCCTTCCAGGTCTAAATACAGTGACACTGTGTTAGGGTTAAAATATATATTTTAATAAGAATATTCACCATTATGTTTCATATTTTCTCACCCAAACTACCCCCTTATAAATTAATGTGATAACTTCACAAATATGATTGGCATCATTTTATTCATAGGAAACTAAGAATGCTAAGTCTTTACTGGAAGTGTTAATGAATTGTTAATAATTTATTCTTTTAATATGAGTAAACCTGAAACATTTACTGCATATAAAAGAGCCTTAAGCATAATATATAATCCCTGATTTTGAGAACCTCATAGTCTGATATCTTAAGTAACTTGTTTTTATAAACCTGAAATTTGGCCAATATATCTTATTTATTAAATTATTAAATGAAATGTACATAACTTATTTTTTAAATTGCTTATTAAAATGGACTTGTCCGTGCATATGTATTTTTGTATTATAATCATTAATGAACTCTTTTTAAAAATTAATACTTGGACTTTTGTCATTTTTATACTAGCAAAATATCTCATTTTGATTTAGCTAAACAATTCAGCCAGTTTTTTTTTAATGAACAACACATAATAAAATGATTCCTTAAGTCTGTATAGTTTTTTAACCATAAAATTATAATACCTTATGAAATCAATCCTATATATGGCCATAATTTCAAAATGACAAATGGTTTTTAATTTAAATATCCCCCAGATGAAACAAAAAATAGAGCAGGTTTTTTTGAAGTACTTTTAAATGAATTCTTAGTTGTAACAGTTTTTTGTGTTAACTGAAAGTGTAAAGTAAGGGTGAAAATGAAAAATTAATATTTCAGAACCATAACATGGATTTCATATGTAATTTATAGTTTAGCTTTTTAAAGAGTTTTGTCATTTCGTCTCTGTTGGTATAATCTCTACCATTGTGTCTCACAACCCCTCATTCTTTTTCAGTATTCTTGCCAAATAATTAGGTACCTAAGGTTCTCTGTTAAAGTGATGAACCATTTCATTGTTAATTAGGTTGGTCCTTGGGTGAAGATGCAGCATTGCTAGACTGAAGTCTATTGCTAGATACATAGAAGTCTGTTCACTTGAGAGCTTGCACTCCGCTAACATTGACTTCAAGAGCCTGTTGACTTCTACTACATCACTGAAGCGTTGGAATAGGACATTAATGGTGGATATTTAAACTAATCCAAGAAAATTCATTCAGTCCTATAAAATTTCTCTTTAAAAATATTGTGTTGTTAGAATTGCTGAAGTGCCTTTTTAAATGAAACAATTAGAATAGGACATTTCTCAAATTCGAGTGACATAATTCTAAAAGGAAGCATAGATGTTTCTACATTGTCAGATTTCTTGAGTAGATGGTTTTATGGCATTATTAATATATTTTTATGTTTACAGGTATTCAGCTTAGTGAATATTTACCAGAAGTGAAAGACTTATTACAGGCAGAAGAACTTGGAAGCTTAAAGAGCAATCCTTATTTTGAATTTGTTTTGAAAGCGAATTATGAACATTATGTCCAGGGACAAATGTGATTTCTTTTTCAAAAGCATTAAATGTTTCTAATGAATTGTGTCATTGTGTAAATTTGGAGCATTTTGGTCTTGTATTGAAAATGTTTAAAAGTTTATGACTAAATAGTATGTTGTTTCTTTTGTACTGTTATAAACTGACATAAAATCTTTATGCCTTTATGGAATTTTGGTCTTCTGTTCGTGTAGTATTTGTTTCCTTTTTCACTCTGAAAAATCTCTCTTAATGCTAGAGATACAATTTAATATTGTTTGGTTATCATAATTGTTGACCTTTGTTTTTAATTTTTTTTTTAAACACTGGATTGTGAGTCAAGAAAACTTACTGACTCTGGGTTTCCTTATTTCTAAAATGAGGGATTAGTCTAGACTTCTTCCCACTCTAAAATTCTGCTGTAGTACACCCTAAAGACAATCTGGGGCATCTGGCATATGCTTTTAAGGATAAAATATCCAGAGATGTAAAAACCTTACAGAATTTTTTGAGTGTTATTTTTTTTCAAAGGAAGGCCTAGTTTATATAGGATTGGTGGCAAAACTGAAATAGTTTTGAACTTTTTCACCTAATGTTCAAATTAAGAAATATTTAAATGAGTCTTCATTAAAAGTGAGATGGATGATCACATTAAATCTAATTCTGTTTAGTAAAAGAGTAACCCAAACCAAAGCCCATAAGCAATCCTGCACTCAAAAACTACATTTTTAGTATAGGATCCACCCGAAATCGAATGCACTTTTATTCTTTACACTGTATATGGAATTGTTCACAGATTGGTCCAGAATGATGGTTAATCATTGGTCTTGCTTTTCTTTCTCTGATACAATTTAGTTTAACCTAGAAGGTAAAGGAGTAGTTAAGAGAACTGTTTTATTCTGACTAATGTCATCAAACAGTCTTTGTCTGACAGATGGCTTAACAGCTAGAGATTGGATAGGGGATTGTTACCACATCCATACTTTGTGGTTCTCTGGCGGGATGCCTGATCCAACAGCTGAAAAGGTCATAAGTTAAATTAGTGAGGAGAGATCGGTTCTTAGTTCTGTAAAATACAGCTGTCTTTCCTTCTCTTCATCTTGGGTAATAGAAGCTTATGTATTAAAAGACTGCATTCAGTCTTTAGGTTTCAGTTGCTGATGCATTTCTTTCCTTTGTTAGCCATCACATCATTAGCCTATTCTAGAGTTGTCCCTCAATTTAATTCTTCTAATTCCACGTTTGTAACTTGCAAATTAGACTTTGGCACACGTTAGAGCTCCCCAAGTCAAGCATGGTTTACCTGGGGGGGTTGGGAATAGAGGGTAACAACAACTTGGAGAGAAGAAGGAGTTTGTCAGCTGTCCAGTGTTACTGTGCACATTGAATTTCTGACTGCAAATTGGTTCTTATGTTAGTAATTAATTCTGCCACTCAGTACCACCACCACTCCCATAACTCTATTCCTTAAGGCTAAGTTGCAAAACAATTGTCTACACTGATAGAGGGAGTTTCATCACCAGAGGTCCATACGCTAGTAAAACTACAAATGCAACACTTCCCCCACCTCAAAAAAATGGTCTTGTTAGATCAGGGATTCTTGGCCTAGGGCCCATGAACTTGTTTTAATTTTTTTTTTTTGATGTTTACTTTATTTTTTTTTAAATTAAATTTATTTATTTAACTTTTAACATTCATTTTCACAAAATTTTGGGTTACAAATTTTCTCCCCTTTTATCCCCTCCCCCCCCAAACACCGAGCATTCTAATTGCCCCTATGACCAATCTGCTCTCTCTTCTATCATCCCTCCCTTCCCTTGTCCCCATCTTCTCTTTTGTCCTGTAGGGCCAGATAGCTTTCTATACCCTTTACCTGTATTTCTTATTTCCTAGTGACAAGAACATTACTCGACAGTTGATCCTAACACTTTGAGTTCCAACTTCTTTACCTCCCTCCCTCTCCACCCCTTCCCTTTGGAAGGCAAGCTAATTTTTTTTTTAAGTAACTATTTCAACTGATTTATTTTAAAAATCTTTTATGTATTTTCTTTATTTGAAAACATTATTCTGGGAAGGGATCCATAGGCTTCGCCAGGCTGCCAAGGTCCAAGATACAAAAAAAAAAAACGGGTTAAAAATCTTTATGCCAAAGGAATTCACAGCAAACCACACTTAAATATGCCAACAGAAACGCGATTAGTGGCATCTCTTGGAACTATACAAAGATAAGTTATATTTAGTCTTTGTATTTGGTAACGCTTGTTGATTGCTTGTATGGAAAAACATTTAAACTGTTCCAAAGCAATAGGACTACCAAGATATTCTCAAAAGAATGACAAACTTCAGTTCACCCCTTCGTTCAACAGCTCCCTTGTGTAAGGCAGTGTGCTAAGTTATGGGGATACAAAGGTGAAAAATAGCACAGTCCCTTCCCTCCAGGAGCCTAGAGTGAGGTGAGGCATTTACACAAATATAATGCAAGGTCAAATGTGATAAGGTAAAGGGGCAGACCAGACAAGATGCTCTCAGCAAAGGCAGTTGAAGTAGACTATGGAGAAGATGGCTCCTGAGTTAGACCTGGAAGAAAGATTTCAAAAACTAGAATTGTAGAGGATGTGCTTCTAGGCATGGAATAGAGCTTTGATTTATATGAAGAAGCTGAAGAAGACAGGATTGGAAAAGAGCCAGTAGTATAGTTTGTGATGTAGAGTAAGTTAAGGAAAGTAGCATGGAAAAGGCTACATTAAGTACAGTCTACATTATGGAGAGTTTTAAATGCCAGGACAAGGAATTTGGGTTTTCTTTTCTCCTTTTGATGCTTCCATTCCTGCTTACTACTGCCCTATATCTCTTTTGTCTTGTAGCTAAACTCCTCAAAAAGGCTGTCTGCAATTGGTGCCTTCACTTTCTCTCCTCTCACTCTCTTTTTAACTCCTTGTATTTCAGCTTCTGACCTTATTCCACTGAAACTGTCCTCTCCATGCTTACCACTGATCTCAGTTTTACTAAAACTGATTGCCTTTTCACAGTCCTCATTCTCTTTGACTTCCCTGCAGTTTTTGACACTTTATTATCCTCTCCTTGATACTCTCTCTTCTAGGTTTTTAGGACACCACTCTCTTCTGGCTCTCCTACCTATCTGACCACACCTAAAGTGGTCAGATTCTTTGCTGGATCCTCATCCAGGTCATACCCTCTTACTGTAGATGATGCCCAGACTTTCTTCTTCTATACTATTTCATTTGCTGATCTCATCAGTTCCCATGGATTTAATTACCATCTCTATGCTTACAGTTCTCAAGTCCACCTATCTTGCCCCAACCTCTCTGCCATGACCTCTAATTTCATTTCCAGCTGCCTCTCAGAAATTTCAAGCTGGACATCGGGTAGACATCTTAAACTAAACATCCAAAACAACTTCTCTTTCCCTACCCATGCCCTTCCATATTATTACAGAAGACTACACGATCCTTCTAGTGTCTCAGGCTCACAACCTAGAAGTCATCTCTTGCTTTTTTTTCATGGTCTCATTCCTCCACACCCAATCTGTTGCTAAGGCCTGTTGATTTCACCTTTACAACATCTCTCATGTACCCTCTTCTCACCTCTGATACTGCCAGCACTTTAGTGTCATGTCACACTTTTATTGTAATAGCCTGCTTGTGGGTCTGCCTACCTCGACTCCCCCCTCCAATTCATTCTCCATTCAACCACTAAAGTGATTATCCTAAAATGCAGGCACCACTATGCCTCTATCCTATTCAATAAACTCCATTGACTCTCTGTTGCCTTCAAGAGCAAAACCCAGATCCTCTGACATTAAAAGCTTTTCACAGCCTGACCCCACTCATACCTTTCCAGTCTTCTTCTTTCCACATATTCTTTGATCCAATGACACTGGCCTCTTGACTGTTCTGTGAACAAGACACTCCATCTCTGCTCTAGGTATTGTCTGTGGCTGCTTCCCAATGCCTGGAATGCTCTTCTGCCTTATCTTCATCTGTTGACTTCATGGCTTCCTTTAAGTTTCAGTTACTAAATAGAAACTGTTTCTCTTTTACCCGGGAACCCTGAGGGTCTTCCCCTCCCAGTTTGATTTTTTTTTAAATTTTTTTTTCTTAAAAGAGGCCATCCCTAGAGTAACTACTTAAAGAGGCCTATTCACTGAATGAGGGTACTTCACTCAAAGTGAGAACCTGAAGACCTTAACCTAAAATGGCCAAGGTCCCACATTACATCCTGGGCCATCTCCAGTTGACCTGATGAATATCAGGCCACTGGATCCAGATGGCTCTGGAGAAGAAAGTGAGGTTGGTGACCTTGCACAGCCCTCCCTCATTCAAATCAAAGTCAACTGCAAGTCATGTCATCATCTTGATATCAAGGTCCTTTTTGAGAATGAAGGACAAAAACAACGCAATTTTCTGTTTATCCTTTATATAGCTTGTTTGTACACATTTTCCCCTGTTAGATTGTGAGCTCCTTGAGGGCAAGGACTGTCTTGCCTCTTTTTGTAAACTCAATGATTAACACAGTGCCCGGCACCTAGTAGGTGCTTAATAAATGTTTATTGATTGGATGATCCTTTCTGTGTGACATGACCACTCCAGTCTCCTTTGCTGAATCCTTATATGCATCCTGACCCCTGAGTGTGGTGTACACCCAAGACTCTGCCTTGGAGCCTATCCTCTCTCAACCAGATGGTGATACCATCATCTTGTAGGGGTTTAGTCTTTATCTACACATAAGTGAATCTCAGCTATATATTCCCAGTCTTAATCTTCTGGTTTTTAATCCCACATCAACTGTCTGTTGAACTGTTTATTTTGAACTAGATGCCCTATCACCATCTCAAATTCAGTATATTCAAAAGCAAATCCATCTTCCTCCCCCCATCACTCTTCTAAACTTATTTTTGTTGAGGGCACCACCATCTTTCCAGTCACCCCATCTGAAATATTAATGTCATCCTTGAATCCTCAACCTCTCTTATGCCACACATCCAGTCAGTTGCCAGGTCTACCTCCACATTTCTCACATCTGTATCCTTCTCTTTGTTCACATTGTTACTACCCTAATTCAGTACCTAAATTCCTGAAGCGCAGATCTATGTCACTTTCCTGCTCAATAAACTAGTTAGGTGAGGGAGAAGGAAGAGAGAAGAATGATTTTTGAGTCTTAACTGCATGTGGTCAGTATTAAGGAAGCTAGAAGAAGGCACAAATAATGGAGTAAGATGTTGAGTTCAGTTTTGGGGTATGTTGAGTACAAGATAACTGGCACTTGAACTCGGAAAAGATCTGCTGTCATACTTGATCTGGGAGTCATCTGCAGAAAGATAATGATCACTGAAGACACTAGAGCAGGTGGGAATATGGAGAAAAGAGGGCAGAGTCTCGGGGGACACTCACTTTTGGGGGCGAAGTGGAAAGAAAATGAACTAGTGAAGGAAACTGAGGTCAGGAAAACCAGGAAGAACAGTATCCTGGAAGCTAAGGACCATAAGTCAAGCGGGTGGACTGTGTTGTTAAATTCAGAAAGAAGAGTAAGGATAAAAACTAAAAGAGTCTAGTAATCAAGAGGTCATCAGCAGCCTGGGACTGAGAGATTTCAGATAATTATAATAATGATAAGGGGTCTGTTGGTGACTCAATTATCAATGATAATTTTTAACCTAAAAGTATTCCCTTCTGGTCTTTTAAAAAGTTGATTTTTATTGATATCTTGTTTTTATATCATCTACATTTTCTTCTATATCTTTATGCCAGAGAGCCATTCATATTTTTAGAAAAAAAAATCAGCAAAACCAATCAACACTTTGAAAAGCATCTGTTGTATGCCATGTTTCACATTAATGGAGCCTCACTTATGCCAAGGGGCAAGAGGAGGCATTTTCTCATTTGTTTCCTTTGGGATTGAACTTAGTCTATTGTTTTGCAACATTCACCTTCTTTTCAGTTACATTTCTTTTTGCCATTGTGTATATTTTTTCCCTAGCTTTGCTTGCTCCATTTGCATCAGTTCATAGAAGTCTTTCCATGCTTCTCCTTATTCATCATGTTCTTCCTCTCTTAAAGCACAAAAATAATGTTAGTTAGATTCATGTGCCACAATCTGCTTAGTTATTTCTTAATTGAAAGGCATCTACTTTGTTTCCAGTTCTTTACTACTTTAAAAAGTGCTGCTATATCTTAGTATATTTAGACCTTTCAGTGAACTCTTTGGAGTATATGCCTAGCACTGGAGTCTCTAAGTCAAAGTGTATGGACATTATATTTGTAAGATTACAGTATTTTCCCCAGAATGGTAATACTAATTCACAGTTCCATCAACAATGCATTAATTTGCTTGCCTAATAGCCCTTCCAAGGCTGACTTTCCATTTTTTTTATCACTTTTGTCAATTTGCAGACTGTGAAGTGAAAAATCAGAGTTGTTTTGATTTGTATTTCTCTTATTATTAGTGATTGAGAGCATCCTTTCATGTGGTTGCTAATAGTTTGTGACTCTTGAGAACTATTCTTTGACCACTTTATCCAATGATAAGTTTTTTAAATTGACATTTTAAAAAACAGATTTAAATTCTGGAATTGAGAATAATTTTTATGTTTATTCAGTTTCTAAAAACTGGGTCAGTGTGGTACCTTATGAATCCACTTTTTTAAAGTTAATTAGTTGCTTGAGTTACTAATATTATATTTTGTCCCTAGAAAATTATAGATACACCAATTAATTCTCTCTTCCATAGTTCCAAAATCAGAAATTTATTTTATTTCTTTCTTTAGTCCTTATTTTTTCTTATCTCCAGCATTTAGCACAATGTTAAGCACATGGTAAGTGTTTAATAAATGCTTGTTGATTGATTATATCTTAACCCAAGTTAAACATTACCGGTAATACATTTAAATTCAGTTTAAAAACATTGAGCTCCCATTCTCAGATAATGACTTTCTGTAAAATAACACCTTAGAATATACTTCTGCTAAAAAGAAATACCTATGTAGGAGTTCTCTCAGATGTATGAATAACTTTTAGAAATTATTATAAACATTTAGTGTGATCCTATTCAGTAAATGCCCAGTTATGGATAGATATTTCTACAAAAAAGTATACTTTGCAAACCTCAAATGTGGTCATTTTGGACCATACTATGTCTTTGAGAGCTCTTTAATGCTCTCAGAAATCCAAGACCTTTCTTTGACAATAAACAGGGAAGATATGGTGTGACCTTAATGTAAATTCAGCACAGAGAACATTGATGAAGACTCAGAAGAGTGATGGTTAAGAGGTCAGGGAAATCTTGGACTGAGCGATTAATGTATTAAAGATTAGGTCAAGGTATTAGAAGTAAGGTGAAAGAACTTTTTGAAACTCATTTTCTCAATATAAAATGTTTGTGGTTTTTACTGTCATAGAGTTTGGTCATGTTAAACTAGTTTTTGTTTAAAATTTGGATATATTTTTTCCCTTCTGGGATCTGTAACATAGTGTATGGTACTTAAAGAATTTATGTCTACCCTGAGTATCAGGGGCTGTTTGTTAGAACTAAACTAGTACAACTGGTTTTGATCTTGAAATTTGTGAAAGAGTGCTTTATATGTCTCTAGTTTCTCCAATAATTTGAACAAAGGTAAAATCCATCCCACGATGGAGATCAAACCCTACCCTATTGAAATCTGACACCCTTGTCTGTGTTGTGGCTGAGCACTGTGAAAATATTGATTTAACCCCTCCTGCCTATTACTGAACATTTTAATCTCTGAGGATACATAAAGAAAAATAGCTTTTCCTATATGTCACTTTAAACATCTTCCAGTTAAACTCTAAGTATCTTAATTGAAGTGCTTGACATAGCTTTTGAAAAGGGTATTTAAAAATCCCTCTAATTTTCAGGTGCCATATACAGATTCCATCATCCTAAAACATTAAATAATTCTGATTTTATACCACTGTTGTTTTATTTTTTTTATAAAGCCATCCTAGTAATTTGCAAAGGCATTAATCTTTTTAACTTATTTTTTCTCTTTGTAAGGAAGATAATCAGAAATAAAGCACAATGGAAAAGGGAGGGAGGGGAAGAACTTGTTGTTCTGTTTGCATGATCAAATTTTAAGACTTGCACAAAAGCAGAAATGGGCCAGCCTGAGGTGAAGAAAAGAGCTCCCAAACAGGAAAAGGGAAAATCCAAGTCATTTGACTGTCATACACCTTAACTAATCTGCTATGAAATGTAAGAAAAAGATGCTGACTTAGCTTTTTGCCAGTTCTCACTCTTCTTGTCAAGTATGGTAACACTGATAAAGCTATAACTCAACTCCAGTCAAACTTGTCATTCATTCAAAATTATTGAGGATATACTACATGCACAGCACTATTTGCCTCAGTTCTTAAGTTTACTGGATTATTCAACATATGTGAAATAACTAGAGACTGTCAGCAAGCATTCATGCAATGCAAATATGGCATAATTGTTAAGCTGAGCCATTAAAAAATATTCTAATACAAAATGGAACTGCTTATGAGAGTACAAAGTGAGTGAGTTGTTATTTTGGAGTATCTCTTCTCTCTGCTCTCCCCCTAACCCCAGCACAGTGTCCAGGGCTTTCCACAAATATGCTTAGTTGTTTATTGAACAAATAGAATAAAATTAGTAAAAGGAGCTTCTTGAAAAATATGAACTAAGTCTTAAAGTTATATTTAGGGAGAGAGAAGAGTACCTGGAAAGTAACAAGCATAGATAAAAAAGCAAGCTTTTTTAAAAAAAGTAGAATAAAGGAGGAAAAGAGAAGGGCATTCAGACTGGAGTGGGGGATGGTATGAGGGAAGACTGGAAAGTAGGATGGGAGGGAGCCTGGGGTAGAGAGCTTCTAGGTTGGAGCAGAAGGGTACCTACTGGGGAGTAGCAAGACATGGAATTTTAGAAACAGTGCCAAAAAGAATCTCTGTCAAGTATACCCTACATGGTTGGCCTTTATTGATGGATAGTTCTCAAATGTTATCCAGAGAGTACCAGCTCACCTAGGGACAAGCAGTCTACTGTTCCCAAAATTGTACATGTATGGATGAGCAACTCCCCCAAATACCCATCAAGCCTGTTCCTTTAAACCAATGGGAATTTAGCAGTTCTGTAATGGAACTATGTGTTGCCCTTACTAGGCTCCATTAGAGGCCTATTAAACCAGCTTCAATCATGTGAGGAAGGAGGAAATCCCTGAATTTGGTGTTCTCTCCCTCTCAGCATCTCTGAGGCGTCTATGTTTCTAGTAACTGATTTCCATTAGCTTTTGCATGTTTTATTCATAAGCAACTTTAATGTACTTTTGGAGCTGACTCTAAATGGGATTTGTCAGCTAGCAGCTGACAGAGCTGCAGAACTGAAGTATTACTTAAGTCTAAGTTAGACCTTTAAAACTCCTTTCTTCTTTGAGCCCTCCCCCACTGAAATTTAAACAAAAAAGAAGTTAGGTATTGTTTGAAAGCAAATTGCTTACCGTCCCCACGAGGACTCAAACTAATCATTCCCTTAAAAAGCTATGTTCCAGTTTTCTGGTAAGTTACCTTTTCTGAATGTTTCCATCTCCCTTCCATAGAGTCGAATAGGAAAGAGTTAAGCATGAAATGCAGCTTTCTTCATTCTCTTGACCCATTTAGCCAACACTAAATAATTGGAAAGCTTAAGGAAGAGAAAACTCCTTGAAGAAATGGAGGAAGTAACAGCATTCTGTGATGCCACAGAGACTTCTGAACACTATTCCTTTGGGCTCCCCCATCTCTATTTTAAGCTAATTTCCTTTGCCCTTGACCATGTAGAGGAATAGATGCTGTTGAATAGAAGAGAGTGCATAGCATTTGCTTTTCTATCCCTCACTAAGAAAAGCCACACCTGTTCTAGTAGCTGATCTTCTCCGACAAATGTGAAATGCTTCTGTTTCAGTAATGAACCAGAAACTTAATTACTGTTGGAAAAATAAATAATTCCAGAGTGATTGTCCACTATCCACAATGTCACTGACACCCACCCCTGAAATCTGACAATAAATAAAATACTCAAATCTTCTTTCAATCAGGCTACTACTGTTGCTCTAATTTATCAAAAGTGAGACAGTCACCACCAACTGTACCTGTACACTCTACTGATCTCAAATTAGTACTGGACCTTCACTTTGACATAAGTAAATTCAAATCCATTTAGAAAATTGAAAAAAAAATAGATTCTAACATATCAGAGATATAAATAGAATCCATTGCCCCAGGCTCTAGGTATATGGTAACTCTCCATTGCATCCTGGCAAATGGCCTGGCTGCGCAGGGATGGGAATCATCCTCTATATATAAAGCTGATTTTACATAGCCTTTTGGAGTGGTAAAACAAAACAAAACAAACCCAAAGTGCTGGACCTTAATTGTATTCCCTTTTAATTGGGGGGGGGGGGGGCGGGGAGGCGGTAAAGAGACTATTTCCCCAATCATTTATCCTTGTCTTACTCTTCCCGCCAGTAAACTGTCCCTGCTTCACACTTTCAGTCTGCCTGTTCAGGAGTGGGACTACCTTAATAGCCCAAAGCCATCTCCAAATAAACTCTCAGCTGCCCACCATAGAGTCCCTCGGGTCAGGGCAGTGCTAGGAGTTTGGGTTGTAACAATTAAACTCTATGGAACAACTAGAGTGAAGGGACTCACCTTCCCATCCCCGCTCCAGATCCCCTTCCCCTCCCCCCACTCTGGTAGCCCGAGAGAAGAGGACAGCTCCTTGCTGGACTGGGTCCCTGCCCTGGGAATGTGTATGAGCCTTGCCTGGCCCCTGGCCCTGGGAGCCCCCTTGCTTTCTCTTCGCGTCTCCTCAGATCCTTTGGTCAGTTCTCTCCCGGACAGCTGCGCTTACTACTGCCTGATTCTCCTTTTGGGGTGGGGTGATGGAAAACCAATGGAGTGGCCTTGTTCCCTTGCTCTCAGGCCGATGAACTCGCAGGAGGCATCCCGGGACAGCAGCTGTTGTTCTTCCCCTCCTCCTCATAGCCCCCCCACCACTTACACACCGCCTCTTCCCCTCTCCCAAGAGATGTCATTCAGTAAGGCTTGGTGAGGTGTGAAAAGGAACAAAAGTAGGGGTTGCCCACCCTTCATATTTCCTCTGATGTCCCCAAATCCAACCAAACCTTTCCTCTCAATTTCTGATTTATGTTCATAGTCATTGATCAGGGATGGGGAGCTCTCCAGAACATACACGCGGGTGCGCACATTCGTGCACACCGATGTACTCACGTGCACACCCCTCGTTTCCCCTCCCTCCGAACTGACCCTTTCTCTTGCCCCCAGCTCCCCTGACCAGCTGGAGGGGCGGATTGGGGAGGAGCTGCAGGCCCGGGAAGACACTCCTTATACGGCCTGGCCCGTGTTACCTGGGCCAGGGCCAGGGTTCTCCTTCTTTGGGCAGAGCTCGGGGGTTGGGGGCCAAGGCTGAGGGACTGGAGGGGAGGGGGCTCTTAGTGCCCAACACCCAAATATGGCTACAGAAGGGTAGAGACATTCCTGCGGGTCTGGGCAGGGGGCGGGGAGCGGAGAGATCGCGGTCTATATAAAAACCTGCCCGGGGGGCTGCAGACCCACCACACCGGACAACTCCAAGAGAAGCGCCTCCCGCGGCATACCCAGGGGCCCGAGTCGGAGCTAAGAGGCACCAGTAGCCACCCACACAGGTAGGCAAGGGGATGAGGAAGAAAGGGGAGGAGAGCCAGGGTGTGAAGGAGGGAAAGTGGGAACAGTTTCTAGTGGAGAGACCAAGAAGGAGCCCTGCTCAGCACCGCCCTCCCGACTGTCTCCCACTAGTCTAGCACACCGAACCGCTTCTTCTCCTGGACTGCCACGACGCGAGCTCTGCTCACGTCCAGCCCGGTCCTACCCTGCTTCTCCAGGCTCTCAGAAACTTCCGGAGGGACCACTCCCCAACTTCACCACTTCACCTCGGGCTTCCGCTTTCCCTTCCATCCCAGATTTAATTGAAAGGAATCTAGAATCAGGAATTAAAATCTCCCTCTTGAAGTCCCACCGACAGTTAGGAAACAGAGGATAGCTCGTTCCAGGTCCAAACCGAGGAAGTCAGTTGAGCTAGACGAAAAGAAAGGGACAGTGTCTTCCTCAATCAGCCTTCACTCCCCAGCACTAGGGGAACAGGGAGAATGCACAGTGATTTTGATATCCAAGCCTTCTGTATTTAGAGATTGAGATTTTACAGGGAGTTCCATTCAGTCACAGCTGCTAGCACAGCGACAGCCGGCAACGAACGCGGGTGGGGAAAATTCTTCAGGCAACACAGTTAAACCGAGAGCTTCCTGAAAAGATGATTTTGGGAATTCAGCTCCCCTCTCCAACGCTCGTCTGTACCTAGGGTCAGAGGAGTAAGATGAAAATGTCCCACCTGAGGGGATTAATTGAGATGGCTTTTCTCTAAGTTCCCTTCCAGCTATAACATCTATGAACTAGGGATACAAGATCTCGTCTATTTTTAAAGATCCCCAAACTGTCTGAGCTTCCCTCTCCCCCTGTTTATAAGAAGGGCAGATGGACACGATTACTTTAATCACATCTTCAGTTTGAAATAATTCCCTTCAATAATTCAGGGGGCGGGGAGAGAAAGATTAGATCCCTACTGACTCTGGATCGTAGGTCCGATGGGCAGAAATCTCCACCTTACTGGGTCCTTCAACCCCATCCCAATTAACTACCCACCCCCGGGCTCCTAACGATGGAAGGAAACAAAGTAATTTAGCTAAAGTGTACAGGTGAAGTGTACTTAACTGGAGGGTCTACGAGGAACATAGTGGCCCTTTTTGAACAGCAAACGTCTCCCTACCCTCCCAGCCCGGGGGGCTGCGGGCCCGTGTTCCCAGCACTGCTTCTATTCATGGGACCAGGGACCAGGGAAGCTGGTGGGAGGCTGGTGGCAACGCAGTGTACTAACATAGGGTCTCTCTTTGCAGAAAAAAGACACCATGTGCGACGAAGATGAGACCACCGCCCTCGTGTGCGACAATGGCTCTGGGCTGGTGAAAGCCGGCTTTGCCGGAGATGATGCCCCCAGGGCAGTGTTCCCCTCTATCGTGGGCCGCCCCCGTCATCAGGTGAGACCTAGTACACCAAACCCTTTCCCTCTCCCCCAAGGCAGGTAGGTGTTGCAGGTCAAGGGGTGGGGGTGCTATCCCTCTGAAAACCTGCATATTCCTCAAAGCTCTAGCATCCAGCCAGGGAGGACACCGGATATTGAGGAAATAGCTCAGGAACTTGAATTAAGAACTGTGAGTTCGACACTGACTAGCTTAATGATTTGGCCAAGTAAGGTCTCTGAGTTGCAGTTTCCTCCTCTGTAAAATGGGAGGTGAGGCAGCTAGATAGCGCGGTACATAGAGTGCTGTGCTTGAAATCGAGAAGACCTGAAATTCAAATTCTACCTCAGACACTTAGTAGCTGTGTGACCCTGGGCAAGTCACTTAACCTTGCTTGCCTCAGTTTCCCTCATCTGTAATATGAGATGGAGAAGGAAATGGCAAACCACTCCAGTATTTTTGCCAAGAAAAGTCCAAATGGGGTCATGAAGAGTTGGACAGTATTAAAACGAGTCAACCACAAGGGGAGGGAAGCAATTATACTGGTGCCAAATACCTCCTGGGGTAGTACTGAGGAGAGCGCTTTGTAAAACCTTGAAGTGCTATGTAAATGTGAATACTTTATTCACATTCCCTCCGCTCAACCTCGGGGTCTTTTATAGGATTACTGGATAGAAATGGCTCAGAGTTAGTGGGAGAGATAGGGAGACCTATCCTCAAGTCTGTACGACAACACGGGATCGCTATCACTCCCAAGTTCCTTTTTTGAAGCCTAATGCTTGCTCCCCTCCTTCTTCTCTCCTATTGTTCCTATACCCCAGGGCGTCATGGTGGGTATGGGTCAGAAAGATTCCTACGTAGGCGACGAGGCTCAGAGCAAAAGAGGTATCCTGACCCTAAAGTATCCCATCGAGCACGGTATCATCACCAACTGGGATGACATGGAAAAGATTTGGCATCACACCTTCTACAACGAGCTCCGAGTGGCCCCCGAGGAGCACCCCACCCTGCTCACTGAGGCCCCCCTCAACCCCAAGGCTAACCGCGAGAAGATGACCCAGATCATGTTTGAGACTTTCAACGTCCCCGCCATGTACGTGGCCATCCAGGCCGTGCTGTCCCTCTACGCCTCCGGCCGTACCACCGGTAAGAGGTCGATCCATCCAGGACTGAAACAGGCATGGACTGGGCCAGGAAGACACTACTCTACACTTAGATAGACTGGGCCCTCCGCTGTCGCCTCTGGGCTCACTCTACACACACTAGCTATCCTCATTGTATAGGTCCACCTCCTCCCACTTGCAATCCTCCAGATAGGAACCTGTTTTTACAAAGAAACACCTCTTGTCTCACAGTCAACACCTCCAGACTCTCCACGCTGTCGCAATTATCTACCAACTACTTGCTACGTCCCACTCCCTCTGCTGATTTTTGCAGTTCTTTCGCTCCTCTTTATCCTAATTCCTCTCCTCCCCTCCCAAGCTGGTCAGATTAGCAAGAGCGCTAGGTGCACCGACCGTTTAAAACTCTCAGACTAAAGCTCTGCCTTTCAGTACTGGCACCTAAAGTGACTTCATAGATCCGGGATACTACTGGACAACTACTTTCACCCCTACAGAAGTTATCAAACGCATACCAAATTTCAGAGCAGCATTGCTAGCCTACTTAGGTACCCATCCTATCCTACTCCTTAGTAGCTCCCCACTCCCACCCCCCCGCAGTGCCTAAGGCAAACCCTGAGTTCTGATGTGAAGGAAAATGTTACAGCAGTTTTCCGTATGTCTGTTGCGTTAGATGTGTGTGTATGTGTGTGCGTGCGTAGTAAGTTTGTGACTTTTTTCACTCGGGTCTGTCAAATCCTCTTCAATCTGTCATCCTCCCCCTCTACTAGGTATCGTGCTGGACTCCGGCGATGGTGTCACCCACAACGTACCCATTTATGAAGGTTATGCGCTGCCCCATGCCATCATGCGTTTGGATTTGGCTGGTCGGGACCTCACTGACTACCTGATGAAGATTCTCACTGAGCGTGGCTACTCCTTCGTGACCACTGGTGAGCACCAGTAGACACCCGAAGCCGAGGGGAGGAAGATGGGGACGTGGAATAAGGAATGGGAGTCAGCCAGGCCCTTAGAGCTACCCACAGACTCGTTCTTAACTGCCTCCTCCTCCCGAGAGCTTCTCCACCCCTAACAATAAGAAAGGACGAACTTTGCAAGGCTCCATGTTCCTTGCCTAACCAGGAGCGAGTCCTCGCCCTGATGCATACATGCGACTTCAGTGGTGCGGGGATCTTAAGCAAATAGGTTGTGTAGATCGGTTTGTGAGCGTGCATTTGTGCCTTTCCATATTTCACTTCTCTAGCTAACCAATCAGTGTTTTTCTCCTCCACTTGACAGCTGAGCGTGAGATCGTGAGAGACATCAAGGAAAAGTTGTGCTACGTGGCTCTGGACTTCGAGAATGAGATGGCCACTGCTGCTTCCTCCTCCTCCTTAGAAAAAAGCTATGAGCTGCCTGATGGTCAGGTCATCACTATCGGCAATGAGCGTTTCCGTTGCCCGGAGACCCTCTTTCAGCCTTCCTTTATTGGTAAGAGGCTGCTCTGGGGCTTTAATTTTTTTTTTTTTATATTGGAGGGGGGAGGCAAGGCAATTGGGGTTAAGCGACTTGCTCAAGGTCATACAGTTAGTGTCAAGTGTCTGAGGTTAGATTTGAATTTTCAGGTCCTCCAGACTCTAGAGTCGGTGCTCTATTCACTGGGCACCCTTTGCTTTGGGGCCTTTTTAGGGTGCACTTTGTCTATAATTTAATCCATAAGAAACCTATTGAGTCAAATGGCTCACTGATTTTTTTTTTTGTTTCTTCTTTTAAAGATTTCTTTCTTTAATTCTCCTCCCCTTCTAACCCCCACTTTTCTTCCTTCTTCTCCTGTCTTCCCTTTGTTCCCAAGGTATGGAATCTGCTGGTATCCATGAGACCACTTACAACAGTATCATGAAGTGTGATATTGACATCAGGAAGGACCTGTATGCCAACAATGTCATGTCTGGTGGTACCACCATGTATCCTGGTATTGCTGACCGCATGCAGAAAGAAATCACAGCCCTAGCCCCCAGCACAATGAAAATCAAGGTAGGATCCTAAAGGGGGCAGAAAGCTAGTGGAGACTTCATCATTCTTAGTTAATTTTTAAATCTCCAAATTTACTGAGCAATGATTCTTATCTAAGACAAGAAAAACTCTTGGAGTTCAGTACTTCTCATCTTACATAGCTTCTCCCTCCCACCTCAGGACTCTTCACACCCTCTTTCCCCACTTTCTTTTCTTATTTTGTCTGATAGTAGTGAATGTTATCTTTCTCTTCTAGATCATTGCCCCTCCTGAGAGGAAATACTCTGTCTGGATCGGTGGTTCCATCCTGGCCTCCCTGTCCACCTTCCAACAGATGTGGATCACCAAACAGGAGTATGATGAAGCTGGACCCTCCATTGTCCACCGCAAATGCTTCTAAACATGTTTACAAGATCAGCGTGCTCACTATTCTCAGGATGACGAATGTTGTTAAGTTGCAGGTGGTTGAGCTCTTGCAACAGCCAAATAACTGTGGCATTAATGTGTCTATTATTGTTGCTGCAAACAACATTTGTAAAGTGTACATAAATTAATTTATTTTATCTTGTTTTGTTATTTTTAAAACAAAACCCTGCAGAAATGGAAAACTTCAAGAAGCATTAAATTCAGTCATTCTGTCAAGTCCCATAAATTTTGTCATTTTATTTATTTATGGGGGCGGTGTTTGGGGGGGGGGAGAATAATATCTTTCATTCCGTTTGAACAGGATACCCACCTCATTTGTTTGTTTTAACAAATTTCACACTATTGAATAATCATTCCCAGTTACTAGGGCTATATGGTTTTCAAAGCAGTTTTCTCAAAATAAACATGACATATAAGTATTACTGGTATCACTCCCATTTTACAAATTAGGAAACTGAGCTCAGCTCAGACTGGTTAAATGATTTTCCTGTAGATACACACACACATAATTATGGAATCATTAAAATAAGCCAGGATTGGAAATAAGGTCTCCTAGCTCCATGTTCTGCATTCTTTCTCCCACATCACTGAACAGATTAAAGAAGGTTATAGTTGTCGTACTGTGCCCACTGTGCTCAGGCCATAGCAGGCCCTTTGTGTTCAATTTTGAGAGACAATGGCTGGAATACTTCTGAGAAGACTGTCCAAGATGGTGAGGGGATGAAAGACCATTTCTATAAGAACCTGTTGAAGAAATTGAGGCTGTTTGTCTTAGAAAAGTCTTAGGGACAAGGTGACAGAATAGCTACCTTAGGTTTATGAGGGCTGACATATGGAAAAAAGAAAAAAGATTGGCCTTAGAGGGCGACTCTAGGAACTATGGGTAGGAGTTGCATAGAGGCAGATGTAGATTCAGTGTAACTGAACCCAGTTAGAATTACATGCTTCTTAGGAGCAGACTGTTTTCCATTTTTCATTATATCTTGAGTGTTTAGCACAGTGCTGGCACATAGAAAATACTGAGTATTTTCAAGCAACTTCTTGATTGACTGAAAGTAAAGAAAAACTTTCAATCATAATTAAAGACACCTCAAAGTGGAATGGGCATGAGGAAGTGGGATCCCTTTTACAAAAGGTTTTCTAGCAGAAGTTGAATGACCATTTCTCAGGTATGCAGTAAAGGAATTTCTTCTTTAGAAAGAGATTGGATAAAAGCAGTTTGGGATGGTGGCTTGAGTACTGGAGCCAGGAAGACCTGCCCTCATTTCCTACCTCTGACACTTATTAGGTATGTGACCAAAGGCAAGCTAATTAAACTCACTGAGTTTCAGTTACAAGATCTGTAAAATGTGATTGTAAAGTTCCTGGAGCATCTAATGGGATTGATTTGAGGATTAAATAAAATTATATACATAAAGGGCTTTGCAGTCCTTAAATTGATATGTAAATGACAGCTACTGTTATTTTTATTTTGATCTCCGAGATCCCTTCTAATCCTGTGATTCTGTAGAGACACTTCACCTTAATGTCCTTCATAGTATTCCTCTCTGGATCATATTCTTTACAAAAGCTCTTCTTGTACCTTAACATGTTGGAGGTTAGCCTCACTTAACATTGAAATCAATTTCTTAATTAAATCTTGTCTATGAACAGCATGTGTGTCAAGGAGCAAACCTTATCTCCTCTCCAAGAGGCAGGAGAAAGCACTCCCACTTGCCCAGGCGCTGACCATGGTGCTGCACACTGCAAACTTATGAGAACATACAGATAATTAACATAACCTGTTTCAGAACTGAGATCTGTTAAGAGTTCAGCTAGCGTTTTCTTCTCAACAGAAAAAACACCTGTCTTATTTTCAGTTTACTTTTTTTTCTTCTCCAATAACCACATATTAAGTACCTATTGTATGTCAGGCATTAGATATATAAAGACAAATATGAGGCATCTCTTTCAAACCTAGGATTTCACCTGGAGTAGTAACTTAAAAAATTTTCTGTCAAGGGTTTAAGTCATTAAATGATAGTGCTAAGGATTACTTTCTGTATTTAATATTCCAGCTTTAATATGGAATTTATAACGACCATTGTATAATCAAAATCAAAAAACTCCTTGAATATCACTATGAAACACTGATCTCATGCTTATGTTATAGAAACTGAGAATTTGAAAAGGTAGAAACACCAGCTTAAAATTTGTTTAAGACAACAGGCCATATGTGTACAGAAATAAGCATTCATTAATATGAAATAACTTGGGTGAAGTGTTCAACAGAAGGAAGAGACAGTACAGGAATTCACAGGAGGGGTAGTATAGGGAATGATGAGGATTGGGTTGGCTAACTTAGGGAAAGCTCCATGGTAGAGATGGAACATGAGCCGAGTTTTGAATAAAGGGTAGGGCAAAGAGAGAAGCAGAATGGAGCAGTAGAGACAGAAAAAGGAGAGTGAAGAGAGAGGAGGGAAGCAGCAGTAATAAAGTTCAGAATTTGCAGCACAGCTAGCAAAGCAGAGGTCTTTTTTCCCCTCTTTGAAAATTCAGGATTTCCAAGTTTAGAATATCTTATGAAAAATAGCATAGAGGGCTTTCTGCCAAATTCCCAGAAAGCTGATTATCATCTGATTAGATGATATTGACCCAGACATAGCCACCAATGAGATTTCATAAGTAAATATATCCATGTGACTAGCACCCAGACATATATGCTACTTCTCTTTAAGCACTGGGCTTACAATAAAGAGATCTGAGTTCAAATCCCAGTTCTTGTGCTTACTAGTTACAATGTTAAGTGATTTTCCAAGGTTTGAACTCAGGAAGATGAAATCCCAATTCTTGTGCTTACTAGTTGTATGACCCAAGATAATTCATTTTAATATCTGAATTTTCATTTCTTTATCTGTAAAATATAAGTAATACCTTTTGCTCAATAATAATACAATACAACAAAGTAGGCACTAAGTGTCTACTGTGGAGCAAAGCAATATTCTGGATGCTACATGCTTAGGAAAATAAAAGGCTTGGATTAAATATATTTCCAGATCTCAAGGAGTTGTCCCTAAGAACAACACAAAAAAATAATACAATCACCACTAAGTGCCAATTATATGCAAAGTATTATAGTAGCATTATCATATAATTGTATAAAAGAATTACAAAACAAAGTGCAATATGAAGTCTGAGAAGGGTTCTTATTGCCAACTAGGGGTATCATGAAAGGCTTTATAGAAAAGGTGGTATTTGCCTTAAGATTTAAACAATGTGTAATTCTTCAATAGACAAAAGAGAGGGAGAGTATTCTAGACATGGGGAACATCCTGAGCAAAGACAGGTATAAGAAGGCAGAATGCGTCTAGAGGGAGTTGTCCAGTTCAAATGTATTGTAGAGAATATGGAGGGGAATAATGTGAGTGCAACACCAGATACAATGGCCTGTGAGAAAGATGATAGCTAAGGTCCAACTCTTGACTTCTCAGTTCTGGAAACAAAGTCTTCCCATTCAATTCTCTCAAATTAATAGCCAAAATCTCTCAAGAATTCTCTTTATAATTTATCATTTTGCAATATAAGAATTAAAACAGTTCTCTCAGAAAAGAAATTCTCTTAATTCTCTTTCTGTCAGTATCTCAATGAGTCTTTTACTATGACAGGTCACAGACTCTACTCTCCTTCTTTTAACAGACTCCTCAAAGACTGACAATTTAATGGTCTCTCCAAGATTCCATTTCCTCTTAAAGATACAGTAACTGTATTTGTTATCTCTGTGGGTGTGGTTGTTGAAGTTGGTTATATTAGCTATATCTGGAATAGTAATAGTGTGGAGGGCCTTGAAGGATAGGCATTGCAGTTTGAACTTTACTTGATAGACAATAAGGAATCATTGAAAATTTTTTGATTAGGAGTGACAGGCCACATCTATCCAAAGGAAAGATTATTATCACCACAGGATGATGGATGTAAAGAGAGGGAAGGGGGAAAGACCTTTCAGGGAGTTATTTATTGCAATAATCCAAGCAGGTGATAATGAAGGCCTAGACTGAGGCCTTTTCAGGAGGAAGAGAGAAAGGGATTAGTTACCACATAGAACTGTTGAAAGGAAAACTTAAAATTTCAAACCTTAAAATGCTACATAAATGTGAATTATTATTGAATTCCCAAGGGCACCAGGATGGCAAATCGAAATGTCATGAAAATTACTCAGTAGAAGGTGAGAACTGAAAAAAAAGTGTGAGACACCCCAGTCTCCATAAAGTGTAAATCAACATTCTCCCCAGGTTAGGAGAAGGCTATAAATGAGCCAAACTTATTTTGACTTTAACAGTATTTCAAGGAAAGCCTAAGTAATCATGATAGACTTATGTGCAGACTTAGGAGTAGATACGCATACATGAATACATACATATGCCTGCACAACCAGAATAATCAATATAGCCAGTAGCCCAGAAAATAATGGCTTTTTAAAAGGTGGCGAACTTGTTAAATTAAGCAAGTTTTTGCCCTAGGAACCAATCTAATTGTTAGGATTAAAGTACAGTTTATTACAAGACAATGCCTCTCTCCCTCTGAGAGTGATCAAGAAGTGACTAATACAATGTTTTTGTTTTGTTTTTTAAATTGAAAGAAACTTCTCTTTGAATTTATAGACAAGATTTCCACCCACAGCAAATCACGTTGTGTGGCCCATTCTGACATGAGTGTAAGTGTAATCTATTGATGTCTAATCAATGTGGGAAAAAATTAATAATGAAGTTTACATATAAATGGGGTAGCTAGATGGTGCACTATTGAACAGTAGGTTTGGAATCAGTAAGACTCATCTTCCTGCGTTCAAACCTGGCCTCAGATACTTACTAGCTGTGTGACCCTGGGAAAATCACTTAACACTGTCTGCCTCAGTTTCCTCATCTGTAAAATGAACTGAAGAAGGAAAGTCAAACCACTACATCATCTTTGCCAAGAAAGCCCCAAAGGGGATCATGGAAGAGTTGGACATGACTGAAGCAAGAAGAAAACCATATATAAAGAATTCCAAATGATCACATTGTCCTCTTAAATATTCTGACATTGTCTTTATGAAATTATCAGAAAGGGATATTACTCAAAGTTTTTAGGGTCTAACAGTCCATGAAATGTGGCACTTTGATAAACTGTGTTAACTCTTCCAGCCCTAGGATAGGGTTTGTAGTGTGGCACTGAGGAGTATGAGGCACAGAATTTGGGTTCATTCATTCAGCTAATTAGTAAACACACTTTTCTTAAGCGTCTGCTCTGTACAAAGCACTATGCCAGGTACTGCAAGTGGTATAATGTTGACTAAGATATGAGTCCCCCAAGAATCGTTTTCAAGATTTAGTAGGGGAAAGAAAGTATAATAATGATAAATGTACATGATGCTTCATATGAATTATGGCACTTGGGGTTCCCTTAAATAACTTTGTTAGATCATTTCCTTTTTCAGGTGAGGAAACTGGGGCTAAGAAGTTAAGTGACAAGCCCATTGTCACATGACTTTTAAATATCAGGAGCAGGATTTGAACCCAGGTCTTCCTCGAACAAGACATTATATCTTCTAACTGAGGGCATTTTTCCTAGCTGTCCTCCATAGAATGTTCTTCCTTCTCATCTGAACTTCTAGGCTTCCTTCAAGCCCCAGCTAAGATCCCATCTTCTACAAAAAGCCTTCCCCAGTACTTCCTTACTAGTACTTTCCCTCTGTCAGTTATCTCCAATTTCTCCTGTGTCCTTACTATACATAATTATAAGTGTCTTGTCTTCACAGACTGTGAACTCTTTGAAAGCAATTACTGATTTTTGCCTTTCTTTGTTTCCCCATTGCCTAACACATTCCCTGATACATAATAGATACTTAAAAAATTCTTATTGACTGACTGATTCCAAGTCCAGAATTTATCTACTCTACCATACTATAATATAGAATATATACAAACAACTGTAATACACATTAGAATATAGCAACTTTGTAGATGAGGTTCAAATTAACCTCAAAGTTTCAGTGACTCATTTAGGGAGAATGAGATTAGTTGCAAGTAGGAGAAATGTTTCCATTGGACATAGATTATTACTTGCTCAAGGTGAGTTAGGACACTGCTGATTTCCAATCCCTATATATCATTGATGATAAGAACATAAATAATTTGTCATTGGACTTGACACTCTAAGGATTTCCAATATAGGAATTAGAATTCCTACGGACATCATCTACCTTATACATATACATTTTGTAGAAACTTCTTTGGTGATCATGATGTCTTCACCTTACTGTATAGCATTTCAAATATTTTTTTCTTGACTTTGCCCTTTAAACAAGAAAGAGACCTAGTCTCATACACAGCTAAGCAGATCAATGGTCAGCTAATTCAATAGATATCTGCATTGTCATAGCAGAATGACATCTAGACAGTGGTATCTGCCCAACCAATCTTTTCTCAGCTAGAACTGAGAACTGTATTCTTCATGCATAGATATTTTAATTTCCATTATACTTCTTATGTGTGTATTTTTACATCCACAAGACCCATGAAGAGAAGGGATTTTGCATTATTTATCTTTGTACTTTTCTAAGAGCTCATACAATGTTATATAGTTGCTTCGTAAGTGTTGCATGAAGCTCTTTTTGCGATGGCAAAGACTTAGAAGTTGAGGGACTGCCCATCAATTGGGGGAATGACTGAACAAGTTGTGGTATATGAATGTAAGGGAATACTATTGTGCTATAAGAAATAATAAGCACGCAGATTTCAGAAAAACCTTGATTTACATGAACTGATACGGAGTGAAGTGAGCAGAACCAGGAGAACATTGTACACAGTAACAGCAACATTGTGCAATGATCAACTATGACAGACTTAGCTCTTCTCAGCAATACAATGATCCAAGACAATTCCAAAAGACTCATGATGAAAAATGCTATCCACCTCCAGAGAAAGAACTGTGGAGTCTAAATACAGGTCAAAGCGTAGGATTTTCACTTTCTTTATATTTTTCATGTTTTTTTCCTTTTGGTCTTCTTTCACAACATGACAATGTGAAAATATGTTTAACATGATTGCACATGTATAACCTATCTATATCAGATTGCTTGCCATCTTGGGGAAAGGAGAAGGAGAAAAATTTGGAACTCAAAATCTTGCAAAAATGCTGAAAACAATGCTGAAAACAATCTTTACATGTAATTAGAAAAAATACTATTTACATTTTCAAAATTGCATGAGTGAATGAGAGAATTAAAAACAAATAATTTTATTCAATGATTTTTGTGAAATGACACCAGAATAGTTACCATAGAATCTGATTCTATAGAAATTCAAAAGAAAGTGCTAAAATTGTCAGATAAATTGTTCAATTAAAAACAATTGCTGTCCATCAATTGGGAAATGTCTAAACAAATTGTAATACATAATAATAACCATAACCAACATTTACGTAGTTCCTGAAGGTTTGCAAAGTGCTTTATAAATGTCATCTCAGCTTGTCCTTAAAACTGTTGAAAATAGATGTAATTATCCCTATTTTACTGATGAAAAAACTGAGGCAGGCAGATGTTAAGTGATTTGCCCCAGGTCACATAGCTATTAAGTGTCTAATGCTGGAATGAAAGTCCGATTCTCCTGACTCCAGGCCCAGTGCTCTTACATGAATACAATGGAATGTCACTGATGTTATAATGAATGGTGTTAATGATGAATACAGAGAAGCATGGAAAGATTTATATGAATTGATGAAGAGTGAAACAAGCAGAGTCAAGAAAACAATATACACAATGACTACAACAGTGTAAATGGAAAGAACAAACATGACAAAACAATAAAAAATGAATGTTGCAAAATTACAAAGAATAAGCCTGACTTCAAAGAAGTTATGTGAAAAGACACCTTCATCCCACTGCTTTGCTGAGGATCAAATGAGATATTTTTTTTTTTGCTGTTGTCTTTTTCCTTGTATTTTGAGGTCCTTGGACCTCATTTGGTTTTTTTCTTAATTAATTAATTTATGTTCAGTTTTCAACATTCATTTGCATAAGATTTTGAGTTCCAAATTTTCTCCCCATCTCTCCCCTTCCCCCACCACAAGACACTGTGCATTCTTATTCCCCTTTCCCCTAATCCACCTCCCTTCTATTACACTCTTCCCTTGCCTTATCCCCATCTTTTCTCTTTTCTTGTAGGGCAAGATACATTTGTATACCCCCATTAACTGTATTTCTTATTTACCAGTTGCATGCAAAAACAATTTTCAACATTTGTTCCTAAAACTTTGAGTTCCAACTTCTCTCCCTTCCTCCCTCCTCACCCATCCCCACTGAGAAGGCAAGCAATTCAATATAGACTATACATGTGTAGTTATGCAGAAGACTTTCATAATAGTCATGTTGTGAATGATTAACTATATTTTCCTCCATCCAATCCTGCCCCCCATTTATTCTATTCTCTCTTTTGACCTTATCCTTCCCCCAAAGTGTTTCCTTCTAATTACTCCTTCTTCCTATTTGCCCTCCCTTCTATCATCCCCCCACACCCCATTTAACCCCTTCTCCCTTACTTTCCTGTAGTGTAAGATTTTCATACCAAATTGAGTGTGCATGTTATTCTCTCCTTAAGCCAAATGTGATGAGAGTAGGCTTCACTTTTTCCCCTCTAACCTCCCACTTCTTCCCCTCTGTTGAAAAAGGTTTTTCTTGACTCTTTTATGAGAGATAATTTGCCCCATTCCATTTCTCCCTTTCTTCTCCCAATATATTCCTCTCTCACCCCTTAATTTAATTTAATTTTTTTAGATATCATCCCTTCCTATTCAACTCACCCTGTACCCTCTCTATATATGTAAATAATCCCTCCAACTACCCAAATACTGAGAAAAGTTTCAAGAATTATAAATATTATTTCCATGTAGCAATGTAAATAGTTCAACTTTAGTAAGTCCCTTATGATTTCTCTTTTCTGTTTTCTCTTTTCATGCTTCTCTTGATTCTTGTGTTTGAAAGTCAAATTTTCTATTGTATTCTATTCTGGTCTTTTCATCAAGAATGCTTGAAAGTCCTCTATTTCATTGAATGACCATTTCCCCCCCAAAATATTATACTCAGTTATTCTGTGTAGGTGATTCTTGGTTTTAATCCTAGTTCCTTTGACTTCTGGAATATCATATTCCAAGTCCTTCAATCCCTTAATGTAGAAATTGCTAGATCTTGTGTTATCCTGATTGTATATTCACAATACTCAAATTGTTTCTTTCTGGTTGAGCAATATTTTCTTCTTGATCTGGGAACTCTGGAATTTGGCTACAATATTCCTAGGAGGTTTTTTTTGGATCTCTTTTAGGAGATGATTGGTAGATTCTTTCAATATTTATTTTACTCTTCTGTTCTAGAATATCAGGGCAGTTTTCCTTGATAATTTCTTGAAAGATAATGTCTAGGCTCTTTTTTTTGATCATGGCTTTCAGGTAGTCCCATAATTTTTAAATTGTCTCTACTGAATCTGTTTTCCAGATCAGTTGTTTTTCCAATGAGATATTTCACATTGTCTTTTATTTCTTCATTTTTTGGTTCTGTTTTATAATTTCTTGGTTTCTCATAAAGTCATTAACTTCCAACTGCTCCATTCTAATTTTTAAAGAATCATTTTCTTCAATGAGCTTTTGAACCTCCTTCTCCATCTGGCTAATTCTGTTTTTTAAAGCATTCTTCTCGTCATTGGCTTTTTGGACTTCTTTTGTCATTTGGGTTAGTCTATTTTTAAAGGTGTTATTTTCTTCAGCATTTTTTGGGGTTTCTTTTAGCAAGCTGTTGACTAACTTTTCATGATTTTCTTGCATCACTCTCATTTCTCTTCCCAATTTTTCCTCCACCTCTCTTACTTGATTTTCAAAATTCTTTTTGAGCTCCTCTATGGCCTGAGACCATTGCATATTTATTTTGGAGGTTTTGAATACAGAAGCCTTGGTATTTATGTCTCCTCTGATGGTATGCTTGGTTCTTCCTCATCCAAAAGGATGGAAGAAAATACCTTTTCACCAAGAAAGTAGCCTTCTATAGTCTTATTTTTTTCCTTTTTCTCTGCATTTCCTAGCCTGTTGCTTGACTTTGAGTCCTTTGTCAAGTGGAGGGTATACTTTAGGGACCTATAAGTTCTCATTTCTTCCAAGGTGGCACAATCAAAGGAGAGGAGTTTACTCCTCTCCTGGCCTATGCTCTGGTCTGGAAGCAACCACAAGCTTTTCTGCCCAGGATCTGCCAGTAGAATTCCCTCTCCAGAGCCATTACACCAGAGTTCCTCCTTACTCCAGGACCACCACTCAGGGCTGAGATCTAGATCAGCTGTTTGATTCCCCCAGGGGCTTTAGGCCAAGGGCTCCAAAAATAGATGCTACTGCAGTGACCACTGCTGCCCTGGGGCCGGATTCAGACCCTGTTCACTTCTTACCCAAGTGAAAGAGCTTTCTCACTGACCTTTGAAGCTGTCTGGTGTTTGTGGGTTAAGAATCTGGGAACTATACATGCTACCTAGGATTCCATGCCCTGAAGCCTGTTCCAGTCCTCTCCATCTCCAAGCCAAGACCTAGTGCAATAGACCTTTCCTGTTGGCCTTCCAGTCTGCTTTGGTCTGGAAATCTCTTTCACTCTGTTGTTTTGTGACTTCTGATGCTCTAGAATTTGTTTAGAGTCATTTTTTACAGGTATTGTATGAGCTATGGAAGTGGAGCTAAAGCAGGTCCATTCTTCTACTCCACCATCTTGGCTCCACCAAAATGAGATATTTGTTAAAGGCTTAGCACAATAACTGGCACATAGCAGCTGATTAACAAATGCATGTTCTTTTTTCCCCACACTTTGCCAAGGTGAGAGATCCAGGAGTGTGGTATTTTAAACATAATTCAGACTTCTAAATTATATTGATTAGTTTTGCTTATTTTTTCCTCTCTTCTTTTTCTTTAAAATATTGTTTGATATGTGGGATGGCTCCCTGGCAAGGGGAGGAGGAGGAGGAAATCTTGGCAATGGAAAAAAACCCCAAATCAATAACTTTTATTTCAAAAAAGAAAAAGAGGGAAAATACTAGTGGCTATAAATAGACACCTCTAGGACAGATATAATTCTCTTAATAATTCTGTCATTTATCCAAAGACTAAATTACAACTCAGAAATTTGAAAAAAAATCATCAGGTGGTTGCTTTTATTAGTAGACACTGAAAAGGAAGATTGAGTATCAATTTAGAAATAGCTCTGAAGAAATTATTATTAAACAGTGTTCTAATTTGGGGGGCTCATTGTGGTCTTTTCATAGTCAAGTTGGCAGGAGTTCCATAAAAATGGCATGGAGTAGTACTTAGTGATACAGATGATAGATATGATGACTTAAGTCCTGTCTGATTCTGCTGCACGGATTTCTGACTTTTCTATTTAACCACTGTTGTCCTGTCTGTTACATGGGGACAAGTTTATCTGTATTCCTGATAGGGGGAAGGGCACTATCTCGATATGTTTTCCAAGGATTCTGACACTAGATGACATTTACATGTTGCTGCTGTTTGCTAAAGAGCCCCAGGGAGGATGAAGAAATTTTGGTGTAATAGAGGGGGACCATACATCTGCCCTGATAAGTCTCAGTAGTACACAAGTTAGCTCATTTGCCTACAAGGAAATGTCTTTTTTTTTTTTTTTGAGAGACAGAGAGAGAGAGAGAGAGAGAGAGAGAGAGAGAGAGAGAGAGAGCGCATACCTTACTTCTTTAACAAAATTAAGACTATCTTTATTTTCCATTACTTTTATTAAAATAAACCTGTTCCTCCTTATCTGAAAATATTATCTCATTTTTGACTGATGCTATTTATTTTTTTTAATCACATTAATTCTTTTTTTTTGGAAGCAGTTGGGGTTAGACTTGCCCAGGATCACAGTCTGAGAGTGGATTATGAACTCAAGTCCTCCTGACTCCAGAGCCAGTGCTCTAACCACTGGGTCACCCAGCTGCCCCTGTATCACATTAATTCTTGACCACCTGCTTCCCCCTCCTCCCCTAGGACGCTATCTTTTGTAACAAAGAGGAAAAAAACCAATTCAGCAAAACTATCAGCATATTGATGATATCTACCCTTATATGCAATATTCCACATCCAGAATACCCCCTTTGCAAGGAAGGGATGGACTTGGATTTCCTCAACTCTTCTCTGGAGTCAAACCTGGTTATTATAATTAGGTGGCATGCAGTTATTTCTGATAATGATCTGGGAGAGCATAGCCACCCAAAGAAAGCAGTTCTTCATTAAATATCAAGAGGCTGATCCACCAGAAGCCCCAAGGAAACTAGTTCTCTAGGATGCATGTATCTTGTTGAATGGACGTGGTCCTCAGTTTCCTCATTTTTAAAATGAGGAGACTAGGCTAGATGATTTCTGAGTTCTCTTTCAGTTCTAGCATTCTGGTATTCTATGATCCTACAATGAATGAAATAGAAGAATGCTTTAGAAGAGAATGACTTTTTTCCCCTTCTTAAAAGGGAGAGAACAAGCATTTATTAAATGCCTACTATATTCCAGGCACTGTGCTAAGCACTTTAAAAATATTATATCATTTGATCCCACAACAACTCTGTGATATAGATGTTATTATCCCCATTTTATAATTGGGAAGGGGCAGCTAGGTGGTGCAGAGGATAGAGCACCAGTGTAGGAGTCAGGAGGACCTGAGTTCAAATCTCACCTCACACACTTGACACTCACTAGCTCACTTAACCCCAATTGCCTCATCCTGGGTCATCTTGATGAATATCTGGTCACTGAATCCTGGTCATCTTGATGAATATCTGGAGGAGAAGTGAGGCTGGTGACCTGCACAGCCCTCCCTCACTCAAAACAAAGTCAAGTGCAAATCATGTCATAATTTCTCTGGTGGCATGGTCTTTTTCAGCAATGAAGTATGGACACACACACACACAATTGGCAAAGGTAAGGCAGACAAAGGTTAAGTGACTTGCTCAGGGTCATCCAGGGCCCTACTGAAGACAGGGTTTGAACTCAGTCTTCCTGAGTTAGGTCTTCCTCCAGGCCCAGTGAAAATGCTAGTTGGGCAGATACTACTGTCTAAATGTTTTACTATGAAAATGAGTATGTATTGAATTAGCCAATCACTAATCCACTTAGCTGCGTATGGGACTAAGTCCCTTCCTTGCCTTTAGGGTAGCGGTATGGAGGGCCAAGAAAGAAATATATAAAAACTAAAAATCGGTGGAGTTCTCACAGGAAGGTGTTTGAAAAGGAAAGGAACCCAAACTGAATGTTGCATAGAATTTAGAGTTGGAAGGTATCACATTTCCAACCATCTAATTTCAGCAGCCTTATTTTACAGACAAGCAACTAAAGCCCAAGAAAATGGAGCGACTTGCTCATGGTTAAACAAGGAGTGAATAGTGTTTGAGGAATGTTATTTTGGCAGCTACGTAGGGGCTGAATTGGAGAAAGAAAAGCAGCAAGACAATTAGGAGATTATCATAGTAGACCACATGAAAGGTGATGACGCTCTGATGTAGAGTAGTGCTCATGTGATTGAAGAAGAAACAAATCCCGGAAATGCAGAGGTTGAAATGATAAAAATGAACATGATTAATATGTGGTTGAGAGAGAGGAAAGGTTCTCTGGGGTTGCAAACTTGCCCGTATTCCTGATCCCAATACAAAAGTTTGGAGGAGGAGCTGGTTTGGGAAGAAAGACGATGAATTTTGTTCTTGACATATAATTTGCATGCCATTCACTCCTAATTTGACATAGAATAGAGTTTAGATTGTGAAGGTGCCATTAATTTATAATTTATCTCATCTGGCAAACCATCTGCTTTTGCTTACTGTGCTACCACTCAATTAAAAAAAAACAACTGGGAACTTCTAAGGTCAACTAAATTAATTTTTCACCATGTTACCAGATCAAGCAAGCAATATTCAATGATAAAGTAAAATATTTAATCGGGATGGAATCTTAGAGTAATTAATAGAATACTAATCTCAGCACCCATTCTTTTTTCTTTTGCATTAATAATATTTTTCCCCCAGTTCCTTGTCAAGAAAGATTTTAGTATTCATTTTTACAAGATCTTGAGTTCCAAATTTTTCCCCTTCCTTCCCTTTCCTCCCCTCGTCTGAAAATGGTAGGGAGTTTATACATGTGATATCATGTAAAAATACTTTCATATTAGTCACAGTTGCGAGAGAAGAAACAGATCAAAAAGAAAAGAAAAAAAACAAAAGAAATAATAAAGTAAGGGAAAAAATGCTTTGATCTGCATTCAGAGTCCATCAGTTCTTTATCTGGATATGGATAACATTTTCCTTCATGAGTCCTTTGTACTTTTCTAGGAACATTGTGTTGCTGAGAAGAGCTGAGTCACTCATGGCAGATTATCACACAACGTTGCTGATACTGTGTGCAATGTTTCCTGCTTCTTCTCATTTCACTTTGCATCCATTTGTACAAGTTTCTCCAGGTTTTTCTGAAATCTTCCTGTTCATCATTTCTTATTCAACACCCATCTTTGAACAAGTACATCTTCACACTTGTTTCCAAAATTATTTTAAAAAATGCTAAAATCTCTGGTTGGGAAGCTTCATCCCCATCAAGTTTGGATATCTGCTTAGAATTTCTGCTGGTTTCCACAGTTTTACTCGCAATAGTACATTCCCCTCTGCTTTTCTTTCCTTCAGCATGCTCTCAGTGGTGGACAAGGAGGCTATCCCACTGCTGTCCCTATCCTCACAGAAAGTGCTACTGTCATCCCTCTGTTTTCACCCTTACCTGCACCTTGGCCACATTCCAGTGGAAAATGTAGTCTTATTTGCCAGAGAAGTTGGATCCTTTATTATCTCTACCTGTCCTTACCATGTCTACAATGGTAAACATTTTCATTTTTTGCCATCCTTGTCAATTTTATAGATATGAGGTGTCATCTTCAAGTTCTTCTAATATGTATTTCTCTTTTATTGGTGATTTGGAACATTTTTCTGATGGTTGTTGATAGTTTATATTCTGTCATTCAAAACTGCCTGTTGATACTCTGACTACTTAATGATTGGAGAATGGCTCTTGTTCCTCTGTATTTGTATTTCCTTTATATCTTGGAAATCAGATCTTTATCACAGATACTTGCTGCAAAGATTTTTTTCCAGTTCACTCTTTCCATTCTAACATTCTTTCTATTCTATTCCTACTCGTTTCACTTATGTAAAAACTTCTCAATTTTTTATAATTATATTATCTTCTATGATCATCTCTAGCCGTTGTTTAGTTAAGAATGCTCTCTAGCCATAGTTATCAGAGGCATCTTCTCTAAATTTGGAGGACAATTGTTCTTTTTGTATTTAAGCCCTGTATCCATTTGGAGTTTGTTGTAGAACGTGATATAAGATATTGCCTGATTTGCCCAAAATGGATTTCCAGTATTCCCAGCATCCTTTATTAAACAGGGAATAATTACCCTGGTAACTGATGTCTTCAGGTTTATCAAACACCGTGTTACTATGTTGGATTTTTTTCTGCGTCTTCTTTATCTAATCTGTTATGCTAATCAACCTTTCTATTGTTTAAATAATACCAGTTTTAGTGGCTACTATTTTGAGATGTTACTGCTAAGCTCTTCGTTCCTACCTTCCCCCTTATTTCTCAGTATCTCTTTTCAAGAATATGAACTCTTCATCAAATAATATGCGTTAAGAACCATGGATGTTTGGATTAGCTTGATGGTGTTCATTCCCACGCTACATATTTGATGATGATCTGTTAAGTGCCAGGTGTTATAGGGGTTATAAAAAATGGCAAGACAGGGTCCTTTCCCTCTCGGAGCCAACATGGCCACATATTTTTCATTGATTGTCTCTTCTGGTACCTTCTCTGTCTCTGTGAGAAGATTGCTGGGAAGGGAGAATAATGCACAAAGGAGCATTGAGCACTTGTGAATTCTGTAGCTGGGCTTCACATCCAACCCCAGAAGCCACATGAGACTAATTTCCCTACGACAAAACATTGTTTTCTAATGTAGATGAATGAACTCCAGATATTGTCCCTTGTTGGGGAGAACATTTCCCCATTGTGTACAGGAAGGCTGGCCAATGCCCTGGTCTTGTGTAACCCAGAGAGTGGCACTGCCTCCCACAACTGCAGGGATTTTCACTTCGTCAAAGCAAACTTACTGAACACAGAAGAGGCTTATAGAGGTGGTGGGGGATGGACTGGGGTGGCTGTGATGGCAAACATCTTTTAATCAGTGGTGGAGTTGGGATCACTTTCCAAGTCTCCTTATACCAGGGTATGAGATTTTTCTACAAGATCATACCACTTCTGAAATGCCAAATATTTCCTATATTCCTCTTCTTTCAGCCAACTCACTGAAAAATAATTTTCAATCTCTTCTCCAGCCCTCTGTCCTCCCTATCTTTCCTACTTCTCAATCTCATTAGGATCATAGAATCATAGATTTAAATCTGGAAGGAACCTCAGAGGACATTTAGTCCAACTCCTCTCATTTTCCAGATGAGAAAACTTAGACTTATAAAGATTTAAGACACTTGCCTAAGGTTACACAGACAGTAAATCCTCTCTAAATGTGCTAAATGGGGCAGCTAGGTGGTGAAGTGGATAGAGCACCAGTGCAGGAGTCAGGAGGGCCTGAGTTCAAATCTCATCTCAGACACTTGACACTCACTAACTGGGTAACCTTGGGCAAGTCACTTAACCTCAATTGCCTCATCCTGGGTCATCTCCAGTCATCCTGATGAATATCTGGTCACTGGATTCAGACGGCTCTGGAGGAGAAGTGAGGCTGGTGACCTGCACAGCCCTCCCTCACTCAAAACAAAGTCAAGTGCAAGTCATGTCATCATTTTTCTGATGGCATGGTCTTCTTTGGCAATGAAGGACGAACATACACAAATGTGCTAAACCATTTTCACTTTTTTTTGGATATTGCCAACGATATTAAGCTGTCTTAACCAGCTAGTCCTCTTTGTGGAGAAGCAATAAATATAACAATTTGTCAACAAAGTGATGCTCAAAATCCCAAAACAGACCTTCCCCTTTAAAATCTTTTATCTCAATTGCCACATGATTCAATCACAATGAAGCCAAGAAAATAGACAAAAGATTATAGTGTTGCTGGGAAGTTGTCCTGGTTAAACTACTAATAGTGAGTTCTTCTGTCCCCATTCCCTTCTCTCTGTCCCTGTGAAGTAAGGCCATAGCCACAAGTAAAGGTGACAATAGTTAACTGGAACTGGAGTGTACTTTGACAGGGCTGGCAAGCAAGGACATAGAACTCATAAACATATTTTTTTCTCCTCATAGCCTGTAGACTCTGTGCTAGCAACTCATTGGATTTGTCTTTTCTTTAGTTTCCCAGTAGCTTCATCTAATGCTGAAGCTTCAAGGGGAGGGTGAAAGGAACCTTTCAAATGGTTGAAAAATACAACTTTTTTCTCAGGCAAAAATAGACATTTTTACATTCTAGACAATGTTTGAAAAATTGTACTTCCCTATATTTTAAGACTGTGCCCACTCCCTCTCACTAGAGACTAAATCTTTACCATAACATATATGCCTTATCACAAAATAAATATCTATAGAATATGGAGAGCACAACTTTCTCATGGGAATTTATTTATAATAATATTAACAAGTATGTCTTGTACCCTTCTGGCATGCTACATGCCTACCCCTGGTTCCAGATCTGACTATTCTCAAGGCATAGACTGGAAATATATATGTCTTTTTGCTTTGGCAAATATACTTGGGGACTAAGAGGGCCTAACAACTGAGGGCATCAGGGAGGGCTTCATGGAATAAGAGGTACCTCAGCTGAGTCTTAGAGGAATGCAAAGATTCTTATGGGAAAATGATCATGTCTTGACTTGGTCTGGTGTCTCCTAAAATAACTATAATTAGAAGGCTCAGCTTCATGGGTTGGTGAAATAGATCAATAGCCACCCATGTGTTATAATTTGAGATATACCAGAAAGTCAATTAAATTCAATCAGTATTTATTAAGTATCTACTATGTGCAAAGTACCATACCAGGGTCACAAAGACAGTATAAAATCTCTTCCAAGGATTTTTGGAATTTTTTTGGAATAACTTTTAAAATAATATTTTATTTTTTCCCAATTACATGTAAAAACAATTTAAAACATTTTTTTAAAAATTGGAGTTCCACATTCTCTCCCCCTCTTCTCTCCACCATCCCTGAGATGGTAAAAAATTTGATATAGGCTATACATAAGCAATCACACTGCCAAAGAAAATGTGGACACTGTCTACCCCGAAAAAAAATACCACAAAAAATAAAGAAGGTGAAAAAAAGTATGCTTCAATCTGTATTTAGACTACACTAGTTCTTTCTCTGGAGGTGGATAGAATTTTTCTTCATGAGTCCTTTGAAGTTATTTTGGATCATTGTATTTCTGAGAATATCTAAATTATTCACAGTTGATCGCCATACAATATTGCTGTTATCTCTGCTCATTTCGCTTTGCATCAGTTCATGCAAATCTTTCTAGGCTTTTCTGAAAGCATTCTGTTCTTCATTTCTTATAGCACAATATATTCCATTACAATCATATATCATAACTTGTTCAACTATTCCCCAATTGATGGACATCCCCTCAATTTCTAATTCTTTGCCACCAAAAAAATATCTTTTTATATAAATAGGTCCTTCCTTCTCCTCCCTTAGCCTTTAAAAAAATCTCTTTGGAATATAGACCTAGTACTGTTTTTGCTGGGTTAAAGGGTAAGCACAGTTTTATAGCCCTTTGAGCACAGTTCCAAATTTCTCCCCAGAATGACTAGGTCAGTTCACAACTCCACCAACAGTGCATTAATGTCCCAATTTTCCCACATTCCCTCCAACGTTTATCATTTTCCTTTTCTGTCAATCTGATAGGTATGAGATTGTATCTCAGAGTTGTTTTAATTTTCATTTATCTAATCAATAGTGATTCAGAACATTTCTTCATATGATTATAGATAGCTTTGATTTCTTCATCTGAAAACTGCCTATTCATTTCCTTTGACCATTTATCAGTTGGGTAATGACTGGAAGAACTTTCTTTAAAAACATTTTTTAAAAATAAAATTTCCATCTTTTTTTTTTTTAACATAACCAAAGTTTCTTTTAATATCTTTCTTTTCTCCTAGAGAGCTATCCTGAATAAGAAAGAATGTTTTTAAAGAAAAAGATGAGCAAAAAGATCAGCAAAATTGATCAATATATGGGGGGGAGGGGAATCAGAAAATATGTGCAATGTACCACACTCTTCATCTTCCTATCCTAGCAAAACAGGGGAATGGGAATATTTTCTCATATCTATTCTTTGAAGCCATGTTTATTCTTTGTAATTTTACAACATTCACTTTTGATTAATTTATTCATTTACATTGTTGTAAGTTACACATTACACAACGACTAGTTGTGTATATTGTTTTCTTAGCTCTGCTTAATTCTCTCTGAATCAGTTAATGCAAATCTTTCCATGCTTTTCTGGATTCATCACATTTGTCATATTTTAAGCACAGTTGTATTCTGTTACATTCACATACTAATATTTTTTAAAAAGCTATTCCCCAGTTGATTGGCATCTATTTTATTTTTCCTCAGTTCTCTGCTTTTACATTTTGTTGTACATGGGGACTTTTCTGTCAATGACTTACTTAGGCTACGTACCCAGTAGTAGATTCCTAGTATAGACATTTTCATCACATTATTTACATAATTCTGATTGCTTTCCCAAATGGTTGTACTGATTCACTGCAAGGACTTTGCATTCTATTGAGGAAAGGTTGTAACATTTTTACAGATAAGTAAATATAAGATAATTTAAGGAGGTTGAGAACATTAATTAAATAAGGTGATTGGGAAAGGATTTCCAAAGGAAGTGTCAACTCACATTAGACTTGAAGGAAGTTATAGATTCTAAGAAGGAAGGGAATAGAGAGTACATTCATTCTACAGGGGACAGTATTTGTAAAGTCATAGAGATAGAAGATGAAATGCTGAGTTTGAGAATAATAGGTGGACCAGTTTAGCTGTAACACAGAGACCCACTGATAGCCTCAAATATCCCCTAATCCAGATTGCAATTCCATGTATAGTTCAATATATTACTCCAAGACTGAGGGTCCAGATAAATGTTTTTTAATAAAAACACATCTAACAGTCCTCAGGTAAAAACAGTCCCCAAATCAGTAATAAACCCAGGAAAGTAAAAACTACCAGTGAGGAAATTAAAAACAGTCAACAGGAGGGCTTTGATAACATGGTAAAACAGTTTCTATATAGCTGTTACATAAGGAGCTCCCATCAAGATCCCATATTGATCTTCCTGGGGACAAAATTAACTCATCTTCTTCCAGGTCTGCTCTATAAAGTCTTGGTTTACAACAGCGCTGATCAGTATTGTGAGAGTGTGAAGATTACCTCAAGCCTCCCAAGTTTTCTAGTGTCTTGGACTGCACCATTCCAAATAGCCTATGGGGTGAATTAATTTCTCCAATTACAGTTTCATTCCTTTACAAAAGTCCTCATCATGATCTGGAGAGAGTCTTGGAATCTTGAAGGCTGTGCCAACAAAGCACAATCTCTGGTAGGTTATATAAAATTGGAAAGGCTTTGGACATAGTCCCGGAGACGAACTGTCTGCTGTCTAATGACCAACCTAATTAAGAACAGAGAGGTTCATTCCTAAAAAGCTGGCAAGTAAGTGATGACTTTTTAGCCAAGACTGTCCATGATATTTTAAAAAATACCAATTGTGCTGAAATCCTGTGTGCCATTTTAATTTTCTTCAGTGAAAGTGTTGGAGTGGGAGCAGGTGGACAGAGGTTAGTAGAAACCACATGGTTTCAGACTATATTCATTTAACTTCTGATTTTCTTCATGGAAGATAATTATAGATTCCTTGTACATAACTTCATCTGGGCCAAACTTGCCATGAATAATCCTCCTACTGTATCCTTCTGTTTGGTCTTTATTCATACCTTCTCACTACCCTTCTCTCCTCCTCAACAACCTAGTCAACAACCTAGCCTCCTAATTCACCAAGAAGATTAAGTCAATTTGATATTCTCCTTCATTTATCAAACCTTGACACTATTATCACCTTCTCTCTTCTTTTTTACTCTAGTCATAGAAGAGATGTCTCCACTTCTTACTAAGGCTAATGCTTTTACCTGTGTCCACAATTCCATTCCACATACTGCCTTGGAGACCTTGCTACAGCAGCCATTCCCAACCTTTTGTACTGGGAATCATGGAATTTTATTAATTACCTCAGAAGGCAATGGAAAGCTCTATGATGCTTGTTTGTAGGTCTAGGTATAGTGCCATAGATGACGTCCATGTAAGAAATGGAGCGAAAATCATCATCATGAACACAGGACAAGAAAAAAACATGCTTGTCAAATAATGTGAACAAGGGATAACTGTCTGAGTTTTGTACTTCAGTTAAAAATCATTAAAAGACCTTAAAGAGGACCTTCAACACACAAGTAGCTCCTCTATGGAAGGTTTATGGGAGGACTTTAATAAGAATTGCATAGTATAAAATGGCATGGATGCATCAGATTGGCTAATATGACAGAAAGAAAAATAACAAATGTTTGAGAGGATGTGGAAAAGTGGGGACACTAATGTACTATTGGTGGAGCTGTGAACTGATCCAACCATTCTGGAGAACAATTGGGACTCTGCCCAAACGGCTATAAAACTGTGTATGCCCTTTAATCCAGCAATGCCACTACTAGGTCTATACCCCAAATGCAAAACAAAAGGGAAAGGATGTATATGTATAGAAATATTTAGAACAGTTCTTTTTGTGGTGGCAAAGAATAAGAAATTGAGGGGATGCTCATCAATTGGGGAATGGCTGAACAAGTTATGATATATGATTGTCCCAGAATACTATTGCGCTATAAAATGTCAAGGAGGATACTTTCAGGAAAAAAAAACCTGGGAAGACTCACATGAGCTGATACAAAGTGAAATGAGCAGAACCAGATCTGATATTGTACACAGTAACAGCAATATTATACATTGATCTACTACGAATGACTTAGCTATTTTCAGCAATGCAATGATCCAAGACAATTCTGAAGGACTCATGATGAAAAATGAGTCCACCTCCAGAAATAACTGAAGACACATGAATTCAAATTGAAGCATACTTTTTAAACTTCTTTATTATTCTTGTTGGGGTTTATTTTATTTTGGTCTGAGTTTTCTCTTGCAATATGGCTAATACGGAAATGTTTTGCATGACTGCACATGTATAATCTATATCAAATTGTTTGCCTTCTGAAGGAAGGAGAGGATAGAGAACTCAAAATTTAAAAAAATGTTAAAATTTTTGTTTACTTGTAATTGAGAAAAAATAAAAATTAAATGTAAAAACTTTTTTTTTTAAATGGCATGGATGACTGATCTGCATTGGTTAAGAGGACAATCCTCACCTGTGAGATCAAGACGCCACCAGGCAATTGGAGAAAATAATTCTTTTGGGTACTGCAAGACTTCTAATCTTTAGGAGACTTCTAAAAATAATTATGGGAAGGAGTAATGCCTTAATTCCTTAAACAGAAGCATTGAGGTGCCAAGAGGGAGAGAGGCACTGAAAGAGGAGGGAAGGGAAACTGGACACCAGAGGCAAGATATGTGTCCTTCACTATTTTATATTGGACTAGTGCCAATAGTCCTTCTAACAGTCAGTCAGCAAACATCTCTTAGGCACTTACTAAGTGCCATTTACTGTACTAAGTGCTAGGTAAAAAAAGAAAGTCAAAAATTCTCCTTGAACTCCAAGAGCTTACATTCTAGTGGGGGAGAAGTGTAAATAACCGAGTACATACAAGGTACATACAGAATAAAGGGAAGAAGGTAAGATAAAAGGAAATGCTTTAGGGCTCTCTCCCTTCTTTTCCCCTTCACCAGTCTTGGACTTGCTGCCTAATCCTGGTGCTGATCCATCTATACTCTCTTATTCAAAGTCTCCTACCACTTGTGATCAAAGGCATGCATTTACAAGACAGCTGGAGGGGATTAGGGACATAGTCAATGTCCCTGGAACACCACAAAGCTCAGGACATGGTCACGAAACGCAAAGGGACTTTTAGACAAGCCTGCCCCTTTCATCCTTTCATCTCTGTGCTATGTGCTCTAGTAAAGAAGAGTCCTGGGATCTGGGAGACCTAATGCTACTCAAGGCTTAGGTACTGACCCAGCTTGTATAGTTTGACCCAAAGCCAATAATTCACTGATGAGTGTTGCAGCATGACCTTGACTGTAACCCTATGTTCCCCTATGGGTAATTGATCAGTGGATCATACACATTCACATACATACGTGTATAAAATGAAAAAGAATTGAATAAAGGACATTGAATTCTGGCTAGTGTCATAATTCTTTATTCAGTCATTTTCCAGCTGGGTCTGATTCTTTGTGACCCCATTTAAGGATTTTCTTGGCAAAGATACCAAAGTGGTTTACCATTTCCTTTTCCAGCTTATTTTACAGATGAAGAAATTGAGGCCAACAGAGTTAAGTGACTTGCCCAGGGTCACACAGCTAGTAAGTTTTTGAGGCTGGATTTGAACTGAGGTCTTTCTGACTTGACTAGAGTCAGTGCTCTATCCACTGTACCATCTAGCAAACACAATTCTACATCACCCCATTGGAGTGGCAAGCAAATCCTGGGGCTGAGTTTTGAGTCCATGGTGGGAAAAAAAGGAAACTTTTCTGTGAAGCTCCAAGCCTTCAGTTAAGTGATAGTTCATTAGCAAAGAAGTAGACCAAAGGAGAAAAAAAAGAAACGAAGGGAAATATGTGAAATGACTGATGATTTTTATCATTATGAATCAATCACTCAACAAGTATTTATTAAGCACTTACAGGTAGTGGGTATACAAAGTTGTAAAGAGTTGGTTAGTTGGTTGTCGTCCTTTGTTCTTGAAGAGATCACTATGTGAGAGTTGTTATAGTGTGTCAAACTGTGATTGATCAGACCAATATGAGTTCAGAATGCTCTACCACAGGTTGGGCACAAATAGTCCATGTGAACACCTGGAGTGGATTCTCTGAATTTGTGCGTCCTATGTTTCTTTTGAGCTGTTTCAATTCTGCTTTGCTCATAGAGCACAGCACCTTCTCTGAGGTGGGCACGCCATGCTAGGTGGTCCTGTGCCAGTGTTTCCCATGTCACACAATCAATTCCAAAGTTCTTGAGAGGGACCTTGAGTGCCCTTGTATCACTTCTTCTGACCACCATGTGAGTGCCTGTCTTCTGTGAGTTCTCCATAAAATAGCCTTTTTGGCAAACATATTTTTGCATTATAAAGAAGAGTAAGAGGCAGCTAGATGGCTCAGTGGATAGAACATTGGGCCTGGAGTCAGGAAGACCTGAGCTCAAATCCAGCTTCAGACACTTAGTAGCTATGTGACCTTGGGCAGGTCGCTTAGCTCCTATTTGCCTAGGAGGCAGGTAGGTGGCTTAATGGATAGAGTGCTGGGACTGGAGTCAAGAAGACATGGGACACTTAGTAGCTGTGTGACCTTGGGCAAATCACTTCACCTTCGTTTGCGTTAATCCACTAAAAAAGGAAATGGTAAATCCCTCCAGTGTCCTTGCCAAGCAAACCTCATAGACAATATGGTTCATGGGGTCACAAAGAGTAGGAAAGGACTGAAGAGTAACAGAAAATAAGTGTGGAGAGATAAGTTGGAGCCAGGTTGTGAAAGACTTGAAATGTCAAAGAGAGGAGTTTGTCTTTGATCTTAGAAGCAGAAGGGGGCTACTGGTGTGTACTGAGCAGGGTTGTACCAGGGTGAGGTTTGTACTTTAGGGATGTTCCTCTGGGAGCTTTGAGGAAGATGGAATAAAGAGCCAGAGACCTGAGGCCTGGACACCAAGGCAACTGAAATGGTCTAGTGAAAGATGATAAGGGTGAGTTAGGATGATTGTCCTTCCTGTGAGTGGAGAGGAGGGCAGGAATGTGAGAGGTGTTGTGCAGGTAGAACCTGGTAGCTAACTGGATATGTGGGATGAGGGAGAGCGAATAGTCAAGGATATCTCTAAGATTCTAAATGTTGGTAACTACAAGAATGGAGGTGTTCATGACAATAAAGTCAAGTTCAAAATCTGAAGGGACTTTATGATATAGTGTGTGTGTGTGTGTGTGTGTGTGTGTGTGTTCGTCCTTCATTGATGAAGAAGACCCTGCCATCAGAGAAGTAATGACATGACTTGCACTCGACTTTGTTTTGAACGAGGGAAGGTTGTGCAGGTCACCAGCCTCACTTCTCCTCCAGAGCCATCTGGATCCAGTGACCAGATATTCATCAGGATGACTGGAGATGACCCAGGATGAAGCAAATGGGGTGAAGTGACTTGCCCAAGGTCACACAGCTAGTGAGTGTCAACTGTCTGAGGTGAGATTTGAACTCAGGTCCTCCTGACTTTTGCACTGGTGCTCTATCCACTTCACCACCTAGCTGCCCAATAATATAGTGTAGTGAGAAGTCAAAGGACCTAAGTCCATATCGAGGCTTTGCATGAATGAATGAGTATTTATTAAGCACTTACTATATGCCAGGTTCTGTGCTAATCGCTTTATAAATATATACTTCATTGGATTCTCAGGACAATCACGGGAGGTGGGCACTATTATTATCCCCTTTCACAAGTGAGGAAACTGAGTCAGTCAGAGGTTAAGTGACTCTCCCAGGATCACATAGCTAGTAAATGTCTGTGGCCAGACTTGAACTCAGGAAGGTAAGTCTTGCCTAGCACTCTATCCACATTTAGATGATCTATAAAATCTCTTGTAGTTCTAAATTTATGATCCTATTATTCCAAAGGCAAAGGAAAGCTTCCCTGAGGAAATGAATGACTTGTCCCCACCTCAGCTCTCCATAGACTTGTCCACCTATGGACTTCATGGACACTTTGCTTCTTTTGCAAATTCTAGCAGATGAGCACTTAAAATAATTTAAAATATTTTAAAAATGAAATCCTGATGCCTTTGCTGTGAGCTTCTTGCATTTATGCTGAAAAAAGTGACTTCAGAACTAAATTTACCTTTGAACCTCTGGCTCTTCTGCAAAAGTGGATCTAACTGCAATCCCCTCAAACTTAAGACACTGGTGAGCTCAAAGGACTGCCCTCGAGGCAAGAGCAAGGTATGATGTTCTAGGACTGTAGGAAAAATCCTTACATTGGAACAATGAAGGCTTCCAGTTGAGCCTACCCCAACCTACAGCCTATTTTACTTGTCTTTTCTCTTATCCTCCTAGGACACGTTCTCAGTTGGAGAACTAATAGATTAATGGTGCCATATTTGGATTTTACTAGGGGCTTTCTGGAGCTAAGGCTTAACTCATAGGAACTCATGGGCACTTTAGGCATATTTGGAGGTGAGAGATGGGGAAGACAGCTTTCCAACTGCCTTCAAGTCACAACCTGCTGTGTGAGTCAACACACCTGTTGTGGCCAGCCCTGTGTTGTTTTTCTTTTTTCACTTGATGGTGAAACAAAGAATCGAGAGGGTGGAATGACACATCACAAAACTCGAAGGTACAGAAGAGTTCATGCCCTCAGGTGCCTCTTGGGGTTGGTAGAAAGGTACCAACTGGGTTACACTGCCCTGCATCTATCTGACCTCCCTAGCCACCCCAAGTGTATGTGTATGTGTGTATATTTTCATACATATATACACATGCAAATACACACATATACTTATAGGCATATGTACATACATGTATGTGCATTTTCACTGTCTGTCCCCCATGCCTAGAATTTTCTCCTTCCTCATCTTCAGCTCCTGACTTTCCTGCCTTCCTTCAAGCCTCAGCTAAAGTCCAACTTTCCACAAGAAGACTTTCCCAGTCCTCCTGAATCTTAGTTCCTCCCCTCTGTTGACCATTTCCAATTCATCCTATGTATCTTTTCTTTATACATTGTTGTTTGTATGTTGCCTCTCCCATGTGTATGTGTATATACACACACACACATGGTTAAATAGAAACACGCTTTGGATAGTCAGGGAAGTTAACTACACACACACAGACACACATATACACAGAGATGTATCTATATCTGTGTGTATAAATATGTGTGTATGTACATACATACATACACGGTTAAATAGATACACACTTTGGATAGCCAGGGAAGTTAACTATGCACAAACACAGAGAAATATCTATATCTATGTGTGTAAATATATGTGTATGTGCATACATACACACATGCTTAAATAGAATCATACTTTGGGTAGCTAGGGAAGTTAACTACACACATATATGTGTATAAATATATGTGTGTGGGGCAGAGCCAAGACGGTGGCAGCAGGGACTTTCTAGAGTGCTCCTGCCAAGCCCTGCCAAATACCTGTAAAAATGTCTCTAAAAAAATTCTGGAGCTGCAGAACCCAGAGAATGATGGAGGGAAGCAAATCTCCAGCCTAAGATAACCTGGAAGGTCATTGGGAAGTGTCTATCATGTCACACTGGGAGCAGAGCACAGTCTAGTGTGGGCTGGGAGTGCACAGAGGAGATCTGAGCAGGCCTTGAGGGAACTGAATCTCTCACACCTTGGTGGCTTCCAGACTTCATGACCTCAAAATGCTGAGGATAAATTGGAAGGTCAGTGGAAAAAGCCTGTGGGACCAGTGCAGGAGAGTGGAGTGGTCTGGCCCCAGCCCTAGGGCAGCAGAGGGGAGAGGGGGCAGAGGAATCTACAGCAGCCACAGCAGCAGCAGGGGCAGCTGTGGCCACTGTTTCTGGAGCTCTAGTCCCACACATTGTGGGAAGATCTAGCAGCTGACAGAACAACCCCCACCCCCACTGGAAGCAGAGAACTACCTTGACAAAGAGCTCAAAAGTCAAGTAAATGGCTGGGGAAATGAGCAAAAACTGGAAAAAGAATCAGACTATAGACTCTTACTTTGGTGACAAGGAAGACCAAAACATGCAAACAGAAGAAAATGAAGTCAAAGCCTCTCCATCCAAAACCTCCAAGAAAAATATGAATTGGTCTCAGGCCATGGAAGAACTCAAAAAGGATTTTGAAAATTAAGTAAGAGAAGCAGAGAAAAAATTGGCAAGAGAAATGAGAGTGATGTAAGAAAATCATGAAAAATGAGTCAACTGCTTGCTAAAGGAGACCCCCAAAAATGCTGATGAAAATAACACTTTAAAAAATAGACTAACCCAAAGGACAAAAGAGGTTCAAAAAGCTAATGAGGAGAAGAATGTCCTATAAAGCAGAAGTGGTCAGATGGAGAAGGAGATCCAAAAACTCACTGAAGAAAATAATTCCTTAAAGATTGGAATAGAACAGATGGAAGCTAATGACTTTATGAAAAATGAGGAAATTATAAAACAAAACAAAAGGAATGAAAAAATTGCAGACGATGTGAAATATCTCATTGGAAAAACAATGGACCTGGAAAATAGATCCAGGAGAGACAATTTAAAAATTATGGGCCTACCTGATAATCATGATCAAAAACAGAGCTTAGATATCTTTCAGGAAATTATCAAGGAAAACTGCCCTGATATTCTAGAAGACAAGAGTAAAATAAATATTGAAAGAATCCACTGAATGCCTCCTGAAAGAGATCCTAAAAGAAAAATTCATAGGAATATTGTAGCCAAATTCCAGAGATCCCAGGTCAAGGAGAAAATATTGCAAGCAGCCAGAAAGAAACAATTTGAGTGTTGTGGAGATATAATCAGGATAACACAAGATCTAGCAGCTTCTACATTAAGGGATTGAAGGGCTTGGAATATGATATTCCAGAAGTCAAAGGAGCTAGGATTAAAGCCGAGAATCACCTACCCAGCAAAACTGAATATAATATTTCAGGGGGAAAATGGTCATTCAATGAAATAGAGGACTTTCAAGCATTCTTGATGAAAAGACCAGAACTGAACAGAAAATTAGACTTTCAAACACAAGAATCAAGAGCAGCATGAAAAGATAAACAGGAAAGAGAAATCATAAGGGACTTATTAAAGTTGAACTTTTTATATTCCTCCTACATGGAAAGATAATATTTGTAACTCTTGGGACTTTTCTCAGCGTTTGAGTAGTTGGAGGGATAATATATATATAGAGAGAGAGGGCACAGGGTGAATTGAATGGGAAGGGATGATATCCTCAAAAATAAAAGTAAGGGGTGAGAGTAAATGTGTGTGTGTGTGTATGTGTGTGTGTGTGTGTGTGTATGTGTGTGTGTGTGTGTGTGTGTACAAAGGCAAGGAGATAAGAGATGGAAAGTCGTTTGTTAGGAACAATAAGAAGACCAGCATGAACTGAAAAGTGTGTAAAGAAGAGTAATAAAAAATAATCATGGAGAGGTAGTCTAGAGACAGTTCAGAAAGAGCTTTAAATGTCAAAGAGGGGAGGATGTCATCTTTATGTATGTACCTACACACAAACAGACATATGTATATACACACATATGTAGGAACTCTCACCAAGATGAAAAATTAAGTCCTTAATAGTCTGGCCTTGATTTGTCTGAATCCAATTTTTGGCTGCTACATGTTTCCTGGTTCTTTCTCACTACCTAAAGTTATCACTGGTGGATTCACAGAATATCAGAATTAGAAGGGACCTCAGAAACAACCTATATTGTCCAATGTATACCTGAATAGCAATCACCTTGCTGACACCCCTCACTGGATGATTCAGAGAGAGGTAAAATCTACTATCACCAAAGGCAATATAATTATCAGAAAGTTTTTCATTTTTCCAACCCAAATATGCTTCACTGCAACTTCTATCCGTTGGTTCAAGTACTGCTCTCTTGGACTAAATAAAACAAATCGAATTCCTCTTTGAAGGTTCTTAAAAAAATTTTAAGAAAGGTAATATGTTCCTTCAAAGTCTTCTCTTCTTCAAACTAAATATTTTCAGTTTCTCTACTGAGTTCTTATATATTGTAGTCTGGTAGATCTCAGAGTCCAGAGGGTCCCTGGACATAATCCAACTAGTCGATATCCTTTCTAAAAATGCTGTACCTAGAATTGGACTTTAGATGTGGTCTAACCAGTGTAAAGTACAGCAGGCCTCTCAGCTCACCTGTCCTGGACATTTTGCCTTTAGTGCCACCTGATTGTATTGGGTTTGGGTTGGGTTTTTTTGTTGCCATTTTAATATTACTGACTCATTATACTATTGATCTTGTTGCAGGCCACTAAAGTTCTTACATATATAAAGTACTTAGTGTGCTAGAACAGGGAGGAGGGGTAAAACTCCCAAACACTTTGCTAATCTAAAATTAAGAACTCTTGCTGGACTTGGGGGTTGGGGCATTTTACTCACTCTTACCTTCACTAAAGGTCCTCTCTACTCTTGACCCAAGCACATGAACTGGAACAAGTTCATTCCTGGAGCAGTCTGTTCTTTAATGAGAGGGGGCTGGCTCCTTTTTCTCATACTTTTTTACTTGTTAAATCACCAATCCAGCATCCTGTCTTTTTTTTTACATCCCTAATGTTTAGTTTGGGGCTTTGCACATAAGTAGGCGTTTAATAAATGCTAGTTAACTGACAAAATCTCTTGTTAGGTTGACAAACCTCAGCAGAATACAAAGCAGCGAATGGGATCACTAAATCATTTACTAAGTACATTTCACTTCACTTTTACACTGTAAACATCTCCTTTCATCATCCTGTTGATGGCCATCTTCTCCAGTAAAGAAACTTCCCTGGCCACCCATCAGTTCCATTTCATGGATGTGACGAACCTCAGGACCTCTCAATCTCACAAAGACACCTTTAGACCTGGATACATCAACATCAAGGTTAATGCCCAATCACCCACTCAGGAAAAGAAACTCAAATTGGGAAAGACAGAAGCTCAGGTGTAAGCTGTCTTAGGGAAATCATCCTACTCCATCTGCCAAATGAGAGTGGTCACCATTATAACAGGATGAGGAAGGGCCAGACCATTCCCCAAATGTCATTGGGAATCTCAAAGTTACATGATACCACTTAGAGGTGTAAAGGAAGAGAGGAGCCAGAGAATGTCTCTCCTTTTGACACAGCATCCTGTCTCCTCCCTTCCCCTGCTACTGTGTGGGGGAGGCAGAAAGGAGGAGACCAAGGCATCACTCACAGTTTTCTGCATCAAGCCAAAGTGACAAGTCCTTTCATCTCTGAGCAGCTGGATGGTTCCTCATCCCCAAAGGGCTTAATCACCATGTCTCTGGAATCTCCCAGAAGTTTCTGGGAGAGCTCTGGGGCTATATTCCCTGGGATGGCCCCTACAGATCAGTTTGATCTCTGCTACATAAACATTAAAGCATTATAAATATCAGCTATTGCTATTTTCAGTCATTTGGGCCACCTTTTAGTTGCTCTAACAAAAGGTTTGGTAAGGAGAGGAAGTTGATCCTAAAACAAAACTGAGGTTTAGAGATTAGTTGTGGGTTTCATTGATTCCTTATTACCCTGAAATAGCCAAGAGTTGAGCACTGAGCTAATCCATATTGGGATGTATTTCCATGATGGATAGGAAAGGATTTCAAATATCATCTACTCTAACCCTCCCTTTTGTGAGGAAACTGAGGTTCAGTGATTTCAGTAATAGCTCACATTTACAGAACACTTTAACACATATGATTTCCTACAATAATCACAATAACTCTGTGAGATAGGTGACAGCATTCCCATTCCCCAAATGCGGAAAAGGAGATTCTGAGAGGCTGTGGCTTTCCTAGAGTCACACAACTACAAAGTGTCTGAATCAGATTGGAACGTAGATCCTCTTGACTCTAGATCTAACAATCTATCCACAACACCATGCTGCCTGCCTCTGAAGACTTTTTCCATCACCCAATAGTGTGTGGCAGAGACAGGATTCGAATTCAGATCTTCATACTCTACAGCTGATTTCTTCCCACTATTGCGCATTTGCCTTTCAACTTGACAGGCTTAGATCCTGCTTATTATTTGGAACAAGTAACTTGTAGGAAGTCATCAGGCTGGGGAATTGTTGGAGGGGAGAAGGAGGGAGACTGCCATAGGACAAAAATCGAAATAGAACAGACAGTTCTGTAATTATGTTTTGCTTTTCCACCCCCTCCTGACTTACGTACCAACAAGAAGGAATGTTAAAGTGCCTAGAGAAATCCACCTTAAATAACCATGATTTACTGCCTTGGGTATCTGCTCCTCAGGAACCATGCTGAAGAGCTCAGCACAGTTCAATGAACACCCCCAGCAAACATCTGATTGGCTTCCCTACTAGCAGTCTGGCTTCTGAGTCATGTTGCATAGCTCCCAGCATCATGTCTCTCTCTATTTTTAAATTCATGCCAGGCTATATCTGACTTGTTAAATAAGCTTTCCACATTGTGGATGAGATTCTGATGGCAGAGACTGAGGACAGAGGGAATAATTAGAAGGCTAAATAGGAATTATAAAGGCAATCCCTCCTTCTTACATGGAGATCTTCACCTTTTTGATAACGAGGCATTTGGTGTTGCCACTGCTTGTAGGCAAAAAGAATTGCCAGATCATTCCCACCAAAGACATGCTCTAGGGAAGGGAGTAAACATGAATTAGAACAATCTATCTAGTCCTAGGTACAAGGAGGCACATTTCACCAAGAAAAGTGCTTTATACTATCATTAATAGGCATTTGAAATATGTAGTGTTTAATATTTTGTATTAATATATTAAATATACAATAGTGTATGTGGAATCATAGGTTTCAAGGAGAAAGGGACTTCTGGGTAATTTAATCCAAGCTCTTCATTTTACAGTTGAGGAGACTGAGGCCCAGAGAAGTTAAGATACTTACCCAAAGTCCAATAGTGACAGAGCCAAGATTTGAACACAGCTCCTCTGATTCCAGATCCAATGCTCTTTCCATTGCATTATAGCATCATTTAAATATCATGGCTATGATCACGATCACCATTGGGATTGTTGTTATGTTATTATAACCTGGGGTTTCTAAGCCTGGATCATTTTCATATGACTTTCCTCATTGGTGGAGAAGATCATGACTTAATTTTGTGTGTCTGAGTGAGAGAGACAGAGACAGAGAGTGACAGAGACAAGGACAGAGAGAAATAGAGAGACAGAGACGGAAAAGGAAGAGAAAAAACAGATAGAGACAGAAAGGAGAAGAGGAGGGAGAGAAGAAAGGTAGGGAAGGAAGGAAAGAAGTAAATAAACATTTATTAGGTGCTTATTATGTGTCAGAAAGGAGAGAAGGAGAAGGAAAGAAGGAAAGGAGGGAGGGAGAGAAGAAATAAAGAAAGAAAAGGGAGGGAAGAAAGTAGGAAGGACAGGAGAGAGGAAAGAAAGGAAGAAGGAAGGAAGGGAGAAAATATCTATTAAGTTCTGTTCAAGGAGGACTAGTACCTCTGGTGTGATGGCTGGGTGAGCCATTTTCAGGGCTTCCCATCCACCTTTGGTGTTACCTGTGGCTCCAAGAAGCTATAGCATGTGTAGCATCCACACCCTAGTAAGCTATCTTGGCAGATGGGCTAAAGCAGGTTGAGGGTAACCAATGGGTCTCAAATCCATTAGTGAGTTGCAGGGTAATGTCTAGCCCAAGCATGTGAAGACTTCCCTGGGCAGAATGAGTGGATGAGAACAATTTGTTCCAGTAGCCATGAAGGCAGCTAAAGCAGGTTCTATGGAGCACTTAGAACTTGGTCAGACTCTGAAGACACTAGAACTTGGTCAGACTCTGAAGACACCATCGCCCATCATCTTGACTTTTGTCTTGTCACTGGACTTCAGTGACCCTAGAAGAGAGAATGAGGCTGGTGACTGTGCAACTTTGCCTCACTTCTATACATTTCATGCTCAAGTCAAGCCATCACCACACGATGTCATTGGTCCTCTTCAAAAGTGAAGGACAAACAACATGTGCTAGGTGCTGTGTTATGTACCGGTATACCAATACAAGTAAAAAGAAAGATGGTCCCTGATTTCGATAAGCTAACATTCTAACAGGGAATGACAAGACACAGAGGGAAGCAAAAAAGCACATGGAAGGGAAGGGATAAAAGGCAGAAATGACAGTATTAGAATTAGGCCTGCGAGGAGAATGAAGATCAGCTTGGGTCCCTCCAAAAATGGGACCCCCAGAAAGAACTCACCAATCTTAGAGCTCATTTGCTCTATGAATAATCTAGTGTGTTCTTATCTCTCTGTATAATTTCTTTGATTTTTGTTTACTATATGATCGGATAAATCAATTTATTCAGTCTTACTATTTGTCAGGGTTTTTTGTGAAGAAACCAAACCTTCAGGCGTCAGCTACACTCCTTTCCCTGAAAGAGACAGGAAAAAATTAAAACCTAAAACCCATTTCCCTTAGACTATTTCAGGGACCAAATAGAATTGTATTCCACTACCTCCTGTCGGAGGAGAGTAGATGAACTAACTGTTGCCTCAATCTCCTGCTCCTTTCCTGGCTGGAATCAAAGACTCCATTGGAGATGCATAGGTAAGATTCCAGAACTAGCTATTCATTGTTCGTCACAAGTCATATTTAGACAGCCCCTTGTAGATACACGCACAATCCACAGAGGCAGCAGTCACACTCTACATTGTATTACAGTTCATCACCTGGCTAGATACCAGCTGATCATTTTTTTGTTTGGCCCTGGAAGACCTTTGTCACAAAGGCTCAGATGGGTTGCCATTTACAGTGATTAAGGGAGTAACCCTACACTGATGAAATTATACATCCTTTTTATTGAGACAATCTGGATTAAGTGACTTGCCCAGGGTCACACAGCTATTAAGTATTTGAGGAAGGATTTGAACTCAGAGCCTCCTGACTCCAGGGCTGGTGATCTATCCATTGCACCACTTAGCTGCCCCCAGATTATGGATCTTTTAAGAAGAAATACCTTCAATATTTCAAGTGTATCTTAAGAATAACAAGTTCTTATTCTTAAGGGCTCTATTCTCAGCTTAACATGTTTCCATGGCAGCTATAACAAGGATACTTTGAAGAGACTGGTCAGTTTCTTCCTTCATTTGGCATATGGCCAGTAATTCCTTTTCTCAGAGAGCACAGGATACTCAAAAAGAGGAAAGGCTGAGAGGAGTTCGAGGTCATAATTCCCACTGTGTACCTTTTTCCCCAGCAAAGAGTGGCACTCATAGCCTGAGAAAGGGGAAGCGTCCTCGGGCCAGGAGATATTTTTCCTAGCTTAGCTAGGATGACCTCCTTTCTCTACTATGAGTTCTGCTAAGTGAATCATAAAGAACACAGACATATTTCAGAGCCCTGAGACAAGTAAACCACAAGAGAATAAAATTTTTTCATCCCTTTGACCTGAAAGAGATGATCTAATTCCTTTGTCCCAACTAAAACTCCACTTTCTATAGAAAGTTTTTTCCAACCCCTCTAAATTCAGTGCCTTTCTTCTTTTACTTTTTGCCTCTTTATCCTGCATATACTTTGTTTGTACAATTTTTTTTTTTTACTTCTTATCACCCTCGTTAGATCGTGAGCTCCTTGAAGGCAGGAATTCTCTTTTGCCTTTCCAGCACTTAGTCCAGTGCCTGGCACATAGAAGGCACTTAAATGTTGAATTGATTGATTACATCAGAGGATCATAGTTTCAGAACTGAAACAGACTTTTGGGGCTATCTAGTCTGACTCCTTCACTTTATTGAGGAGGAAACTAAAGCCAAGAAGGTTATGTGATCTGCTCAAGGTAGAAAAGGACAGAGCTAGGTCCTCTAAATCAAGGGTCACAGGCTCCCTACCCCTCAAAACCCAGCACCCTTTTCACCACCTCTATTTCACATGAGGCACATCATCAGGCTTTGTATATATGTCACCTGCTGGGCATGGCTAACCATCAGAGATGACTAATTTGCTTTCCTCATGACAATCCTGTGAGACAGGCAGTTAAAATATTACCCCCATTTTACAGATAAGCAGTGTGGTCTGGTGCAGTGGTTTCAAACACAGATAAGAATGGAGGCCATGAAATTGTACAGAAAGGATCCCTGTGGGTTGCATGTTGACTTAGTTTTAAAATGTAATGTTCATGTTTTCTGGAGGTTTAAGTGTTTATGAATATTTTATATATAATGTAATTAATATGTGTCAATTGCATTTTCATCTGTTTTGTTAAATATTTCCCAATTATATTTCCATCCTGGTTCAGTCTATGCTTTGGGGTGTTATGGGCAGTCCGCAGGTTTTGGGTTGGACACATGTGGCCGAGTGGATAGAGAGCTGCCCTCCCGTAATAATCAGGGGGCCTGGCCTCAGGTTCTCAGTCTGTTAGATGTAGACAGATAGATACAGATATAAATAGATAGCATGTATGCATGCATGCATGTATGTATGTACATATGTATGTATGTGTAGGCATGTTGCTGTTCTTGTTTGTCCTTCCTTCTCAAAGAGGACCGTGACATCAGGAAAGGGAGGTCATGACTTGCAAGTGAATTGAATTTAATTGAGGGAAGGATGGGTAAAGTCATCAGCCTCAGTTTCATATGTGAGTATATGTAGGTATATATGTATGTGTGTATATATGCATGTGTACATGTATGTAGGGGTGTGTATATGTGTAGGTGTGTGAGTACATGTATATATGTGTATATATGTATATGTATATATGTATGTGCACATGTGTGTCTGTCTGTCGGTGTGACCCTGGACAAGTCACTTAACTTCTCAGTACCCTAGGCAACTCTTTACGACTACGTTTCAGAGTTGGTGTTGACTTGCAATGGCAGAGGAAGTTTATACACAGGGAATTCCCTAAATCCATGAATCAGACTTCTAGGCCAAGGAAAAAAAAATTACAAATGAGGAGAGATGGAGGGACTTGACCATAGTCACATCTAGTAAGTCTAGGGGACTGGATATAAATCCAAGTCTCCTAACTTTGAGTCCTTTGTTTTTTCCGTGATATCTTGCCACCGTGATCTGAAAGGAGCTCTGGTGGTTTTGGGGCTCGTACCTGGGCTGAGGCAAATTTCACCAAGAGCTAGTGAATGTTTGCTCCTACTGCTCACCCCCTCCGATAACCAGAGTTTGGGGTGGGTGGGTATAGGAGGGTGGAGATTCTCTGTCCTATTCTCAAATTCTTGTACTTCCTTCAAATCTCCCACCCAAACCCTGGAGTCACAGCTGAGACAGCAACCACCTGGTCTTAAGACAAACATCTCTCCTTTCTGGGAAATCTTCTGGGCATGGACAGCTGTCCTCTCATTCATATTCTGTCCACCCCAAAAAAAGATGAGGAGGGAAACTAGCAGACAGTTTCTGTTCTTGGAGAAACCTGAGCTTGGCTCCAGAGAAGTGCAGAGCCCAGACATCACGGGATCTTAGACCTAGAGAGAGAAGGGAATTCAGAGGCCACGTAGGCCAATCCCTTCACTTTATAGTGAAGGAAACAAAAATCCAGGTTAAGTGACTTGCTAGCAAACATCAGAGGCAGGGTTTCATCCCAGGCAGGCCCTCTGACTCCATAGTCTCCATTTATTCTACTGTCCCGTGATGCCTACCTACTACCCATATAGAAGAGGAAAAAGCAGATAATTTCCAGGAAGAGGGTATACTGAGGCCCTTCAAGGCTTTTAATTAGGACTTCTTGTAAAGTAGAAATAAGGGATGCCCAGAAACTGTCACTGGTTGTCCTTTGTACAGAGCCTAATTTTACCTTCCTCCATCTCTAGACATCCTCCAAACTTCAGGGCTGGTCAGATGGAACCCTTGGTGATGTCCCAGCCACACTGGACTGTGAATAAGGCCAATCTGACTGGAAACAGGGGATGGAGCCTGTGTTCATGGAACAGAAACACTTCAAAAATCATGGGCTCTTACCTATGACCTTGGCATTGTTAGTACCATGATCTAACTGGCTAATTATAAGCTTCTGGAGAACAAGAGAACAGAGATCATGTTTATTCTTCAGTGTTTTCTCTCTCCTCCCTCCCGTATGTAATTCTATATACCCTGGGTTGCTCAGTAAATGTTTGTTGGCTAACCAATTATTCTTCAAAACAACCTCTATCATACCCCTGGTGTTTCCTTTCCTGTGGTCTCCAGATGCTATAGACCAGTGCAAAGATCAAATGGAAATGGGGCCATTAAGCCATATGTAAGGGTTACTATAGGTCACATATTGGCTTAGAAAACCCCATATTAATAGTATCTGCATTTTATTGTTTTTAAATTTACTTTGTTAAATATTTGCCATGTTATTGTTGTTGAGTCATTTCAGTTTTGTCTGACTCTCCATGACCCCATTTGGAGTTTTCTTGGCAGAGATACCACTAGAATGGTCTGCCATTTCTTTCTCCAGCTCATTTTACAGATGAAGAAATTGAGGCAAACAGGGTTGAGTGACTTACCCAAGGTCACCCAGCTATTAAGTGTCTGAAGTTAGATTTGAACTCAAGAAGAGGAGTCTTCCTAGCTCTAGGTCCAGTGCTCTATCCACTGAGTCACCTAGCTGTTCATAAATATTTCCCAATTACATTTTAATCTGGTTCAGGCCATACACAGGAGTGAAGTGGGCTACATGTATCTTGTAGGCTGTGTATTTGACACCTCTGCTGTAGAAACTGCTTGGGTAGTAGCTAGGTCCATGGTCAGCCTCATTTTGTAGATATAAGAATTTAGGCATATGGCGTTGAGCCTATCCAGAGTCTGGAAAGACAGCATTGGATTGAAAGATAATGAAAAGTTTGAGTTCCTGGTTTATTACTCATTCCTTGGGTGTTTGTGGAAAGGTCATGACTGAGGGACAAAGTAGTGTGGACAAGGCCTGATTAGACCTTTCCATGGAAAGAGTCTGACGGGGTCTTCCCATTGGTGATCTATAAGGCATGGCCAAGACCCTACTGCGTACTGCTGTGGTAGGTTTTTATTTCATTTGCTATGTCTCATGTTCTTAATGAAACTATGAACTTCCTTAAAGGACGGAAATATAAACACCATGAGGGCAAGGATTGTTTTGTTTTGTATTGTCTTAGCACTTAATTCATAGCATATTATATGTGTTTAATAAAGGATTGTTGAGCCTTTAACAAATACTTACTACGTGCCAGGTGCCTGCTAAGATGCTAAGCATAGGGCAAATATTCTCATTTAGTTCTCACAACAACTCTGTGTGTCAAGCGCTATTATTTTTTGCACTTGACAGTTGAGGAAACTAAGATTAAGCAACTGGCTTAAGGTCATATGGTCAGGAAATAAGTGAGACTGGATTGGAACTCAAGTCTTCTGACTCCGGTCCCCTTGTTGCCAGATAAGAAGGGTAGTTTCTTTTGTGTTTCCTTATTATTCCCTAATGCTGTCCCTTGCATGTTGTAGACAGTCAATAAAGATTAATTGATTGATTAACCAATTTAGATTGTCATTTTTACAGTAAAAGAAATATTATTTCATTTTTATGTTGAATGAGTGGAACATATCTAAGGTGTATATATCTCTTTATTCTTTAAAAAGGTATGGGGAACTACAAAAATCTTCCCCGTGTACCCGATGGCATTGGGAGGGACCATATATTATTTTAGGGTGGCTAGATGGTTCAGTGGACAGAGTGATAGGCCTGGAATCAGGAAGACCTGAGTCCAAATCTAGCCTCTTACTAGCTGTGTGACCCTGGGCAAGTCACTTAACCCTATTTGCCTCAGATTCCTCATCTGTAAAATGAGCTGGAGCAGGAATTGGCAAACCACTCCAGTATCTTTGCCATGAGAACACCAAAGCGGGTCATGAAGAGTCAGGAACAACAATAAATAACATATATCAGATCAGAAAAACTAAGACACAAGGAAATGGCCTTATTTGTCTAGGATCACTCAGGAGGTAACAGTCCTGGGTTAGGACTCAAAAGATATATATGGGATTCCTGTCCCAATATAGGACCAACTTCCCCAATAACCATAGATAGGTTGGAATTCACCTAGAGTCTTTTAAAGGAGTTAAGATTTTAGTCTCCTCACCCTCTGGACATGCAGCGCTGCCAATCATGAAAGCTAATACCTTAGAAGGAAGAATCACTCAGCCAAGCCAGTTGGCAAGCCTCTGGACTCACTGTGCCCATCGCTTGTCTCAGCTCTGGGGCAGCCGCCATTGGCCCCCTTTCCTGGCCCTTTGAGGGAGATTAGGGTCAGGGCTAGGGCTGGAGGTTAACTGGTCAGAAAGATATAAGGTCAGAAGAAAACATGCCATGGAATCAGGTTAGAGCACCCTATATGACCTATCTCATGTTGAAAGCTTGGATAAACTGTCTGCCGCTTCTTTTGCTGGACTTCTGGCTTCCCAGAACTAGGGTCTGGCTACAATAGCAATGGAAATATCCCCGAATTCTTTCCATGGAGAAAAGAAAAGGCCTTGGAGTCTCACCATAGGGACGAGAAAGGTGAAGTGTGTAATTTAACTCTAATTAGAGACTGAGGACTTGGACTCTGGGCAAATCCCTACAGCTAAAGGGAGAGAGGGAATAACTTTTTTATTAAGCACTTACCAGGTACTGGGCTCCCTGATAATCATTTTACAATTTATTATCTCATTTGATCCTTATAACAACCCTAGGAGGTATGTGCTATTATTAACCCCTTTTTACAGTTGAGGAAACTGAGGTATATAGAGATTAAGTGACTTGCCCAGCATCACACAGCTCTCTGAGGTTGGATTTGAACTCAGGTCTTCCTGACTATGGGTCCAGTGTTCTATTCATTGTATTACTTAGATGCCTTGGAATGAATAAATGAAAGAATGCACATGCCTCAGTGCCCTTCTCTGTAAAATGGCTATCTCCAAACCATACTTACAAACTGTGAAGCTCTGTGCCCCTTTCTGTTGCACTGCCCCCCATCCCCAGCCCAACGTCTTCCCTAGGATCCCCTAGGAACTATGTAGTTGAGAGCATGGACGCAGAGTGAAGGGAAAAGGCAGAGAGGATGATAGCATGGTGCCCCACTAGAGACCTGACTACGCCTGCTGCCCACCCTTGCACCCAAGGTTTCTGGTGCCAGTGGGAGAAAGTTTTTGGTGCCTTCTGGCAGGTGTCACATACTTTTCATTCTCTCCAGTAAAGCTCATCTGTCTCTGTATAGGGTGCTACAGAATCCCAGACAGACAAAGCCTGAGTCTCTGGGTCCTTTAGGATTGAGTGCCCTGCAACTCTGGGACTAGGGCCAGTGGGTACAGGCTCTCCTGGGATATCAGCTTTCATTCTTTGGATGGATTGAACTGAATATCTTGGGTTTTGATTTGTATGTATAATTAGGCCCCAGGTGCAAATGGCTACCTCTTACAGCCAATGGAGCTTTTCCAGATCCTGGCACTGCCAATGCCCTCAGCCCTTGCTGGGGATGGAATTCAGTGGGGAGGGGCTGTATCTTTGCACCATCAAAGAATATCCTGTTGCTCCTTTCTGCTAAGTTAATGGAATGGTCTCTAAACCTTGGGACAAGATACCCCAGCCCAGATTTAGCTCCTGGCAAAGCTATTAAGGCTGTACAGATTGCTTTCATCTGCTTTTTCATTACGCAGTTCACACCAAACTTTGGATGTTTTAGAAAACAAGTAAAAGTCACATGGATTCTTGTCTATTTCCTCTTTTAAATTTTCCACTGGAGAGTTCCCTAATGTTCTGGGTGGCCTTCTTCTAGATCTCTTAATAGCATGTGGAACCCAATGAAGATTTTGAGCATTGCCTATCTGGTATCCCTCACTCCAGCTATGTGACCAGCCTCTGAAACTGAAATGTTGTTAAACACAAATATAGCTTTTAAATTGCCCATTTTCCTCATCTCTAAAATGGGAACAACAATAGTGCCTATTCAGAGGCAGCATGGTGTAGATAGAATACTGGCCGGGATTTCAAACCTCCCTTTCTCTGATACTTACTATCTGTGTGGTCCTGGATGAGTCATTTAACCTCAGCTTATTTCCTCATCTATATAATGGGGGCTTGGGTTGAATGCCACAGAGGAGGGCAACATGTGGAGGAACAATTCAATTTAATTTCATAAACCATCTTCATAGTTATGCTAGTTTAATCTATGGAAGTTAATGAAAAAGAGAAACACAGAGTCAGAGACAGAGAGACACACACATACATACATACACACAGAGAGAAACACAAAGAGAAGAGATTTTTGAGGGAAGCGGCTTCTGGTTGTTCAGTGACAACGAGGTCATACAGTTATTCCATGATGACTTTAAAGCAAGAACCCTCTTGGGTTGGAAGAGAATGACTGAATGGCAGCCACTGGGGTCTCGTTTGTGCAGCTCTCTCCCCGTCTGTCTCTGATCATACCCCTTGCTTTCCTGTGCTCTTTGCCACAGTGACAAATTCTCTTTCATCTATATCAGCAATCCCCCTTCTGAAACTTTAGATGTTGCAAGCAAATACCAGCCTTCCCAGCCAGAGTTGGGGGTAGGGGGAAGGAATGTCCTGGAAGCTAGCTGTCTGTCCAGGTAAAACCATGGGGTCACTGTACAGTGCAACAACCCTCCTGCAGAGCTTATGGTGATGTCCCTTGTTCAATCACCACCTAGTGCTTTGAGTCATGCTGTCCTCGATGGGTAACCTGACCATGACCGTACATAGGAAAATGCCATCCCTGGTTATTTATACTACCTTCCTCGGACAATACAGTCCAGGCTATATTTGTTTTCTTGCCTGCTGTGACCCTCCCAGTTTGAAGGCTACAGTGCCTTTAAAGTTATGATTTGTGCTCTGCCTTTGCCTTATGGGGCAAGCTGAAGTGATTGGCTATTAGCTCTGAGGAGCTATTTTTAGGAGGTTGTGGTAGCCAGTGGTTTGCGCTTGTAGGCTTCAATTCAGAAGAGCTGGGATCTGCTTCTGGCCCAACTCAGAGTAACATAAAACAAATGGATTAAGATTCCTAGGCTTCATGTTTTGTTCCTTTAAATATAACATCCTGAAGAGAATTGTTTAGGGGCTGCAGATGGAAAGAGAGGCTCTGTAGGCCAAGGACAGAAAGATCACAGAACTTAAGAGACAGAAGGGACTGTCTTAGAGGTTTTCTACTCTGATCTTATTTTGTAGATAGGAAAACTGTTGTCGACTAAACTAATACGATTTTCCTATCATTAAGCAGAAGCAGATTTCAAATCCAGGTCTTCTGATACCTAGACCAATGTTCTTTCTGCTACACTGATGTTATCTCCCCGAATCCCAAGAGATGTACTATAGGAAACATGCTTCCTAATTTTCTCCTGCCCCTGGCCTACTATACCTGGGGTCATGTTGATGGTAAGGTAACTCAGTAAAGGTTCAAGGAGTTTTAACAAGGAAACATCAAGGCATAATTGGATTGAGGTCAGGGTTCTTAACAATACAGTACAGTTATATGCTCAAGAAATTTGAAGTCCAGCCCCACTCCAGAAATTTTGATAAAATTTCCTGGGCCTTCCACCCCCAATACTTCATTAAATATATATATTATGGTTCATAAGAGAAAATCTGTCATTTTGCAAATGATCTGCTAGATTCTGCTCAAGTTTATAACTGACTCCAATATCCTCCAATATTCCATCAATGTGAGGACTCCTCCATTCATGCAAGTTGCAACACATCCCTGCCTTCCCATCCTATGAACTCTTTTCCATTTTCTATGGTAAATCTAACATAGGAAGATCATCCAATGGGTTAATTTCAAATAGAAAATCAGAGATATTAGAACCAAGCAGAATCAATAGCCCAAGGAATAGACTAATTCAAATAGAAAATCAGAGATATTAGAACCAAGCAGAATCAATAGCCCAAGGAATAGACTAATTCTGCTCCCTTTCTCTATAGTTTTTCAAAGTGAATCCAAGAAAGCTTTCAAAGCCTGAAGCTGTCACAAGTCCCTGAATATTTTATTGCTTTGTCCTCTCAAGCAAGAGGTAAAATAACACTTGTCAGTGAATTAACAAATAGTTATGAAATATCTGCTTTGTGTGCCCATGGGCTGAGACATCCTGCTTAGACACCAAAAATACAAAGAAAAAAGAAAAAAAATAGTTCTTGCCCTCAAAGAGCATACATGGGAGCGTCACTGGAGAGGGCAAAGGCTTAAGGGTCTTGAGTGACTCAGGTGTCTGCTCTCCGGTCTGAGGTGGACTTACCCAGTTTCCCAATTTCTAGGCTCCAAATCTGATCCTGATATTAAGGTTGAAGGAGTACATAAGATGTAGCAATAGAACACCATCCCAGGAGGCTATGTGAGAAGAGTCATGGAATGCAGACTCCTGTTATCTGATTCCTTGCGATCCCATTTGGGATTTTCCTGGCAACGATACTGGAGGAGTTTGACATTTCCTTCTCCAGCTCATCTTACAGATGAGGAAACTGAGGCAGACAGAGTTAAGTGACTTGCCCAGGGTCACACAGCTAGCAAGTATCTGAGGCTGGATTTGGACTCAGGAAGATGAGTCTTCATCACTCCAGGTTCAGTGCTCTATCCACTGCGCCACCTACTGGAACGTTATTTTGCCGTAAGAAATTATGAAATTGCCATTTCAAAGGGAATTAGGAAGACCTCTATGAACTGATTCAGAGTGAAGTGAACAGAACTAGAAGGATAGAGATAATCATACTGGAAAGAAAAACAACTTTGAAATGCTTAGAAATTCTAATCAGTGCAATGAAAAAACCCCGAGTCCAAAAGAATGAAGATGAAATACGCCACCCATCTTTTAACAGAGAAATGATGAACTTAAAATGAAGAAAGAGGGTTAAGTGTTCAGATATGGATAAAGCAGCAATTTATTTAGGGTCCATGTTTTGAGGGCTTTATTTTTAAAAGTTTGTTCAGCAGAAAGGAGTAGTGGGAGGGAGAGATTAACTTTAAAGAATAAAAAAACTGGATTATAAAAAAATCAATGGAATGTGAATGCCTATAGAAGGGGGAGGGAGGGAGGAAAATGAGAAAGAAACAGAGAGAGGGAGAGGAAGAGGAAGAGACAGAGAAAGAAGATCTTGGGAATAGCTAGGTCAACCTTTTCAGCAAAAATGTTGCCACTAAAGGGAGCTACGTGAGAATTCATTAAGAAAGAACTTGCAGGATTTATAACAACAGGACTTGCGAGTTGCCTTTGTCACGTGTGTATCCTAAGTGTGTCTCGTTACTATGGTACTCTAAATTCGAGCCATAGACGTGTTTTTGTGGGAGAGTTCACCCCTGGCTTATGTTTTAAAAAATGAAGGACAAATAACAATGTGGGGAATGCTTTGTAGCAATTCTCACCTTCTTGGCTTCTCTGACACCTTTGATTACCCTTTTCTCCTGGATATTCTTTTTTCTCTGAATTTTCAGTGATATTGCTCTGTCCCGGCTTTCCTCCTACCAGTCTGACTGCTTCTTTTCAGTCTCCTTTGCTGGATCTTTATCCAGTTCATTCCAGATAACCATGGATGCCCCCTGCAAGGTTCTGTTCTGGACTCTCTTCTCTTTTCCCTCTGTACTATCTAGCTCGGAGATTTCATTAGCTGACACGGATTTAATTATCATCTCTATGCAGATGATTTACACATCTGCTTATCCAGCTATGATCTCTCTGATCTTCAGTCTCACATCTACAACTGCCGATTGGACATCTTTAACTGGATGCCCCATAGACATCTTAGATTCAACATGTTCAAAATAGATCTCATCATCTATGCTCCCCACCCAAACCTTCCCTTTTCTGAACTTTCCTCCCCATCATCTAGGTCCCCAATCTAGGCATCATCCTCAATAATTCTTGCTCATTCCATATATCTAATAGGTTGCCAAGTTTTATTGGTTCTATCTTTATAACATCTCTTACATGTGCCCTTTTTTCTCCTCTGACATTGCCACCACCCTAGTACAGGTCCGCATCCCCTCATGTCTGGACTATAGCCTGCTGGTTTGTCTCCCTGCTGCATTTCTCTCCACTTCAGTCCATCCTTCATTCAGCTGTCAAAAATGATCTTCCAAAAATGCAGTCACTCTCCTACTCAATAGAATCCAGTAACTCCCTATTATCTCTAGTATCAAACACAAAGTCCTGTTTGGCTTTCAAAGTTCTTCACAGCCTGGACCCACCATGTCTTTCCAGTGTTTTATTGTTTGTTTGTTTGTTTTTTATAATTTTCTATCCTCCATGGCTTTGCTGTTCCTTGAATATGACACTCTATGTCTACATCTTAACTGCCTGTTCCCAATGACTAGAATTTTTTCCCTCCTATCTCTGCCTCCTGGTTTCCCTGTCTTCTTTCCAAACTCAGCTCAAATCTTACCTTCCATAAGAAACCTTCTCCCAGCCTCCTCCACCCCCAGTTATTACCCTCCCTCTGAAATTACCTCCAATTTAGCCTGTATTTATCTTGTTCTAACGGAGTTGTTCTTAAATTGTCTCCCCCATTAGATAGTGAGCTCTTCTGAACAGGGACTGTTCCCCCCCCATTTTCCCCAAGAAAGCTTCTTCACACGAAGCCTGGCACATAGTAAGTGCTTAATAAACCCTTATTGACTACTGCTTTCACTATGCATTGTAATAAATGCCTTTACTAAGATTCAATTGTATCTACTGTTCAATTGCTATATGGAAGCATGCTAGTGTGGGCTTGTGACCTTTGGTTTTAGAAGTAGCTTACCCATAGGGTACAATAGAATCTGAAAGTAGTCATTCCGATGGAAGATGCCCAAAAGTATAAGAGCAAACTGGGAGATAAGCCTAGAGGGGTTATTACATAAATACACATTTGGCTTAGCCAATATGGATCTGGGAACTGAACCCAAGAGGGAGAGCAACATGGAGGGACTAGCGTTAGAGCTTCATAAGCACATTATAAAACAAACAAACCCCAAAATATAAAGTCTGAGATATTTTTAGATACCTTCCACTTTGGATAGAACAAGCCCAAGACAGCACTTAGAGGGAAGATAAAAGTCATTTCTTATGGCAACTGAGCTGGAAAGCTCCAGATTATATCTTGTGATGCAAACATGGGATCTCACCTCATTTATGTGCCCCCCTAGTGGTTAGATCCAGAAAGTAAATAAAAATATGTTAGAGAGCTGGATCATAAAAAGACTCATGGAAAGATATGTCACCTGAACCAGGTTTTGAACACATAGGTGAGGATGAGGTGTCCCTAGTTCCAGGCATTAGGAAGAGACTGTGCAAATATACCAAGGAAGTCATGGATTGTCAAGTAGCAACAAGTAGTCCCATCTGGCTGGATTATGGAGTGTATAAATAAGATTAATGCGTGATAAGCCTGGAAAGGTAGGCTGGAGCCAGCCTGTCAAGGGCTTTAATTTACATTACTACTGAGATACAGTGGGTGTCAAGTATCCCCAGGGAAGAAGGGGCCCATGGGGTGGATGTGCCAAGGATCTCCAGTTCTGCCAAGGCTAATGACAGCCTCACCACTTTCAATCTCTCTGCCAACCTCAACACCCTTAGCAACCTTAGAGCCGATTCCCACACACTATGAATCTAGGACAGGAATGGGATTGTATCTATTCTGAAGCGTTATGAAAGTATTAATCATGGAAAATATGAAAGCATAAAAGTATCTCCTCCTAGATCCTCCATTTAAGGAGAGGGACCCTGCTAGCTATTTCTTCATTTCCTACCTGACTGTACTCTGAATTTCCCCATATTGACCTGTCTTCCATATTAGTTACTTTCACTCCCTTGTCCATGCTATTTAACTTACTTTTGTGTGTTATCTTTTCCACTAAAATATAGTCTCTTTGAGGATGAAAACTATCTTTTTTTTTTTTTAACTAGTACTTACATCCTCAGTCACAGCGCTGGCACATCATAAGGGTTCAATAAATGATTATTGACTGACTAAAACATATACAGATTCTCGTTGGCCCTGGCTTCCCCCTCCCCAGCTACACTATCTCTTTAAGAGCTTTAAGTATTTTCTTTTAGGATCCCTTCTCTTTATCTTATTCCTTGATTGAATAACAAAACAGATGCAGGTTTGATAGCCACCAAGTTTTATAACATAGTGCCCATGGCTATGCCAGTGTCCTCTACTCCAATGTCACCATCATTTGGGAATTTTGGGTAAAAATATCTGCTCATAAGTGGATTTTAGAAAAACCTGGAAAGATTTAGATGTACTGATGCAGAGTGAACAGAACCAGAAAAACATTGTATACAGTAGTATACAGTATCAGCAACATTGTGTGATGACTGACTTAGTTCTCCTCAGCAATAAATGATCCAAGACAAGTTCGAAAGACTCATGATGGGAAATGCTATCCACATCCAGAGAAAGAACTAACGGAGTCTGAATACAGATCAAAGCATACTATTTTCACTTTCTTTATTTTTTTGGTGATTTTTGCCTTTTATTCTGTTTCTTCTTTCACAACATGAATACTAAAGATATATGTTTTATACGATTGTATATATATATATATATATATATATATATATATATATATAAAACCTATATCAAATTGCTTACCATTTTACAGAGGAGGGAGGGAAGGGAGAAAATTTGGAACTCAAAATTTTACATGAAAAATGAATATTAAAAATTGTCTTTAAGTGTAATTGGAAAAAAGTAAAATACTACCTACTGGGGGGAAAATATCTGCTCATGTTTGAACAGTCACTTCTTAATTCCAAAGTTCCTGTAGTAATGGTTAATGGTGTGTTGAGGTAGAATATACTAATAAAGCTTTTTATGGTATGATCTCCAACATTCATATGATGTTTCAACTTTGAACATACAGTATGTTCTATAAGATGTTGGTTTAAACTTAATTTGTACCATATTGCTTTCCAGTTTTCCTAATAATTCTTGTCAAAAAGAGAGCTCTCCCCTTTGACTCAGCAATACCACTTCTAGATCTGTATCCCAAAGAGATCATAAAAACAGGAAAAGGACACACATGTACAAAAATATTTATAGCAGCTCTTTTTGTGGTGGCAAAGAATTGGAAATTGAGGGGATGCTCATCAACTGGAGAGTGACTGAACAAGTTGTGGTATATCAATGTAATGGAATACTATAGCGCTGTAAGAAATAATGAGCAGGCAGACCAGAAAAACCTGGACTTACATGAACTGATACAGATTAAAATGAGCAGAACCAGGAGAACTTTGTATACAGTAGCAGCTACAGCGCAAAAGGACTGTTTTTGATAGACTTAGCCCTTCTCAGTAATGCAAAGATCTAAGAAAACTCCAAAAGACTAATGATGGAAAATGCTTTCCACATCCAGAGAAAGAACTTGGGAGTCTGAATGCAGATGGAAACATACTATTTGCTCTCCTTTTCTTTTGTTGTTTTGTTGTTTCTTCTTTGTCATGGTACTTCTCATTAGTTCTAACTCTTCTATACATCATGACTAATGTGAAAATATGTTTAAAATGAATGTATAAATACAGCCTGTATCAGATTGCGTGCTGTCTTGGATGGGGGGGCGTAAGAAAATTCAAAACTCAAAATCTTAGGGAAGTGAATGTTAAAAACTAAAAATAAATAAATTATTTTTAAAAGAGAGAAAAAATGAAGGTGTGAAACTATGTCTAGGGGCTATTCTTAAATAAACAAGAGACAGAGATCATCACACATACACACACACACATACACACACAGAGCTCTCTCCTAAGTAACTAATGTTTTCCAGCTTATCAGAACTAAGTTACTGAACTTAATTATTTTTGATTATTGCTTGTCTAATATATTCCATTGATCTACCGTTGCATTTTTCACCAGTACCAAACAGATTTTTGGGCAGTGAGGTGGCATGATGGATAGAAGACTGGACCTAGAGTTAAGAATATCTGAATTCAAATCTTGCCTAAAACACTTAAGTCACTTAACCCTGTTTGCCTCAGTTCCCCATCTGTAAAATAAGCTGGAGAAGGAAATGGCAAACCATTACAATATCTTTGCCAAGAAAACCCCAAATCAGATCACAAAGAATCAAACATGATTCAATAACAACAACGATAACAAAATTTCGATGATTACTGTTTTATAACATAGTTTCTCTTAGGACTAGATCTGTCTTATTAAACAGTCTGACCGCTAAAATAGAGAAGTGTATCTATATAGATGTCTTTCTTTCTTTTATCTTTTCCTAGCATTTATTCTATTCAGTAGACTACAGGTAAAGACAAACAGACCTCTATGAAACAATCTTAAAGTTTAAAATTAGATTTTAGCCTCAGGTTAAACAATCATTAGGTTTTTTTGATGGCCTCTACATACTGTCTCCTCCAAAGGTGGTCTGGAATCCTTCTGATTCATTCTCAACTCCTCTTCCTTTTTATAATATTTAAAGAGCGTTACCTTCTCTCTCCACTAGGGTCCTCCCCTGATGTTTCATTGCAGTATGAAGGTGACTCTGAGTTCTTGAAAATTATACTAGCAAAGAGTAAGGTCTTGCAGATCCTTACAAGGTGAAAAAGTTTTGAGCACAAGCCTATTGATATCCAAACTAGATTCAGAGGAGGCTCATCATCAGTTTGTTCATAGCCATTTCTGAAGACTGTCTACTAAGACTTTTGATTTGATGTTAATGCACTTTCCGGGTCTTCTCACCTCAAACCAATTGGTTGTATGCATACAAACAAAACCACAGATCCCCAAAGTATTCCCTATTTATCCTTTGGGAATACTATTCCTACGGGCTCTTAAAGCCATACAAATAATGAAGATCCCTATGGGAGTCCCCAAGGTCTAGTATAGGAAGAATTGGTGTCACAGATAAAATGATAGATCTCATAGAACTAAGTTCAATTTCCTAAAGACACTTAGGGCAAACCACAGTTCTATAGGATCATGGGATTTAGAACTAAGAGGGATCTTAGATATATATTTATCCTTTCCTCATCCTGACTTTCCCCCTCATGGTTTTGATATATTGCGGGTTAGCATAAGAAATTAAATTGGAATTTTGGGGGGTTTTTGTAGAAGTTGCATATAACTCTTGAGGACCAGCAGATGACACAGAGCCTATGACCAAATACTTAACCCAAATTTTATAGTAAGGTACTGTAAACATCCCATAAAAGAAAAAGAAAAAAAATCAGACTTCTCTGACTCCTGTCTCAGTCTTCTATCCACCATGCCATCTTGCTTCCCCCAAAATTATTTGGTGCTGGTGAAAAATACAATAGTAGATCAATGGAATATATTAAAAAAGGAAGAATCAGAAATAACTGAGCTCAGTATCTTAGTTCTGATAAACTAGAAAGCATCAGTTACATAGGAGAGAGCTCTCTTCTCTGATAGGAAGGAAGGGTCAAAATTTTTACATGGATTTTCTAGATTATGGGGCCCTACTCCCCTAACCCTTGAGATGTGGAAAGGATAACTGTACATTAATTCTTCCCCTTTATTTGACAGATGAACTCAGATCCTGAAGTCTAGAGGATATTACTTTCCCAAAGTTATGTATGTAAGCAAGGAGTAGGAATAAGAATTTGGAATCAGTTCCAAAGCCAGGGCTCTTTCCATCACCACTTCTTGAGACTTTGCTATCATGCCTCAGTTACTGGAACTTCCCTCAGTGCCTGGGGCCTCCTCACCCTGGAATATTCATCTTTCCTCTGCAGCCTTTTTACCCTGGAACATCCCTCCATCATGCCAGCTCCTTTCTCTCACTGCTAAATTTCTCCTGGGATCTCCATTTTGGGGAGGGACCCAAGCTGGCCAAACATCATTCTCCTCCCTCCTCTGCTTCTGACTTTCTGGACTTAGTCACCATGCCCTCACTCAGGTAACTTCCTTCCTCTTCCCTTCCTCCCACCCTTCCATTTCTTCACCATTAGAAAATAAGTTCCATGAGGGTAGGAACCATTTTTCATTTTGCTTGTATTGGTAGCCCTAGTACTTAGCACAAGGCCTGGCACATATTGTGAGTACAATAAATGTCTATCGTTTTCAGGACTTTGCTTCCTCTTGGTTAAAAATAAGCTATATGAGATGATACTAGAGTAAGTAGATTGTGTATCAGGGAAATCTCAGTGAGATGCTAAATTCCTTAACCAAGTTTGATCTGAAATTGTTGGTTTCTATTTGGTAAGGCATGAATTTTCTTTGCTTCTGAGAACTGCTTAGCTCATTGATACACATTAAAGATGATTTACCTCTAATTGTATAGTACCTAGGTGCTACCCTCAGAGATGGAGATATGAGACACAGAGAAAATAACCAAGGTAGTCAGAGTTTGACACACCAAGGCTCCAGTTCTCTGGAGGAAAGATGGTGCAGTCCCATGCATGGCCTCCAGAGTACATGGGTTTTAGGGAACCAGGTCACCCCAGAAGAGTAAGATCTTAGAGAGAAAGGCCCCCAAAATGGCAGCAGATGAAGAAGAGCCAGTAGTAGAAAAGCGCTGCCCAGCTGAGAGTGAACATGGGTCCTTTTAAAGGGAAGCCTGCATAACTGGGCACCATCCTAGGGAAACTCTTAGATCTAGAGATGATTACAGAAGTAGACTTGGAATCAGGAAGACTTGAGTTCAAATCCAGTCTCAGATACCTAGTTGTATGACTCTGTAAAAGGTCACTTAACCTTTGCTTCATTTTCCTCATCTGTAAAATACCAAGAATAATAATAACATCTGCCTTTCAGGGGTAAAGTGAGCTAACACAGAGTAGAAAATCTTAAAGTACTACATCAGCAATGACCATCAATATGATTGAGAGGCATAACCAAGGAACAGTGAGAAAGAGAGCTACAGCATGGAGGAGCAAACTCAGACTTTGTTCCCCACTGATACTAGGGAACGGAGAAGAAAGGGGTTCTTCCAGGGGTGGGGAACCTCGGGCCTCAAATGGCCTTCTAGGCCCTCAAGTGTGGTCCTTTGACTGAATCCAAACTTCATAGAATGAATCCTTAATAAAACTTGGACTCAGTCAAAAGGCCACACCCAAGGACCTAGCAGGCCACAGGTTCCTCACCCCTGGAGAACAGATCAATTCATGTCCCTGGGAGGACTGGAAGGAAGCTTACTCATCTGTTCAACTTCTCTGGGTAACCAGTTGGGGCCATAGAGAGTTCATTTCTGAACTACATAGTCTTGGGTCTGGGATTGAGTCCTGCCTTAGGTTATTACTAGATGTGTGATCCTGGCAAGTCATATACCAACCCTACATATAATATGCCTCCGGAGGTTCCTTGTAGTTCTAGATCTGGGATCCTATGTGCTATATAGATTTGGAAGCAAGTTAGTTTTTCTTTACTTTTATTATCTTTTCTTTTTCATTTCTTCCCTTTAAAGGGGAGTAATTATCTGTCATTGATATTCAAAGCCTTTTCATTTCCTGAATGTCGTGAGGATATTCTGAAGATAATTTATCAACAGATTTATTTTCACACATTATGTTTCCTCTCTAATTAAAAAAAATCTAAAGAGAAAGTCATCTTTCCTAAAGTGGTTATGGTGTGTGTGTGTGTGTGTGTGTGTGTGTGTGTGTGTGTGTGTGTGTGTGTGTGTGTGTGTATGCATGTGGTTCATAGTTCCCTCTAGAAATAGACCAGCTGAATCTTCCTGAAACTGAAGTAGAATCTTTTTAAAGTCTATTGTTTTGTGTTTCACAGCTGGTTTAGGCCTTAGGATAGGAAGGGAATAACCATCTGTATCAATAACTACATTGCTATTCTCAAAGGGACCTCAAAATAATGAGGTCCCTATCTCTAGGCTAGAGATAGGGCTTGTGGAAAAGAAAAGGGAGGGAAGAGCATAGATTTTTTTTAAAGAGAGGAACAGGACTGATCTTGGAAAGAATTACATGATATGATATGAAGATTGATTAAGGGAGTTTCCCAGGAACCCTTTTCTCCTTTTGGGTCCCTCAGCCTCTCAGCATCCACATGGTCTTTCTCTCCACTCCCACCAGCTCCCAGGAAAAGCTCTGATAAATCATTCCCATTAAGAGGCATGTGATCGACACAGTTTAGTGTGCTAAACACCTCCCCCTCCCAATGATTTTCATTGTAACCTTTGTCAAGAAGCCTTCAGTCAAAGGAATATATAACAGTAGCTCACATTTCTATAGCATCTGGGGCAACTCTGGGAGGTATCCACGAGTTAAGTAGAGCAAGCAATAGCCTTTATACATATAGAGGAACTGATTCTAGGTGTGGAATCTTAGGTATCCGTGAGCAGGTAGAGGGTGTGGGGAGGAGGAAGGACATGGTTTTCTCCGAGTTTATGAAATCACATCCTATAATCTGCAGGCTACACTGCTGATGAAAGAGGAGGGGAACGGGCAGCAGAGGCAACACCGGCCAGTTTGTTCAATCAACTGGTGAACATTTATGGAACCTGTACACTGGACTTGACTTTGGGGAGATAGATATAAAAGGAAATGGTAAATATAATTCTTTTGTTTTTGAAGCTTTTAATCAGAAAAAGCACTTCCCCAGAGTGCTCCACACCCCAAAATTACTTCCTATTAGGCATTCCAGTGATCTGATAGAAAGAATTCACAGGATGGTATGAATAATTTAGGATTTAGAATATTAGAGTTGGAAGGGACTTTAGGATTAGTTCATTTGACCCTCTCACTTGCAAATGAGAAAGCGATACTAGTCTAGATCTTGGTGGCTTTTACCTATCAACCACCAGGACATCTGCTCTCCTTTCTCAATTAGTTCAGTGACTGGCCCACAGTATCCCTCTTGATCCCTAATCTTGCCCTTATTAGACAGCATCAAAACTTATTTCAGCAGGCCTGGTCTCCAGCTTGAAGAGTCCTTAGAATGTGAACTTCTCCACATTTGCTAGAAGTGAGACGGGAGATTTCTAGCTGTGAGCTGTCTTTACAGCTTCATCCTAGTATTGCCAGAGAGGGTGATTCAGTACCAAGAGTGAAAGTGAGACCCATGTTGATGGACAGAGGGTGGTAGAAGAAAGCATTAAGCAGGGGATAATTACACCAAAATTTTTTTCTGGATGTGCTGTGTATAAGCTGGAAAGGTCTCTGTCAATTCTAAATTTTCAAAGAAAATATTATTCCTTTTTAGGTGCTGTGGTATTCCAAAAAAACCTCTGGTTTTCTGGGCTTGAGTCTTTTTATTTTTATTTTTGTGATATCTCTACCATAGATATGCTCCCCATTCCTTCTTCCTTCCACTGTCTTCCATCTCTTTTTTCTTTATAAATTATAAACTGAGAATCTTCCTTGCTGCTACCTTCCAGCAAGTTAATTGGTACTCCCTAGCTAATTGGTACTTATCTGCCTACTACACCAGAGAGCAGAAAACTAATTAGAAACACTTAGATATTCAGCCTAAAACAACGGTCTTTCTTTGATATCAAAGAGTGAGTCAGCTGTCAACTCTGGAGGGTGCCACTTGCTGGACCATCCATTCTCTTCCCTTTGAAAAGTATGGCACCCAAGACCTGAAGTCTCTGTATTTAGTCCCCTCCATATCCAAATTTTATCCTTGTCTCTCAAGATACTATGATCTAAATCTATCCTTATCCCTTCTTTAATCCCTTCCCATTCCACAATCTCCTCATTCCTTTGGATCGTAGGACAATATAATCATAGTTCCAGAGAAGGAAGGGACTTCATAAGGCATTTAGCCCAGTCCTTTCATTTTACAGATGAGGAAAACTGAGGTCCAGGGACAGAACACTACCTATTTCGTAGAGTTGCTATGAGAAAAGTGCTTTGTAAACTTTAACCTGCTACATAAATGTGAGTTATGATTAATAAACAGCATAAAAACTGTATCAAACCATGGAGTGCTTTTGCTAAGGGGGCAGCCAGGTGGTACAGTGGATAGAGCACCAATACAGGAGTCAGGAGGACCTGAGTTCCAGTCTCACTTCAGACACTTGACACTCACTAGCTGTGTGATCTTGGGCAAGTCACTTAACCCCAATTGTCTCATCTTGGGTCATCTCCAGTCATCCTGATGAATATCTGGTCACTGGATTCAAATGGCTCTGGAGGAGAAGTGAGGCTGGTGACCTGCACAACTCTCCCTCACTCAAAACAAAATCAAGTGCAAGTCATGTCATTATTTCTCTGATGGCATGGTCTTCTTCGGCAACAAAGGATGAACACACACACTTTTGCTAAAATGACTTGCGGTATTTTATGAAGGAATCCTAATTTTTTCCATATAAGATATATTAGCTTGTGCTGAATCATATTTAGATTGCGGCCCTGTAGTATTTATTTAATCTTAGTTGCTAGGGGGAGGACTAACCTGGAGTTTAGAGGACCTTTCACCATTATTCATTTGCAAAACAAACATTTATTAATGCCTACAGTGCTGAGCCCTGCCCTGTGCTATGCACTGTTAGAGATGCAAAGCTCTCCAAGGTCTTACATTCTAATAGGTTGATAAGACTCAATATCAGATAACTACAGTACACAGCATTACTTGGCAAATGGAGCATCCTGGAAACGTACAGCCCTTTTCAAGGTGGCATCTTCCATCATCAGAGAGGAACTTTTGTATTATCAACTAGAAGAAATGCAAGAGTGGCAAGGGGCAGATGGACATTAACTTTAGAATTAGAGAATTTGGGATGGAACCATAGTTACATGGACTGTTTGGGTCATTTGACCTATAATTCTCACTTTTTCTCCTCCTGAAACTTGCAACTTAAAGATCAGGCCAGGTTACTGACCTCAGTTTCCTCATGAGCCATTTGGATTAGATGCACTCCTAAATCCCATGACCTAAGTGCCTTAGAAATTGCAAAAATGGCATAACAAAGCTTTGGACTACCTGCGTGTAGCACTGGGGCCCCCTGATGCACCCTCCAGGTATCTATTTCCAGGTTGATATTACTCAAAGGGCTTATTTCAATCTATAGCTCAAGAACCCCCATTGCTAACAAGTAGCTCTCAAGCCAAAATGATCATGTGATGTCATAATAAAACAAAGTAAAGAAACACATAGTAAAAGAATGAAAGGTTAATAGCATTGAAATCCAACAGAGAGCATTGTCATTACCCTTTTCCCATAACCATCACCTCCTAAGACTTCAGGAACTTGTGACTAAGTTGTTTCATTCATGTTTAACTCTTCATGGCCCCACTTGGGGTTTTCTTGGCAAAAAATGCTGAAGTGGTTTGCCAGTTCTTTTTTTTAAATTAAAACTTAAATATATAATAAGAAAAGAAAAAGAAATATAATATAAAATTATAGTTTATATATTACATATATTATATAAATATATAATATAAAATAAAAATATATTAAAATTAAATATAAAATAAGAAAAGAAAAAAATGTCGTGAGCACAGTAGAATGTAAGAGAGGATTCAAAATATATACCAATAAATTTCCATTTCAAAAAAGGGTATATTTTAAGTACTACATGTTGTGTTGAGAGCTGGTCATCTTTTCTTTGCTTCCTTGTAGGTTTTCTTTTGTTCTCTGCTGTTCACTTTTTATTTTGTTGCCATTTCTTTCTCCAGCTCATTTGACAAATGAGGAAACTGAGATCAACAGGGTTAAGTGATTTTCCTAGGGTCACACATCTAAGTAAATGTCTGAGGCCAGATTTGAACTCAGGGAGATATAGGTCTTCCTTACTCCATGCCTGCTGCACCACCTAGCTACTTGGGAAATAAAGCCCCTTGAGGGAAAGCCTCTCTGGTGCTTAGCATAGTGCCTAGGATATAACAGGTGACTAATAAATGTTTATTGATTCATTACCGAGGAGGGTTTGGATACCAAGTCACTGACTGTTGAAGATGGCATTGTTCTCCTGAACTAGGTAGGCCCCTTAGCTCATTTCAGTTTCATGTCTTTCTTTAAATTTTGTTCATGGTTCTCAATATCCCCTAGCCAGGAATCGGGATTCATTAAAGGCTTTAAACTTGAAAAAGACCTTTTTTTTTTTTTTAATATCTCATATACAATAAGAAACCAGTAAAGCTAACAGGAGTTTCTGCCAAGATCAGATTTACCCTTTGAACTCTTCTGATCTCTATGAACTCTATGGACTGATTCTGGGGTATTCCTTCTGCAGTTTGTCCTCTATTGTCTCCCCTATCAGTTTAGCTGTCCCCTATCTTTGGTTAGAAGTCCATGTTAGTTCTTAGATCTCATTGTACTCCCTTGACTGAGATAAATATCCCCTGAGGTCTCCTTTATCAAACAGAAAAGTAGCTGGGTGATAGTTCAGGAACAAATCTTTTTAACCTCAGTATCAATTCTTATCTGTAAAATAGCAATGGCTGTTCTAGTTAGAGAAAACTGAAAGACTCTTGACCTTTGTCCCACTTCCTCTCAGTAAGACTGGACAGCCTGGGCTCTTCTAGGTACTTCTCCATATATGATGTCTCCTTTTATTCATGTCTTCCACTTTGGCTCTGAGATGAGACTTTACGACAACACTGAGTTCTTCCTCATTCTGCATTCTTGGATAGGTCCTATTTCCCACTGCAGATCAGTAGAAGGTTAGGTATCATCCCCATTGTAGTCTTTAGATCTTTCCCCCCCTTTGGTTAGTAACATTGTTCCAGGTATTTCTGTCATATACCTGTATGCTGAAAATATTATGGAGAACAGTAAAAGTGCTTTGAAATTTCATGAAAGAATTCATCTACTTCTATTCCTCCTTTTCAATTCTGGGTCCACCCCATTGTTCATCTGTATTATCTAGTTGAGATGTAAAGACTGTTGGACAAGTTCTATATGTTACCAATTCAGATGCACTTTGAAATCTGGACAATAGAGATTTGTCATCTATTTAGTCTTTACTTACTCTGTGTTCCAAGGCGGTCTCCCATCCAAGTACTAACCAGGCCTGACCCTACTTAGCTTTGGAGATCATACAAGATAACCTCCCTGATATCTTGATCCTCTTTAAGAATGAAGGACAAAATCAACCTCTGTGAGCTGCCTACTAGGGACCAAACTTCCAGTTGGGTAACATGTCTTCCTTCCTTCCTTCCTTCTTTCTTTCCTTCCTACAAAAATCCATCTTGTCTTCTCTGAAGTTACTGGTTCCTGTTGGAACTTAGCCAGCTTCATGAGAGGCATCAATCTCAATAAATGCCTGTACTTGGATTAGAAGTAGTCTGACTCTGAATTCTTTGAGACAGTTCCACCGCAACAGTTTTTGGCATCCCTGGGAGGGGCAGAGCCTAAACCCCAACAATATAAGCATATGGATAGTATAGATTTTGGAAGACACTAAATTCTGGGGGACTAGGTGTTAACATAGCAGGGGTTATATCTTTGCCACATGATGAACCCTGAGCCATTTGTCTCGGGACAGCCTAACTATAAAACAGAGATCAGTTGGTAAGAGAGTCAAAGAGAAGAGGAGCCAGGGGTTGAAGTAACATGAGATACTTGCCAGAAGGAACATCTGAGCAGTGGAGTTTTGAGATTGAGAAAGGAATGGCAGCTGGAGGAGTTTCTGTACCTGACTTGCCCTTGACTATACTCTACTGCTCTGTGAGAACCTAACTAGCCTTCAGGAAAGTTCAGAACCCTAAAAAGCCCAACCAATGAGCAGCTGTTCCAAGAAGCAATCAGATAAGTGAATCAAAGACTATTGCCAGTGAGAGAACTGTAAGGTAGTCATGAGATGGGCCCAGGATGGGTTAAATTTAATGTCTAAAAGTCTATATCTACCAAGATGTATAGATATAGATGACTCTTGGGGAGTTTGCCTGTGAGGCCAGATTTGAACTCAGGGAGATATAGGTCTTCCTTACTCCGTGCCTGCTGCACCACCTAGCTACTCGGGAAATTAAGCCCCTTGAGGGAGTGTCTTGAGAACAGGGACTGTGATTTATTTGTCTATTTATTTATTTATCTAACCTTTATATTTTCAGCACTTTTCATGGTGCCCAACACAGAGTTGTGTTTGTCCTTTGTTCTTGAAGAGGACCGTGACCTCAAGATGAAGACATGACTTACACTTGATTTTGATTTGAGTGAGGGAGGGCTGTGCAAGGTCACCAGCTTCACTTTCTTCTCCAGCATCATCTGGGTCCAGTGACCTGATATTCAAGAAGATGACTGGAGATGGTCCAGGATACAATGTGAGACCCTGGCCATTTTAGGCTAAGGTCTTACCAGATTCTCACTTTGAGTGAGATATACCTATTCAATGAACAGGTTTCTTTAAGTAGTTACTCAAGAGATGGCCTCTTTAATAAAACTGGGAGGGGAAGACCCTTACCGTTCCTGGGTAAAAGAGAAACAGTTACTACTTAGTATTTACACCCAGCACAGAGAAGATGTTCAATAAATACTTGTAGATTTTACTTTCTTTGCCTTGCCTGAAGTTCACAGAGATTAAGCAATTTATCTATGGTCACACGGCTAGTATCAGGAGAGGGATTTGAATGTGGGACTTTAGAGTCCAACTTGGGAATACAATACTGGGAATAGATATTTATTTAAATGTAGATATATACATACATGTATATATACATATGCTTTCCCATAAAAGCATTCATATAACTCAAGGTAACCCAAAAGAAATTGATGAACACAACTCTTTGAGATAGATCAGATTGACTTAGATATAGAAATATATGAGACACACGTAAACACACTCTCATATTCTGTGTGTGAAATAAAGAGAGAGATTCTGTTTGGAGGCCTAAGTTTAGTGCTTTTTCAGTGTCTCACACATCAATCAGCTAGCAAAAAAAATCCAGTGGGAAAATAAGATTTTTTAAAAAAAAATTATCAGTCACTATCCAGCAATTGTGTGAAAGTCATTGGGGATGGTGAGACATTTTCACATAATATCTTCCACTAAAGGTAATAAAAATGCTTTACAGGATTTAGCAATCCTTTTAACACTTCTCCTTGATAAGCAAGTGATGACAAATATTTTCTAGAACAAATTTCCAAGCATCAGGGTGGTGGTAAGTTGAAAAGAGCTGGAGATTTAGCAAATTTAGCTGGATTCTAGTTTCTGGCCTGTTTCACCTTGCTTTGTGACCACAGGCAAGACCCAACTTCTCTGGTACTGTTTGTTCATCTGTAAAATAAAGCATTGAGCTAAGTGGTCTATAAAGTCTGATCAGACTTGAAAGATTTTAAATACCATTTCAAAACCATCTCTGTTAAGGAAAAGCATTGTGAGACTGTCAGTCAATAATTTCTAGTAAAATTCCATTAGAGTCAGAGAGCTTCGTTTCCTTGGCACTAGAAACAATCACCACTGGATACACTTAATATGTATTCACCCACGAAGGATTAGAATGTGTTATATCTGAGTAATGCAATAGATCACAGTGAGGTAGCTGCTCTGACATAGATGAGATCCCAACCCAGAGCAAGTAGTCTTTAACTGACTTAGCACCAGGTGTCCCATAAATATGTTGTGTGTGTTGACTGAGAGACAGCAAGGTATAATGAATAAAGAGACAGATTCCGAGTCAGGAAATTAGGTTGAAGTTCAGTCCCTGACACACACTAGTTGTGTGACACTGAACAGGTAATTACCCTAGGTAATTCTCTAACAATTTAGGTTGCAAAACAGTTGTGGATTTGCATGGGTAGAGGGGAGTTTCCTCATCAAGGAACTTTGATGCACTGATGAAATCACAGATCCCCAAAACATTTTTAAACATCTGAATAGGAAGGACAAAACAGGCATTTTGGTGGGTTGTTTGGTTTGGTTTGGTTTTTTTGGTTGGGACCTGTGATTTCATTGGCATGGGGAATTTCCAGTGACAGAACTCCTTACATTAATGCACTTCTGCATCTGCTCTGCAACTTTGGGTCTCAGAGAGTTAGAGGTAGGAGGTGAAAGTTTAAATGGCTTTCCAGGGTCACACAGCTAGTGTAGTTTACAGGTAGAATTTGAACTCAGGTCATTCTAATTTTGGGGCAATGGTGGCACAATGGATAGAGTGCTGGGTCTGGAATCAGGAAGTTGTTGTTGGTTTTCTTGACAATGACCTGCAAATGCAGCCTCTGACACTAGTTGTGTGGCCCTGAGAAAGTCACTTAACCTTTTTTTGCCTCAGTTTCCTCATCTGTCAAATGAACTGGAGAAGGAAATCGCAAACTATTCTAGAATTTTTGCCAAGAAATTCCAAATGGGTTCATGAAGAGCTGGGCACAACTGAACAACAACATTTATTTTCTAAGTAGCTAGGTGGCACAGTGGATAGAGTGCCAGCCTTAGAGTAAGGAAGACTCATCTCCCTGAGTTCAAATCTGGCCTCAGACATTTATTAGCTGTGTGACCCTGGAAAAATCACTTAACCCTCTTTGCCTCAGTTTCCTCATCTATAATAGAGAAGGAAATGGTAAATTACTTCAGTACCTTTGCCAAGAAAACCCAGACAAGACTGAATAACAACAACAAAACATTACAATTCCAAGCCCATACCTACTATGCCATACTGCTTTCCCCATGTGTTGATGCTATGATTAAAAGTAATTTTGTTTTTATTAAACCTAAAAAAAAAAGATTATATTACGGAGAAAAATGAAGGGCTAGTAAAGACATCTGTCAGGATAAAGCCAGAATCAAGAAATAAAATTTTGGGGAAAATCATCATTGCGGCCATTTGTCGATGACATTGGTAAACTCTGGCTGTCTGTGGTCAAATAGACTATCCTTGCCTTCAGCAATCCAATGAAATTCAATTCACTTTTTAAATATCTATTATGTGCAGAATTCTCTGCAAAGCCTAGGTGAGGTAGCAAGATGAATGAGAACTGACAATCGTCTGTGGGGGATAGCAGGCAGGCACATACACATATACATACATACATTCCACACCTATATTACAAAATTGAACGTAACAAGTGCATAACAGAGAAGTACAAAGTGACATGAAGATAAAAATTGTGAAATAGTCTTTGACATTCTTTCCATTTTATCTTTTTATGTCTTCTCTCCTACTACTTTTTCCGCACTCTTCCCACTTCCCTATGGTGTTCCTGATCTCTCCTTCTTCCATCAACACTTGCCCTGTTCTTGCTAAGTGACTATGGCCATGGCTAAAGATATGGGCTAAGAATTTATCACCAGGGGCCAGTTTACCACACACAATCCTCTCCAGACTTAGCGAGGCCGTTTCTCAGAAAGAAGACCCAGTATGTCATTAGAATCCTAATCAATTCACTCCAAGAATAGTAGCAATGGCTTGTACCTTGTTAGCATCACCTTTGAGAACAGGCTGCCTTCTATATCTAAATGAGTCAGACTTTGGTGTCTCAGTCATATAGTGGAGAGAGAACTGAATTCACCTCAAGAAAGAAACCTGAATTTGAATCCCAGCTCATACATTCACTAGTTACGTGACTTTGTGGAAAATCTATAACACCTCTGAGCCTCAGTTTCCTCATTTGTAAAATGGAGATAATAATATTGGTAATACCTCATTCCATCTAGAGGCAGTGAGGAGGCACAGTGGCTGGGGTACTGGACCTGGAGTCAGAAAGTGTTGTTGTTTGATTGTTTTAGTTTCGTCCAACTCTCCTGAACCCATGTGAAGTTTTCTTGGCAAAGATACTGGATTGTTTTTCCATTTCCTTCTCCAACTCATTTTACAGTTGAGGAAACTGAAGTAAACAGAGATTAAGTGTATTGCCTAGAGTTTGAACCTGGATTTGAACTCAAGTCTTCCTTATTCTAGAACCAGTGCTCTATTCATTGTGCCACTTAGCTGTCCAACTCAGTCAGAAAGACCTGAGTGCAAATCCAGGCTCAGACTCTAGGCAAATCACTTAACCTCTGTTTGCCTCAGTTTCCTCAACTGTAAAGTGAGGTTAATAACAGTAACATGTTTAAAGGACAGTGCCTGGCACATAGTAGGCACTATATAATGATTATTCCCTTCTCCTTCCCATCTTCCCCATCTCCTACAGGATCTTGTCCTTTGATCACTCCCTTTCTCCCATCTTCATTCTCTCTTAATTTACTGGCTCCTTCTCTGCCACCTACAAACATGCTTGTGGGTTTATCCAGTCTTTTAAAAATCCTTCCCTTGACCCTGAAACCCTCTCGAGCTATCATTTTATATTTCCTAGGAAGCATCATCTGCTCTCACGGCATTGATTTCCTCCCTTTCCACCCCCTTCACTCCCACCTTAACTTCTTACAGTGTTCCTTCTCCCCCAGTTGCTCATCTGAAACTGCTGTCTCCAAGGTTACCAACGCTCTCTTAACTGCTAAATATAATGGCCTCTTCTCATTCTTTATCCTATTTGCCCTCCTGCAGCTTTTGAAACTGTCATCCATCCTGTCTTCCCAGGCTCTCTAATCTCCCACGTTGCTTCCACAGTATTGCTTTTTAAAGTTCACTTTCTACCAGCAAGGTCATTTCTTCTCAGTCCTCTTTCGGATCATTATCTTTCTCCTGTCCATTAAGTGTGAGCATCCCCTGAAGTGCTATCCTAAGCCCCACCTTCTTTACACTCTTTTTTGGTGATTTTATTGCATCTTCCCTACACTCCCCCACCCCCACCCTCCACCATGGAAACAACTACCATCTTGAAGCGATTTCTGACTCTCAAATGTCTATATTCAGTCCTAACCTCTCTCCAGAACTCCAGTCTCACATTAGTAAACTACCTGTTGGACATCTCTACCTGTATATTCTGTAGACTTCTAAATTTCAAAATATTCAAAATGGAGTGCATCATATTTTCCCCAAACTCTACAAACTTCCTTATTTCCACCAAAGATATGACCACCCTTCTGGTCACCTAAATCTATCCATTCAGCTGCTAAGTTTAATACTTTAACCTCCACAATATTTCTTCTTCTTCTTGTTCTTCTTTTTCTTCTTGTTCTTGTTCTTGTTCTCGTTCTTGTTCTTCTTCTTGTTCTTGTTCTTGTTCTTCTTCTCCTTCTCCTCCTCCTCCTCCTCTTCTTCCTCCTCTTCCTCCCCTCATCACATGTGGTCCCTCTCTCTACTTAGGGTACAACATCTTTACATGTGGGTGTTCCGTCCATAGGAATGCAATTCTGGTCACATATTTTGTAAGCTATTTTGAGGTGGGCAGGCTAGATTTTTTTAAACTTCTATTTATTTATTATTTTTCAAAAAGTTGGGATAATTTACTTTTTTTCCTGTGTATCTTTCATTCATAATTTCTTGAAATATAGTTCTGAAAAAACAGATCTTAAAAAAGCCACTTGTATTTCAAATTGAGTTACTTGACCATACCTTTAAACCTAAATCACTTTGACTTTCATTGAAACATCAATAAGGACCCCCAGTCCGAGCCTCCACGGCTCATTGTTTAGGTTTTGAAGGCTTAGAAGGAGTGTAAATAAACATTGTTTTCTGTTTTGGGCAGAAATTTTGAGGGTCTTTCCCTCCCAGATTGATATTTTTGTGATAGTAAACTAGGCTATCTTTTGTCTCAATTCTTACTTAGCTCATACTCTTTGAATGGGAGTTGCCTCAGACAAACTGAGATCTGAGAAAGACTTTAATTTAAAAAGGTCAAGGTCACCCACTGCATCCCAGGTCTTCGTCAGGCATCTTGACTTTTGTCCTGTCACTGGACTTCAATGGTTCTGCAGGAGAGAGTGAGGCTGATGACTTTTTGCAGCTCCGCCTCACTCAGATCCAATTCAGGAGCAAGTCAAGGCATCACTTGTGATATCATTGATCCTTTTCGAGAAGGAAAAAACAACAATCCCTAGTTTCCTCTTTAATCTCTACGGGTCTCAGTTGCATCATCTATATAATAAGGATGTGATGACCTCCAAAGATCCCTTCTAGTTTTTAATCTAAGATAGTATGAAATATAAAGTGATCTTGGGAAATAGCACTCACAGCTAGAGGGCAGGATGGAGTCTTGACAGGTCTCCTACCATTAAGCTGGGTTAAAATGCAGTACCTGCCTCACAGCATTGGGATAGGGAGAAGTCTGCAAGTGGCAAAACTCTATAAATTTGAGTTGGTAAAGATTTAATCGGCTGAACTAATATAACTAAGCTATTTAATGGGTAACTTTTCTCAGGCAACTGTGCCTTAGTGCTTAAGACCTTAGTCCCTAAAACGTGCCTGGTGCTAGGAATTTCATATGGAGGGGGGAGATTATTTTTATCAAGGAACATTCTTCACTTCTGGACCATGCTCTTCAAACAGCAGATCTTACTATGTCTTTCAGGTATCCCTCATGTGTTTATGGGCCAATCTGTCATTCAAAAGTGAAAAGAGCAGAGTCCAAAAGGGTCAGGTCCATGGCAGCAGCTGTGGCCTAGAGTCACCATTGTTTGGGAATTACTATACAGTAATTTGAAGACAAGGTTTTCTAATACATCAAGTGGGTTTTCCAGCTGAGCATCTGCCATATTGATGTTATTAGGTTGTTTCAATTGGGACAAATAAGAGATCAGCCTTGAATTTTACAAAGTAACAGTTCCACCTGAAGAAATGTCTATTAAACAAAGTACACCTGAACCCCATGGCTTGAGGGTGAGGAAAAGGATTGGAATGGCTTGGGAAGGCAACTTGTACAGGCTTCAATCATCATGCCAAAGATTGAGACAGTTGTGGGGCCATAGCTAATGCTCAATAAATATTAGTTGCTAGAGTTTTAAAGTCTCTACCCATTCATAATATACAGGAAAACAAATTTCTTTTCCTATGTATAGGTATAGCCCATTTTTCCAAGTTTCATATTTTACTCTTTTGCTCATTCAGTGCTGCGCCAGCTACTTGTTCCAGTTTCTACAGCTGAGTTCTATGCTGATGACTGGGCAATAATTTAGGAAGACTCCTAAGAGGATGAAAGGAAGAAAGTAAAGAAAAGAAAGAAAGAAAGGAAGGAAGGAAGGAAGGAAGGAAGGAAGGAAGGAAGAGAGGAAGAAAGAAATGAATGTCACACAAATTCACAGAATGTTACTGTGCTGTAAGAAATGACAAACATGATGAATACAGAGAAGTGAGGAAAGCCCAGTCAGGGAAACAAGCTACAAAACGACTACAACAGCGTAAATGGGAAGAACAGCTACAGAATAATCAAAACGGAATGTTGCAAAAGGCTGAAGAACAAGCCTGGCCCCAAAGAAGAGACATGAGAAGACACCTTCCCTGACTCCTTTGAGAGGTGCTGGACATCACATCTATTGTGTGATGTTCTTGATATGTTGAGTATTATTACTATCATCTACCTGAAGAAAGCACTTTGTCAAAAGGGTTATGTGAATGTGAATTACACATATCCTTAATAACAAGCTAGTATTCACATAGTGCTTTAAGGTATGCCAAGCACTTTACATAGGGTGACTCTCTATTTTCACAATGACCTTGGGACTAATACATGGTCTATTGACACATTTATGAAAGTTGATATACCCTCGGGAGCTGGGAAATTCAGTGACTTGCCCAGGATACCACAGTTAGTAAGTACTGAAGGTGAGATCAGAACCTTACTTGCTTTCTCTATGGAGGGGGGCGGGGAAGGAACAAGGGAGAGAATCTGAAATTCTAAAAAAGTTTTTAAATATTATAAATTGTTTTTATATGTAATTAGAAAAAAAATATTAAATCAACTGTGAACTTTGCATAGGCAAATCTCTTCCATTCTCCTTACTTACAGCTGGTGCCTGATGGCTTCATGTTCCTTAAGAGTTATCTCATACACAGTCCTCAGGCCCATCTCACCTTAGGCTAGCCAAAGCACTGGACCACGGTATTCAAAAGGATGTTGATGAGCTAGAACGCCATCAAATCAAATAAGATGAAATTTAATAGAGAATAATGTTGTCTTACACTTGGATTCAGAAAATCCATTTCATAAGCACAAGATGGGGGAGGCAGGAGTAGCTTGTATCAAAACTATCTGGAGGTCATTAGAAGATTGCAAGTTCAATATAAGCTAATGGGATCTTGGGCTACATTATTGATATTACCCATGACCTCTACACAGGAGTACTGTGTTCAATTCTAGGCCCCACATTTTAGAAAGGACATTGATGAGCTGAAGAGCATTTAGCATAGGGCAAATAGAATGGCAGAAGACTCTAAACTGATTCCACACAAGGATCAGTTGAGGATCTTGAGCCCAGGGAAGAGAAAACTTGGAAAGAGGACACAAAAAAATGTCTTTAAATGTTTGAAGGCTTGTCACCTGGAAAGAGAGATTGACTACTGAGGGCAGAGCTAGGAGCAATAGGTAGAAGTTGAAATAAACAAATTTAAAATTATTCAAGGAAAATCTTCTTAATGATTAGAGGTATCCTAAAGTGGAATGGGGGTACCTTGGGAGGTAGTGGGTTCCCTATCATTGGAGGCCTGAAGTAGAGGTTCTACTTTTTCAGGTAGGTTGTAGAGAGGTTTATAATTTAGGTATGGATCAAAGCACCAGTGACCCTACTTTGTAGTAAGAGTGGAACTAAGGGATAAACAGCCAAGGATTCCTTAGCAACTACACAGAAGACAGCTCTTACTTAGTATATCTGTCTCAATGGGGGCAGCATAAACTACTAGGCTGAGTATGAGACTTCCTAGCAATGACTAGAAGCTTAATTGGCTAAACTTGATTGAAAATAGTTTACAGTCTGTTCACATCTACTCTATGCCTCTCCATTTCACAGCATCAGATTCTCTAAATTTTCCTAGCAGTGCTTCTTAAATTAGACTGAACTCTCCAATAAGACAGCAATAGAGCATTTTCCCCACCAATTCCCCACCAATATTCCCCCTCCTTCCCATTAACAAATTGTCACTTTCCCACTCCCATGCTAAATTGCCTTGGCCAGTGGTTCTTAACCTTTTTGATCATGAGAATTCTCATGGTAGTAGTTACACTATTAGCATCTCTTGATTGAGAAAATGCATGGTACTGAAATCTGCTGTGAATTAAGAGTAATGCTCTTAAATAAATTATTATTATATTAAGCCTAATGGTATATTATGTTATGCATGTTAAAAAAAAACCCACTAATACAGTTATGGGTGAGACAGTCTACAGACGATATGTTTGCTTACTTATGGCATTGAAGCACTGAATGAGACTGGATGGGGCTGTTTTAGAGTTTGATATTGGAAGTCTGGTTGGAACCATGAATTTCAGTCTTAGATCTGGATCTACATTTGGATATTTGGAAATCAGTGGCAGCTTTCCTTGTTCTTTATAACTTCCAAGTATACCAGGGAGTCTGTAAAGGCTCACCAGGCAGCTTAATTCCTGTTCTCAAAGACACAAGTCAGCTGGCAACTCTACTCCACTGGAGGTGTATAGCTGATCTTTTATTTCATTCTTTAATCCCTGAGGGGCAGTCCCATTTTTCTATCAATACATTTGTGAGCACAACTCGAGGCAGAACTCTGCCTAATTTGAAATTGGTGCTATCTTTCTCAGTGGTGTTTTCTGTCACTTACCATGGCTTTTCTGGTATTCATCCCGGATACATCCCCTTGCCTAGGGCCTGTCCTATGTACCCGAATGCCCTAACATTGGTCCCTCTCTGCCTCCAGTGAGGGCTAACAATGATTTGGTAAATTAATCTGTGCTAATGGAAATGGGTTGGAAAGGTTCCCTTTCCCCCACTCTCAAATACTAGAGATACACCTGGTCTTTCTAAGAAACATGTTGTATTCTTCCTCCTATGTTGCCTAATCCAGTGAGAGGACTTCTATGGAGAGGATTTCAGATTAGTTAGGAGGGGGATATGGAACAATGCTAAGCCAGCGGGAAAATTGCTTCTATATGGGTAGAACCTCCTACTACCACTCAAATGGAAACATTTAGGTGACTGCCTACTTCCTAGCAGGGCTTGTCCTATATATTTAGACACATGCATATACGCACTCATATATGGTCTTTCTTCATGTGACTTGTCCAATGTCAGCCCACTCCCTTCTGTCACCACCCTTATAAGCATTTATTTTTTGTGAATATACAAGCTGCACACTCCAGAAGCACTGTTTAGCTCCCCTCCAAATTGTTATAAATAGCCTCCTGGTAATGCATCGATGTTGTCTGTATTGCAACTAAGCAGTACATGACTTTCAGATACTGTGTGGGGGTAGGGGAGGGGAAAGCAGATGCTCTCTCCCTGTTTATTGACTAAAAACATCTCTGTGCTCTAGAGCCAGAAATGAAGAAGGAAAGGTCTCTTCCCAGCTTTGTTTCTCTATTCTGAGAGTTAGCTCTTTCACAGCCATCCCAGCACAACAGGCTGTCAATCAAGACGGTGTCTTGAAATTTTGCCAATCCCCTCCCCCTCCCCCCCACTCCGTTTCTCTCTGGTTGAGAAAACAGAATCTCAGTATTTTCCTCAAGAATTCCAGGGGAGATGGGAACTCTAATTATCTGCATAAAGCTGTCCCAGGGAGGAGACAGCCACTAAAAGCTATTCATCTTGGGGAACAATCATCTGTTGCTTCTATAACTAAGGATGGCAAGAGCAGAGTTGTAGGTCTGGAGTCTACAACACTTAGAAATTTTGAGAACAATTAGTCCTGGTTTTCAGAAACCTCATGAGATTCCTGGGTGAGGAGAGCAGGAGATTGCTTTTGCATGATACATCACTGATCAAGGAGCACTCAACTGGAAGGCAGTGGCTCCTAGCATTACAATAATGACAGTAATACGATGCTGATGAGTCACTTTTCATAATGCTTTATGTTTTACAAATCACTTTACTCACAAGCCTGTGAGGTGACCAGTGGTAGAAAGATTACTGAAGGAACCTCACTCCTGCAAAATGGGCACCTATTCTGAGAGAGGCTACCCTCTCCCCACCTCTTCTACTGAGTGGAACCAGAGGGAAAAAGATTTGATGAACAAATCTGACCAGGCTCACAATTGTAACTGTACTTGGCATATGACAATAGTTCAATAAATGTTATCAACTTTCTTATTTGCACTGTTCTCAGAAATTCTGGTGGGTGAGGGCCATTTGGGAAGGGTTTGGAAGTAAAATGTTCGCTTGTTCTGGTGCCAAACAAGGAATCTGCATTGTACAGTCCAAACAGTTCAGAGTTGGAAGAGATCATGGACATCTAGGTCAATCCCCTCATTTTACTGATTGGGTAACTAAGCCTCAAAAAGATGAGATGACTTGCCCACAGGTCACACAGCTAGGAAATATCAAGGCTTCACACTTAGTAAATGGCAGGGCTGAAACTTGAACCCATTTCTCAGGACTAATATGCAATCCTATTTCCATGACATCACTGCCAACTTCCTAAAAGGTGGTGTTCTCTTTTATCTGCCTATTGGGTATACCCAAGCATTGTTCTTGATCCTCGTTGACCACTTAATTCTGGCATTAATGAAATCACCTGACTAAGGTGTGACATCCTAATCACACCACTAAAGATGTTTTTCTGGTATTAATGATATCACTTTGGTGAGGTGTATTGCATTGACTTATTCTGGGTACTTCTTGTTCTACTGATACCACATTTATAAGGATTGTTTGATGATTGGTGATTGATTCATAGGCAATTATTATACCCTTGGGGTTAATCTTTAAAAATGGACAGAGAGAGTTCTAGAGCTTAGAAGAATACAGGAGACTGCAAATAGAGAGAAAATATATACAGACTCAAACTTAATTTCCTGGAGGGAGCAGTGTGGGTATTCATTTGATTTCTTCAAGGAATCAAATGCACTGAAAAAAACTGGCACCAGATGAAGGAGACCAAACAAAGTCGCTCCTGGACCAAATGGTAATATCCCCAGACCACACAGAAGAGTCCCTGGGCAATGTGTAGAAGAGTATTCAGAGGAAGTTCTTGTTGCATGTATAATAGTGGATTCAAGGAACATCAAAAGGCACTCCACAATGTTACCTTCATACAGAGAATAACTTGTATGGATGGGCAGCTAGGTGGTGCAGTGGATAGAGTACCAGTGCAGGAGTCAGGAGGACCTGAGTTCCAATCTCACCTCAGACACTTGACACTCACTAGCTGTGTGACCTTGGGCAAGTCACTTAACCCCAATTGCCTCATCGTGGGTCATCTCCAGTCATCTTGATGAATATCTGGTCACTGGATTCAGATGGCTCTGGAGGAGAAGTGAGGCTGGTGACCTGCACAGCCCTCCCTCACTCAAAACAAAGTCAAGTGCAAGTCATGTCATTATTTCTCTGATGGCATGGTCTTCTTCGGCAATGAAGGATGAACACTACCACCAACTTGTATGGATGATGTAGAACCAAGGACTCTGATAAAGGGCACTTTAGATCAGAGGTTCTTGACCTACTGTCGAGACCTATTGTCTACAGGCAACACAGGAATGCATGAATGAATTGCAGGAGCAAAGATTTTTAAGCAGGAGCAGTGACAGAATTAAGGACTGTGCTTTGGATCATTTAAAAATATTTCAACAACTCTATTTCAATATAATTAGTTTCCTTTCTAGTCCTATGTATCTTATTTTGTTTGTAGGTAGATGGTGCAGTGGATAGAGTGCTGGACCTGGAGTCAGGAAGACTCATCTTCTTGAGTTCAAATCTGGCCTCAGACACTTATTAGTTGTGTGACCCTGGCCAAGTCACTTAATCCTGTTTTCCTCAGTTTCCTCATCCAAAATGAGCTAGAGAAGTGAAGGAATACTTCATATCCCTTGAATAAAGTAAGTTCACTCGGTACTTTTGGTGACCTCTCAAGCAACATAACATGCAAGAGTTGGCCATGTATTAATGTTTTGGGAACTAGCCACTCCCGGAACACATAGATAATACTTGGAGGATCTGGCTAGTCCTCCCAGTATATGATTAATTAACTTATATCTTGTGGCCCCCGTATGATATCTCCTTGATGGACAAAACCTGTATTCCCATGGCCATGTGCCTGACCAGCTTGGAACAGTGTGCGGAGCCGTTGGCAAAAAGCCTTCTTTGTCTAGGTCCCTATAAAGTCCCCCCGCCTGGTGCAAGTCCTCGGAATCTCAGCCATGGAGAGGACGCTCTGCCTGGGACCTCTGTGCTCCCAATTCGGACCCTGAACGCTGTATCCCGGGATTCCCCAGCTGATGTAATTCAGGTGTTGGTGCCTCCCCGAATTGGCGATGTTTTCTTTTTCTGCTATACTGATTATTATTATACTTATTACTCTGTGCTTATTGTGTATTATTTGCCGTACTGGATGTTATTGTAGACAGTATATTCCTTGTATTGTATAATTAAACTACCTTCATTTTTAAAGCAGTGTGGGAGTGTTATTTACAGGAACGAATCCGAACCCCTAAAAATCACAAAACATAAATTGGCATCATGAACAGGATTCGTTGTGTAAATGCCTCTCTTTACAAGAATCATCACCTTCTCTGCTTTTGGTAAACTTCACTTCTCTGTTTCAGTTGCAAAAATGTATTTTATCTCTGTTTGACCTGTTTTCTGACTTGTAAAAGTAAAGATAATGATGGTTGTTGTTATGGGATCAAAATGATAAAATGATTATAAGATTCTTAACATAATGACTGGTGTATAATTGTTAACTTTGAAGTGGTTTTAATTACTAAAGGTAATAAGATCAATAATTTATGGAAATGTAAATAATACCACCTGAAGTTATTGTTGTGTTAAAACTATATTTCTAAGATTGTATTTCTGAATTTCTCTTAGATTGTAAAAATTGAGTGACCACTCTAATTCAGAAATAATGTTAGACAGAGTGATTTTTAATCTGAATTTTGTTGAAACTAAAAGGTGTTGGGAAAATTGTGTAAAACCAGCTATGTTACTTTATGAGTCCTGCTAACCTTGCCTTATAATGTTTTATAATTGCCATTTAGAAAACCAGGTATTTTCACCTTTGCCTGATAAAGAAGTTATAGCTAAAACAATTTGGCTATCATGTATAAAAGTTGTAAGATTGTTAGCTAAGTTATTTGGAGTTACCGTTTTAATGCTAAGCCTAAAATTGTTAATTGATTACTGTGTATGGAAAGAAAAGAACTTGTTTGGCTTATGTAGTTCCTAAACAATGAATATGACTTTCTCAGAAGTTGTAATAGATAGAAAGGATTTTTAACAATTGGCTTTTATATCAGGACAAGTTTTAAATTTGAGAAGGAAGGATCTTAAATGGAATCTCTTATGTATGTGAGTCCTGTTAATCTTCATTTCTTATTGCAACTCCATGGGAATACAAATAACTGTATCTGGCTCTAAACTGTGATTAGTGAAATTTGCTATTTAAGATAAAAGGCATTTGGGACCATAACTATTTTTGTTTTGAGTTTGAATTTGGGTATAGTTGTTCGCATTAAACCAGTATCTGAGAGAAATGCCACAAGTTACTCAGAGGGAATGTGATCCTGTACTGTTAACAGGTGAAGTTTGTATTTGGAAAGGAAAGGCCAAGGAGACAATTCTAGCCTCAATCTAGGATGGGATCCCCCTGGCTCAGTTTCCCCATTGTGTTCTCTTAAAAAGGAATGTTTCCCACCTGACTATTCCTGAGTCTGGCTATGAAACAGATACTGCATGATTGGAGAATTTCGCTCTTATCTGAATTCAAACAGAATAAAGGATGTTTTGTCATATTTGGTATGTCACATGTCCCTGCTTTTTTTCCTTCTCTAGCAAATTTCTATGAACAGAACAAGTAGTCAGTAAATGTGTGAGCCTTTTTGTGTAATCTTACTGGAAAATCAAATATTATTTCTTATCTAAAATTAGGACATGTGAAGAAATTTATGTAAACTGCTTAAGACTCATCTTAAGATGTTCCCATTGTTTAAAAGGATTTTAAAAGCAGTCATGTTTTTCTGTGATCAGTCTCTTACTGTTACCAATGTGAGATTCCATTACAACACCTTTTTGACTAAAACATTTTGTAATATCTAGGAATTCTGCAATAACTAAGAATTTAGTTTGTAATACTTTGGGAATTCATATTACTTAAGGACATCTTTATAACAACTCAGCTTTAATGAACTTCAATTTTAAAGTTTAATTTTTTGCTTCAAAGTAAAAAAAAAGAGTTATCATTTTAAAAGATTTCAACTAATTTTCTTTATAAAAGTTTAGTGATTCTCTTAACACCAGGATAAAATTTAAACTGTTTTTTTTAAAAAAGAAAAGGAAATACTTTTAGAAGAATTTAAAAAAAAAAGAAATCTCTCATGTAAGACCTACTAAATTTTCATTTTCAAGATAATGTATTGCTAAATTAATATGCAATGATCTACAAAGCAGAAAAGATTTTGGTATTTTGATTTGAATTTGTAGTCATCCCATGGCCTAAGCAAGAGTTAAAATTAGTGTTTGAATTTATCATATGTAAGCAACAACAACAACTTAATTTCTAAAGTTTCCCTTCCAGAGTGAATAATCAGAAAGAGATAAACAAGCCTGTGAAACAATGACGTACATCTACTCAGTTGTGAGGTTCAAGTCAGAAACCTCTTTTGTTTAAGGCAATACAGCTATACTAGTGAAGAATAATAACTTGTGAGCTATCTTGTCTATGGTAGAAATATAAAGGAGAGTGAAGCAGTCTGAATAATGGGCTCAAGAGATTTTGAAAGATAAATAAAGGTTCTGAAAATAGAGAAGGCAGATAAGGTTTGGGACAAATGGGGGTCATCCAAGCCTCCCTTGTCTCCAGATAGTTGCTCTGGATACCTTTGTACCAGTCTCAGATGGTTTAAGTATATTGAGAGAGTGTGGGGAAGTATTTTCAGAAGACAGAATAGTGTTGTGACTTGATTTGATAATCAGTAGCCCTATCAGATTTGAGATGGCCCTACCTAAAGGATACCAGCACATATTTAACCCCTTCTGGTCATTTTTTGGCCTTTGTTTGCTTAATCTCCTTGCCAGTTTTGTCTCCTCCAGGTTTAGTTCCTTCCACTTGCAGATGACCGTTCTGGCTGTATATCACCCTCTGTCTGAGACCATTACACATCACTGTCAAGACCTGGATCATGTTCCTGATACTGACTGAAGAACCAACCCCCTGAATGGGACCTCTCAAGGCAGGGACAGCTCTACGTCCAATCTCAGCACGAAGCAGCTTCAGAATCTGAGACCTTCGTCCCTTACCCCAGAAAGATTTTGGGTCCCATCTGTTTAAGGGGGGAATGATGGGGTGCTTGGGTGCATATACTTGGGCCCCAATTCTGGAATCACATTTCTCCCTAGCCTCAAAATACTGCCATTATAGGCAGATACTATCCTGATCAAGTTTAGCTGTTTTAGGAGTAGGTGTACTAGGAGGAGTAATTGACTCCGACTATGTTGGAGAAATTAAAATAATTTTGGGAAATTTGAATACTGAACCTTATCATACAACAGAAGGAGAGTTGTCCAACTAGTTATTATCCCTTGCCTGAATCCTGAATGGGCCAAAGTTCATACACCAGAATCTTCTGATGCCAGGAGGGGAGGATTTGGTACTACCAATATGACAATTGACTCAAAGGCATGGGTTAAAAATAAACCTACAGACTGGCCTAAGGCCATGGAAATCATAGCTGAGGAAAAAAAAATAATAATAATACAGTGCTGGTTTGTTACTCAGGAGATGATACCTTATATGATGTTCCATTAATACATGTCTTTTTATGTGAATAAAGTGTTTTTTAGGGATATGGCTATTGCTGTACACCATCTCAGAAAATTTTGCCTGGATCCCAGGAGCATGACTGCATGCAGGTGGCTCTCAAATAACCTTACGGTGGAGAAATTCTACCACCCCTGATAGGCGTTTTCAAGTGATAAAGGATCAGTTGAACAATAGTAATTGTACAACCTGGGGCATTAACAACATGACCCAGTGTATTAATGTTAATAATAACATATCCTTCCCTGTATTACCAAATTGTGCCAGAATAAAAAGGGCCTGGTATGATACATTGCTTGGCGGGACAGGAACCGGTTTGGGTATAGTAAATTCTATAGATCTTGAGACCCTGGCCAGCAGACTGCACAGTGCTGGACAGGATGTAGCTCAAGCACCTACTGTTAGTGCCAAATGGTTGCCCACAACGATCCTGCCCCATCAACATACTTTAAAATACCAAGGCCAATTCCTACAGGTTTTTAATGACTCAACCTTAGCTTCAATAACTTTTAACACTAATGTTACAGCACTATTTAATTGGACTCAATGTTCTTTACAAAATATGTATGCTTTAATACAAAAAGAGAATGCACAGCATTTATTGTTGAGTGGAGACCCTGATCTTTGGAAAACTCTATTCCCTTCCTACCATTATTGGAAATCTCAGCAGCAAACTCAAGCTAAGTGCACCTCTATGTGGTGTACTGGGACTATGTATTACTATAATGTACAACATTGGACCACCATGTGTCAGTACCATGTAATTCCTTTTATATTGCATCATTACTTTGCTTTGCCACATTTATATGGAAATTACATCGATCAAACTAATGTAACTCATACTTTAGAAGACTGTACTTTAACTAATAGTGGAATGGTGTGTGGGATGATGACCAGACAGTTGGAGCCCTGTCTTCTCTCACACTCCTCTAATCTACATGATCTTACTCTACATCCTATGTGCAGTTTCTCTATGTTACATGAAGTATCTGTTCAATCTATCTGCCTTGTCTCTAACAATCAAACTGACTTGTATTCTGTAGGGCAAGTAGCCCCATGTGCTGGTTGTATACAAAATGTGAGTCTTCTCCATTGGCAGGGTGATGATTTCTACTTTTCCCCTGACAGTGGATGATGTTATTTTCTCTTGGGTACCCAAATCTCTACCTTTACCTGATGCTTACCTATCCCTTGAACCCCTTATCCATGTGTTGAACCAATCCCAAGTTCTACAGCATATGTTGGCCGATAACCAAAGAGCGCTCAATAAACGTCATATACAAACACTTAGAGTTGCAGGACAACTAGTTGAGGCCTCACACTTAGTAACCTCTGATACTAGTCATCATTGGTATGATTTTCTATTCAAATCCTCCACTGCGACTAAATACTTTAATAGCCTTGCTCTTCCTATTTTGTTATTATTCCTATTACTACTGTTTTTGTTTTGTTGTAATTGTTACATGTATACTCTAATGAAACGGATATATACTAATTTTACTCCCTTGATTCAGTCACCTTAAGTCCTTCGTGACCTTAAGGCCAAATGAAGGAATATTTCATATCCCTTGAATAAAGTAAGTTCACTCTGTCCTTTTGGTGACCTCTCAAGCAACATAACACGCGCGAGTTGGCCATGTATTAATGTTTTGGGAACTAGCCACTCCCGGAACACATAGATAATACTTGGAGGATCTGGCTAGTCCTCCCAGTATATGATTAATTAACTTATATCTTGTGGCCCCCGTATGATATCTCTTTGATGGACAAAACCTGTATTCCCATGGCCATGTGCCTGACCAGCTTGGAACAGTGTGCGGAGCCGTTGGCAAAAAGCCTTCTTTGTCTAGGTCCCTATAAAGTCCCCCCGCCTGGTGCAAGTCCTCGGAATCTCAGCCATGGAGAGGACGCTCTGCCTGGGACCTCTGTGCTCCCAATTTGGACCCTGAGCACTGTATCCCGGGATTCCCCAGCTGGTGAAATCCAGGTGTTGGTGCTCCCCGAATTGGTGATGTTTTCTTTTTCTGCTATACTGATTATTATTATACTTATTACTCTGTGCTTATTGCGTATTATTTGCTGTATTGGATGTTATTGTAGACAGTATATTCCTTGTATTGTATAATTAAACTACCTTCATTTTTAAAGCAGTGTGGGAGTGTTATTTACAGGAACGAATCCGAACCCCTAAAAATCACAAAACAAGAAGGAAATGGTAAATCACTCCAGTAACTTTGCTAAGAATACTCCAAATGGACTCATGAAGAGTTGAACATGACTGAAATGCTTGAACGAAAACAAGAACAAAAATCCCAAGGTAAATAACCACCATTCTGACTTTTACAATGATCAGTGCCTAATGTAATGCTGGTGTAGTTGAGAGGCTGAGGAAAGCAGGGCTTCACTTGGTCAGACCTCTCCATTATATCATTACTTCAACTGAAAATGGAATGGAATAGTTTCATCAGTAGGCACAGACAAATTTTTCTGAAAGGGATAAAGATAGTCTTAGGTCTCTTGAGGGCATCCCACTTCATCTCACCATATTTCCTATAGCGATAAGAGAGCACCCATCTACAGAAGATAAACTCATTTAGAAATGATGAAAGGTGAAATCAAATGGGAACGTTTTGACATTCCTTCTAGAGATCTCAATATGTTTCAAGATCCATGGACTCCAATGTGTCCTTGTGTGCCAGTTCCTGGATATTAGTATCCATGTCCAAGATGGTACAGCACATTAAAGTCATTCCTCCTTTATTGCATTGGTAAACTGTTAGAATCTAGAAATTGAAAAACAAACAAATCTAATCCCTGAAACCAGAAGCCTTTTCTTCCTGTCACTTGTTCTTCCTAATGAATGGTGAAAAACCTTCCCTTGTTTCTTTCCTCCTTATCCCCTCACTCAGAGATGAAGGATCTTCAGAGTTCACTTAGTCTAATTCATGCTTGAATAAGGAGCTCTTCTACCACACACCTAAGTGATCCAACCTTTGAGGTGTAATTCACAATGACCTCCCCTCCTCTGCCATTCTCTGTTCTGTGCCTTGATTTCAGATTCTGCAAAATAGAAAATAACTGAATATACTCATGTAACAGCAAGGACCCGGCCTGCTGTACAGGCTCTTAGATCTGTTTTTCTAAAAAGAAAGCAGCTTTTGAGGGGATCAACAATCACTTTAATCAAGCATATATATCATTCACTTAGTTCAGGGGGAAGAGTCAACACCCTGAACTTGATCCAAACAGAGAAATAAAGATCAACAGACAGGGTTTCCAACTGTCTGAATACTTTTCAGAGTCAGAGGACATCACAACCCCTGAAAACCAGTGCCTCATTAGATATTAACAAAACGTATGGGACTTCCAGGGAAAAAAAATCTCCCCTAATCAAGCTTCCTTTAATGGGCAGGCCCATTATTGGGTGGGGAAGATCTTTAACTCTCATTTGCACTACAACCCATAACAGAGTTAGGCTCTTCATATTCTTTTGGGATTCCACTCCTACTTCAACACCTATGGCCGGGATTTGGCCACAGGATTCCTCTCAAAATGCTTGTATGATCAATTTCAATGTTTTAGCTGATCAGATCTTGGTGGGTTTGTTTGTTTTTGAGATTGGGTCTCCCAGTCTCACCCAAGTTGAAAGTCACTGGTCATTCTCAGTCAGATCTCATCACTGATCATTACAAGAGTCAATTTGACCTGACCTCTGAGAGGCTTCTTCCTGGGAGCTCACCATATTGGTGCTGGACTTACTTCAAACACTCATTCAGGTGAGCCAAGCCCACTGCAGATCAGAATGCTAGAATTCAAAAGATCTGCCAAGCTCAGCCTTCCCTGAAGCAGGGATTACAGGCATGTGCCATTATGCTTAACATCAAATCTTGTTAAAGATTTAGGGACGATTGACAATGAAAAAGAACCTAGGGGAGCGTGGAAGTGAACTGTAGTTAGCAAATTCTTTGGGGAGAAGTCAAGTAATTTACCATAACCTTGGTTTATTTCAGAAAGCATACTCACAGCATGAGGAAAATAATAATAACCCCACCTCGGAGAAAGCAGATGGAGAATGCGATGATGGTGATCCTAAGATTGAGAATAGGAACCTTGAAATCTCATCCTATAATAGGTAGGCCAAAGGATAAATCTCTGTAGCTATCAGTTATGTATTTCATAACTTTTCTAAGTTAATTTCAATCATCTCTGATTGCCACCACCTTTCTAGATTCACAGCTCTTAGATCTGCAGGGAACTGAGGCTAAATATAGAATGGAGCTCTCATGGCCTAGCGTTCAGTGTGACATTCAGCTGCGAGATTAATCCTGTACATGTTTAATCTTTTGTGCTAGAAAATGAAATGACAAATCATCTTCCAGGTAGAAACCCCCCTGGTGAACTACTGAGCAGATGGTCTAGTTCCCCTGATACTCACACATGGTAGTTACAGAAACCCTAGAAAGTGCTATAATTGGAAAATAAAGCACTTTTTCTCCTGACAGATGAGAAATTCTACCCTCCCAGAATGACTTTCATTAAGGTTTTGTCTGAGTGTGAATCTCTCCGGATTAATTCAGACCTAAACTTTTGATGACACTGACAAAAATCATAAAAATTATAAAGTTATAAAAAATAATAATGATACATAGAAAGTATTATGCAATGGAAAGAATGCTGGATTTGGAGTCAGAGGCACTGAATTCGAATCTTGGCTTGGCCATTTACTACTTATGTGACAATAGGCAAGTCATTTAATCCTTTTCAGTCTCAGTTTCCTCAGTCATGAAAGGAGGGATATGAATCAGGTCAGGGGTTCTTACCTTTTTCTCTGTCATGGACCCTTTTGACAGTCTGGTAAAAATGTATGAGCCCCATCTCAGAATAATATTTTTAAATGCATAAAAAAATACATAGGATTACAAAGGGAGTCAACTATATTGAAATACAGTTATCTTAAGATGTTGAAAAGACAAATTTATAGCATAGTAATATAGGTAGTGACAGGTCTAAGAATTGACAATTTCTGTGTAGTAGTGATTATAAATGATATTTTGAGATATCTGTAGTAACTGCAATGTGATATGAAAATATTTATGATTAACAAAAATAAATAAAATTGACTTTAAAATAAATAAACAAAAGGAAGCACAAATAAGCAGTACAGTGTTAAAAGCAACATGTAGAATTTATTACATACTTTAAAAAATCAGAGACTCAGTTTCATACACAATCCTCTTTATGTGTTCTGCTTTGTGTATAGAAATGGGTTTTTTTTTTGGTATGTTAAAAATAAAATTTTGGTGTGTTAAAAATAAAATGTATTTGGTATGTTAAAAATAAAATGCATGAAGAAAAACAAAGAAATAAAATATCTATTATTACTATTGGTGACAAAAACACAGGTATTGTTCATATTGGTCACTCTACACTCATCATTAAATGATCTTGATGTATCTATCTTCTACGACATTTTTTCTGCAATAAGGGTAATAATACCTTTAGAGAGTAGGGCTAGAGATCCCAGTCAATCTGATGGTTAAAGGATGAGGTCTTTTGGCTGGGCTTTTGCTATGTCTCCTGTGTAGGTGCTAAATTTCAGTTAGAGGTTAGTGGAAATAAAAATGAAAATTTTTTTTCTAATCTAAGTTAATGGAGTACCTGAACTCTATCTACAGACTCTTTGGGGGTCTATGAACCCCAAGTCAAGAACCTCTGACCTAGAAGGTTCCTTCTATCTCTAAAGAGTTCCTTCTCTATCTCTATCTCTATCTATTACAATGAATGATCTCATCAGTGGATTATAACTCTTCCATGATTCTGTGTAAATCTCCTACATGTCTTTCTGTAAAATTTCCATAAAGGGCACACTCCAAGTGTAGGATGTCTTCTTCTCAACCTTTTAATATTTATCTTATCATAGGATCATAACTTTAGAGCTGAACTGAACCTTAGAGGCCACCCAGTCTGATCCCCTCATTTTACAGTGGAGGAAACTGATCTAGAAAAGTTAAGTGACTTTTTTCAAGGTCACACAGGTAGTATCAGAGGTAGTATTTAGTAGCTAACATTTATATAGCATCTACTTCATGTGATTTGAGGATCAACAAGGACATATCTCTTCTCCTTCCTCACTACCACCACTACCACCAACAACAAAATTTCTCTAATCCACTTATAACATTCTACTAAGACAGATTTGATTCCTTTGGGCTTATATCATTTTTAAAAATGCAAATATCCCTCGAGGGACAGAGGAGTGCTACTGGAAGTCATTCATAAATTTGCTTGAATCAATATATAAGCTTAGTTTTCCTTGACAGCTAGCTGTTAAAATAAGGGCACTGAAGGAACAGAAATTTAGATTAGGGAGAATTTTAGTATGTGGAGTCGCCAGTTGGGTAGAGTGGACCTGGGTTATCTGTGGTGAGAGGGTTAAAAAAAAGAAGCGGGGGGGGGGGGGGGGGGGGGCGGGGCTGGGGAGGAAGTCAGGACAATGAAGGGAAGCTTTACCTATTTCCCTATTTTCTTGTTAAGTCATTTCAGTTGTATTCAATTCTCCGTGACCCCATTTGGGGTTTCCTTGGCAGAGATACTGGAGTGGCTTACCATTTCCTTCTCCAGCTCATTTTACAGATGAAGAAATTAAGGCAAACAGGGTTAAGTAACTTGCTGATGGTCACACATCTAAAAGTGTCTGATGCCGCATTAGAACTTAAGTCGTCCTGACTCTAGGGTAAGCTCTCTGTCCATGGTGTCACCTAGCTGCCCATTTCCCTCTTAGTGTATAATAATGTACTGTGTTGAATTGCTCTATAATTCTTTTATATGTGGCATTCCTGTTTTATCTGTTAGACTGTAAGCACCCTGAGGGCAAAACATCATACTTCTCTTTCATCTCCCACAGTATTGGGCATATGGTTGTTACTGATGAAATCCTTGTTGATAAATTGATTCATTGTTCAAAGAAGTGGAAGGCTGACTCTCGAATTTGGCACACTGGGTTTATGAATCATTCTGATTTAGTGGTATAAGTAAGGTGAATTTTAGTGTATGTAAAGTAGACTTTTGTTATTATTTCTTAGAATTCAGTTTCCCAGGATCCATAGCCATAACAGTCTCTTGTTCCCAGGTATTAGATATGAATTCTCATGATTATAGTTCAAAACATCACTACACTTGCATAGCATTGTATAATGATAAATAGAAACATTTGTGCTTAAATTGTACATATCCACTGCCACTGCACAGTAAGATACAGGGATGAGATGATGTAAACTTGTGAGGCTATTGCTGGCAATATGCCTTCTTTTTCTGTTGCCCTATAAAATAGCTGGGTACTGGTCAAGGGGTGGGTAACTTTTAGGGTTGAATGCACAAACTAGAATACTGTATGTACCTTGACTGGCCCCCATCAAGGCTTGGGGGAAATCTGTGTTTGCCTTCAACTGGCCCTCATTGAGGCTTGAGGGGATTTAGGGGAGTGCACAAGCTCTGTCCTTTTCGACTGATCCCATGAGACATAGGAGTAGTGGCCCCTCCCCCCCTTCTCACCAGCCCCTGTGAGAAGGGTGATTAGGGAATGCTGTAGGAGTTGATTCTCCCATTATCAGCAATCCTTGTGAGAAGACTAGATTAGAATAAAGTAAGATTACTAACCCATTCGAAGGTATCCTAGTGCCTTTCCTGTCTGACTAGATCAAGAGTGAACCTGTGCTAGCAGCCCTCCTGTGTGCTGTGTTTATCTCTTACAAGTGGAGAGCAAGTTTCAAAGTCATGAAGACCTGAGTTCATATCCCATCTCTGCCATATCCAGAGGTAAGTTATTTAATCTTTCAGCACCCCAGATCACTCTCTTAGACTTTTAAGTGGCAAGGAATATTCTAATCCATACTGGTGAAGGCAGTTTCTTCTCTCATTGGCAGCTCCCTAGATATGTGATATCATGGGTCTAGAACTCCTCCTCCCCCACCAAAGTACAGAATATTCTGGGTTCCTCTTTACAAAGTCTCCTTTCAAAATACATCTGAACAAAAACATCTGAATCCTATTGGGACTGCACATTTAACTACCCTCCCCTCCCTCACTCAAAAATCAAAGTCAACTGCAAGTCATGTCATGATCTCCGAAGGTATGATCCTCTTCAAGAATGAAGGACAAACACAACAACTTATTTCATATTTTTTCTGTTGTCTCCTCCAGAAGACTATAACTCCCTGCGGTTAGGGATTGTTTAATTTTTTAAGTCTATATCCCCTGAACCTAACACAATGCCCAACCCCTATTAGGCACTTAATTAAGGATAGTTCATTGAGGGTCCTCTTTTACTTTGCTCCTAAATGAAGAACAGGATGTGTATGGGGTAGGAGATTGGAACTGCTCTCTTCACTCAGTCTATAACCTCATCCACTCACAGGATTGTGTTCATCCTGTGAGCAGATGCAGCTGGCTGAATGGAGACCCAGCTCAACTCCTCTTCTCCTTCCTTCTCCTCTCCAAAGGAAGGTAAATTTGGATGGCCAGAAGATGTCCAGTTGACTTGGATTTTACTGTCCCTTTTCCCTTCCTTTCCCTTTCTTTCTCCTGTTCTGCCCTCTTCCAAAACCTTAAACTTACTGCACTGTGAAACTGGGACACCAATGGGCCCCTGCCTAAGGGGTCCTCTTGACCTTCCTAGTTTTATAGTCATTATCAACAGTAACTGTTGCTGTTTCCCACCCAGTCTGAGGTCTTTCTTTTTCTTGACCTCATTAAAGGGGCCATGTCCTGGCTACCTCTTAAAAAGGTCTATTCAATGAATGGGTGTTACCTCACCTTAAGTGAGTACCTGCATAGACCTTGGCCTAAAGGGCCCAAGGCCTCCCAGTGCATCCTGGGTTATCCCCAGTCATCCTGATGAATATCTGGTCACTGGATTCAGATGGCTCTGGAGGAAAAGTGAGGCTGGTGATCTGCACAGTCCTCTCTCACTCAAAACAAAGTCAAATACAAGTCATGTCATCATTTCTCTGATGGCATGGTCTTCTTTGGCAAGGAAGGATGAACACAACTTTCTCATCCAACTTGTACCACACACAAACTTTCATGATCCCTGCAAGAGCTCGTAGAAGAAAAAAGGAAAACAACAAGCATAGATTAGCAGAACAAAGTAGAGTCTCTTCTGCATGGAAACATGGATGAGTGACTTAATGATATGTGGTTGGAAAGTCAGATGATGTGACAGGTGGGTGCAGGCTCAGCATAGGAGATGGTGGGAGGGTTCTGAGATGGGTGTCTGTTTCTTCTCCACTAAGTACAGATCAGAGATGACAGAGCTCCACTCTGGGATGGTGGGAAGAGGTGGCTCCCCATCTCCCCTCTGAGGAGGGTCCCTGGTGACAGAGCAGATCTGAGCAAAATCAAGTCACATTCATATTTGATGTTTTTTCCATCTCCTCTTTCTGAATCCAACTTCCACCTTTTGCATTCCCCTTACCTTTATTCCTTTTCAGTAGTGAATAGAATTGAATAGAATTCTCAGCTTGGAGTCAGAAAGTCTCATATTCCTGAGTTCAAATCCAGCCTCAGGTACTTACTAGCTATGACTTTGGGCAAGTTATTTAACTTTGCCTCAGTTTCCTCATGAAACTCAAATGAGCTGGAGAAGAAAATGGTAAACCACGTCAATGTCTTTGCTAAGAAAATTCCAAATGGGTTCACAAAAAGTCAGATACGACTGAAAAACATATATATGAATAAGGTGGAAAACTTAGCCAGATGTTCACAAGAAGGTTCCAATGGTCTCAGAAGAGAAACATAGTCCTAGGAGAGCTGAGAAGGAAACAAAACATTATATATTGGGGTAAATCTTGATTGGCTGAGATTTTACCCCTTATATATTGGACCTCTGAGACCACTGGAGCCTTCTTGTGAACATCTGGCTTAGTAATACCACAAGGGTATGGTGGGGCCACACCTATCATGCCCAGGAGGTAAATCTGGCTTCCAAATAACTACTTTGTTGTGCTACTGACTTCTTGTAGCAATCCCAGGGGAAAGTGAGGTGATTAAACTACTTCTTACTCAGGTGTAAAGAACTCGTGGGCCAACTTAATGGCCACTGAGCACAGAGCTGGGACTTGAGGCTTAATTAGTCACCCTTCTGGCAATATTTACATTTGAAGATAAAGTACCTCAATTGCCTAGATTTCAACAAACTGTCAAAGGTGTTAGAACTACAGGCTATTGTTTCAAGAGCATCAATTGTTTTAAGAAAATCAGTATCTCTTTTCAGGCAGGCTCTCATGGGGTAAGTCACTTGCAGGGTCTGGGGGTTCGTGTTATAGTACCCCAGTCAATAAACCGAGCCACTAGATGTGAAGATTGGGGAGGGGTCATTGTATCAGGTCTACCAAGGTCATGTCTAAGTAGTAACTTACACTTTAAATTATAACAAGGGTGAGGGAGATCAAGAAAGTAGCCCCTAAATGAAACCTTACTCATATATTCAGTTTGCTTCCCATTATTCCATAAGCCTCTGCCTCACTAGTAGAAGATACCAGTTAGTAGTAGATAGAATCTATCATTTTTGTTTGCAGGAAAGCAATTTTAGGCATTTATTAATTAAAAAAAAAAAACCATATCTTCTCTAGCTTGCACCCATGCACCCAAACACTTAGAGCCAGAGTTAAATGACCCTAAACATTGACTTGGCATTGCTCCCAGTGGGCTGATAAAGTCAAGTCTGGTAAGGTTGTCTTTGCCCTCCCTCCTCCAAATCTAATCACACACTTTTTCAGCCCTCCATCTGAAAGAATTCAGCAACTTTGAAGCCCCACTTTACCTCCAATTCTAATGTATAGCTTACCATTCACATTTCAGATCAGACTAAAATTCAGGTGAGTCACTCTCATCAGAGTTCACCTGAGATCCTCACAATCTTAGCTAATGACAAGAGGGGTAAAATCTCAGCCAATCAAGATTTACCCCAATATATAATGTTTTGTTTCCTTCTCAGCTCTCCTAGGACTATGTTTCTCCTTCACATATGCATCTATCATATTTTACTTTCTATTAAATTAATTTGTGTACTTTTAAAAATTAAATCCAAATTTGTGATTTGGTATAAGGAATTCCCAGTGAGGAAATTCTGTAATTATCCTGCAATTTATAGTTTTAGGAGTTGTCCTAGGACACTGAGAGGTGAAGTGACTTTTTGGTGATCACACAGCTAGGAGTGTCAGGTCAGGATTTGAACTCAGGTCTCCCTGACTCACAGTCTGACACTCTGCACTATGGAAGCAAAGCTGCCTCTCTGTACTTATCTTAATTAAATCAAAAGCTAATGGTGAGCAGGAATTGGGTGGGACTTCATTACTTTTCTATCTTCCTCTGCACCTAGTTCAGTGCCTGGCCCAGGTAGGCTCTCCTTAACAGTTGTTCAGTGTTGAATAAATAAGTATAAGGGTGTGTATTCCACTTCTGTTTATCCAATCAAAGAATTCTGAGACATTTTAATTGAATCAACTGTGAATGTCTACTTTTATAGTGTCTCTCATGTCTTTCTCTTTCTGCTTACACAACCACAACCTTAATTCAGGCTCTCATCATTCCTTACCTGGACTATCAATGAATGAATCAATAAACATTTATTAAGTGCCTACTGTGTGCCAGGCACCATACTATTTCAATAGCTTTTTAATTAGTCCCTCTGCTTCAAGTCTCTTCCCCATTCCAATCTATCCTTCACTTACCCGCAAAAGATGATTTTTCTAAAAGTGCGGTGTAGCCATGTCACTACCCTGCTCAGTGAGTTCCAGTGGCTCCCTGTTACCTCCAGGGTCAAATATAAAAATCTCTGCTTGGTAATAAATCTCTTTGTAATTGATCCTTTTCTACTTTTCCTTTCTTCCTGCACTGTACTATCTTCAGTGTAATCTAGGATCCAACTACACTGGCCAACTTGCTATTTCTTGAATGCACCCACTGTCTTCCACGTCAGTGCCTTTGCACCGGCTGTCCCCTCATCTCTATTCCTTACTTTTCCTGGCTTCCTTCATGACTCAGTTCAAGTTACATCTTCTTCAGGAGGCCTTTCCTGGTCTCCCTAGCTAATAATGCCTTCTGCTCTCAGATTACCTCCCATTTCCACTATATACTTAACTGTATACCTTTCTGACTACTTGGTTATTTACAAATTGTTTCCCCATTCGAATGTAAACACCCTGAAGGCAAGGACTAGGTTTTTTGCCTTTCTCTATTGGCCCAGCACCTAGTAATACTTAATAAATGTAGTACTAGTAGTATTTAAATAAATTTATTAAATAAATACTTTAGTACTTAATAAATGCTTGTTTTGACTGACTGGCTGACTTCCTCTGTGAAACCTTCCCTGATCCTTAAGTAGTTAATGAATATAATTCTAATTTGTGGATATGTTGCATCTTCTCAGTAGAATGAAGGCAGCAACTATTTTTTGTTGCACCTTTACAACCTCCCCTACCCCCAACACTTAGCATTAGTGACTTGCATTGGAGGTGCTCAATAAATGTCTGAGCTGCAGTTAATTTGATTGAATGTAACTCAGGCGGGGTGTTCTGGTGCTAGCTCTGACCATCTTGGAAGAGCCAGTTGTGAAATTGTCAGTGTGAGCATTTACACCTTGGAAATTAACAAAGGCTGCAAATAAAGGCTTGATTTGCTGTTTTGTTTATTGTCTAGAGCCATGATGTCAAACTCAAATAGGAACAGATGCCACTAACCCCTCCCTACACAAGGATCCTTGTGGAAAATCACATATTAACAATATTTATACTTTGTTCTATTTTCATTTATTTTAAAAAATAGTTCCCAATTTTAGTTCCCATTTTAACCTGTTTTTCTTTTTCTTTTTTCCCCCACTGTTTGACACCTCTGCTTTAGACTTGAGAGAGTAATGGAAACAATGTTAATAACGCAGATTAAACCTTCAAAATGTGTCATGTACATTTGGAGGGAACAGCTCATTGTTAAAACATTTACCCCACTTCCCCCCCCCCACATACCCTGGGCACAGGCTGACTCTGAAAGAGCTCCTTCTAAAAGAGCCTGAATTCTAAAAGAGCTCCTGTTACCACCTACCCCTCTCCATAGAGAGTGCATAGTAAGGAACAGCAGTAATTCATAAACTTTTTGGTACCTTTACACTCTTAAAAGTTATTGGATGTCCCCCCAAAACTTTCGTTTGTGTGGGTTAGATTTATTAATATTTACCATATTAGAAAATCAAGCAACTCAGTATTGTTATAAAAATAGTTTTGATTTCATGGATCCCCTGAAAGGATTTTGGGGACCCCCAGGGTTTTATGGACCACACTGAAAATTGCTGCCACGGGACGTCTAAAGCTGTAAGAGCACTCATCTAAAGCATAAAACTTTGAAAGAGGAAGTGCAAAGAAACTTATTAGTGGCCTTGAGGCCAAACATGGAGGCAGAACTTCAGGGACTAATAGCAGAGGCAGTTTCAGGAATGTTCTGTGACTGTAGATATAGAACTAGTTGTGACTGAGGGTAAGAGAAACAGCTGAAACACCTGAAGGAGCGGGGAGGAGAGAAGGTCTTGGGGTGGGGGAGTGTCGTCCTTTGCCACGTAGGTCCTTTCTACCCAAATGACAGATGAGGAGACAAGGAGCTGCCCAGAGAGCCTTCTGGCAGTGACTCAAAGCATCCCTGCCTCTGATATTCATGGAGATGGGTTAGGCTGTAGCACAAAGTAGCCATCCCTCCATTACCTTTGGAGAAGGAGTTTCCCAATGGGGGTTTGACAATCCACTGAAACACTTTTCAGTAACCTCCCCCCAAGAACTGTTAGCATAAAAATCAGTTCAATTAAACAACACATTTATTGTCTACTATGTGCCAGGTGATGTGCTAAGTGCTGGGGACACACAAAAAAATGCATAAAACAATCTAAGCCTATGAGGAACTCATACTCTGACAGGCAAGATGACAGGGAAATAACTATGTATCTCTCATTGAGCTATGGGCAGGATAAAGAGGAAGCTTTCAACAGAGGGAAGGCACCACGGTGAATAGGGATTCAGACAGGCTCCCTGAAGAAGGCACGATTTTATCTGGGACTTGAAGGAAGCCAGGGAACTAGGAGGCAAGTTGAGGATGGAGAGCATTCCATGCAAAGGAGAGCCAGAGGAAATGCCCAGAGTTGAGAGGGTCTTGTTTGAAGAGCATGAAGAAAGTCACTGTCATTGGATGGCAAAGTACATGGTGGTAGGTAATGTGTTAGAAGAATGGAATGGTAAGGGATGGGACTAAGTTATGAAGGGCTTTAAATGATAGAAGACTTTATGTTTGATTCTGTAAGTTCTAGGGAGTCACTAGAGTTTAGAGTGAGGTGTGTGTGTGTGTGTGTGTGTGTGTGTGTGTGTGTGTGTGTGTGTGAGAGAGAGAGAGAGAGAGAGAGAGAGAGAGAGAGAGAGAGAGGGAGGGAGGGAGGGAGGGAGGGAGGGAGGGAGGGAGGGAGGGAGGGAGAGAGAGGTGGTTGAACTACGTTTTATGAAAATGATTGACAGCTGAATGCAAGTTGGACTGGAGTCAGGGGAGACTTGTGGCAGACAGACCAGCTGGTAGGCAATTGCAATAGTTCAGGAGTGAGGAGATGAGTCCAGGGTGTCAGAGGAGAGATATTGCAAAGATGAAATCAACAGGCCTTGGCAACAGTTTGGATATGGGAACTAAGAATTAGTGAGGAGTCAGTGATGATGCCTAGGTTGTAGAGGCTGGAGGACTGGGAGGATGGTGGTGCTCTTGACAGCAGTAGCAGAGTTTGGAAGCATGGATAATTTAGGGAGAAAGATAAGGAGTTCAGTTTTGAAGATGTTACATTTAAGATATGTATGGGGCATCTAGTTTGAGATGTCTGTAGGCATTTGGAGATGTGAAACTGGAGATCAATAGAGAGGTGTGAGTTGGATAACAGATCTGAGAATCATCAGCATACAGATGTGTCCTGAGTTTATGAGATCACCAAGGAAAGTAATACGGAGGGATAAGAGAAGAGGCCCCAGGACAGAATTCCATGGGACACCTATAATTAATAGGCATAACCAGGATGAAAATCCAGGAAAAGAGATTGAGGAACGGTCAGATAGGTAGGAGGAGAACCAGGAATGTAGCTCCCAAAGGCTGGGAGAGAAGCGAGTATCAAGGAGAAGAAGGTTATTTTTAAAGGGATTTAACATTTTAAAAAATAACTATAATACAGGACTACAGAAGGAAACTTCATAGGATCAAAGGAGGAATGCAGTCAAAATGCTTTATTCTTTTTGTCTATTAACAAAAGAGTGTGTGGGGAAAAGTAGTTTTATTTTCCATTGGTTTCTCAAAGACATTTTATGATGTGTTTCCTTGTTAATTATGTTTTGTTAATATTCTTCAGTTATATGCTTGATTTCTGGAGATTTATCTGAACTAAATTAAATAAATGAATAAGCAGAATACATTTCCTCCCTCCCCCCCCAATTCAAGAGTGGCATAAGAACCCTTAGAGTGGAAGAAAGACAACCTCATTATATGTAGTATATGTTTGTATATGCAAATTATGGCAAATATTATTTTATGAGCATATCTAGATGTGTTATGAGAGTCTTGCTTGCAATCTGAGTCTGTTTTATCTTTAATAATGATGATAATTAACATTTATAATCATAAAAACCCTGTGAGGTAGATGTTATTATTATTAACCCATTATACAGATAACAAAACTGAGACTGAAAAAGGTTAAGTGACTTTCCCAGGATCACAGTTAGTAAAGTGTCTGTGGCAGAGTTGAGTTCAGGTCTACCTGATTCCAGGCAGCTAGGTAGCGAAGTGGATAAGGTGCCAGACCTAAAGTCAGGATGACTCCTCTTCCTGAGTTCAAATCTGACCTCAGACACTTAGTAGTTGTGTGGCCCTGGACAAGTCACTTAACCCTGTTTACCTCCGTTTCCTCATCTATGAGACAGGTGGTAATAATGGTCAGTAGATCTCTTAGGGCTGTTTCCATTCAGTCTATAAATATTTATTAAGGGTCTCCTATATATCATGCACTGTGCTAAGCGCTGGGGACAGAGAGAAAGATAGACAGTTCTACTTTCAATGTGCTCACAATCGAATGGAGTAAAACAACACATAAAAAGAAGCTGAAAAGTCAGGGAAGGGAAGGTGCCCTAGTATAGAGACACCCAGTATAGGTGAAGTTCAAGGGAGTGTAAGCCATGGGAAGTGATGAGATGCATGCCCTGGCTGCCCTCCTTAAACAGAGGATCTGGAAAGGGCTCTTTACTGTCTAACCTTCACCCTCTCCTTCATCCAGTGTATCCTCCTCAACATCATCATCAGCTATTCATGTCTTAATATTATTTAACCTGTTAATATCTCCTTGATATTACTGATAACTAACATCAATTAACTTTTACAGAGGGATACATACATACATGTATATACATATATATGCACATATTACATACATTGATTAACTTGGAAGCATGTATGCCCATAGCAGAATCACCGGGTCAAAGGGCATGGATAATTGTTACTTTACTCATATAATTCCAAATTTCTTTCCAAAATAGCTGTACCAATTCACAGCTTCTATGAACCTTGTATTAGGATGCCTGTCTTTTCATAAACCCTCCATTATTGACTGTTTCAAACTTTCATTATCATTATCATTATCATCATCATCATCGCCATCGTCATCCTCGTCATCATCATCGTCATCATCTTTGCCAATTTACTAAATATAAGGTGAAGCCTCAGAGTTGTTTTGATTTATTCTTCTTAGTATTAGTGTTTTAGAGCATTTAAAATATGTTTGTTAATAGTTTGTCATTCTTCCAAAAAACTGTTCCTCTCTTTTGATTGCTTATTTATTGGAGAATAGTCCTTGTATTTTTTAAAAATATAATTTTTTAAAATAAAATTTATTTATTTATTTTTAGTTTACAACATTCAGTTCCACAAGTTTTTGAGTTTTCCGTGTTGTTCTTTAAGTGCAGTAAATGTGCTTTAATGTTTTAATGGAGTTGCACATTCATTTATTTTTCAAAAGTGTTTTACATTGTGGCTCTTAAGATTTTGACATTCCCCCTTCTCCATTGCTGAAGTTGAATGTTACTAAGGAGAAAAGCAGTCATCACTGATAAGACGGGAGCATAGAAGAACTTTCTTTTTAGGGTGCTTATACTTCCCCTGAGTTTTCTATGCCCCCTAAAGTTAAAATCAAATCTTTTTTTTCACTTTAGTACCTAAACCCCTTCAATACAGTGTGCACTCAAATAGTTCAAACACTGTCATTCAGTATTGCGGGCTGATTGACTCCTCAAAGAAACTGACATCATGAAACCCCAAATTTTTAATCTCTCTCCCAAGTGCATCTGAAAACGCACTTTTGTATTATGTAAACCCTGTACCCAAAAAAGACAAACCCAAATAATTCTTTCCCTTCTAATTTTATGATTGCATTTTCCACTCTGAAGAGTGCTTGATATACACAGATGCCTAATCTATTTATAAACATGATAAATGATGTCCTGATGGCTTTGCTAGGTAGATAATACACTACTATAAATTCAGTACAGAGGAAATAGATACCCCGTCCTGGTCCCACTGCCCAGTGTATGTATCATTTACACTATAATCCCAGTGGGCCAACAGCCCAAAGCATTCCTTCTGAAGCAAAATGGGAACAGTCATGGTGGGAGTAGGAAAATTAGGTCCCTGAGGACCCCACCTGGGTGAATTTGGAAACACCTGGTTTTGTAGTGGCATTTTAATGTGTATGTGTGTGTGTGTGTGTGTGTGTGTGTATGTGTGTGTGTGTGACAGAGAGAGAGAGAGAGACAGACAGACAGACAGACAGAGACAGAGATACAGAGACAGAGAGAGAGAAAGACAGAGAGAGACAAAGATACAGAGAAAGAGAGAGATAGAGAAAGAGAGAGAGAGAGAAATATACAGAGAGAGAGAGAGAGAGAGAGAGAGAGAGAGAGAGAGAGAGAGAGATCACTGAGAGGCTTAGTGAGAGCAACAAAGTCCTTCACAAATTTGTGGTGCTAAATGCTCAATCTTAGAAAAGTCCTTAATTCTTCTGGGTGCTTTCAACATGGCCAGCAGAGCAGTGTGTTGATATTCTTTGAATTGGTCTTATCAGTTTGAGTGAGTACAATATGCATTCTGGATATGACTTTTATCCAGAGAAATTATCCAAAGATTTCCCCCCTAGTTATCCACTTCACTTTTAGTTTTAGCTGCATTAGTTTTGTTTGTGCAAAAACCTTTTAAATTTTATATAATCAAAATTGTCCATCTTTTCTCTTGTAATCATTTCTAAGCCTTGTTTGCTCATGAACTCTTTTGTTATTGTTGTTCAGTCCTGTCTGACTTCTTGTGACCCCATAGATCATACTGTTCCTGGGATTTTCTAGGCAAAGACACTGAAGTGATTTGCCGTTTCCTTCTCTGGTGGATTAAGGCAAACAGAAGTTAAATGACTTGCCCAGGACTCATAAGCTACTAAGTGTCTGAGACCAGATTTGAATTCAGGTCTTCCTGACTCCAGCCTCTATTCGTTGAGCCACCAAGCTACCTCCTCATGAACTCTACCAGTATCCACAGATTAGGAAGACAATTTCTTTATTGATCTCCTAATTTTTTATGTACTTAAGTGTTTTAAAGAAAAGATACAGCATTGGACAATGAATAGTGTACCCGCTTGAGAACAAAGAAAATTAGAGTTCAGGGTTTATGTCTGACACTTACTATCTACGTAACCATCAGTAAGTTATTTACCCTCTCTCTAACTAAGGCAAATCTCTTTGACTCTGTTAAAGACTAGTTGTTATCTACCTCAATCGCAGCAGTTGTCATACAGGGAATTAACCAAACCAAGCAAATGACTTAAAAAAAAAGAAATGCAACAATCTACAAACGACATTTTATGTCCAGTGCTGTATTGAGATAAATGCTGTTTATGGTGCTCAATCTGATAACACTTCACATATTCAACAAAGAAATCTCAGGTAGCTAGGTCTGAAATTTCTAGTATTTTGTCGAAGACTTTTCCTATGAAAGTTTATGCTGATAAAATGTAGCTTGTGGCAAAATAAACTGTAATCAACAATAGCACTGTCAAAGACAATCCCAGTTCCAGATCTTTAGATTAGAACTCAAAGCTAATTTCTGTCTTATTTGAAACTAAATTTTCATCAACACCAACAAAATAGAAGTATTGAAGTATTTATGCTTCAGAGGTTCCAACGATTTTGCCATAGAAAATCAATGAAACATGGTATTTAGCCATAAGGATTGTTTCTTTTAACTCTTAAAGGAAGGAAGGAAGGAAGGAAGAGGAAAGAGTTGTTCCTGTCTTCATGAATATTTTCATGGAGCTAATGGTAAAATTCTTGAACTTGGTGTCCTGCCAGGTGAGACAAGTAACCAATGAACAGAACATACTTTCTATTAGTTTAGATGCCTCAGACTCGGTATCAAGCTGATAACTTGAATACTAACTTCAATGATTCAAACCAAATATCTTTTGGAAGATGTTGAATAACTAGCAAAATATCAGCCACACATTTGCAACAATTGTATTAATCATGCATTGAATGTTCTTTCAGTTAATGTGGGAGTTATAAAAAAATTTCAATTTTTTTCTAGTGTGAGAAGACAGGCTGAAATCACTTTTTTACTTACAGAGGAATACAGACATGTTCTGTTGTAATGAAACACAGGATTTGTGAGACTGATGCCCACTTTTGGAAGACTATATTAATGTTTAAAATTGTGCTATGAGCTTTAAAAAAGTTTGTAATTTGTTCTTATATCACTTTCATTTGCCAATGTATCAATCCTCTCTTCACCTCCCAGGGAGTCATTCCTTATAATGAAGAATAAAAAAGATAGAGAAAAAGCATTTCTGAAAACCAACTAAAATATCAACCGTACTTCACAGTTTGCCTTGTGTTCCATAGCTATAGTCCCCAGTTTTTAAAAGGAAAGGGCAGACATGCATTTTTTCTAGCTTTTCTTTGATGCCAATCATGGTCGTTATAATTACTAGCATTCAATTTTAGTTTCATTTATTACTATTCTTTTCATTTCTGTTATTGTAGTCACTTGTACATTTTGTATTCATGGTTCCGCTTTCTTTACTCTGTATCAGTTCATATAAGCCTTCCCGTGCTCCTCTGAATTCTACACATTTATTGTTTCTTAAAATACCATATTATTCCATCACATTCATGTTGCATAACTCTTTTTGACCCCATTTGGGATTGTCTTGGCAAAGACACTAAAGTGGTTTGCCACTTCCGTCTCCAGCCCATCTTACAAATGAGGAAACTGAGGCAAACAGGATTAAGTGACTTGCCCAAGGTCACTCAGCTAGTGAGTGTCTGATGCCAGATTTGAACTTATAAAGTTGAGTCTTCTTGATTCCAGGCCTGGTGTTCAATCCCCTTGACCACCTTGCTGCCCTTGTCACATTCATGTAATTCCTTTAGCCATTCTTCATTTAATAAGAATCTCCTTTTCCCCCCAAGTTCTTCACTCATATGCCAAATATGGCTATAAATATTTTAGTGTACCTGGGAACTTTCTACCTTTGACATCCTTGCAGCATATGCTTAGCATGGGATCTCCAGGTAAAAGGGTGTAGAACTTTTAATCTCTTTCTTAACATTATTTCAAATTGTTTTCTAGATGAGGTCCTATTGGATGAACAATTGCCAGCTTAGATTGTTAGCTTGCTTGTCTTCCCTTGATGCCTCCAACTCTGATTGTTCTTATCTTTTGTTCTCTTTATCCATTTGTAGAGTGTGAGATAAAATCTGAGTTGTTTTGATTTCCATTTTGTGTATTGTTGGTGATTCAGAAAAAACCTATATATAGGTTGAAGTTAATAGTTGTATTGGTTGAAGTTGCTACTGCTGTTTTTATTGACACATTTTGTTTTAACAGAGCAGACAAATATAAACAAACTTATAAATCAAAAACAAAGTATATTTTCCCAAGAACTATTAAAGTAAAACTATTCCGATGAGTGATTCTGACTGATCAAACACCACATACTTCTCTACTTTATCCTTTTCTAAAACAAAGGAAGGCTGTGTGCATTTATTTCAACTAGTACCAATTTATTGTTATTACACTTGAGTTTTATCTCCATCTTGTGTTGTCTTGATTTACATTAATATATTCATCTCTATATATTTTTGTTTATGTTTCCTTCACTCAGTACTACTTTAACTGTCTTCTCATTTTTGAGTTCTTCATATTTGTCTTTTTTGTTGCAACAATGTATTCCATATAGTTTTTACCAAGCATTTAAAGGTTTACTGTGTACCAGGTAATGTGCTAAATGCTGGAGATACAAAGGGAGATATGTAAATAACCAGGTACATTCAAGATACATTCAGGATATTTGGAAGGTAATCTCAGAGATGAAGTTTTGTGTGTCAGGAAGAATAGGCAGATTGATGAGTGAGCTGGATCACTGAATACATGAAGGAGAATAAAATGTAAACAGACTGGAAAGGTAGGAAAAGCCAGGTATAAAAGGCTTTAAAAGCTTGATAACCTCTATCAATTAGCCTGGAATCTATTGGGAGGGGGTGGTGATAATCCCAACAACACACCTAGAATAGAATTATTTGGAGAGGACCTGGAATCTTTTTTGAAAGCATTCCTCTTACTTGGTCCTATAATATTCTGGTTTTTTTGTTTGTTTGTTTGGTTTTTTTTTTTTAGTGACCTTTGAGTTCAAACCCAGTCTCAGATGCTACTAGCTGTGTGACCCAGGGCAATTCACTTAACCCTGTTTGCCTCAGTTTCCTCATCTGTAAAATGGGCTGGAGAAGGAAATGACAAACCACTCCAGTATCTTTGCCAAGAAAACCTCAAATGGGATCACAAAGAGTCATATGTGACTAAAATGATTGAGCAGCAATAATGAGTTCTTAAATCACTGAAGAATGAAAGATAGTTAACTGAAGGAGACATTTTGAAAGTTTCTGAAAGTAATTCTTTTGCTAGGTCTGTATACTTTGAAAGCTTTTCCTTCCATGCATTTTGAAGATTTTGGATAATCAGAATGACATCTGTTTGGTAACTTACGTTGTCAAGGAAATGAGATGTATCAGCTGATATCACCCCAGAATCCACCAACTCATGATTTTTTTGGAATTGGGAGTTTTGAGATTGTTTTGTGAAGATTTCTAGAAAGACCCTAGAAGGAATGGAGCCACATTGAAAGTTAGAGTTAGGGAGATGTTCTCTATTTTGATACCATGTGGATAGGTATTGATGTATCTGGTATTTTATTCTCCAGCTTTCTCCTTCAACAGAGACAAAAAACCTTTGGTCATATTATTGCTGTTATGATAGTAGATGAGTTTTTTGCTACACTGATATGGACCATATTTGGTGGGATTATCCAAGGTCCCCACCACAGGGGACCCTGCCACAATTTCCATCACCTGTGACCCTGAGAGTCTGGGAAGTGAGCTAATCCCATTAATGGAGTAGTAACTCTTTTGAATTGCCTAGCCTAGTCTTCCTCCCTTTGGGGATGGTGCAGGGTGGAACTAGGAATCTAAAGCAGGAAAAGTCAGTATCTGCTACTGTTTGCCAGACTCAGAGCTGATAAAATAAATACAGAAACTGTCCCTCCCTCTTTTACTCTCTGTTCTTCCTTTTCTATCATTTATTTAATTCTTTATATAAACAAACTAGCAACCACTTATCTTAGTTACGTGGTTAATATCAGCAGCATGGATTGAGGTTTGCAGCAAATGCATGACTGTAGGTGGAGCAGTTAGGTGGTACAGTGGTGAAAGTGCTAGACCTGGAGTCAGAAAGACTCACCTGCCTGAGTTCAAATCTGACCTCAGACTAGCTGTGCGACCCTGGGCAAGTCACTTAACCCAGTTTGCCTCAGTTTCTTCATCTGTAAAATTGGGTGGAGAAAGAAATGACAAACCGCATGGGTCTAGGTACAAAGTAAGAGACAAATTCTTCCACTGCATGGCAACAAGACAAAGGTAATAAATCTGACTTAGGTTACAAACATATTGCAGGCAATTTGCAATTGTGTTCCTATACCAGCTGAAATTGATAAGCAGGTGTGATTTTAAACAGAGATGAAATAATATAAAGTGAGTCAAAATACCCACATGTAAAATAAATGTGTGAGACAGCTCTGACCTGGGACAGGGAGGTGTATTATAGTGTGTACCACATGGGACCCTTTTGGGTTCTTTGCAAGTGCTTATGTGACAATCTCCATCCTCTCCACCTTTTTTAATATACCACCCAGTTATAGTTCCCTGTCCCCTACCCTTATTTCAGGTAGTAATAACTGAGGGGAGGGCAACCATCTCTCTGGTAGTTTACATGCAAATAAGGATTCACAAAAGAGGACAACCTAGACCACCTGCCTTGATTGAGAGTAACCTTTAGGTGCCTCCAGCCATTGTGAGCTTAATAGGATGATTTTTTAACCTCGTAGAGGGGATCTCTATCACTTCTGCATCTCCTTTTCCATTGTGAACTTTCATTCCATATATAACTATTACATAATTATATAATGTAATTATATAATAATAATTATATATTTGCTTTCATAATAAAATGTTGTCATTAGATTTTTATGCATCAGTGCTATGTCCAAGGTAATTGTAAACAGTTGTTCTGTCTCTAAAGATGTTTCAATTCTATCCCAGTTTATTTTGTTGAATTCTCCAGAATATTTTGAGGATTTATATTTGTAATATGGGCATTAATCACTTTTTAGTTTAGAAAGGGCAGCTAGGTGGCAGAGTGAATAAAGTGCTAGGCCTGAAGTCAGAAAGACTCATCTTCATGAGTTCAAATTCAGCCTCAGACACTAGCTGTGTGACCCTGGGCAAGTCACCTAAGCCTGTTGTCTCAGTCTCTTCATCTGTAAAATGAGCTGGAGAAGGAAATGGTGAATCACTTCAGTATCTTTGCCAAGAAAATGGGGTCATGAAGAATCAGACATGACTGAATAGCAAAGTTTTGAAAGAATAGTGAGTTTCTGGTACAGAATTCTAGTCAACTGGATGTAACTCTCTAGGAATTCAGTAGATGCTAAAATCTTGGAACCACTAGTGCTATGTTACACAATTTCTGCCACTTCATTATACAGTCTTCATTAAATGATAAGTCCAGGTGTGTTAAAGGTAATCTTTTTGTAATTTCTGGCAGCAATGATCTTGAATTAAATCCTTCCATTTCTAGAAACAAATTTGAACAATTAAGGTGTTTGTCCATTACGACTTTGTCAATCTATTATTCTTTGAGTTCATGTAAATATTGACCATGAAATGTTCTTCGTTTCTACTCCTGGATTTCAGCTGTTTCACAGACTCCATCCAGAGGTGAAGCATGTTTGTTTGCATTCAACAAATCCCGTGGCATATGCCTGTTGTCAGGCTTTACTATGTCTTTGTGAAGTGAGGTCTGTTGTTGCAAAGGTACTTCTAGAAATTTTTTTACCTATTGGTTGTTTGACCTGAGAACATCTATTAATGATGATCTTCTTTTTTGGCAAGGAAAAGCATGTTAATCTTTCCTTGACTGCTGTGGGATGGTGAGCCCTGTGTTTCATTAACACTGTAAGGAACTTTCTCCCTTGTTTTTCATTTTACCATGCTAAAAGAATACAATCATTTCTGATACTGGGCAGGTGTAAATTGCTTTACATGTATTCTTTCTGTTGGGCTTGGACCTTGGGGGATAGTTAATCTCTTAACAAATACAGCTTCAATTTGCTTGTCGCTAGCTTCCGGGATGTATGTGTCTTTTGTCTGAAGTTGACCAAGACATTTTATCATCTTCATCTATTCTTTCAGTCTGACCTCAGAATTTAAGCTCAAAACCTTCTGCCTCTATCCTTTCTGGGTGACCATTGAGAATTTCATATTTATGGAGATTAAATTACATTTTGATATCATTAGAGAAGTTTTCTGTTAGATGAAACAGCTGTTTAATGTGACCTTCAGTGGATGTTGTCCATAGGTAGCAAACGATTATTGTGATATTTTGGTATGATTTCCTCTTTGATTTGAAAGCCATCCTCAATTCTGTTCAGAAGTGGAGATCATGAATTTGAGGGATGGCAGCACTATTGCAGGCTTAAGCTGTCTCCTTGCATGATGTCCCATTTTACATCATTTGATCATGGCAGTATTATATTGATAGCATGTTTAGAACAGAAAACAGTTTTTTTCCCCATGTGGACATAAAATACTTTAATGCTTTGTCAGATGCCTGTGTGCCAGAAGTTGTGTTTTGTGCTCTGACATATGATAAAGCTACATTCTGAGGGCACATAAAAGAAAAGAACAAGGTTAATTGCTTTGATTTTGTTAAAGAGCATGGTTTATTCGAATTTGTAAATTTGTCTTTGAGATTGCAAAAGTTTACAAAGGTCTTTAAAAGATGAATAAAAAATATAAAAGGTATAACCTCAGACCCATAGATCCCTCCAGTGCCCTTGGTTCACATGGACCAGATGTGATTCTGGGGACTGACACATGAGTCATTTTCCTCTCTCTTATTCATTGCTCAGAACTTCAAGAATATTTTAAACTATGTTCATAGTATATCTTGTGTGTATGTTTCTCCAAATGTGAGTAACAATGTCCCTAACTCCTGCAACTCACTGCAGGTAATAAATGTATATCAAATATGGAGCAGCTTTTATTTCTTCATAAGATGTAGATGACTCATAGGAGCCCAATGAACAGTTACAGAAAAATGTAAGGCACTCAAATAGCCTGTTTAGAACCCTGCAAAGTAAAAGTAGTTCCCTTTCCTTTGGACTTCCCAAGTTTGAACAGCTCACTGAAACAGTGGGGTGGGGTGGTAAGGCCCTGGTCTTCAGCCCTCCTCTGCCCATGGTATGGCTCCAGTTTTCCAGCTGTGAAGAGGAATCCAAATAATACTCTGATATTGCTGGAGAAAGTTTCCATGAGATGAAGTAGTTGTTGACTCTGTTTTTCAGTGGTGCTTGATGTCATCCATACATAGCATGCAATTAATATGATATTTTGGTATGGCTTCCTCTTTAACTTGAAAACCATACTCAATTCTGTTCAGAAGTGGAGATAATGGATTCTCCAGTTGGTGATCCTCTTATATCTATAGGAAATCCAGTATTAAAGACCTCCCTTTAGGAGATAGATATCTGAATTTTTAAACTTTTGATTAGCCATCTGGTTTCTCCCAGTTTTCCCATGTAAAAGTACATTCTTGGAATCTCATCTCTCAGGCTATGTACAAGCACTTGTCTATGGACTTATTATTTGCTTTCTAAACCAGATGTGTCCAATGTATTGCCTACAACACTCATGAGTAAGCTCAAACCAAATTAAAATATAATTGGAAATATTTGACAAAATGAATCAAAATACAATAAAACAGATAATATTACATTTTAAAACTAGGTCAATATTCAGCCTACATTTTTATTTGAATTTGATACCACTGTTTTATACTATCTTATTTGTGGATCTTCAATATGCTTATATTATGCTGGACTTTTTAAAAAATATATAATTTATTTATTTTTCAGTTCTTAACATTCACTTCCACAAAAATTTGAATTCAAAATTTTCTCCCCATCTCTTCACCCTCTCCCACCAGGACAATATGCACCCCATCCACATCTTCCTCCAATTTGATCTCCCTTCTATTACCCATCTTTCTTCCATATCCCTTCCCCTCTATTTTCCTGTAGGGCAAAATAGATTTCTATGCTCCATTGCCTGTATGGCTTAATTTCCAGTTGCATGCTAAAATAATTTTTAGCATTCATTCTTAAATCTTTGAGTTTCATATTCCCTCCCTCCCTACCCACCCTTATTGAGAAAACAAGCAATCAATATAGGTCATACATGTGTAACAATGCAAAGCACTTCCATAATAGTTATGTTGGAAAAGACTAACCACGTTTCCTTCTATCCTATCCTGCCCTTCATTTATTCCATTCTCCCCCTGGATCTGTCCTCCCATAATAGTGTTTGCTTCTGATTATCTCTTTCCCCAATTTGCTGTCCTTTCTATTATCTTCCTCTCCTATCCTCTTCCCCCTTGCATTCCTGCAGGGTAAAATAGATTTCCATATCCAATTGAGTGTGTGTTATTCTCTCCTTAAGCCAAATCCCATGAGAGTAAGGCTCAATTATTTCCTTTCATCTCCCCCTCCTCTTCCCCTTCATTGTAAAAGCTTTCTTCCCTCTTTTATGTGAGATAATTTGCTACATTCTACCTCTCCCTTTCTCTTATTCCTAGTACATTCCATTCAACAGTAAATTTTATGGTCTTTTCAACAAGAATGCTTGGAAGTCCTTTTTTGAGTCTCCTTTAGCATCAACACCATTTCCACTGAATGGTTTTGTTGGCTCATCTTTCTATTGCTCAGATGATGTTAATGTGTCTGAGGATTTATCCCTCTTCCCCTGCCTCAGTGATTTTATTAGTTTATTGGTACAGGAAACTTCTGGGCAAGGAAATTCCTTTTACATTCAGGTCAGTATTTTCTTTGAAATTCATATATGTTTCAGAAAAACATATACTTGCACATAAATATATGTTATATGCATGTGTGTACATGTATATTATGTATGAACACATACACACATACAGATATGTATACACACATAACACATGAATGTATAGGGACAAGAGAGAGTAGAGGACTCTACATATGTATGTAGTGAGGGGTGCTCTCTTTGTGTATGAGCCTCCAAGGGAAGTAGAATAGACATCTTTAGCCTCTTTTTTCCTTACCTTTCTCCTGGGGATACTATTATTCCTTCCAGGAGGGGAAGCAGAAAGTTGAGGCTAGAGGCCACCACTTTGCTCTCCTCAGAAAAAGGGGGTACTAGGATGGAAGCATATCTATCTGCTCCCTTAAATACTGTTCATTTAAGGAATATGATCAGATTCTATTTAACTTTTGAACACTTTGTCATTTTGAGTGGAAGGGTGACAACAAGCTCCACATCCAAAGCTTGACCCCTTCTCCTCCTAATGCCAGTTCCGCAATGAACATATAGAGAATAAGAAAAGTAATCATTTATTCAAATCACAGCAAAACAGAAATTGGAGAATGATACATGGGAGAAGGGGCAACTAGGTGGCACAGTAGATACAACATTGGAACTGGAGTCAGGAAGACTCATCTTTCTGAGTTCAAATCTGGCCTTGGACACTTACCAGCTGTGTGACTCTGGGCAAATCACTTAACCTTGTTTGCCTAGGTTTCCTCATCTGTAAAAATAAGCTGGAGAAGGAAATGACAAACCACTCCAGTATTTTTGCCAAGAAAACCCCAAATGGGGTCAGGAAGAGGGATGAAGTTTAATGGACAGGACTGAAATGGCTGAAATAACAACAAATATATAGGAAAATTATACCAGATAACAGAGTGAAGGAGCTTTCTCTTTGGGAGCGAGATAATTCAACCCAAGTAAGAGAGAGCGTTCTGGATCTCCCCCAAGGGGAAACTCCCCAAAGTCTCTAGAGTAACAAACTGAGAATAGGGACATGATAGAGACTGCCTGCTCCTCAACTCATCCCAGAATAGTTTCCTTCAGCAACTTGAAGTAGAGTTGGCCTCTTCCATCTTGTCTCTAAAAGCTGAAACCAACTCCATACTCAAAGAAAACTTGAAGATCGATCAGTCCCAAAGGAGGGACTGGCTCCAACGAGTCCCCCAAAAGGAGACCATCTAAGAACTACAACTCTGCTCTGCCTCATTCATAGGACAGGGTCTTTAACTCCATGAGTAAGGAGAGAGTCTCATAATAATGGGTTTTAGGCACAGTGGTTAGCAGTTTGGAGACTTGAGGCATTCAGTGACTTGCCCATATTCACAGAGTCAGTATGTGTCCAAGGTTGGACTTGAATCTAGGTCTTCCTGGATTAATGACAATAACTGACATTTATATAGGGCTCAATTTAAAGTTTGAAAAGTGCTTTACACATGTTATCTCATTTGAACCTCTCAACAACCCTGAACAGTCAATAGTATCATTTCCCCTATTTCATAGATCAGCAAACTGAAGTTCCGAAAGGCTACATCTTTCCCCATGAAATAAGTATCAGAAGGAATTTGAACCTAGGTTTTCCTTACTCTAAGTCCAACACACTTTCCACCAAAGCACTTTTCACTGTGTCATGATAATATGCCATTAAGGAGTAGTCTACTGAATTTTCTCTGTGAGTCTATATTGGATGAGACCTCTTAGATCTCAGATCAGATTTTTTTCTTTTATGGGTAGGAACAGAAGGCGTTGAATTTTGCAAATAGGAATCATAGAATAAGAGAACTCATAGTTGGAAAGAATCTGAGAGAACCTGAAGATTAACACTTGAAGATATGGCTGAAGGCCATGGATGTTTTATAAGGGGGGGGGGCAGTTTCTCACTCAGACATGTCCATTGCTTGCCTATTTCTGATGTCACAAGCAAAAAGGTTACAGGGACACAGCCTAATCAGGCTCTCCAGGAAGGCTTCATTAAACATAGTGTGAGGCTAGAAGTTTCTGAGAGGGAAGATTTCAGAAAAGGGACATGGAAGGTGAGCCAGTCTGAGGAACACAAATATAATTTTTGAGCCTTATGGGTCTCAGAGAAGCCCCCCAAACCAGAGGTTTTTGAGCCTACCACCCCTTGTGTGTGAGAAGTGAGTTCTGCAAACATCAACCAGACCGTGTATACCTAGCAAAGAAGGTATACGTGAAGAAGGTATACAATTAAGTAGTGAGACTGAGGGATAACAAATGGACAGGCAGAGTTGTGCTGGTTGAAGCACTTTCAAAAATCAGAGAAAGGCCTCCAGGATGCTGGGTGAATCCACTATGGGGTATTTACAGAAAGACATGGTAAAGGACCTCACATGACATTATCATGAACTGTTTGAATGGAGGGAGAGTCCACACTGATGAGTTCGTGAGACTTTAAATCTGTACTAATGTAAGTAAATATCCTCTTATGGCTTCAGCCCACTCTTCCAATATGTTGAAATCTTATGGGATATTACTCAGTAATATAAAGAAAGGACAAGTAGGGAACAATATCCAAAAGAAGATAATAAGGAGGCAGCTAGAGTGGATAGAGCACTAGACCTAAAATCAGGAGGACCTGAGTTCAAATCCAGCCTCAGAGACTTAATAGTTGTGTGATCCTGGGAAAGTCACTTAACCCTGTTAGCTTCAATTTCCTCATCTGTCAGATGGGCTGGAGAAGGAAATGGCAAGCCACTCCAGTATCTTTGCCAAGAAACACCCAAAATGGGGTCACAAACAATCAGGCATGACTGAAATGACTGAACATAACAACAAATTATCACCTACCTCTCATCACCACATCTTTTCCATTAAGAAATCATGAGAGACTTTTGTCAAATGCCTAGCTGGATTCTAAATATAACTACTTATGGCATTTTCCTCATCTATTAGTCTAGGTTGTTAAAAAAAAAATGGAAATGACGTGTTTCACATAAGTTGCTTAGTACTTGGGTACCATTGCTAGATGGATATAAAGTATAGATAATGTCCAAATAACCTCAGAATTATGGGGAAGTCCATAAAAAGAGAAGTCCATAAAAGTCCTCTCCATTGCTGATTTTTATATGCATTCATAAATTCAAAGTTTTATTGGAGACCCCAGAATTACAAGTTATACCACTGATTTAAAGTTCTAGGTGGTATTTGTTCTGCCATTGCAATCTGGTCAAAGCTGGCAGTGTGGTCTAGTGGAAAGAACACTGGATTTGGAATCAGAGGATATGGGTGTGAAGCCCTGGATTTGTAATTTGCGTGTGTGACCTTGAATAAGCTACTAAACCTCTCTGAGCTCCAGTTAGCTCACCTATAAAATGACAGAGTTGGAACAGATTATATCATCTAGTTCTAAAATTATGACATGCTGTTAAGGAGGGAAAAGAAGGAAATAAACATTTATTAAGCAACTACTATGTGCTATCCACTGTGCTAAATACTTTACAAATATCTCCTTTGATCAAGATAGTTTTGATTGCTACCAGTGTCCTTAAAAGTGCCTGTTGAGAATTTGAAAAATAAGTTTTCTTTCTTAATTGTGGTTGGCTTATCATCAACAACAAAGTCATATAGAGTACACCTTGTGTGCTTGGCAACTTCCCCTGAATTAATTTTTGGCATGTTCTATAGATGAACCTGATAAAAAAGATGCCACACTTTCTATCTTGCATAATTTGTTGGGGAGTGGCCCACACTGATGGCTACAAGCACCTATAATAGAATGGAGGTAGGTGAAGGCTAGTAAGGAATTTTTGCAATGAAGAGGTTGAAAAATCAGGCGTAGTTCTGGGCTTGCACTGGTCCCCTCTAGTCCAAAGTTTCATTCAGTATAGGAATCCCTGATACAATGTCCCTTGTAGGTAAGCATCTAGTGTTTCTCTGAACACTTCCAGTGATGGGGATTTCATTACTTATAAGGAAGTCAATTCTATTGCTGGATGATGGCACAATATACTTTTTCACCAAAAATTCTTCTGACCCTCTGACATTTTAGTGCCTTACTATGGCAAATAGTACGCACTAATACTTTAGAGTAAGAAGTAGTACTTGAGTAGTTACAAAGTTTAGATAAGACAGAGGTCCTTAACCTGTATCCAAATTTACTTAACAATATTATCATCCAGCTTTCATTGCTACAGCAAGAAATCATGGTGGAATATAATAGGAGGATAGTAGAAGCAAGAGAAACAAACATGGGCAACTGTAGTACATAACCGTATGTTAATTAATTGATGTGAAATTTGCAAAACAGAGAACTATAGTTAGTTTAGGGGAGGAGGGAGGTCATTAATGATAAAGAATATCCAAGGAGCCTACTGAAGGAAATGGCTGTTGAGTTGAACTCTATTGGATGATTAAGAGTTTATGAGGCAAAGTGGGGTGAGGGATAGGAAGGAAAGATTCCAAGCATAAGCAACAGCATGAGCAAAGGTAAAGAGGTGGGAAACTGAAAGATGCTAAGCTCAACTTCATTATTGTTGTCAGAGGTGCTTCCTTTTACCTAAGCTCCCATATATGACCTGAACAGCTATTCAGTTTTGATGAAGCACAGAATATATGGAATAATAATAGCTAAATTTTATGTAGAGCTTTAAAGTTTGCCAAACACTACACATATACTACCTTATTTGATCCTCACAACAGCCATTCAAGGTAGATGTTATTGTCCCCTTTTTATTAGCAACAGTATTGATGCTAGATTAAGATGGACTGAAGCTGAGAGACTACGAGGTGGGAAGACCTGTTAGGATGTTGTTGAAATAGTCTCTCTGGGTGTTAGGGTATGTATGAAACTAGTGAGAAGTGAGAGGATTCTAATACAAGAGATACAATAGAGAGAATTGACAGGAATTGGTCACAGATTGAGTATGAAAGGTAGAGGGGAGAGAATTGTTATAGATAATACCAAGTTGTTTCAAAATGCAGAAAGAACTAAGAGTAATGGGTGACAGTCACAAAGACCTAAGTTTAGGCTTGTTTGCCAGTTTCCTAGCAATTAGAGCTATCCCAAAATGGAATTGGTTGCTTTTGGAGGTAGTAGTTTCCCCTCCCTCGGTGGTCTTCTAGCAGAGGTTAGATGATTACTTATGAATGTTATAGAGGGAATTCCTTTCAGGAATTATTTGGAGTAGACAGCCACTGAAGTCCCTTCCAACCATGAAATTCTGGCATTTTGATTCCAAATTGTGGTGCCAATGATAGAAATAACAAAATTAGGAGGATCAAGTTTAAAGGGAAAAGTAGGATTTCCTATGTTGAATTTGGATTGGTAGTGAAGTGCCAAGTGATTAAGGATCCAGCAAAGGAGAAGGTGATGTTTCCTTACCTAGGAAGCCAAAGGAGGAAACAGTATCCTTATGCAAGTGTGTGCATGGGGGAGATAGGGGTGAGGGGTGGGGATGGTAGTGGTGGTGGTGGGGTTGCTCAGCAGTGTCAAACATTACATAGAGAATGAGGACTGCAAAAAAAGATATTGAATTTCCTGATTAATAATACTGCAGGTCATTAATAATACTGCAGTTATAATGGAGTATAGGAGGTAGAGTAGGTGAGTGCTGGTGAGTATAGAAGCCAGATTGTAAGAGGCTGAGGAAAGAGTGGGTGGTAGGGGAGTAGAGGAGTCCTTCTGGGTGAATCATTAGGCTCATTGATCACATTTCCTACTGACTTGGGCATTGTATAGGATGCTTGGGAAAGGCGGGGGTGGGGTGGGGTGGTTAGTAGCAAATTGGGTTGAAATGTGAAGGAGTTGTTTGTTTTTTAGGACTGGGAGACCTAAACATGCTTATAGGCAAATTAAAAACAACAACAACATAAGAAAGGGAGTGATAGAAGTTGTATGAGAAAAGTAATAATTGCTGGAGTCAGGTCCTTAAAGAGGCTACAAGGAATGGGATTAAGGGTGCTGGTATAGGGATTCATTTTAATAAGAAGCAGGGAAACCTCTTATTCTGTGAGAGAGAATAATATTCAGAGAGAAGTATGTGAGTGAATATGCAGAGATGGTTTGAGGACTGAAGGCACTGTGAATAACGTATATAAAACATTGTAGAAAGATCAGTTGTTATCATTACTATTTTAAAAATTATTTTGCCTTTTTTCATATTGTTCTAATGAAGTAGACTTTCATCTGCTGCAAGTATGTTAGGAGCAGAATTCAGGGTGACAAGGAGAAAAAAATTAGAATAGTCCCTGGAGAGAATGAGACAGGGAGTCAATAAGGAAGAGCAGAAAAATTGTTGAGTAACCACAATCACCAAGCTCTGTTTACATGCCATCCATTTGAAGCTAATGTGAATAACTACATTTATACAGGTGTTTAAAGTAATAACCTTATGAGGTAGCTTGTATAATTATTAGCCATACTGTTCAGATGAGTCTCAGGCATTAAATGATGACCACAGCTATTAAACTGGAAGCTCAGATTTGAATTTGTCTCCTGGCTCTAGGTTTTTGGTTTTTTTTTTTAAGTCTTTTAATTCTATGTTGCTAAATACAGCCTTGTGGTATAGTGGAAACAGTATTAGAATTAGAAGGACCTTGATTCAAATCATGGGTCTTTCCCTACTATCTCTGTGACCTTGGGCAAGTCATTTAGCCTTTCTGGTCTCAGTTTCCTCAAATGTAAATTGAAGGAGTTGAATTAGGTTACCTAGAAGGTCCATTCCATCTCTAAATCTATGATCCTATGAATTTTTTGTCAGTTGAGGCCTTCCTCTTCTGTACTTATTCAATTTAGTTTTTGAGTCTAAAAGTATAAATTTACATTGATCATCTATCAATGATCATTGATCACTTATAAAAGTATAAATTTACATTGAACTTCATCACCTTGTCTTAAGTCTTGCATTCCAGTCTGTCAAAGCCATTTGGAATTTCCATCATTAGCTATGTCTACCAACTTGGAGACACTCATAGGTTTGGTAAGACTTCTATTTCTTCATTTAAGTCATTAATAAAACTAAAATCAAAATATTTCACCTTACAGCATTTAGATTATGGGACCAGGAGAGCTGGTCCCAAATTGATTGATTTTCATCACCCCTCCCCCCTTCCCATTTGTTGAAATATAAAAGGAGGGCAGGTGATCAAAGAGATTAATTGTTAATTTGTTAACCTGTTAAAATACAAAGGCTTTTCTAAAATACAGATCTCTTTACAAAATGAGAAGTCTCTCCAGTGGAATTAGATGAGGAGTTTGCCACTGGTTGAAGATTGACCATGTTTTTGACCACTTTTAGAAAGCAAGCTTGCTAGCTCTGAGAGTCATTTGAGGACAGAAACAGCTTTGCATAAAGATTGTTCCTCTCTCAGATGGCAGCAGGGGAGAGAGGACATCTCTCCCCTTCCCCATTGGCCATGGCAGCAGAACTACTTACCCATTAAGTGGCACATTATCGAGCATAAAGAGAAGACAGTTGAGCCAATGGAGACAGCTCCAGTAAGTATAAACCCTGGCAGCAGAGAAGAGAGTCAAGTATGGATTCAAGGGAGGATTAGCTCTGGGTGCTGAATTTGAGTTGCAGAAAAGAGAAGGCCCAGAGTATGCAAATGAACAAACTGGCAAAGACAATGAAGCTGCCAGGGAGGGATTAACACAAAAATACCACAAAGAGAGTTTGAAGAATGCAGATCCACAAAGTCACTTTTCCTTTCCATACTAGTACAATTTGGAGGAGTAGTGGATATATCACTAATCCTATCAAAAGGAAAATCATGAAATCAGCCTAATATAACTTGGTTTTAGTGAATTCGTTGCTGAGTTTTAGTTTTTACCACAACCTTTTCAAAAGGCTCATAAATAATATATTTATTATTATTTTCCTATAGATCAATGACAAGTTTACTTAAATTTCTAGTTTATAATCTTTACTTTAGCTTCTAGAATAATTTTTTTTCTTTAAAAAGGGGAGCATTTACCCATTTCCAGTCTAGTTTCAGTCAGTCAATAAACATTTATTAAGTGCTTGTAGATGCAGTTGATGTAATCAATAGCTCAGATGATTAAGAAGTATCTAGAAATTAAAGCCCTGGGTAGTTGCATATTGTTTACCTGTCCCATTTATTGAGGAGGAGGGAGAGGGAGAAGGGAGGAAGCATCTCTGTTTAGTATTCTAAGAGACCTTATACACACAAAATATTTTGTTGAGCACCCTCTCTGGGTATCGTGCAAAATACTAGGTACAAAAGAGCTTGAAGATCACCTAGTGACTACTATCTCAGTGACCAAACAAGAGACAGAGAACATTATTCTGACAAATACGTTATTGCTTGCTCCCCTAATTTGTCTATAATATTGGGGCAGCTGGGTGGTGCAGTGGATAGAGCACCAGTGCAGGAGGACCTGAGTTCAAATCTCACCTCAGACACTTGACACTCACTAGCTGTGTGATCTTGGGCAAGTCACTTAACCTCAGTTGCCTCATCCTGGGTCATCTCCAGTCATCCTGATGAATATCTGGTCACTGGATTCAGATGGCTCTGGAGGAGAAGTGAGGCTGGTGACCTGCACAGCTCTCCCTCACTCAAAACAAAGTCAAGTGCAAGTCAGGTCATTATTTCTCTGATGGTCTTCTTTGGCAATGAAGGATGAATACTCACACTTTCTCAGTGCTTTTATTCCAGTGGTGGTGAGGGCACAGACAATTGAATAAAGATACAGTGAAAAAGTATAACTGTATTCATGATCAATAACAACTGTGCACAGCATTAAAGCATTGCACAATGGAACTTCCCAACATCTTGGAGGTGGTAGTGGAAAGAATGTGGAATTTGGAATCACTGGACTTGGGATTCTAATGCACACTCTGCTACTTAACTCCCTGGGTCATTTTAGGTGCATCATTTGGCCTCTCAGGGCCTCAGTTTTCCTCATCCATGAAATAAAAGGACAGAACTACATCATTTCTAAGAACAAATAACAGAGCCATGTCTTTTTTTTTTAAATTTTATCATCCTATAGGGTAGGGGCCAGCATAACCATCATATGGAAATCCCCTTTTACAGTTTCCTTTCTTTGTAATGCTTGCTTGCATTACTGTTTCAAGTTATCTTAAAAAAAAAAAAAAGCCTTGAGCTTTGAAACTGTTAAGGTAACTTTGTATACTTTTATATAACTATTGAAACAATGTAATACTAAATACCCAAGGAATACAGTATTATGAGAAGTGGGTTTTCAACTGGTTGAAATGACCCCGTATTACTGCTTTAGTGATTTTTGAATTCCTTCATAAACTGGTAACAATGATACTTGGGATGATGACTTGGGAGCAGAGGAAAGGTAGTTTTGAAAGTAGTTCTGAAACAAAACTAAAGACTAATTGTCTTAGTCAACTAGCATTTTATTAATTGCCTACTATGTGCCTGGCACTTTGCTAAGTGTTGGGGATACAAAGAAAGGCAAAAATAGTCCCTCAAGGAATGTTCACATTCCAATGAAAACAAGATCTATATAAGATAAAGATATTCTTAAAGAGGAGGCACTAGCATTAATAACCAAGAACTTTTTGCAGAAAGGATTTTAGCTGAGGCTTGAAAGAATCAAGGCTAGGCAAGAGGTGACCATGAAAAGGGGCAGCAATCCAGGTAAGGGGATAGCCAATGAAAAGGCCCAAAGTTGGAAAATGAAGCAAAATGTGCTAAGAACATCAAGGAGAGCAAGGTCATTGGGTCATAGAGTACTTGATAAAGTGTAAGAAGACTGGAAAAGTTGGAGAGGGCCAGGTTATGAAAGGATTTAAAAGTCAAATAGAGAATTTTGTGTTTGTATATTTATCTTGGAGGTATGAGGAAGACACTGAATTGAGCAGGGTGTGTGATACAATCAGATCTTCACTTTTGGAAGATCATTTTGATAGCTGAAAGGAGGATGGATTGGGGAGGGGAGAGCTTTGAGGAAGAGAGACACCTACCAGCAAGCTATTGCAGTAGCTCAGGCATGAAGTAATAAGGACCAGGGGTAGTTCTGTGCTTTTCAAAGAAGGGCATGTCTATGAGAGATCTTAAGAAGGTAAAATTGGCAAAACAGATTAGATACATGGAGTGAAGGAATATGAGGATTTGAGGGTAACACCTTGGTTATAAGTCTGGTTTTGTGCGAGGATAGGGGTGTCATCCACAGTAACAGGGGAGTTAAGAAGAGGTGTGGGTTTTTGGAAAAAAAGAATTCATTCCATTTTAGACATGTTGAGTTTAAGATGTTTAGGAGATATTCAGTTGGTGAGGTCTAAAAGGCAGTTAGAGATGTGAGACTAAAAATGAGGAGAGGATTTAGGGCTCAATAAATAGAACTGAGAATCATTTGCATAGAGATGATAATTGAATGCATGGGTACTGATATCACCAAGTGAAATAATATAGAGTCAGAAGAGAAGTGAGCTCAGGGCAGAGTCCTTGTTTAGCTTCCATGGCCTGGATAAAGACTTAGAAAAGAAAACTGAGAAGGAAGTGGTTAGAGAGGAAAGAGGAGGAACAGAAGAGATGTGTCAGTGAAATCCTGAAGAGAAGAGTATCAAGAAGAGGGTAGTTGATAGTGTCACAGGATGCAAAGAGGTCAAGAAGGGTGAAGGTTGAGAAAAGTCACTTAGACTCAGAAATTAAGAGATCAATAGTAACTTTAGAAAGAGCAGGTTCAGTTTGTAACAGGTGCCCTGAATGGGGTTGGAGAAGAGACACCAGAGTTCTAGAATGGATCTGCAAGCAGTGTTGACTTTACCTAGGTGAAGTAAGCTGAACCTGAAGTCAGGAGAACCTATTTTAATCACACCTCTGATAGTGTCACTATGGGCCAGAACACTAGTTTCCTCATTTGTAAAATGAGGGAGGTGGATTAGAACCTGATGGAATACAATGGTTGGAAGAGGTCTAAGGTCTCTTCCATCTCCTGTGAGGTGAACATTACCTATTTTACAGCTAAGAAAACTCAAGAGATCTCAGGTCAGTGACTTGCTCAAGGTCCCTGAACAGGTTAAGTGTCAGAGTCAAGACAGAGACGCAGAATTCCTCACTCACAGTCCTGTTCTCTTTCTCTAGACTCTGTCTTGCAAATCGACATGGAGTAGCAGCTGTGGCACACCACATTAGCCCTATTTTAGACAGTTACCTAACTCAAAAGACGAACATAGACAAGGTGCTTTTGAGTATTTGCACTGAGGAGCTCAGGGAAGGAAACCCTGCTTGTCTTGTCCTCCACTGGGCCAGCATCATCTAGGTGACTGAGGGAAGGGGTGTTAGTAGGATGTGCGGAGAGCTAGGAGCTCTCTTTATGGGGTACCCTGGAAGAAGAGGCCAGTGGCCTAGGGCTGGGGCTCCCTGGAATACCATAGAAATATCCATCTCCATCTTTCCTGAGTAGACCAGCCGTGGATTCACTGCCACCCCCTCCAAGGAGGACGGCAAGGGTGGGGGGTTGGAGGGGGTTGGGGGAAACGTGTGGAAGGAGGCGTTTGCTCCGGGAGGGATTTAGGCGGCGCTTTCGCTTCTAATCTGCTTCGAGAACATCTGCCGCCGCTCCACTTGTCGGTGACATCTTGCTATGGTGGAAAGGTTTGGAGGATTGGTTGCTGCGGGATCCGCCGCTGTTACCACCCATTTCGCTTTCTCTTTGGCATAAGGGGCTGAGCTCGAGTCGCAGGAAGGGAGAAGATCCAGGAAGACTCGCCAGAAACGCGAAGAAGGTAAAATGCACCCCCCCCCAAAACCCCAATCCCAACCCCCCAATCCCATCCCCCACCTCCTCCCAAATAACCATGCCCCACATTCTGCATCCAAGACCCCTCTGGCCTCCGAGACAAATTCCCTCAGAACCCCGCCGGACACCTGTCTCCCTGAGGTGTCAAGCACCTCCCAGTTCCCTCCCTGCTACCTCCTCACCCCACCGGGTTTTATGTCACCCCCTCCCCCAAGGTCCTTCTGGGGCATCACCCTCTCGCATCTTCCCTCCAGCCATCCTCTTCCCTAAAGAATGCTTCTTACCCAAAACAGCATCCCCTCTCATGTCCAAGTGACAGTCACCCACTTCTCCTCCCCCTTTCCTCCCACTCCTCTCCCTCCTCGTTTCCCCCTCAGTACCCAGGCACCCTGACCTTTTCCTTCCCTTCCGTAGATATGTCCCATGCCAGCGCAATGCCCTTCCTTTCTCCTTCCCTCCGTGCCACCATCCTCCCCAGTTCCTCCTTTACCCGGGTTAGAGGCGGCCGGGGAAGCCTGCAACAGCCCAGGGTGGCGAACGTCTTTCCCTAGCTCTTCCTCCACTCCCGGGCTCCTCCTCCAGGCCTACTCCGCCATGTCCTCCTCCCCCAGGCCCCGGCCCCGGCCCAGTCCAGCCCTGGTCCCCGCCTCTCCGGGGCGGGGCCCCGCACTTTTAAAAGTAGCGGCGGGAGATGGTGGCAAGCCGATTTGGGGGAGGGGCTGATCTGTGCCCAATTGGGACCCGAGCTTCATCTTTGGTCCCCGGGCGTGGGTGCGTCGCAGGTGGACTAAGGGAGCGAGGAAGCGGCAACCACCGAGAACTCACCTTGGAATAAGCCCGAGGAGGAGGAAGAGAAGGAAGGCAGGCAGCGGCCCGGGGCCTGCAAGCCGCCCCGCTCCGCAGGCTCGGCTTGGGCCAGGACCATGCATTCGGGGAGCAAGGTGAAGAGCGAGTACATGAAGCGTTACAAAGATCCCAAGTGGGACACATGCGGCCCGTGCTACCGGGAGCTGCTGCACTATCGCCTGAGCCGGAGGCTGCTGGAGCAGACGCACAACCCCTGGTTATGGGACGGTTGGGGGCCGTCCAGCACCTCGGACGATTCCTCGTCTTCCGGGGGTGGCGAGGCCTCCACGCCCCAGGGACCCCAGGGAGCTTCGGCCTGGTCTCCACCTCCGACCCCACCCAAGCCCCTGGGAGAGGGAGCGGAGCCGGGAGTGGAGGAGAAGGAGGCCGAGGTCTCTGAGGATGAGGACGCTGCCAGCCTCCCAGGTAAGCTGGCGCCGGACGTGTGCACCAACTCTTATCCTGGAAGTTTGGTTGGGTACACTTTTGTTTATCAAGTTGCTGTCCGAGGTCCGGGCCGGAGGGTGAGAGAGGGACTCCCCCCAGTCCCCCGCCACCCTCCTTACTGCCTTTTCCCTCCCACTATGCAGACCCCAAACTCACACTCCACCCCCAACCCTCAGTCCAGTCCCCGCGTCACACTAGGGGTGCACCCTAGATGAACAAAATAGGGCGATCAGCGGTCCTCTGTTGTTGCCCTAGTAAGGCTGCTTTGCATTGGCGTCTAATTAATTCAGTTGTTGCTTGGCTACCTCCACTAACCTCCTCCGCTGCTATGTTCCTAAAGAACAATGAGAAATTTGTTTAAACGGTCATTTTGTTCCTTGATCTCTCTGTGTGTTAATGGTTCTGGAGTCTGATTATGAAAAGATATTTTTCTTTATCTCTTATTGTTGTTTTCTTTACATCGCCTCCTTTCCAAATATATCCCTTCCTCTTCCCCTACCCGGAGACTCGTTCCTTGTTGCTGAGAATACAAAAGAAGGGGCGGGGATTGGAGGAGTGCTAGAAGGGGGAACAAAACTGAACAATTCGCTGCCAAATCTAACTATAAACTGATTCACATCCATAAATCTCCATCTCTGCTAAGAAGGAAAGGACAGTGAACTGTCTCATTTCTTCAGGTCAAGCTTAATCATTTATAAAATTGCACAGATTTTAGTTTATTTGTCATTGTGGATATTTTTTTCTGGTTTTGCTTACTTTGTTTTTCATTAGCTCATATGCTGTTTGGAATTCTTCATATTCATGTTTCCTAAGGGCTCTATAATATTCCATTACATTAATATGTCATAGATTTGTTTATCCCTCGCCAATAAATGGACATTTATCATTTTGTTTGAAGGGCTTTACATGCTGATCAAAGATTGTTCTTTACCCCGAAGGTAAGAGGGAGCCACTGAAGTTTACTGAGTAGGGGAGTGACTTGTGTTTCAGCAATATTAAATTGGCACCTTGGAGAGAGACAGTATGGGCTGGAGGCCTGGGAGATCTTGTTAGGAGGATATTGAAATAATCTGGATGGCAGATGATGAAGGATGGAAAGAGGAAGAGGGTCAGGAGAAATGTGGAGAAAGAATCTTCAAGATTTAGTAATATATTAGATGTAAGGCAGGAAAGGAGAGTAAAGAGTCAGGAATGATTATTAGGTTGCTTACCTGGAAGGAGGTGTAACAATCCACAGAAATAGGGAAGTTAGCTCAAAAACTTTACTTCCTGTTTAGAGTAGTGATCTTTATGGTTTTCTTTCTTTTGTTTTCTTTCTTTCTTTTTCTTTCTCTTTCCCTTTCCTCTCCCTTTTTACTTTCTCTCTTTTCTAGTTTAGTCACTTCACCAATGTTGTTGGGAGGAAATATTGAATATATTTTCGGCCTGTTTGCTTGTTTTAGGGTTAATTGAAGAGAGGAGGAATGCCTGCTCTCCTTCCTCCTATTTATTTATTTAACAGTTTGAACTGCACTATTTTGCATTGCATTATCTTTTATTGTTCTCTAATAAATTTCTGCGTAGTTACAGATGACAATGTTAAGGTCTAAAGAATATAAGTGACTTGTCCAAGGTCACAGAGTTAGCATAGCTTGCAATAGAAACTAGGTCTCAACCAAAAGCTCAACCAGATTTTAAACTCCTTAAGGGCAATGACTGATGTCCCCTCCCACATCCCTGGACAGAGAACTTGAAGCTTGTCATGGGTCCAAGGCTGATTAAATGCCATATATTTTGAGATGACTGGATTTATTTTCACTGCTGACAATCCAAAAGAATATAGACCAGCTCAAGATCATCTTTGATCTTGAGGAACACACTTTGGAAATCTGAATTTACGTTATAGGTAATTTTGCAAAATTATATTTAATATAAGGCAGCTCTAGGAGGAGTACAAAGAACATTCATCTAAATGTCATGAGACCTAGCTTCTATTCCTGTGACCCTGGGTAGCTCAGTTAAACTCTTTGGACCTTAATTTTCTCATCTGTAATAAGAACATTAGCCTAAATCAGTGTTCTCCCAAGTAGGAACCAGCTTGAAACCTAGAAGTGTGTGATCAACTAAATGGAGAGGAGGAAGATGGTTTACATCTAATCCTCTCTGCAATAGATAGTCATGGGCTTTGTTCTCCACACAACCACATCTACCCTTCATTCATTACCACCCAATTCACCTCCACTCTACTCCTTTGTGTGCAAACTCCCAACCTTCTCCCTTATGGGTTAGGGTGGCCCCTCAGACTTAGGGTTATAACTTAACCCCCATCTGGGCACCGAGAGCAGCGGCAGCAGCTGCACAGGTGACATTGGGAAAATTCCACTCTCCCCCCTCCAATCCCCCAGCACTCTATGCAGCTAGGTGAAGTAGGAGATACAATGCTGGGCCTTGAGTCAGGAAGACTTGAGTTCAAATCCAGACTCTTTACAAGTTGTATGACTGAGCAAGTCACTTAACCAATGTTTGCCTTAGTTTCTTTAACTGTAAAATGGAGATCATTTCTGTGATTCTACATCATAGAGCTGTGTGGATCAAATGAGATACTATTTGTAAAGTTCTTAGCATTGTGCCTGGTATTACATAAATGCTTATTCCTTTCCCCATCTAACATAAAATTACAAATTCTTCAGCATGGTATAAAAAACCCTTTCCAATCTGGCTCTAACTTATCTTTCCCTCCTGTTTTCATATTATTCCTACTTAAGTCAAACTCTGGTCTACTTGGTGTATTTTCAAACTTAACACTCCCAGTTCCAGCTTCCAAATATAGTAGCCTTGCTCCTCATGCTAGAATCCTCATTTTCCTTCAATCAGCTTATGTACCATTTTTTCCAGGAAGTCTTCCCTAATTCTTATTCCTACCATTGTTAGTGCTCTCTTCCCTCTAAAATTATTTGTATTTCTTTATTTGCATGTGTGTTCTTTTCTCTCATTAGATTGTAAGTTACTTGAGAGCAAACTGATTGGATGTGTGGGGTGATTAAGAGGGAGCTTTGAAGAATGACTCAACTGAGGGCCTAGATGACTAAAAGGATGATAGTGTTCTTGACATAGTTACAGGGAAGTTTGGAAAAAGTGTGGATTTGGGTGGGAGGGGAATAGTGTACTTTGCTTTGGACATATGTTTAAAATGTCTTTGGGACAGCCAGTTCCAAATATCCAGTAGGCAGGTGATGATGATGGGAGACTGGAGCAGAGCTCAGGAGAAAGATTAAGTTTGGTTATCCAGATCTGGGAGTCACTTGCATAGAGATGACCATTGGAAGCCATGGAAGCTGATCAGATGAACTAGTGAGAGAATATAGAGGGATGGGGAGGGGGCAAAGGAAGCAGACCCAGAATAGAGCCATGGGCCATACTCATAATTAGTGGGTATGGCATGGATGATGACCCTGAAAAGGAGGTTTGAGAATGTAGTGATCAGAAAGGAAGGAGAATTAGGAGACTGTGATTCTGGGAAAACAGAGAGGACACAGTATGTTTAGGAGGAGAGGGTGGTGAATAGTAATAGATGCTGCTGCAGAGAAACCAAGGATGATGATTGAGAAGAAACTATTAGATTGGGTAATTAAGTAAGCATTGATAACTTTGGAGATTGCCAATAATGAGGTCAGTTGCAGAGGGTTTAGAAGAGTAAGATGAGATGAAGTGATGACTTTTTTCTAAGGAGGTGAGCTGAGAAACAGGAGAGATAGATGTAAGATGATAGCTAGCTAGGGGTATTGGGATCTAGGAAGTTTTTTTTCTTTCCAGTTTTTGAAATAAGAGGAAAGAGGGTCATTTTGTATGGAATACTCATGTTTATATTACCAACTTTTGTCTTTGCCCATGTCTGCCACAATGTCAGCTTATTAAAATGCTTAGAGTTTGCTTTTTAGAATAGACTCTTGTGAGAGAATTATCTTCTTTTAAAATTGTAATTTTTATTATTGCTTTGTTATTAAATTTTACTGTTTGTCTTGAAGCTGTTTTTAGCAAAGGAGTTGATCTATGAAAATTGTTAAATATTGAGAAAAGACTTCCTATGTGTAAATTGGATCCACAAATCCTCTAGCTGTTTTCTGTTCTCATTCCAAGAGAAAATGTGTGGGCTGCTCAGAATTGAATGCAGAACATTTCCCCCCCCTTAGTTTTTCAGCCTTGAAATTGAATCTCACACTCTAAAATTCCCTGTTCCTATGGGATCAGCTAGTAGATAAGCATGTCTCGTTATTTTGAAAGTGGAAAATTTCTAAGATTAGTGTCATTTCAATTTAACACACACTTAGCTGCCTACTATAGTCAAGGTATTTGTTGGGGACACAATATTTCAAAATAAATCTTTGTCCTCAAGATACTAACAGTCTAGTGGGGCATGGGAAAGAGGTGGAATATGAAAAGCACATATACAAATTGTTGTGAATACAGGTTAGAATGCAAATTCGAGTTGGAAAAAAGGTTTAAAAATTGGAAGAGGGAGACATTGCTTTAATTTTGAATACCAAAATTGGGAGGTTTCACAGAAAATGTAGCATCGGTATTGAACCTTCAAGGAAGGAAGGGATTAAAAACCCCAGCAGAGATGGCAAAGGGGAGTCTTGTTTCAAACACATAAAATGATGTGAGCAACAGCAGAAAGAAATAAGAGATGAAGAGTATACAGCTGCATCAGGTAGATTTGAGTCATTGTGCAGGACTCTGAATTACCAGGATCAGTACTTTAAACCAAATATGGTATTAATACCAAATATGGTAAACACAAGGGAGAGTCACTGAAAGTATTTAAGTAGAGGAATAAGAAGGTTATAACGGTGCATTAGGAAGGTTACCCAGGTACGTATGGAGGATGGACTCTAGGAAGGAAGGCCAGCTAGGATACTGTTCCAGGAGTCTAGGTGAGAAGAACTTAAGGCCTCAACTATGGTGATTGCAGTGAGAATGGATGTCTATAAAGGGTGTCCCTTTATACCACTGTTAGAGACTGAATACTCATTTGGATAGACCATGCACTCAATCCCTCATAATCCATCTATTGGAAAATGTTCTATTGTATAGCTTAGTAGCATTTAGATGCAAGACAAACTTTCAACTTGGTATCTTTACTTGGGGAATTCACAACAGATTAGCTGAGGTAGTAACCATGGAAATGCATCCATTATGAGGATTTGAACAGTTGTAAAACTAAGGAACCAGCAAACCTGTATAAATTTCATTCAGTAATCTTCCAGAGGAAGATTGAAACTGCAATTAATTTTGTTTTTAATATTTTAAGATGCTAAATAGGTATAAAATTTTTCTCTGAAAAAGGGCACTAAGCTAGGACATGCTTTTCCTTGAGCAATATCAGTATTGATCATGAAGTGTAATTTCTTTGTTTTTTTTTTTTTGTTTTTGTTTTTTCCACTTTGACCAATTTTTATTAGTCCCTCTTCTTAGGAAGCATTGATCATCAAAAAGCATTTATTGGTCACCAAGTCTACTGTGTTAGGGCTAGAAAAGAGATAAAAAGTAAGGCCGAGTTTCTCTTCATTAATTCTTGACTCAAATGACCAACCTTAATCAACTGGCCCTTCCTATCTGCCTCAGTACTAACTGTTCTAATTTTCTAATATATCCACAGTGGATAGCATAAACTGTCACCTCAGCCAAATAAATCTATTTATGATGTCACTTAACCTCTCTGAGCCTTGGTTTACTAATCTGCAAAATGATGAGGTTGGACTAGACCAGGGGTTAGTCTTATTTATGTCTTAGATTCCTTTGGCAGTCTGGTGAAACCTGTGGACCCCTTCTCAGAATAGTGTTGTCAAATACATTATATACATAGAACTGCAAAGGAAAACAATTATATTAAAATAGTTATAAAAATATTAAAAAAAAATTCAAGACCTCAGATTAAGAATCTCTGCAAAACACAAGTTTTTCAAGTCTGTCTGTCTCTGAACCCTTTGTTACAATTCACCTACTTTCGTCTTCCCCCATGTGTTCCTTGCTCCTGTATAGCACTTTATAAACATTCTTACATATATTATCTCATCGGATCCTCATAAATATCTTATGAAAAATTCAGGGTATCCCCATCTTACAGATGAAGAAACTGAGGTTCAAAGAGGTTAAGTGACTTGTCCAAGGTCCTACTTCATTACACTCATTATTATTATTAAAATAACATGTACACACACACACACACACACACACATACACACAGGCTTCAAAGTTTACAAATCATTTTCCTCACAACAACCCTGTGAGGTAGGTAGTGCAACTATTATTACCCCAATTTCATAGATGAAGAAACTGAGGAGTGAAGAAGGGACTCAGCTACTAAGTGACGGAGCGAAGGCTCAAGCCTTACTATGTGACTCCCCATCTGGTGCTCCTTCCACTCCACCATGGTCTCTCAGTCATGCTACTCCTCTCTCCTGTGAATACTGCCTTTCTGCTATACCTTATCCCTCTTCTCTGCATAGTCTTCATATAACACAATCTGATTTATATCTTTTCATCACGTCAACAACCTTCCCTGAGCAGTTGTTTTACTTTTATAAAATCAAAAGGGTCACATTTCTATGTGTAAGAAAATACATTTTAATATACTTTTATGGTTTTGCTTGTCTGCTCATGTTTTTCATTAATTTCTACCATTAATAGGTAAGCTCCCTGAGGACAGAAATGATGCCACCTGCTTTTGCTATAAATTGGGAATAGGACCTAATGGAGTGTTTTTCACTTAGAATCAATGAAATATTACTGATTAGGCCTTAGATGCTTGATGATCAAATGTAAAGATATGATTTCATTGTGGGTATGAGTAAAAGTATGGTATGATATGGTATGAGCCAAAGTAAGGTTTTAGTCTGATAAATGACTTGGTATAGCCAAAAGGAAAGAGGATATATACTCTATATGTGATTCATAGACTTAAATCCAACATGATAATCAATCAAGTCTATTACAGTGTCCAATATAAGGCACAACTTTTACAAATATTAAATCTAGAGCTCTGATTTTGACATTTTAATTTCTCTTAAACTCCCTGCAACAATGAAATAATCAGCTTACTTCGGCCAAGCTCAGACTTCAAGTGACTGAGTCTGTACTTCTTCACAATAAGAAAACAAGAAAAGGTACTAATAAAGCAATTTAAAAAACAACTAAATTATGATTACCCAAACCTTAGTCTTCATAAGAAATAAGCAATCCTAACAACTGGTTAAAAAAAAATTAAAATAATGATAAAAGCATGGAACATACTTATCTTCAGAGGACAAAATGCCCCATGGTATAGACATCAAACCTATGAAACATAAAAGGTCTGGCAAAAATATCAGTAAGATGAAAAACTGCAAAATCTGTTCTGAGACGTTCAAAATTCCTAATTTGTGTGTCACTTCAAAAAACAAGTCAGAATCATCATGGACTCTCATGTGATTATGTCTAGTTTTGCCAAGAGATGTTCTATTGCAGGACAGTAGAATAAATAGGTTAATGGGATAAATGAGTCATTGGAAGTTTTTCAAATAATTATTTAACAAAATAAAATTAGACACACTGCACTTTCTCTTTGACACAAACCATGTTGTTAATACCAGACTACTTCTAAAAATAGAAGCTAATATGTAAAAATGTTTAACTTATGGTTGGGAGATTCGGTCTGTTTTCAACCAAACCATTATTTGGCCATTTCCTCACCAAATGACTATTTTACTATGTAAGTTTGTGTGTATATGTGTGTATATGTATACACACACACACGTATATACTCATCTATTCATACACATACACATATATGCAAATACATAGAGAGATCTAGCTACTTCTCTATAACTCTGTTGATGGTGTCTGAAAGCATCTGCAATAGAAAAATTCATCACCACGAAGCCCACCTGATGATGAACCTCAGCCTAAAAAGGATGTCTTTTGTTTAAATTTTTTTTAATTTTTATTATGTTTAACAATCACTGCCATACAATTGTGATTTTATCCCCCCACCTACCCCCCACTCCCCCCTTCCCTCCCCACGACTGCATACAATTCTGTATAGATTCTACATATACTTTCCTATTGAGTATATTTTCACTATAGTCATGCTATGTAGTCAGACTAAGATAAATGAAAGAAATCGTATAACAAATCAGAACATGATACACAAACACATACACATACACAAACATGATCTGTTACATTATGTGAGTGACTTCCATATTTCTCTCTCTGAGTGTGGAAGGCATTTTGCCTTGAGAACCACCATTGGGATTCTAAAAAGGATGTCTTACAAAAACATTTTTTTGGAGCGATTCTATTATTGTTATTTCCACAACTGCTTTGGAATACATGTGTATGTGTATAGAAAACCTGCCTCTTCAAAAACCTTAGCTCAGAACAGGAGGTAAAGAAACTTATTTCTCTAATTGCAAGCTCAGTTCACATCTTTGGGATGACCCCAGAGAGACTAGCAATGACCTTGCTAAATAACTGCTAGAGAACTAGAGAATTCTCTGACCCACTGGTATTTAAATTTCCATGGGTTCAGCTTTTCGGTATTAAGCTTATTCCCAAAAGCAACTGTTTTCTTCTGGATCAAAATAGACTCTCGTCATCAAAATCTGGAATGTCATCGTAAGAGTAGCCCCTGTAGCCTTTGGAAGCATAGTAGGCAATGCGCAAATGGTAGAATCCTGGCAGGAATACCAGAATCCCAATTATCAGGACAGGAATGGCTCCGTCTGCCCCCCCTTTGCTGATATATCCAGCTAACAGCAGAGCACCTATGACAATGAGAAAGGTGCCAATCATAAATAGCACTATGGCAAGTGCTATAGCCTTGTAAGGAATTTTGGGAGGGCTCTTCTTAAACTGAAGGTCAATGTAGCCATCATCTGTGCTAGAAAGCTTGGAGTACTTCACTTTACTACTGGGGATCCCAGTAGTTACATTGTTACGGGATGGCATCATAACAAAAAAACTGTTTCCTCAGCTAGAATCTCCAGCCCAGGCCCGTCTCTCCTTCCTCAGGCCCGGCAGAACACGTCCCGAGCCGCGGCCAACGCTACGCCCCTCGGAGAACGAATGAGCGACCGCCGGTCGGCAGGAAGCCAATTTCTTTGTGTTGGTTTTGTTTTATGTGTATTTATAAGGGGAGTAGAAGGGGACTGCTTCAATCGAAAAAACACTGGACTTAGAATCAGAAGCCCTGGGTGTCAATTCTACTCTGATGTTGTGACCATGGGAGATTTGTCTTTTTTCTAAACTCCAGTTTATTTTGTAAAATGAGGATACTCTAACCTACCTACTACTACTGCACAGGGGGTGTTGTTAGCAAAGCATTTTTGTAAACTGCAAGTGGTATCTATCCAAATGTGAGCTATTATTGTTTTATACTGGGCTGAGACTTCCCTGTTTCTATCTTGGGTGCCACCATTCAGCCAGTCTTCCATGTTAGAAATACAGTACAATATACATATTGTACAGGTTTTTGTTTTCTCCTCCTCTTTGCCAACGCTCTCCCCTAATCATATTTCTAATTCTACCATATTTTTCTCATTCATTTTCACTGTTTCTACCTTGATTCAGAACCTCATTACTACCTTCATTTTTCAGTAGTCCTCCTACAGGTCATTGCATCCATTTTCTCTCACTTCTAACTCATTCTTCATACAACTGCCAGGCTCATATGGATTTAAAGCAATGAAGAATTACCAAAGAGTTTTAAACAGAAGGGACATGATCATTAAATCCATAAATCAAGGTTCTCCATGATTATGGTATACATATTTTTTTCTACCTTATTTCAGATTACTTCTCCCCAACATGTATGCTCCAATCAAACTAGGTTTGTACTGTCTATCTTCTCCCTTGGCTCCTGTGTTCCCTAAGTCTGTCATGTCCTTCCTATTATCTGTTTGTTGAAATCCTATCCATATTTTAGGACCTGGAACAAATACTGCTTACTCTAGAAGTCTTTCCTGATCCCCAATTTCTTCCCCTCCTTGATTCTCAAACTTGGTTTTCTATCTTTCTTTGTGAACTTTATGTATCATTTTGTATTCTAGCGATTTGTGTGTGTGTTGTAACTGACTCCCCACTAGATTGTGAGCTCCATGAGGACAGAGGGATGGTCTTATTTTTCTTTGTATCTTTCCTAACCCTCTAGCATAAGTAGATGATGCATAATAAATAAATGTTGGTTCTAGTTGTTGAAGTTGATTTCATTTTTAGGATTGGGAATCTAGTTCTCATCCAGCATTCATCCTTACCAATTCCCTGCATTTAATGCAGAGATTAATACTCAAAACACATCCAATTAATATTATTTGAACATACTATCCTATCAGTGTATTTCTCAAGTTTTTTTTCTTTTAAAAATGGGATAAGTTGGTGTTAAAAATTCTTTTCAAAATTCTAAATAGTTGTATTTCTTCCTCCCCACAATTAACATGTTAATTTTTTCCTATGTTTCCTCTCCTCTAGTGAACAATAACCACAAAAAAAAAACAAACCAAACTAAAACCCTTATATGTTCAGTCAAGTGAAACTTGTGTCTGAAAGTGCAAGTCTCATTATTCTCTATTTTGAGTCTGTCATCTGTATGCAGGAGATGGATACCATGCTTCATCTTCAGTCTTTTAGAATTGTGGCTTGTCTTGCCTCAATCAGAGTTCTAAAATCTTTCAAAGTTACTTTTCTTTATAATGTCATTGTATAAGTGATTCTTTTGGTTCTTCTCACTTTACTCTGTATCACTAAATTTCTTTTTCTAAGGGAAGTTGTGAATCTGACTACAGTTAACTCAGTTACTTGTTAAATCACTCGTGTTCATATTTTTTCATCAGATATATACATATCCATGTAATCAGTAGGCACAGTGGATAGAGTGCTGGATCTGGAGTTATGAAGACCTAAGTTCAAATCCAGCCTCAGATACTTTACTAACTGTATGACCTTGGGCAAGTCATTTAACTTGTTTATCTCACTTTCTTCAGTTGTTAAACTGGGATTATAATAGCACATGCCTTTTGGGATTGTTGTAAGGATCAAATGAGATAAAATTTCTATAAATGCTAGGTATTATTATTTTCCTTTTTCTTAAGACCCCTAGTTATGATATGTTTTTTTTCTTTTTAAAGAAACACCTGGAAAAGATACACAACAAAAAAGTAAACAGCAGGAGGAAGCAAAAGAACCACAAAGAGAAGTGAAAGATACCACTGAGCATCCTCGCCAGCGTGCCTTGCTTGCTAAAACAGATAAGAAACCAGCTAAAAGTCCTCAAAGGCCAAGTAAAACAAAAGAAATCAAACATCCATTTGCCCTTTACGGCTGGGGAGAAAAACAGACAGATACTGGGAGCCAGAAAACACATAATGTATGTGCTTCCGCTTCGACACGACAGGTAAGTTCCCTTGGGTGATGAGCTTACTTTTTCACCTCATCTGGAGGAGAGGAGAGGCTGACAACATTTATACCATCAAGCACTCCTTTCCATCCAGCATCCTGGACGTTTCCACATTAATCTTTCTGGGTCTTGGGATGCAGTGGGATGAGGCAGGCCAGCAAAGTCCAGGGTCCCAAAGGATGTATGTATAAGGTCTGTACAGCAAAGGCTTACAGTCAAAAAGTCAGTTAATAATTCAGATTTATGCACTGCTTTTAGGCTTGTAGGTTTTTCCCAACAACTCTGTTAGGTCAGGTAGAACAAGAATTATTTTTCCCACTTTAGAGGTGAGGAAACTAAGACTCCCAAGAGATAAGATGACTTGCCCATAGTCAACACAAATAATGAGTTGGGATTCAAGCCTAAGTCTCCTGATTTTGCATCCATTTTCTTTCTGCTCTACCACATTATTCCTTGCCTTTTCCCCATGCAGTTAGCATAGGAAAGGGATATAATAATGTCATAAATCCAGGAAAGAAAAGACTCTCTAGGGTTCAGAAATAAACAACAGGTAATGGATTCCAGGTAGAAAGGCCCAATTAGAATCTGCAGGAGCATAAGCAAGAAAAGGGACAAACAAATTAGAACGAGTAAATAAGAGCACTGCTGACTCCAGAGCACAAAGAGTGAGATTCTTTGCTTGGATTTTTTCTTCTTCCTGAACATGGATAGTCCAGAGGTAAGCAGTAAGCATAGAGAGACCTTTGTTGGTTCCAGGAGCTTCTTATTCAAGGATGGTATGAGATATAGACTTTCTAAGGATTCAGTTACAAGTAGATTGTAGCATGCTGTGAAGCTGTCATGGGTGTCACAAAATGCTGGATTTCCTTTATCTTTTTTTGCTCATTCTTTTGACCAGGGGGTAGAGATGAAAAGATAAATTGTGGGGGTGTGTGTGTATATATACACACGCTTTGTTTCTTATGGAACCAGCAATTGTGGTAGAGCTGAACCTCCCAGGATATTCTCTCTTTCAGCTTTGCTAAGCTACCTATCTTATATGTTGAATATTTTTGTCACATGAGAAATATTATTATAAATCTCATATCCTGTAGTTACTGAAACTTATATAGAATTTAGTTTTTGCTCAAATGTCCAGTATTATCATACTCATTTATTCTCTCCTTATGTATTATAGCTAATGTGTTTAACTTCCAAAAACTTGTTTCTCTATAGCATAATTACACTTCTTTTTAGACATTCCTAAGTCAATTCATTATCCCCTTATGCTTTAGTCCTTATTCACCTTATGAGTGGGCTCTGAGGACTGATTTTTGGATTTTAAGTAGTTTTCTGGGAAACAATGTTATTGTTAATAATATATTAATAGCTTAGAAAAAATTCATAACTTTTTTCTTTTTAGCATTGAGGGGCAAATTCTTAGTTTAGGTTGAATTTTATTAGCAACAATAAGAGTCTTGGCTTAACAAAATACTTTCAAACCAAGTTTTAATGGTCTTTTAAAAGTAATATTTGGATATGGTGGTAAAGAATTTGGACAGTAACTACCTGGAATTAATAATGCAACAAGATTTTACCTGTAGCATTTTGATATTTCTAGCTAATTTATTGGACTATAATCTTAAGAATTCATTTGGATGGTTAGTCTACACTGAGTCTAAAATAAATATAAGTTGATTTGGAAAGAGAGGAGTAGGCAGGGTTTGGAATATAATCTAGCCAAAGTCTCAGATTTTGTTTGCAAGTTATTTGAGCCACTTTGAATCTCAGGAATTTTAGCTTTCAGACTTGTAGTGATGGTGGCAAGTAACTGATCTCACTTAGGACTCACCATAGAATGGCATACAATTTTAGATTATTTAGTGTAGCATTTCCAATAAAAGCCCATATTATATCCAAATCTCTTGGGAGAAAAATCCAAAGTCTAGATATTATTATTCATTTATAATATATACTGTGATGCCACTTATGTTTACATGATTCTGATGCAGAGGTATATAAATTGTTATAGTAGAAATATTTCCAATACCATTCCCAGCTTCAATGTAAACACATGAAAGGAGAGCTTAAAATTCAGCTTCCTTCACATAGGTCAGTTGGATTCAATAAATGACCTTGATATTGAATGTAACCTTGAGTGGTGGGGAAGATCATGGAAGAATACTTCTTTTAGGGATCAAGAAAAATGGAGTCACATAAATAGAAAAAAAACCATATTCCAAACTTTAGCGGGCAATATAAAAGATTTATTCGAGGAAAAAGCACTTATTTTCTAATGCTTAGTGGTCCAAGAAATGGTATGATTTATTTATTTTTCTTCTGAGTGAACTAATACACTCAGGCATTATTCACTCCCATAGGAACACTGGCACTAGTCTCACTGACTTTTTCATCCAACCTATCCTGCTTATAGGCTACTAAACCATCTTTCTAATACACATCTCATCACTTCCCAACTCAGAAAATTTCCTTGGCACCCCATAACTCATAGAATAAAATCCCAGCCCCTTTACCTTGCACTTTATTCCTCTGTGATTAGCTCTGACCTCCTCTTTCCATCCTTCTCCCCATTTCCCTGCCTCTCCCCCCCAACAAAAAATATGCCCTTTTCTAGCTATTCCAATATAGCTAGGTGGCACAGTGAACAGAGGGCCAGGCTTGGAGTCAGGAAGACATCTTCCTGAGTTTAATTCTGGCCTCAGAAACCAGCTTTGTGACCTTAGGCAAGTCACTTAACCCTATTTGCCTCAGTTTTGTCATCTATAAAATGAGTTGGAGAAGGAAATGGCAAACCACTCCAGTATTGTTGCCAAAAAAATCCCAAATGGAGTCACAAAGAGTCAGAAAATGACTGAATAAAAGTTATACCAATCTCACTGTCCTCAGACAAGCTCAATTTCATTCTGGTCTCTACTTAAATACATACTGAAGCATTGGGGGAGGTAAAAAGATAAAATGAGTTGACACTATATTTTGAGAAACTCTAATTCTACGCCATACCTAATTAGAATATATTCCTTAATTCATCAAATTTCAGCATTTGTTATGGATACTAGAATGTGCTAGAGTATGAAGTTATGGAACACTCATCCCAGGTCATCAATATGCTGCAGTGGAGACGAGCACTGGCTTTGAAGTCAAGAGCTGTGGGTTCAGATCCTGACTCTGCCACTTGACTACTTATGTGCCCTTGTCCAAATTACTTTACCTCCCTGGGAGGTCCTTAGTTTCTCCTGAAAATGAGGGAGTTGAACTATGGTCTCTCCAGCTATAAAAGATATAAAAATTTGTTCTTAAATGACCACAGTAGGGTAATCTTCCTGAGGTGGTTTCAGGGCTATTCTGCATTAAAGAGTCTAGGAAACAATGTTCTTTTTGTTTTTTAAGTTTAATCTAATGCTTTAAAAAGTCTGTGACTTCCTGATAACTTTCCTGTAGAACCCTTTCTCATTGCAAAGAAAAACAAATAAGCAAAACAAATTAACATATCAGTTATATCTGATTGTGTGTATATGCTGGATTCCATATGTGGAGTTCCCCATCTCTACTGAGAGGAGGGAGACATTTCATTATTAGCCTTCTGGAATCAAAGACTAGTAACTTCATAGGTGGTACAGTAGATAGAGGACTAGACCTAGAGACAGGAAGACCTGAATTCAAACCTGGTCTCAGATGCTTACTAGCTGTGTGACTTTGGGCAAGTCCTTTAACCTGTTTTCCTCAGTTTCCTCATCTGTAAAATAGGGATAATAATAGCACCTATCTCTCAAGGATCAAATGAGGGTCAAATGAGATACTGATTATAATGTAAAGCATTTAGCACAATGTCTGGCACACTATTTAAAGGTGGGCTAATGTTATTATTATCTGAATTATGTCTTTTATTGTTGTTTCCCTTTACATTATTATAGTTATTGTCATATAGTGTTATCTTGGCTCTGCTTTCTTCAAATTTATGTATGCTTTTTAGTCATTAAAATCCCTGTGTGTTTCATGAATCATTACTAACAACTAGGATTCCTTTCAGCTTTGACATTCTCTGAATTCATTATAAGACTGACAAATGGGCATGATAACTGCTAGCAGTTCTATCATAAATTCACCAAGCCAAGTTTTTAGTTGCATATCTAAAAATGGGGCCTTTGAAAATAAAAATTCTTTGGGTTTTTTGGACTGGATCTATAATTTTATGAGTATAGGAACTGAAAATGAGGAAACTCCCATCTACCAAAGCAGATACCAAAGCAGATAGGCACCTCCTTTGCAACTTAATCTTAGAAAATATTCTAGAGCATTGAGAAGAGGTTAAATGACTTGCCTAAAGTTATGAAGTCAGTATATATTTGAGGTTACACTTGAACCCCAAGTTGTTGTGACTCTGAGGCAGCCTCTTTTTTTTTTTAAAGCCTCCTAATTTCTTTCATTAATTCATTAACCATTTTTTGTTTTCTTGTTTGGTTTAAATACACGATTTCTTCACTGTGGAATATTTTTGGCATGAGAACTCCCTTCATTTCTTGAGTTGGAGAAGGAAATGGCAAACCACTCCAGTATCATTGCCAAGAAAATCCCAAATGGGGTCACAAAGAGTCAGAAAATGACTGAATAAAAGCTATACCAATCTCATTATGATTATATTATATTATTATGTAATATATTAACCTCTTCTCAGTGCTCTAGAAAATTCTATAAGATTAAGTTGCAAAGGAGGTGCCTATCTATTTTTGTAGATGGAATTTCTTCACTGTAAGTTCCTTCTACTCATAAAATTATAGGTCCAGTCCAAAAAACCCAAAGAATTTTTATTTTCATAGGCTTCATTTTTGGAGATGCAACTAAATCAGCATTTCTCTTTCAACTTTAAAATAGTCTTAGAGAGATGCTAGTGACCCTGAGAAAAGAGGTTAAATGACTTCCTTCTCTGCTGCTACATAGCTGGTATGTTCCAAAGTCAGGACTGTCCAATACCTCATGATGCTTTTCCTTCCATTTGTTAAATACATCTACTTCATGAATCAGTAGCTTCAAGAAAAATCACTGTCTTCAAGAAAAAAAATAGTCTTGACTAAGATAGCATTTTGTCAATGCCAAGACAATTTGATTTGTGATACTTAATTTTTTTAAACCTTCACAGATTCATGAATCAGCATTACGAGCCAAAAATAGAAGACAAGTGGAGAAAAGGAAACTGGTCATTCAGAGGCAAAGAGCCTATTCTGCAGATGTACAGAAATCCAGAAGGATCAAGCCTTCCTCTGCAGATAATCCATGGATGACAGAATACATGAGATGCTACTCAGCAAGAGCTTGATGAAAGAAAAATGTGCTTAAATAACGCATTAAAAACAATAGGACATTGGTTTAGGAAACCAAATGATTACGGAAGGTTTTATTTAGGGGGTTCCCAAAAGAGTGCTTTTTAAAAATGTATTCTGGTAACTCACTTCTATAGTAGAGCATATAGCTGAAGCCATAGACATCTGAAGTTATTTATGATGATCATTCCCTAAATAACCTCATTAAAAACAACAGGATATTGGTTTAGGAAACCAAATGATTACAGAAGGTTTTATTTAGGGGGTTCCCAAAAGTGTGCTTTTTTTAATGTATTCTGTAGAGCAGATAGCTGAAGCCATACACATTTGAAGTTATTCATGATGATCATTCCCTAACTCTTTGGTATTCTTGAGTTTTTGAAACATCTTAATTTTTGGAGACAATGACACCAAATGGCTTTTAAGTGGCAAGTTTTATGAGATGCTTAATATTCAGTATTTCATAATTGGAGAAGGAGCCCAATCTCTTTCTCTCTTGAACATCAGCAAATGCTGTAGAAAGTAAGATGGTTCCATTTTATACCTAACACAAGCCTATTTTCTATTCTGTGAAATTTTATCCAGTGGAAGCATTAATAGCAAAAGAGCAGTCCTTTCTGAGAGCTGTTCTTCTGATCGTTATCAACTTGTGAAACAAGTTCTGGTAAAAATTGAACTTACCCCATTTCTTTACCAGTTCGTTTAGCATTTCATGTGGACAGTAACATTCAACATTTTTCTAGAGCTGATCTTCACTTTTTTCCCCTACTGGTCTGGGCACTTACTATTTAATACTCCAAATACATTCCAATTGAGAGATATCCATGCAATAAATATTTTAGGGTAAGACTGAAGTTTCTTTGAGTCAAAGACTGTCACAAGTTAAGTTTTCTGCTGCAGAACGTTTTCTCTCAGAGCACACTCCTAGTGATTTAAGATCTGCTGGCCCTATTTTAATCATGTATTTTGTCACTTGTTTACCAGTTGGCTTTTAAGAATAAATGGGCATCAGTGCAGTAAATTTTAGAATTTGTACTCAAACTTAGAATAAATTTATAAGTATTGAGGTTCTGGGACTTATCAGGAATGGGCATCTTGTAGACATCAGGGGTATAGTCTCATTTTTACTTTTCATTGCTTTCCTTTCCAAAACCAATTCAATAATAAGTAAACCTTGGTTTTATGCAGTGTTCCTTAGAGTTTCTACTTCACTGGCATTCCTTTTTTGATATTCTTATAGCAGGACATAGTCTCAGGGAATGAGTGTATGTTTCCCTGCATATGTATAAGAATTTAGGGGGAATTATCTCTCTCTCTTGGGCTCCAGAATGTCCTTAAAATATCCTGCTGAGTCCTGAACATGGATTCTTTCTCCATTTATTAGGGATGGGGACCTGATTGTGGGATCTGATTCTAAAGATCCTTAAAGGAAAGGGGAAAAATCTTGCATATGTAGCTCTAGCAGCCACATGAATAAAAATTAAGTGTTATTATAACAGGTGCTTTTAGATGTGAGACTAAACATTCTCAAGTTTTTATTCTCAGTCTATGGAACCATGCAAACAACTGTAGTGTATAGATTCACTCTCCATCCTATTTTTTCCCTATCTTCATCTGGTCTTTAAATATATTCTACTTGTCTAGTTATAAATAAATTAAGCTTTGAAATTTGATTTCTAAATAGTAATAGCCTTTCTACTTACTGTGATTTTTGACCTTTATATGAAGTTCATTTTGAGGTTCATTCTTTTGTTCAGGGAGCTGTCTGTGCTAGCCATTGAACCACATGATAGGAGTTAAATTAAATCTCTTTATTCCATATATCATCACCAAAACCAAATCACTCAATGCATGTCAGCACTTCTGATGATAATCCTTTAAAGTCATCTTTAGTTTATTAAGCTCTAGACATTGGAAGTACCAGATGTCCAAATGTGGCAATGAGTGGTGGTTGTGTAAATGGATATAAAATTCAGTATTCTCAAAAAAAATCCTCACCTGGTTGGATTTAGTAATCAAGCTTAAACTTTTCATATCGCAGCTGACAATCAGAAAGTGGCACTGTGAAGTAAAGTAGGTTTTAAATGTCTATAAATAGCCTTAGAGAATTCATTTTCAATTCAATATTTTTAAAGCCAGCCTTTTTCTAGTTTAGAAAACTGACTTGCATGTAACTAACTTACTACTGTGAAAATCCAGACACACTCACAGAAAGCTAAAGGCCGAAAATGGTCAAAATGATTTTGTTCAAAAACAACTGGGAGTATAACATAAGTAAGGTTTTAATTCTATTTTTTGATATGTATTGATAACTTACGTTGATTACTTTAAAAGTGACTACAATAATCTTGTTAATTGTTTTTAGAGGTGTGGGAGAGGGAGGGGCACTGATTCAACTCTCGTTAGATTACAACCTATGAAACTTCTTAGGCTGTGAAACAGTTCTGTGCTCATTCAATTTTTTTCCTTTCTTATAAGCAAATATAATTTCTCATAATGCTGTTACAAGTTCTCTGTGATAACTTATCAGAAAATAAGGTTGTGTAAATTATTTCATGTGGAAGAAGTTTGAGACTGAGAATATGATCTTTTAAAATCCAGAATGAAAAGGCATTTAAATGATGAAATGTGGCTATGAGATTTCTCCTTCCTCATTTTAGCTTTAATATCTTTGTTAAAATCTTTTGCCATGATATGCTCCTTTCCTTCTGCCAAGCTCTTTTTCTCTTCACCTTCAAAGTAGTAATAGAATTTTGAAATTAACGGCAGCTATTTGCGTAAATAAAAGTGACTATTTCCTTCTCTCCATGTCCCTTAACACTTATTTAAAACAACAATCCGGTAAGGCACTAAAGACAGCAGTAACAAATATCTCATTTAGAAAGTTGCGTTTCTTCCACTTTTCTTTCTAGGCATGTTTATGTACTACTTTTCCTATTGGTTTATTTTTCTTGTTCAGTATGTTAATGAATTATATGAAATTGAAACCCTTAATGAAAATACTAATAGAAGACTCAGATAGGGTCTTTAACTTGTTTGAACGTAGAATTACAGACTCAGGATGCTCTATGTTGAATCTGCTTAGGTTATATGTGCTTGAGTTAGATCCAAAAGCAGCTGCTAAGCCTGGAAGGAGATAGTAGTAGTATGCTTTGCTTGGGGCCACTAAGTCATGTCAAGGAAAGGTTCAGAGTAACAGCACAGCTACTGCAAATTATAGGTGTCTGAAAGGAATTGATCTTGCATAACCTTACAAAATAAGTCTTACTACGTTATTTCCTCCCAGCTTCTAAGCTGTACCAATTCAAACTCTTGGAGAGCTGGGAACAAAAATTCCTAGTGAAGTGTTGTGATAGTCATATTTGTATGTGCCCAGACTGTTAATGGACAAAAATAGACACATAAAATACATACCAGAAGTGAAAACCCTGTAATATTTCAGTGAAAATAGAGTTTTATATTTCATTAGATTTAAAACCACACAGAGTGAGATGTATTTACATAGCTTAAATCTCTGGTTTGCTTATGTCAAATTGCCAAACTAATATGATCTGTATAAAAACCTTGTTATAATTTGTCTCTGGCACCAGATAAACCACGTAAAAGAAATTAGCATGCTTGTTCCTAACTTGTGCTTTTGAAAGTTGATTTGCTATTGTTTTAAAAATGACACAGGATGATAGGACATTTAACTGCATGACTATGCTCAATATTGAACCATATATAGGAAGTACTGTCTAGATTTAAGACCAACCACGACCCCCTTAACACTTGTAGTGGAATATGGGCAGTTCTAGATTCCAAATGGTTATTTTTCTATAATCTATACAGCTTGGAACTTGTTCAGGGAATTAAAACTTTCTAAGCCCCAATACTCTTTCTAGGAAAGAAAAAATAAATATACATACTAAATATGAAAATTTTATTATTGGCAACAGTGACAAAAAGCTCTTAGCTATTTTAAGGGCACTCAAAAAGGATATTTATGAGCATAACTTCCCATTTCAATTTCAGAGGAACATTGCATTGGATGTGGTCTTTTAGTGAACAAAACCAGGGTTGGAGAAAATGCCCCAAGTTGATATATATGTATGTTTTAGCACTGCATTCACTTTAAATTCTAAGAAGTGTAGGCTAGACTAATCATAAAGTTCTGGCAATGTGAATTTCAGGTTTTACTTTTCTAAGAGAATAGTATGTATTGTTTTTAGCTTCTCCAGTGTTATACTTACTTGTATAAATGTGAATAAAATTAATACATATAGGCAGAGAAATTATAATTTTGTGAAAAACAATTCTGAGTTGATGTACAAGTAGTTGGATATTAAAAAGGATCAGAATTTTAAATTTCAAGGGTAAATTTTTTTTACTGATGCTTTATTTTTTTATACAACACACTCTTTGACTGCTTTATACCAGTCCTCTTGGCTCTCATCCTTCTCTCAAATTGAATCTGTATAATAGAGCTGTTTGTCCCTGAAGGCTTCATTAGACTATGTAGAAAGATTTTAAAAATCTGCTTTCCATATGGAAAGACTTTGGACCTCGCACCAATGCAACCCACCCATGCCTTCCTCTTCTGGGTAATTTTTATCCAACTTCTTATGAAGTTCCTCCCCTATAGAGGAACTAGTTATATTCCTTTCCCCTTCAGATGTGAGCCTCAGATGTACATGAGTTACATGTGTAAATTTGTTTTCTATGTCTTTATTTCCACTTGATTTGCTTCTTCCCCCATCCCCACCCCCTTTCCTGGCTACATACATTTTAAAATGATTTTTTTTTTATTAAGAAAATTTCCCAATTAAAAAAAGCTGATTTTTTCTCTGGCAGGGGGCAGAAGGAAACAGAAAAAAACACTAGTAACCTATACATAGTCAAGGAAAAAAAATTCCCACATTGGCCATGTCTAAAAAATACATCTCTTTCTTAACTCGTTAGTTCCATTACCTCTCTCAGGTTCTGAATAGCATGTTTCATTATTGGTCTTCCGGAATCATGACTGGCCACTGTTATCTATCAGTTCTTGTGACTTCTAAACTTGTTTTAATAATGTTGTTATTTTACAAATTGTTCTCCTAGTTCTTCTCACTTCAACTCTGCACTGGGTCATATAAGTCTTTCCTGGTTTTTCTGAAACTTTCTTCCTTATCATTTCTTATGGTACAATAGGATTCCATTACATTCATATACATAATTGTTCATTCTGCAATTGATGGGCACTCTTTAATTGGAAACCTCTTCAATACTTTGCTATACAAAAAAGTTGCTATATTTTGTACATATGGGTCTTTTTCCTCTTTCTTTGGTCTCTTTGGGGGTATAGGCATTCTAGTAGTATTGCTGGGTCAAAGGATATGCATAGTTGAGTAACTTTTGGGGCATAGTTCCAAACAGTTCTAGAGAGTATAACTTTTTTACATACTGTTTCTTGCCATCATTTTTAAGAAAACACAGGTAATGAAGCAGCAAATATTTATTATTTATTTATTAAGGTACTTATTAAGCTAGATGCTGGGGATGCATAAAATCAAGACTGACATAGACCCTGATATCGAGGTGCTTATATAATGGGGAAGATAAAGCTGATACAGGTTGGAATGTGACAAGTTCAGAAAAAGGACTTTGCGAAATTGGAGAAGGGAGGGATTACTTTTATTATGGGGAGAGTGGGTTAGTGAAAGATTTGTGTGGAAGTCTCACAGCACTTGAGTTTTGCCCCAAATCAGAAAATGAGATATTGTTAAAAGGCAGAGACAGGGGTGGGATTGGACACAGGGAACCTCTTTCAGGAGTGGGAGGCAGCATAAACAGACGGAAAGGGAGAGACAGGAAAAGACTGTGAGAACATGAACAGGGGGTAGCTGAGTTTAGTTACAGCAGAGTAACTGACAGGAAAAAGGAGAACAAAAGGCAGGGTGGTGGCAGATTGTGGAGTGCTTTTAATCTTCTCCATATAGGATGCTTTCTTTCTTCAGTAGACAATGAGGATTTTTGAGGAGAGGAGTGGCTGGATCAGTGCAATATTTTGCATTAGGAGGATTACTCCAACCAAAATGTAAAGCGATGGATTGGGGAGAAGAGATGACTTCATCAAAAACAGTTTGTGCCAGGCTAAATTAATTTTCTTTTTCATTCAAAAACTCAGTAAAGTACTAATCAGTGGACTGTTTCAAATACAGTTTACCTAGTTTTGGCAAAGCATTTAATTCAATCTGGTACACTATTCTTGGTAACGTGATTGAGAGATGTACTGAGTCTGGAGTTGTTGGATGGCAAGATGTAAATAGTAGCCATCAATGGTTTGATGTCACCTTAGAAGGAAGTCTCTAGTAGAGTCTCAGGGATATGTAGTTGGTTTTGTGCTCTTCTGTATTTTCATTGATGATTTGGCTAAGCATGTAGTTGGTAAGCTTATGTTTACAAGTCACAAAAAGCTGGGAGAGAGAGAATTCACTGGATGAAAAGTCAGGATCCAAAATGATCCCATCCTTACGCTAAAATAATAAAATTCAATAAGGAAAAATGCAAAGTCTTGTACATGAGTTAAAGTCCTCTTTTATAAATCAAGATGAGGGAAACATGCCTAGTACATTATCTGAAAATCATTGTAGTGAACTTCAAGCTCAATTTGAATCAATAAAATGAAATGGCAGTCAAAAAAGCTAAAACAATCCTAACCTCTGTTAAGAGGATATAAGCTAGAATGATGGTGATATTCCTATGATACTCCATTCTACTCAGATACATGAAAATTAATGTTTAGTTCTTGGGTCCTACATTGTAGGAAAGATATTGATGAGCTCATAGGATTAATACATAGAATAATCTAGATTTAGGTCTGGAAGGGATCTTAGATATCATCAAATCTGACACTCATTTTTTAAAATACAGATTTTTTGGGGGGAGGGGAATCTTTTGTTTTTACATAGTCTATATTAGTTCCACCTGTATCCCTCTATCATCCTGTCTCAGCATCATACTTTATAACAAAGATGTTTTAAAAAAAATCAGTAAAATCAATAAACACATTGAAAAATTCTATACCCATGAACCCCTTTTTCTACAAAGGAGTGGGAGTGGGGGAAGGAGGTATCTTTTTATCTCTTCTTTGGGGCCAAGTTTGGTCTTTTTCATTTTACAATGTTCAGTTTCAGTTGTTTTTGTGGTGTTTTCCATTTACATTTTTGTTATGTATATTGTTTTCCTGCCTCTGTTTATTTCACTTTTCATCAGTTCATGTAGGTATTTCTATGCTTCTCTATTCATCATGTTCATTGTTTCACTGTAATACTGTATTCCATTAATGTAACACAATTTGTTTAGTCATTTCCCAGTCCATAGCTCTGTTTCCCATTCTTTGCTACAACAAAAAAATGCTACTATACATACACATGTTGGTGTATATGAAGTCTTTCTTTTTAACTCCATCATTTTATATATGAGGAAACTGAGGCACAGAGAGGTTACGTGACTTTTTCCTTGTCAGAAAAGATTTGAACTCAGGTTTCCCAGAAGAGGGTGATCAACATGGTGAGGGGCCTCAAGATCATGGGAACAGAGGATACTTAGCTTAGCTAAGAGAAGACTTGGGTAGGGGGGAGGAGCTTTCAAGTCAGGGAAAACTCCCATTATTCTAGACCGAGGTTCTAATTTAATCTGTCCTAATTTAAATTTACACATCCCTGCTAATCCTAGTATTTATCATTGCCCTCCTCCTGCACACAATTAATGTATAAACATGCATAAAAAGGCACTTATAACTGATCAGTTTTAAATATGAAAACATGATCCAAAATTAGAAACAACTTAAGTAGGGAAAATGGCATAGAAGTAACATCTTCAAACTTCAGTTAGGAATTAAAAGTCCCTACGCTAACCTGTCTGCAGCGGCTTTTTCATCTCCCAGGCTACTCTCGTCCCACTATCTCTCTGCTTTCCTTCTCCCTCAGTTCCACCTTCCCTTCTCAGTTACAGACTTTCAAAAATTGCCAGAGCAGTGGGAAGTTCACCCTACCTTCCGAGTATTTGACATTTCTCTTGCACTTTGACTACAACTAGGAAAATCATCTTGAAGATCCCCTCTCATTGGAGGCATATACTTCCCCCATGACAGTGCTCTTCAGTAGGACTTCCTTTCTCCTATTAGGTTAAGACCCCTCCCTTTCATGATTCCAGTTTTGAGCCCTTCATTTTGTCATTCTCCCACTCATCTGTAACCCTGTCTTCTTGCTAAGACTTCCTTGTTCGTCCATGTACTTAATAAGGGGCACATCACATGTTTTCCCTCTGCCCTCTCCTGATTTATGTACCCAAAGCAATTAAACTAATTTTAGAACTGACAGAAAATGGATTTTTGAGTATTAAAAAATTAAAGTATCACCTAAGACATCAGAACACCTACAAGTTATATATACATTTGGAAAGGGGAATAAATTGGAATTTTATGGAAAGCAAAGTAGGAGCAGAAGTTCATCTACATCTTATTATGATGAAGAGATCCGTGATTTTTAGGAAGACTTTAATGGTAAAATATTTCCAGTTACTGTTCTAGAATCATGCTGCTCTCCTACCTTCACTGTTTGGATTGACTATTCAAAAGGATACTCAAACTTGAGGATGAATTTCCTAAAATTGATGACTATTTCTCCCCATATTTGCAGGACTACTTTAAAATTAATCAAGGGACTAAAATAATATCCACCAATGATGGATGTTATTTTGTTTATTTCTTAACTGATCATTACTCAGAATAGGCTCAACTTATTCTAAGATCAATAATTCTTGAACAAAGGAGCAGCTGGGTCTTCAAAGATACGCAAGGATTTCTGTCAAATGAATTTTTGCTCATTTTCAGATAGGTCAAAGAAGTTAAAAAATAAGAAATATTAAGAGCTATTAGCTAGGTATTGAGAAACCACATACAAACCAAAACAGCTTATTTTACAGATGAGGAAACTGAAGCAAACAGGGTTAAGTGACTTGTCCAGGATGACAGCTAGTAAGAATCCTTTAAGGCCAAGTTTGAGCTCATATCTTCCTCCATGGCCACCAGGCCCAGCACTCTATCCACTGTGCCACCTACCCCTCAATACTATAGACTTTAAATATGAGGACACAGTTCAACCTTGTGGTTTAAACACTTATCTAATATCTAAGCAGGTCTTTTAGAATAAAATGAGTGCAGAAAGTTTGATATTTTTCATTCCGCTTTCATAACTATTTTGTTTGAAATGATTCAATTTGAACAAAATCTTCCCATAGGTCAGCATAACTGCCCTTCCCTACCCTGTGTCACCATAAACCCCACAATACCCATGCTGACCTTGCATTGTTATCCAATATGTCATTAAGGAAAACTTTTATTCTCACTCTTTTATGACAGAATTGGCCTTCCCCTCCCCCCCCCCCCCCAGCAATTCTGCTGGGAGTGCATGTTAGTACTCGAAGTTCAGTATATCTGCTTTGTTGTTCCAAATATGTACCAAATGAGCAAGATTTTAACACCTGATAACGTAAAAATATGCACAGCAAAAGATAAGGTATAGGCTTAGAAATAAGTCAAATAGAAATCAAAAGAACTTTTCCTTTCTTCTAGAGGACCTCCCCTATTTGTACAGGTTGTCCCAAAATTCCTTTGAATGGCACTGCATACTTGTAAGTCCATTCTTGAGCTGTTTGGTTGTACTTCTCTCTCCCCCTCCCCCACTGTGTGGATTCCTGAAATCTCAGCCACAAAAAAAAGATCATCCAGATTGGGATCACACAGTAGAGAAAAGATGGACAAGATTGTTTTGAAAGAGAATGAGTGCTACAGAATATCTAGACGAATGCTATCATTATTGTTAATATTTAGATCATAAATTATTGATGCAAATGCAGCTTAAGGTGGTTTGAAGATGGTGATCTACTGGGAAATGAATTGTCAAGAAAAATCTCTCCCCCACCCCTTCCCAATAAGGGATATCATTCAAACACACCATTTCTAAGAAGACCTGCTGAACACTGCTGGGAGGTCATGTGCCAGGAACAGCAGAGTGGAGAAACACACCAGCCTAGATTAGGGAACCTGTAGAAGCTGGCAGAGTACAAGAAAAAGAGGTGGGGAAGGATGTAGGGATATACCAAACCCCACCCGGACCCTGGCTAAATATTTCTAGTTCCTTTAATCTATCCTCTATCAGAGAAGATAGCACTATTGACTATCGATATGAATAAATGGAATGGACTGGATTTCATATGCTAATCAGAACCCAATGGCTCTATTACTAGCAGTCTTGAAGAATTATGCAGGACACTGAAAGAATTTGACTTTCCTAGGGTCACATGAGCCAATATATTTCAGAAGCAAAGCCTGAAAGTCTAATTTGGAGGCCATCTTTCAATTCAATATACTGCCTGTTCATTCACACACACACACACGTTATTTGGGATCCTCAAATGGACATAAAGAGTTTCTATGACTGAGTGTTCTAAACTGTTGTAGAAGATGAGTTCAGACAAACTATCCGTTTGCCATCAGAACCTCCTTATTAACTCCCTGACCACTTTATTCAAGAAACAGCCCCCTTGACACTGAAACGGGATTATGTTTTCACAAGTAAATTTTGCTTGAGTGGCCAATAAATCACCTTTCTCCTTTTGGTATTAGCTGTTTTGAAATAATTCATTTTGCAAAATTCACTTCCATCACAACGTTGCATAATCAGCATATTTGCTATAATACATGAAGTAGCAATTTGGCAATGGATTACTTTACTATATTTACTATAACATATACAATAGCATTTGGCAATGGTTTATTTAATATTTTTTTTCCAGCTGAGTGACTGCAAATCTGAGATTGCCTTTCTGAACACAAAGGGCAATAATAGCTATATTCATTTATCATGAAAAATAGATAATTCATAAGTTAGATATTGGTTCTTGTTCTGGAACTAATAATCCTAAGTCATGAAAATTGAGGGGGAAAAAGGTTCTGTCCCATATTGCTTTACATAAAACATTCTCCTTTTAATTGAGTCAAATAAAGCATACTTTCCTCCTACATAATGAAGGTAGAAAAGTACTATACAAAATGCCTAGTTACACAGTTTACTGCAGGTCCTATCATGGTCTCTAAAATTCAACTGAATGTATCAAAAGCCTGATGCATTTATCTGTAAGACTGATGTCATAGTCCTGAAAAAATTATGTGTTTCAGGCTTAGCCTTTCTCTTCCGACAGCAGCCCAGACACTTTTCTTCCTCCTGTTTTGTTAACAGTAATAGTAATGAGGACTATGATGATAATGATGATATTAATATTTGTGTGGTGCTTTGAGCCTTTACGTGTTATTTCATTTGGTCTTCACAACAACACTGTGATGTTGGTGCTATTATCCCTTTTTACAGATGAGATAACTGAGGCTGAGAGGCTGTGAATCCTCTCCTTTCTGACCTGATCCTTTTCTGAAAGCCCCTAGATTTGAATCATTTAAGTTTGGAAAATTCCATTCTGGAGCTTGCTGTTTCCTGACTAATTTAGCACCTTCCTGCCCGTAGAAAATTAAGGAGCTCCACTTCTGTCCCTCTCTATAGAATACCTATGCTGCCATGGCATGTGGAGTAAAGACAGACCCAGATCTCTTAGAAGAGTTTAGTGCTTCAGTTCCCAAATCATTCTTCGCAGCTAAATGTGAATTACCAGCTCTAGGTCGTTCATAGCTTCGATATTAGATCACACTTCATTCCACATTCTCAAATGCTGGATATGTTTACATTTTTTTGCACTTTTCTCTAGGCCATTAGCTTCCTAAATCTTCTCATTTATGAAGTTGTAGCTTTATTAAATGGGGTTGCTGTGATAAAAGCCAAGTATCATGTGAAAATCAATTCAGAACAGGAAATGAGGATGGTGGTGTCCTGAATCTAAGGTGTGAGAAGCTGTGTAGTGCCCAACAGGGACACACACACCTTCCCTTAGTTCCTTAGAACTGTAGTGAAGAATGAAATAAAACATTTCTTCCATTTTCCTAAACAGCTACTAAGTTGTTAGGATATAAACAGGTATTGATTGACCCTAACTACCCAATAAACACAACTGTTAGGTCTTCCTTTTGGCCTCAGAGTAATGTCCTGAAAAAAATTTCTGAGACTATGGGTACAATGAAACCAGAAAGTTTAGGGACTGTTGGCTTAGCGCAATGATGAGCCAAACCCTGAGAAGCAGCCTCTGTAAAAACTAGTGGAACTCCTTTCTTTCATGGCTTCAAGGCCACTGTGACCCAGACTCCCTTATCTTGTTGCAGAGATCCCTACTAAGCCCAATGGGAGTCTGTGTGGGTGCTGGGGTGGAGGGGAGGTTTGCAGACTGATCTAGTTTGGAAATGGTCTATTGCTGCCCCAGTTTAAAGGCTGGATATTCCTTCCCTTCATGCCTCTGGCTCCCCTTTCATGCTCCCTCGGGGTCCTCTAGTTAAGCCACTAGGTGTTTTCTTAAATGAGCAAAATAAATGGTTCTATAGCTTCCAAGGCTGACTAGATTTCCCATTTCCCAGCAATGGACCTCAGCAACGGACCTCAGCAACATGGGTCTTCCTTTTTTTCTGCCACTAACTGTTATTTGGTACTTCTAAAAATTAAATCTAAGCTGCTAAATAAATGATACACCTAAACTTTAAAAATTAAAATGGTTAGTAGCCATGGTGTAGTATAAAGAATAGAGAGTTTGTACTCAGAGGACCTGGGTTCACATCCTATCTCTGATGGTTACTGTATACTTAGGGAAGTCACTTAATCTTCCTGGACCTCAGTTTCCTTATCTGTAAAATGAGTCAGACCTCTGAGGTCCCTTCCAATTCTAGATTTACAATCCTAGGAATAAAATTTGATAGGGGAAGAAAAAAAGCCTTTTGAGATGTTGGAAAAGCTTTTTAAAAGTTTACCATAATGCAAATTTTCTTCCTACTCAAAGGGTAAGCAACAAAATGACTTACCTCCTACCTTCTTTTATTTACTCCTTCAGTTAGAGGTGACAAAGTAGTATAGGCAGGGGCCAGTCCATTGCAATAATTTTATTGGCAAGACATCATACAAGAGTGTTGTTGCCGAAGTTAACACATTAAATGCAGCTGGCTAGAACGGTAATGAGTTTGTATAGAGATGAGTCTGTCCCTATTAACTGGAAAAATGGCCCACAACATTGTCATAAACAAATACTGTCTCTTAGACAACTTCAGCATTGGGCACCTTTAAAATTCAGGGACTAAACACACACACACGTATATGGATAGATGGATGTATATATATATGTATGTACACATACAGCCATATAGGTATGTTTTTGACAAATGGTTTATATATCGATTCTGATGTGCAAAACTGGTTAATAAACCACTTTTAAAATTCTTTTAAGATCAAACAAGTTTTTTTTATAGCAGATATCTACATAATTAGCTAAGATGACTTAGACATCTCAATTAGAAATAATTTTGAAATTAGGAGATAATTTAAAAACCTCAAAGGTTTTTGGTGATTTCATTTATTCAAAACCTAAAAAGATTAACTTCAGATGATTCATCCATATACTTCCATTTTAAAAAAGTAAAGGAGAATTGCTTTAGAAGAAAAAACACAAAGAAACAGTGACTTGGAAAGAAGAATGGTGTTTATACTTTCATATTGGGTCAGAAATTTGTTGAAAAAAGTTTCTATTTCTCACAACCATGAAGATTCCCAAACTAAGACTGCTTTAAAGGTAAAAGAACAATTATGACTAATATGGGTCAAATCTGAAAAGAACTGAAACATTCTTAAAAATTACTTAGTGTAATGATTCCATCAAAATATGGGGTTGGGAAGCTACCATTTTACTCTCACTACAAGAAGTTTGAAGAGGCAGTACCACTTTATTTGACAAGATGCAGGCAGTATGGTATATAGTTCAGAGTCCTGGACTCTTTTTACATGTGGATCTAGCACAGGTAGGTCTGTGACTGGGTAAGTCATTTAACTTGTCAGGGTCTCAGTTTCCTCATCTATGAAATGAAAGAGTTGGATGAGATGAAAGTTGTCAAACACATGGCTGGTTATAAATAACTAGGAAATATTTAACAAAATAAATGGAAATGCCATAGAGGTTATGTGATTTCCTAAGTTAACATAGGTCAGCAGGGATTTGTTTCTATTTGATTCTGATACCCCTGAACTAAATGATCTTTCAGGTGGTCAGGAGCCAGGAAGGCCTGGTTTCTAGTTTTACCAATTTGACCCTAGGTAAGTCAATTAGCCTCTCTGTGCCTCAGTTCCCTCATCTTCAACAACTGGGAGCTGGACTACTCCATTACCTCTAAGGTCATTTTTAGCTCTAAAGCCTTTGGTGTCAGTGTTTGGCCTCCGTCTCAATGTAGAAGCCTGTCATTTCTAATAGAGTGTATAAAACATCCTATATTGAGATCTAGATTAATGCCATTCAAAAAGTGCCATAAACTATCAGGAGAGTGCGTATATTCAATTAAGACACAACAGATATGTAGTGGAGAAGCAATGCTAGGTGGTAGACAGGGAGCTCGTCTTGGATTCAAGCCCTGCTTCTGGCACACTGGCCACCCAAGCCTGGTGAGGGGTGGTCAAGTTCCCCACCTAGAGCTTCCTATACTGACATTACAAGTCTGTTCCATTAAAGTTAAAAATAAATTCAAAATGTACAAACGTGAAATTAAGGCTATCTTCCCAAGAATCTCATTTTCATAAATTTCCTTTTTTATATGAAATACCATTCTAAATGTTAAAAGTCCTAGTCTAATCGTAAGTAGTTCTTAAAGTGGGAGAAAAGGGAAGATATATTAGGGAAATGATGTGACATAAAGCAAAAGATATCAGTGAAATATATTTTCAAAAATGATTTGTTTAGTGCCCTAAGCAGATTTAATTTTTTTATTTCATCAGTTCTCTCTAAATGATGGGATGGAAGTTGTGAAGAATCAAACTTTTATGGAGCTAATTAACTTCTCAGACTATCTGGAGCACTTAACTGACTGGATTAACAGCTTCATTTCCCCTATCTCCTCCTAAGATATCCTAATTAAACATACCAGGCTAATTTTGAAGCTTGAATTTCAGAACCTTAAACAACTTGTGGAAGGAAGTTAGCAAAAGGAGACTGTTATTTCAGTGAAATGTGGCTTTTTTGTACTGCCTTTTGCAGCTTTAGTCTTCAGAAGACTTTTTTTTTTTTTTAGAAACTCAGTGGATAAATGTAAGATGCCTCTTAAAAGGATTCAGCTGTCCTCTGAGTGTTTCTCCTGCACTGGGCCCAGGGCTCAGAAGAGCCAAGTATGTGGATGGCTGTTCCAGTACTACTCAAAATTCATAAAGCTTTCTGGGATTGAAATAAACATGGCATGTCCTTCACAAATGTTTTAGTGTATTAGAATAATTTAGTGTATCAGAACAAAGGAAAGAGGAATGTTTTGTGCTTTGAAAGCCTGAAAAACTGAGAAACTACACAGTGGCAATCCTAGACTATGAACTAAAGTCTTTGTGTATCTAATGAGTTTATGATATGGCTGAACTCTTGCCTTAAACTGGCTAAATAAGCACATGTTCAAGATACATGCATACCATTACAAAATTTCTTTATAAATAAAAATATTATACAGTAATTACAATAGACAGGAGACAAATGAAAACATTCTCACAATTAAGTATACTACTTATTATACAGAGGTTGGGGGAAAGTCTCTTTGGGCAAAAATGGCATTGACTAAGAATATAAATGCCTTAAATACAAAACATTTGAACCACGTAGGTTTCCATGAAATGTTATACTATTTAATTACTGGGCCACCGATGATAATGCTCTCCATTTTAAAAAGAATTTTTTTTCAAAGACTGAAAAATCAGTCTTTTATAATAGCAAGATAAAAGAGGAGAAAGTGTTTCTTTTTAGTTTTGTAATAATGATTGCATTAGAAAAGATTCCTACTTCTAGGTTACTTTATATCAATAAGCCTTAGGGAGGGTACTTAGAAACTCAGCCACATCCCCCTCATTTTAACTGTGGAAGGACGATTGTTTACATGAAGTCCTTTGCTAGATGTTAATCCAATGAAAAAGTTACAGTTAACGAAGGAGAATGTACAGTTGTGTGCATGAGTACAGTTACATTAGTAAAAAGATACTTATTGCTACATAATGAATCCAGAAATCAAAATCTTTTGAACTAAACAGAAAATAGATGCAGCATATTGCCGTATGAAAGAAATTATCTGAGTTTCTAATTCCAGCATCTGAATGCTGGAATACCCCTGTATAAAAATACTGGTTTCCTTATCTAGATTTCTAAAAGAGTCTAAATGTATCCTCCATAACAATTACATAGTTCTTTGAAGCAAAACTCTAAGATTCCTATATTAAGATAATTTTATTTTACCAATGAAAAAGTAAATTTAAAAAATTAATCCACAATCCTATTCCAAACAGACTTCAGAACTTTTTTTTAGCAAGTATTTTAAAATTTCAATTCTCCTACCATTCAAATAATCCAAAGGGGCTAAAAAAGCAAATATTTTTTATTGATTTCACAACCAGTATTTAGTTACTGGAATAAGGAACTCAGAACAGTTTCTCTCTCTTATTCCTACCTCCCAGCAGTAAGATCTTTAGTGAAAATCACCCTGGCTTAGTTTGCCACATGCTTTTACTGTTGCAAAGAAGCACACAGCTGCCATGGTTTAGCAATATAGTTGATCTACTTTTTACCCCAAAATTTTAAGTTTAATCAAAATTAAAAGCTCTTGGTTGGCTTTTTTTCCCCATATCGACACAAGATCTTGTCAAATATGCTTATAATTCCATGCAAAAAAGTTACTTAAAAATTAAGGAATTCAAATTGACAGATCCTTCAAAACTGAGGGGTCAAAGGAAAAGAATATATTGAGTGAAATGTATTTCCTTAACTTAAATTGTGAAGAAAAATGTTAAATTGAGAATCTCATTCAGCATGTGGATTTTTCAAAATAAGATACCAAAGGCACTAATAGCAAAGCAAAAAATGCCTAAAACAAATACACAGTGATTCCTTCACCAAAATCACCATTCAGCTGCATCCTCAATCTTAGCTCATTAGTAAATCAGCACAGTGGGTGGCTTTTAATGAAAGATCAAGTGAGATGAATTGAGTGGCTGCTATTAATCACTTACAAGAAGGAAAAGTCACCAGAGAAGGAAAGAACAAGAAATATGTAAGATAAAGAATACTTTTTGTACTTTTAGTACCAGACTTAAATAATATTGCATTTAACTGTAAAGAAACATTCCACTGAATATACACCTATATAAGCATGTATGCACAGATAGATTCCTTTAAAGTAACGATATATTAAACTGTTAGAACAATTCTTTTTTTGAAATTGAAAATATAATTTACACTTTGATAATGCTATGTGAATTAAAAATCACAGAAATGTGATAATTGCAATAAAGCATCTTAGACAGCTTGAACTCATGTATGTTTGTATCGTGTAGTTTTGACTCATACCTGAGATAAACAGATAACTCATCATACAACATTACTATGATTTTAAATGCACGCCATTAGAGAAAAAAATAAGAAGAAACTTAGATATCTGGGGAAACTACCTAAAAATTTCTTTGAATTAGCCCAATGTAATAATTTTCTAAAGAATGGTCATGAAATAATAACAGAGCAGGGACACTGATGCGATGATGTTGATTAAACAGACCCCCAAACAAAGTAAATGACTCAGATGCTAGTCATCAAACTAGACAGAAAAAAGAAGAGCGTGGAAACATACAACAACAGTTCTGAAGATCCAAGGTCATATGAATTTTTTTCAAAGGATTATAGTTTTGTTTAGGATGTTTGGCTAAGTGTGGAAAATACCTCAAAAACCAACAGAAACCTGTACAGGTGCATTTTCAATGGAAAAATCATTTTCCAATTTTATTTTCTTATATTAGTGAACTTTAAAGTAACGACCTCGTTGTATTTCAAGTGTAAATCACGTAAACATTGTGTAGCATGTGGCAAAAAAAAAAAAAAAATTAAATAGGAAATGCACTGACCATCAATGCCAGTGGCTTTGTACTTCAGGTCATAAATATAACCAAATGTGCAATACAACACAAACATGATGATAAAAAGCACTCCTCACAATTAACAAATTTTAGTTCATATGATTAAAAAAAATATTAAACTGCATTTAGTGCAACATTCTATTATATCGTACATCATATACCATGCTTTGGAAACTTACTGCACTACAGTATATACAGGCAGGATACAGCAATGTTTAAATCAAAAGTGAAAAGGAAAATATGGAACAGAAAATTTTTACATCTATGTATACATCTAATTATATTGTCCATTGAATTAGATTTATTATATAATCTGCTGTGCCATATTGACTATCTTGCATAACACCTTGAAGTACTTTTATTTTTCCCCCAGCAATGGTCTACTTCAGACACAGAGTGGAAAGATCGTGATAAAAACGGCAGAACCTTGAAGCTTCATCAGTTGCTTCCCAAATATCAATTGTATACAGAGCTAGAAAACATTAAGAAGAAAACAAATCATGACTATACATTTTAGAACAGATTTTGGTTAGCATGTGTCCCATAGTAAGAACTGAGTATGAAGAAACAATATGCAGCCAACAGCAAAGAAAAAAGGGAAAACTTTTGATAAAAATTGCTTTTCCATTTAAAACTATATAAACAAGGTTTCTTTTTGCTAAAGAGATTTGATCTTATCAGATTTTCATTAGTTCATGAAAGATAAAGTAAACTTGTGTTTTACCAAAGACAGATACCAAATTGGCTTAAGTTGATTTTTCAGAAGAATCTATGACTTGCAATTAAAACATAAAGATTCACTGTTTAATGAAAATCACAAAACCCCCCAAAGTTTTTGCATAGTATGTAAGAATATAAAATGTTAATGGTAAGTTTCCAGGACAAAGCATCAAGGAAGATTTCCCTACCCCCCTTTTTCACTTAGGGAAACAGAGATAGGTAGATAAATTTCTCACACATTTATAACATATTTCTATCAGAATATGATTATAGTATCACAGATATAGAGCTGGAAGAGGTCTCAGAGGTCACTTAGTTTGATCCCCTTACTCAAAAGCTGAAGAAGGTGAGGTACCGTTGAAATAATTTGCTTATGGTAGTAAGTGACAGAGGTGGGATTCCCTAAGGGCCTCTGGCACGAAGCTCTTTACCATATGACCCCTTATTTTCTACAATCTAGATGCAGAAGTTATAACATACTCATAGACAGTAAACTATGTAAAGAGCCTTGTAGCTTGAGAATAGATTACAGTTAAAACTTCAAAAGAATGAGCAAAGCTATCTTCTTGCCAAAACCTACCTTAGATTTCTATAGTGTCCAAAATTTTAACAGCCACACTCTTGAGCACTTTGGGCTTGTGCACGACGAGGTGATCTAAGCTGTCTTAAGGCAGCATCTCCATACTGAATACCTGAACCCATTCTTTCTGGATCCAGTTCACCTGAGGATCAACCAATATTTGTTTGAAAAATTCTTCAAAACTCTTATCTGTATATTAATAATGCAGATACAAAGGTGATAAGCAACAGAGTTCCTCATATATTTTTTAACTATGAAGAGTTGGGAGGAAATATGTACACAAATAATTATTATACAAACTAGAATATGACTAAATGCATAATGGCATAAAAGAGTCCAGGAGGAAGGGATCATTTCTAGTCGGAGGGAGGAGACTAATTTAGGGAAGGCTTTAAAGAAAGGATATTATCTGAGCTAGGCTGTGAAAGAATAATGGGATTTCAACAGGCACAAATGTGAAGGGAGTCCATTCCAAGCAGGATGTGGAAATGTGTGGCACTGGAAGAAGGTGGGATGAAATCAAAGAAGGACAAATGGTCTAAGTAGCTAGTGCTACTCTGAAATCACACTGGAGGAGAAAATTGGAGGCAAACTGTGGAGAGCCTTGAATGCTAATTTAAGGAGACTCTTTTATTTCCTAGCCAATGGAGAGTCACTGAAGATTTTTGAGGAAGTTGAAAATGATGAGACAGATAAATATTACAGAGATTACTTTGATAACTCTAACAAGGATGGATTAGAGAGGGAAGGAACTAGAGGAAAGAAGACAAGTTAACAAACAATTGTAAAAGCCCAGGCAAGAAGTAATTTGGTCTTGAGATAGTTGGTATTGACAGTGGGAATTAGAAATTAGTGCTAGATATAACAAGTATCACGGAAGTAAAACCGATAGGATTCTATGGCAACTGATCAGAGGTCAAAGAGAAGGAGGAAGGGAAGCAGGGAAAGGAAGAAAGATTGAGAGGAAGAAAGAGGGGAAAAGGGGGGAGAAGAGAATGATTTATGGAGCAAGGTCTCTGACATAAAAGGAATAACTGGTAAATTATATTTCTTTAATGACTAATCCACTTAGCATTTTATCAATAATAGTTAAGAACCCTAGATTTTATCTTTGAATGTACATATAGAGGTGATATCAAAATTCCATTTAATCTTCCAGAAGGAATTAATTTTCAGAGGTGTCTTATGAGATAACAAACTTATATGATCTAAGAATAGATTAGTAAAGCAATAAACTATCCTGTACAGAATTTCATATTATGTGTTCAGTCATTAAGCATTAAACTAATAAGAAAAAGAAAAACCCTTATAAGAGATCTACATAGTCAAACAAATTCTTATATCAGTCATGTCCAAAACACGGTTCATTTTGCACCCTGAATCTATCATCTGTCTGGAGGTGGGTTGTATAATGCCAATATTATGCTAATATAGCATTACTAATCTCCACAGTTGAAAGGGTTTATTCTCTCTTAACCATAAATGAAGGCTAAGGCATTTACTATAAGAACCGAAAAGTTATTGGGATCAAAACCCTACACATTTAACCAATTAATGGCAATTTCTGTTTGACAGCCTAGGTGAGTAAAGTTTGCCTAAATTTCTCCTGGAAGCATTGATAAGCAATACTTGTCATACAATATATATGACATATATACATACATATAGTACATATACACACAATAAATAACTTTGTAAGGGTAGTTATAGAGCCAAATTTATCAAACATTTTGTAAAATGAAAATTTTTTACCTGATTCAATTTTATTGAGTATTTTTCTTGCACACTGAACAAAGGCTTCTTCTACATTCTCCCCTGTCAGTGCACTTGTTTCCAAAAACATAAGCTCTATATTCGATGTAACAAAAACAAAATACAAACCCCAAATTAGAATAATGACAGATGCTGAGCTACTATCAAATTTGTATGTAATATTATCTTAAAATGAACAATAGAAAGGTAATTTCTGGTCTAACATTTAGATTGTCCAAGCATAAAAATATTTTAGTGAAATTTACATTTCTTTGCTATTTTATTGTGAACATAAAAACTGCTATCACCATATGTTAGCACAGAAAAATTTGTTGACAAAATTATCTAACAAGTTATACCAGTTTCACAGTCTGGCCCACCTGAAGCTACTAAGCAACAACAAGGTCAAAATTACCAAGTAACTTCACTTGTATAACTGACAGAGTTAGGTACTAATAGTTCTTATTTCTAAAGTTATACTTTTCACAGATATATTACTTCACCATTAAAAGTCGTTTCAAAGGTATTCTCATTTATTGTTTGTAGTTAGTGGATCGTGAAAAGGTGAACATACTTGGTGTAGTGGAAACCAAAGAGTGGATTAAGAGCCAAAGGACCTAGTTCCCATCTGTACTCTGCCCATACCACTTAGTATGACCTCGGGCAAGTTAACCACTCTGGGCCTCCGTTTTCTCATCTGCAGAGCGGAGCTGGATTAAACCATCTTTAGGGTCTCTTCCAATTCTAAAGCTATCACCCCATGACTTCAATTAGAAAAGAAGTCAAGCAAACACAGCTACCATTTCCCACACTGTTTCACTTTTTACTTATTTTTAGTTTGTTATTTATCTTTATCAACATCACCAACTTGCTTCATGTTATCCCTATAGTATCTGTGAAGACACTGTGGCCAGGCCGGACAATCTAAGCCTAACACCAAACTAACTGGGCCAAGGGTTGGGGAGGACTGAGGTTTTTTCTTCTTCACCTATCTTCCACCACTGGTTTCATTGTTTGCTCAATGTTTGCTTCAGCTGATGTAAAATGTTTCACACCTCAGATATTAAAGGGCCCCTGGAAGAGATGTACAGCAGAAGAGTAAGGAGAGGTTGCTGGCATGACCTGGAAACAAGTACGCTGAACTCCTGAAGTATATCCTTGACATAAATTAGAGCATAGGATCCAATATCTAAGAAGAGGGTTAGGTTGGATATCTGATTCTTCTCATCTTCTTCCTTCCTATTCTTTTCTTAACCTTATCAGGGAAGGTTATATGACCACCACCTTGATTACTACCTCCCTTTAAACCCCAACAGAGAAAACCGAGGACCCTGAGCCCAAGAAACTTGGGAAGAGCAGGCCACCAGCCCTGTGCTGTCACCATTGGGAATGGACCCACCATCATTCTTGCCACTATCAATACCAATTGCTGACCAATTGCCAATGACCAGCAGGTAAACCCCAGACCACAGGCTGCACTTCCAGCCCACACCCTGCAACTGCCATCCAGGGAATTAACCCTTATGCATGTGACAGAGTAGCTGCTTCATTTTGAGTTTCAGTTCCTACCTCCTAAACAGCAACAGCTACTAAAGACATGAAAAAGAAAGCTATAGTCTGGTCAAATGCTTCAGCACCAGGAAGGGATATGGTTTATCACTGCTCTGCTGCTGTACCATAAACATCATGGGGGCATTTTCATCTGATTTACAGCTGACACCCCCTCTATATGTTGTCTTTCCCTATCAGAATGTGGATCAATCTTTGAGAACAGGGGCTATCTTTTCCATTTATGTCCCCAGTGCTTATGATTTTCCCTTTGTTTCTGAGATCAGGACTCCCTATCTTACCCAGACTGAAAATACAGAGGCCACACAGAGGCCCAGCTTCACTGATGACTGAGATGGAAGCTTTGACCTGCTCCATTTTGCACCTGGGCCAGTTCACCCCTCCTTAGGCAGCCTGGTAACATCTCCCTCTTGGGGGCTTACCATATAAAGGGGTGTCAAACAGTGTAGATGCCAATCAGTTTTAGCCACACTGCAGCTCAGAACATCTAAACTCAAGCTATCTATCATTCATTCTATACCACTGTTACCTTCTTTCCATCAAATACTTTATCTGATCTGTTCACAAAGAGCAAAACACTTAGACCAATTGGGCATTTCTCCTTTCCCACCAGCCTAGTTATTGTTAATGAGTTTCCTTCTCTTTTGTTCTAATGCTATACAGTAAAGCACTGGAGTCAGGAACTTTGTCTTCTCTTCTTACATTTTCTACCACAACTTCAAAATATTATAATAAAAACAGTTCAAGTAGACTCAAATACATATCATATTAGTAAAAAATATAACATGGAAATGAAATGGCATTTAATAATTCCCCTACCATTTTCTTGGGCAAACCTGGAAGCTTCTAAAAAAGTAACTTCACGATCTGCATCCAGATCTTTTTTATTCCCACAGAGTATTATGACAATATTTTGACTTGCTAGCATTCTTGCATCTGTCAACCAATTAGTAAGCGCATTATAGGTTTCTCGGCTGTAAAGTATAAGATCCCAAAATTAATATATAAAGTCTGTAAAACATAATTTAATATTAAATCAAGCATACTATTAAAACATTCAAAAGATGTCATAGTTATTTAACATTCTTATCATAACAACATCCCCAAAACACTAGTTAACCATAATAGGAATTTACAAAAACAAAAAATTTACAAAAACAAAAAAGAAAAAATCTGATATCCTTGTATTCTGTCATCACTAACTAGCTGTAATCATCGAGAAGAGAAGAAATAAGAAGTTGCGTACCTAAGGGTAGAATTTGGTTCACAGGTTATTAGACTTGAAGAGGACTAGAAATTTGAGAAAAATGAAAAAGACTAAGCAAATTTTTGTATCAATTAATGCAACTGATCCTTCTAGCATTAAGGATCTGATTTCTTCTTACTTCAATGGTTTTTTTTGCTAATGTGTTATGTAAGTTCAGTCTGGGCCAAAAAAGATCACATAAATGTCATCAGTACTGGAATATGCTAAAAAGTGATTTAAACAATGATATTTAATTGTCTCCTTGTGAATATATGTCTGGACAGGTGTACCACCTTTTTGGGTTGGAATTAAAAAGCAAGGACTCCTAAAGGCACAATCTCTTTACACTGCCAATCCTTTTGTTGCAGTTAAGTGAAAGCAAATTGTGGGAAGTGAATGACAGGGCCCACTTTCTGGTAGTATTCAAGTACCTGATCTGTTCTGTATGCTCGCAATAAATTGATGTTGTTCACAAAGGAGGATGTTTATTATTAGCATGATTACTTATGAGGCCTTATGTGTCAATTTTTTGAACATATATGGGAACCATAAAGTAGCATGTTAAGAAATGCATTAAGTAATGCTCACTTTTCTCATCTAAATGTATATATACCTACAGACATTTTACGAATAGTAATTGAGAGAATACCACGTGTACTGAAATAATGCCATGTTTCATAGGAAAGCACAGAAATACTGAAAGGTGATGTAACTTGCCAGAGACCACAAAGGAAGAGTCAAGTATATTTATTAAGTTCCAAATCATGCAAATTGAAGTGAAAAAAATCAATCACAAACTTGTGAAACTAAAGATGCATAAATTTCAGACTACAGGAAGCAGACCATGAAGAGCACATTCTTTTCCTATAAATAAATTTTGAATTACCTGGTAATGTCATAGACTAATAGAGCTCCTGCTGCACCTCTATAGTAACTTCTTGTTACAGACCTAAAAGAATTAAATTGCTTTATTAACAGGTTCAAGAGATTTTTCATTGTTCTAAATAAGATGTTTTCAAAGAAAGAGAAAAAAATTTACCTCTTAGCTCTGTGAATTATAAATCATAAAGATATATACTACAGAAGCACTTATTTTTAACGTTCCTAAGAAAGAACCAATGCATTTGTTATCAACATTAGGAAGGTGGCATGGTTAAATAGCAACCCTATTCTCTCTGTGCTTATGAAATAGACATAGTTACTTCAAAGTAGCTAGATATTTCAAGAAGCTACATATAGAGAAGCTCTTTAAAGACAGAAAAAGAGCTAGAAAAATGCCTATCATGAAAAATGGGAAAGAAAATTCTGGAAACAAAACCAGTTCTTAAAACATCATGAAGTCCAAGAATTATTCATGACAACCAAGACGTTTTTCTTGTTAAGAACAAGCCATGCCAGACCAATTGAAATTCCTTCTAAAATGAGCAGAAGACATTATACTTAGGCAGAGAGCAAGAAATATTAGTATTTTGACTTCAAGCATACATATACTATAGACTATTTTCAAAATTTGATTAGCCTTATAAGGAGTAGTAATCGACTTAAGCTGCTAAAATATGATTCACTTCCTCAATCCTTTTTCAAGAAATCTGTCCCATATCCACAAAGAAAGTGGTTTTAATGTTGTTAATTTATAGTTGGAAAAGTTTAATTGCTCATATCAGCAATGGATAAGACCAATGATTGATTTGATGCTCCAGCATTCAGTCTTCCCTAAAAGGCTTTAGAGTGCTTGTGAAATTCAGAAGTCATAGCCACATGATCAAAATTACATGAGAGAATAGTGGCCATCTTTTTTCTCCTAAAATCCTTTCCTCTTCCAAGCTTGATTAATTCTATTTGGTGATAGCACCATTCTTGGAGTTACTGAAGCTTGATACCTCAGAATTATCTATGACTCTTTCCTCTCCCTCACATCCAATTAGTTTTCAAATTCTATCATTTTTCCTAGTGCAGAAATTAAGGTATTAAATTTAAGAGATTAAAGAAAGCTGCTAGTTTTTCAAGTATTTGTAGTACGTAAATCTGGCAAGTTAATCTCAGTCAAGTGAAGAGTCAGATGCTGGGTGTGGTCCATACAAAATGTAGTTCAAAATCTTGTAAACAGCCCCCAAACACCTAACTGCTAAGCACCTAAGTCTCGAAAGAGGCAGGGAGTTTAGATCTTCTCCCACCTTTCATATACCATAGAGTGTCTTTCCTATCCTTACACTCTATTAGTGCTATTGGAGTAGAGAAGTCATGGAGAATGGAAGATGGTGGGAGGGTAGAAAAGAGTATCTTATTCAAAGCTTCTCTTAAAATAACCTCAGAGCTATGACAATACAAAGTATTATCTTTGTTCCCATTGTCTTTTGCATGTCACAAAAAGCAATCTCCTTTTATAAGAGAAAGTTCCTTAGCTTTCTAAAAAGGAAAGACACAAATTAAAATCACATTCAGGAGCACTGGTCACTTTTCCTCCACTAAAAGCTGTCTCTTATTCCTACCTTCCTTATTTTTGTTGGTGATATCATTTTCCCAGTCACCTAAGGAGGGAACCTTGGAGTTGGTCTTGGATTCTTCATCTGTGACATTCAATCAGCTGTTGTGTCTATTTTATCAGCATAATCTCTATCATGTCTGTTCTCTCCTTTCTACTCACCTTGCCATTGCTATTTTAAAGACCTTCATTTCTCAAATGGTCTATTATAATAGCTTCCCAGGTGCTCTGATTCCAATCTCTTCATTCTCCAATCCAACTTAATACAACTGCCAAAATAATCTTTCATATCATACAAGTACCACCCATTTTTCCTTCCTCAAAAATCTTCAGTGGTTCCTTACTGTCTCTGGGTTAAAATAAGTATTTCTTTTTCTGGCTTTTAATGCCTGATAATTACTTTAGTTTTCCATTTTTATTTCACTCTGTTTTTCCCCCTTCTCCCACCCTTAGTTGTTTCCTAATTTCAACCAGTCTTATCTAGTCTCAGTACATGTCAGCTGACTATCTCTAATGCCTGGAACGTTACTCCCCTTACCTCTCTGCCTACTGAAATTGTTCTCTTTCTTCAAGGCCTAGCTTCTCTACAGGTGCCATCTTCTCTACAAAGCGTTCCACCAAACACTCCAGATAAAAGTTATCTTATCTCCCTCTTCTCAAATTTTCTTATAGCTCTTTGTATGAAATTTTCTTACTTGTAAGCCTAGTTTTGGCTGTGACTGCTGAATGATTGTGTACAAGTCACTGGATACAATAGGTTCCAACACAGGAAAGTAAACTGAGTATCTGATAAATGTCTTTCTGATAAGTGGTTCTACGTGAAATTTTTAACGTATATTAAATATTCGTTAAACTTGTGAAGGATATTAGTTTAGAAAGTCTGGTTAGTTCTTTTTATATGATAAAATAAAAAGATTTGGCATGCTGAAGAAATTATTATATTATATAATATTATATTATGTACGTTATATTATATTATAATATTATAATGGGACAAATGACACAGTGAACTTAAAAAAATTCAATATGTTAATAAACCACTAATATAAATAACGGTTAGCCAAAATAAACGCCAGGAAATGCCAGAAAAGATACCTCTGATATGCTTTTAAGTAGGGGAAAATATATTAACGTTCCAGAAATACAGGAGTATCATGTGTTGAAATTAGATAGTACAAGGAATGATGATTGAACATCTTCAAAATCAAAAAACTCTTCTTTTAATGACTAAAATGATTTTCATTAAAAAAATTCCATAATCTGTAGTTGATAATCCTGCAGTATATTATGGCAAAAATGCAGTTCCCCCACCCCAGGATGGCATATTCCAATACATTAATGACTTTGGGGAAAAGATCCATTGGGATAATCATGTTTTTCATCCAGTTTGTTTTACCTAATATATTAATTATGTCCTTGATTAAGATAATTCAACCTGCATTAAAAGATTTATCTTGGAAATACTTGAGAAAACTTCCATGTCTGTGTTAATTTCTTTAGCTAAAATTAAATGGTATTACTTTTAAATACCAAGTCCCAATTTCAGCATTCCAACTTTGGCTATTTGTTAGGCTGTAATTATTTAGTAATACTTTACCTTTAAATACGGTACTAAATTTGACAGTCTTTTTAAAAAAACTCACTTCAACACTCCAAGGATCTGTGATTTCATTGCTGTGGGTTATGCCCTTCACTGGTGAGGGCTCAAATTCAGCTACACCTTAACAGGTGGTCTTTAAGAGTGGCTGGGACTAAAAAATTCATCACTCAGGAGATAAGTCACTCCATCATAGCCAGGCCGGTATTCAGACAATAGAGATAAAGTCCACTACTGAATATTTTGTTCTGAAAAGTTTCTCAACTTGGTAGCACGTAACAGAACTTACATTTTATTTTACTAACATCTTTAAGAATGAAGTTCACCTCATACTATGAAGAAGCATTAGAATAGGACTTTAGTGGAGGTTTAAAAAAAAAATCCACAGACTTGGTATATAAAATTTTAAACACCTCAGAATATTGGTCTTGGTTAAATATGATCTATAGTTTTGTTTAATAAAATTAAAAATTAGCTTGAATGTTCACAGTGCTTTGTAAAACTAAATTTTCTGGCTCAATATTTGTTGAAAATATAAAGTGAATGCTCTCAATATTGGCAACCCACCTTTCCCAACAAGTCTGACTTGTACAGGACACTATCACTCATATTTTGAGAAGAAAGGAAATAAGAAAACAATGAATCTAATGAAGTGGAAGAAAGGATTAATGATAAAAACAAATAAAACATTTTTATTTGAATTGGAAAAGTAATAACTGCATATGTATACCCCACTATCAAATTGCTTATCATTTGAGGAATGGGGTAAGGAGAGAGGAAGGGATGGGAAGGAGAAAAATTTGGAAGTCAATATTTTTTAAAAATGAATGTTAAAAATTGTTATATATAATTGGAAAAATAAAATACCATTTAATAAAAAGAAAAGTAATAACACAAAACAGTGGGGAAAGGGCTGAATTGAGATTCACAGGATCTGGTCTCAAAATTCTGGCTCTCACATTTATTAGCTATGGACCTTGGGCAAGTCTCTTCCCCTTTCTGGGCCTTGATTTCCTTATCTATAAAATGAGGAGTTTGAACTAGATGACCCCTAAGGTTCTTCTATCTCTAAACATTTGTGATTCTCTAATCCAAGAAAAAAACAAAATCTTCCACAATAAGCATTTTTATACATAGTTCTACGGAATTATTTTTTCTAATATATGAGTATATCCTATCCCTTTATAAAGGCCTCATTTTAGGGGACATATCCTATATGCCCTAAATGCAGCTAGGCAGCGCAGTGGATAGAGTCCTGGGACTAGAGTCAGGAAGCCTTCTCTTCCTGAGTTCAAATCTGACCTCAGATACTTACTAAGCTGTGTTACCCTTGGCAATTCACTTAACCCTATTTGCCTCAGTTTCACATTCTCTTCTAAAATAAGCTGGACAAGGAAATAGCAAACCATTCCAGTATCTTTGCCCAGATGGGGTCATGAAGAGTTGGACATGACTGAACAAGACTCCTATATCTGGACCAATGTACTATATGACTTAATCCACTTTTCCATATTAATATAGTATAATGAACGTAATTTAATCTTTGATGATTTTAGATCTTACAGTTTCTTAGGGATAGGTCAATATAAATATAAATTATAATTATATAATACAATAAATATAGAAGGCTTAGGATATTTCACGGAATAATGATCCTAATACATATCCTGAGGAAAAGGGAATTTTTATTAAACCCTCAGATTGGAATCTATCTTAATAAAAATGCCAAGAAAAAATAGATTGAATTTATAGGGGGGAAAGAAAGCAATGCATCCATTTTTATGTAAAATTAGAATGAAAGAGAGTCTTCCAGTAATTAAAATATTCCCGAGGAACAAGTCAGGTCCTTTTAGTGGTGCATTCATTTTCATAGCACTAAGAGAGCCTTTAGTAAACTGTTGCTACAGGAAACAAAATTGAATTTCTGTAGTTTTTTTTTTTTTTAAGTTAAAGAAGGAGTTCCCTGAGGTGGAAATTTCTAAACTTACTCCAAGGAAGTTAACTATGCATTGAAAGAATATAGCTGATTATAGGAGTAGATTTGTGAGAGGCTGAAAAAGGAAAAGTAATGGCTTTAATTCTAACAAAAACATTTTAAATAAAAATTTAAAATACCTGAATCGTTCTTGTCCTGCTGTATCCCATATCTGTAATTTTACGTATTTACCACCTACATTTATTATCTTTGAACCAAACTCCACACCTATAGTGTGATTTGAATCATCTTTGACTAAAAAAAAAGAACAAACACAAAAAAATTAAATTTTAGGCCATTTAGAAAACACATTTTGCAAGTTTCATGAAACAAGAAACCATGTTATATTTTTTCACTAAGTTCATTCCATGTACAGAATATTGGTCTTATTCATTATTCTCAAAGTAAGTTCGGTTCCCACATTTTATGTTAAATATTGAAAATCAGGCAGCAGATACTAATAAAAATTGAATATACAGGGCCTGCTGATAAAATTAAACAACAATCAACAAAATGTATCAACTTTCTGCTATGTTTTAAGAAAGAATACACAGTTTATACCTTCAAAGATTTGCTAAATCTTTTCCTTAACATTATTAAATCTGACCAAAGTGATTAATCAAATGTTATCAAGTCTAGGTTTTGAGGAGCTGACTCTTACCCAATACTTTATCTACTGAACAAATTTAGATATTCTCAAACTGTGAAGACATATGTCAACGAACAAGATGTCACATCTCGCAAAACATCTTTTAAACCTTTTGTGTAGATCTGAGAATAATCCATATTCAGGTGATAACTGTAGTGACATGACTAGTAATTGTTCTGAAATGAGTATAGAAGGAGAAAACTGGATATGCCCCATGACTGGGCCTTGAGGGACTCCTAAAATTAATGGGATAAGAAGAAAAAAAAGAGCCATCTTGAGATGGTTGTTTGGTTTTCAGGGGAAGTTGTGGTAAATTGGGAAATCTTGGGTATATTCACTGAGATGCCATTGTTTTCTGTTTTTTTTTTAAGTGTCAGGATTAAGTAAAAAATCTCTAATACAATTTTCAAAGTTATTTGCCAAAGTATCTAAATCAACTTTAACATTGTAACCTATAACTTCTACTCATCTTAAAAAACAGAACCTAATTTATTAATACATAACCATTTCTTTCTTTGAGTTATTGTCAAATTTAACCAAAGATACCACATCTTTACCTACATCCTCAAACCACCATTCAGGAAATTCCAATCTCCTAAAATTTCATCTCTTCTATAAAACCTGGCCAGATAGGGTCAAAATACAACATAGTTTACTCTATCTTCTGCCCCACGTCTATTTATCTCATTTCAACTCTAAAATGTAGTTGCCTATAACACATATGAAATATAAATACTTGATTACACAGTCAACACAATATTGTCTTATGAAACTTCACTATAGAACTGCAATATTTATTTTATGATCCCTTAACCAAATGTCGCAACAGATATCATAAATTTCTTCTTTCATGCAATTTCAAAGAAAAACAAAACAAAATCCTTTTGAGAACATAGTTGTAGTTCCAGGAAAATATTTTAAAAGTTCTTTTGTAAATATATATGAATAAAATAGTCAGAAAATAGTATATATGTAACACACACATATGAACAAATGACATACAGATAATCACTTACATTTCTTTTCAATAAACTGATGAAGTAAGCACGATTTGCCAGTTCCTGCATTTCCAATTACCAGGAACTTAAATAAAAAATCTAAAAGATAAAAAGGATGATATGAAAAAATTATTTCAAAGCAACAACTATCAACGTGTTTTTGGACTACAGTTATATGGTATGAAATTAAATGAAAAGGGGAAAATGTGAATGAAGTTTAATTCTAGCTTCCTTCAACCTAAAACTGTGTGAAAAATGATGAAATCTGAATGAAATTTCATGAATAAAGAATACAAGATAACATTTTTGGGTACACCACATTATTTGTTAACTTTATACATTACCAGTAAAACTGGCAACTGAAAAATTTCCAGATAAACCCACTTCTCTCTAAAAGCTATTCACCCCCAAAACAATAAGGTCCAAATGAAACAAACAAAAATCAACAAAAGAAGTTAACAAAGAATCCATAGTAACATAATTATGAAAATCAAAAAAGGCAAAACAATGCAAGACCACTCTACTGGCCAGGCAGGGATCAATATCCAATCCTACCCTGTTAAATTTATATCTCTTAAAAGATAAATCTGGCTTGGTTTGCCCTCTACTCAAAAATCTTCAGTACCTCACTATCTCTAGGAAAAAATATACAATAATCAGCATGGCATCTATAGCTTTTTAAAATAACAGTTCCAGTTTCAATTCGTATTATTCTTCTTCACCCATTCTCCATTCCAGCCAAATTGCTTAATAGTTGTTGCCCTCCCCTCCAATATTCCACAGCCCAGGGGTGGGGAACCTTCCAAACTTCTGTTCGGTCAATGGGCCGCACTTGAAGCCCTAAAGGGCCACATGTGGCCTCCAGGCCACAGTTTCCCCACCCCTGCCATAGTCTATCTGCATCCCTTTGCACAGATGATAGATACCCCTGGTCTGGAATGTATTCTCTCCTCACCTCCACTTCTTAGTATAACTAGCTTCCTTTAATGCAAAATTCATGCTACCACTTACATGAAGGCTTTATTGACCCTTCTAGTTGTTAGTGCTCTCTCCTTGAATTTTTTTTTTTTAATAAAACTTAGCATATATTTTGTATTTACTTATTTGTGAGCATGCATGTAATATATGCATACAATACAATGTAAGTTCCTTGGAATGACCATAACTCCTAGAATTTGTGAGAGAGAAGAGGAAGTCTGGTTATAGTCTGATATTCACCCTGAACTTTGGAAAAGTACATTATAAGGAAAGTTCAGAGCAAAGATACGTAAAAGCCAATGATCAAAGTGAGAGGAAGTCAGCACAAAAGGTATGGCACATCAAATTCTGAAGAATAAATAGAAAATAATTCCAGTGAGCAGGAAAAGGGAATTTATCTGAAGAGAACAATGTGGACACACATAGAACTTACCAATTTACTCAGATTTTTAGAAAGATGACAGAAGCCAGGCTGGCTAGGTGACAAGAGTGATAAAGAATATGGAAAAAGGATTCTGGGAAGATGGCAGAGTAGGTCAGAAAACTCCAGGCTTTCTGAAGTTCCTCCACAAAAAAGACAGGACATTTCCTCAGTGAATATAGAGTGGCAGAAGTAAAGTAGTGGTAAAGTAGCTGTCCCCCTAAGATAACCTGAGAGAACCTCCAGCAGTGGAGGTTTGACCTGAGTGAAGTACAAACACTCCAGGCCAATTCTACTGAATCAACAAACAATAAGCCCTGGGGGCAGCTGGGTAGCGCTGCAGCCTTGGCCTCAGGAACTCTCATCTCACAGTGTGGGGGAAAGCTGAGTAGGGGAAGATTGAAGGACCCTCTGCTATATCAGGATGCCATGTCCTGCTGTGCTGATCAGACGCATCAGGCTGTGGGGAAGAAGGAGCAAGCAAGCACATGCCCAGTGAGTGCAGTAGCAGACGGACAGGGTCCCTGCTGGGCTGTGGGTCCTGGCAGGAGAGAGGAGTTCCTGATTTCTGCTCCAGAGCAGAGGGGAGAGCTGAAGTTTGGAGGGACCAGGGAACAAGAGCATTTTCAGGATAGTAGGGCTGGGGTAGCTCTAGCCTGTGGCTTAGTTGTGGAGAGGAGTGCTTGAGGCTGGGTACCTAGAACAAAGCTCAGAAAATAACAGAAAGAAGGAACTGTGACCTGGGTACCATTCTCCACACCTCAAGACTAGAGTCCGATTACAATAATAAGCAGATAAAAGAAAAATAAAAATACAAATGAATACGCAAAGGAAAAAGAACTCAACAATACATAACTACTACGGGGAGAAAGAAGATCTGGATTCATATTCAGAGGAAGGTAACGAAGCTAAAAAAGCCACTCCTACTTCAAAGGCAAATGTCAAATGGTTACAAGGTCAAAGAGTTCTTGGAAGAACTTTAAAAATATTTTGAAAATCAAATAAGAGAGATTGAGGAAAAATAGGAAAAAAATAAGAACAATCCAAGAAAATCACAAAAATTATGAAAAGAAAGTCAACCAACTTGAAAGAAGAGGTCCAAAAACTTAAGAAAATAAATCCTTGAAGACTAGAATTGGATGTGGGGAAGCTAATGACGTTATAAGACACCAAGAAGTAATAAAACAAAATCAAAAGAATGAAAAAATAGAAGAGAATGTGAAAGATCTTATTAGAAAAACAACTAATCTGGAGAACAGATGGAAGAGAGACAATAGAAGAATTGTTGGACTACCTAAAAGTTACAATGAAAATAAAGTCTTGATACAATATTCCAAGAAATTATTAAAGAAAATTGCCCTGAACTTTTAGAATCAGAGGGTAAAATAGAAATAGAAAAACTCTACCAATCACCACCTGAAAGAGATCCTAGGATGAAAACTTATGGGAATGTTATAGCCGAGTTTTAAAGCTCTCAGGTCAGGAAGAAAAAACTGCAAGCAACGAGGAAAAAAACAATTTAAATACCAAGGAGCTATAATCAGGATCACACAAAATCTAACAGCTTGCTTCTACATTAAAAGACCACAGGTCTTAGAACATAGTATTTTGAAGTGCAAAAGGGTTGGGGTTGTGACCAAAACTGAATATAATCCTAAATGAAAAAAAAAAACATTTAATGAACTGAAAGACTTTCAAGTATTTGCGACAAAATGACCAGAACTCAATGGAAAATTTAACATATAAGATACAGAAGAAACATAAGGAAAACATAAAGACCAATTATAAGAGACTCAATAAGGTCAAACTGTTTACTTCTTATATATGAAAATCTTATCAGTACTCTTAAGACTGTCACAATTAGGGTAGTTTGAAAAAAGAAGAAAAAAACAAGCAAGTGGGAGTGGAGGGCTGGTAGTGCTGGAACCTTACTCTCACAAGTTTTAACTGGGTTAAAGAGGAAACATACACATACAGAATGGTATAAAAAATTTCTAAATTTATAAAGAAATAAGAGGGCGAGCAGATAGGATAAGGCTAGAACTTTTAGAGGTATGTGTAGATTAAGAATTAGGGGGTGCAGGAAAGAGGATTAAGGGAGGGACTCTTAATGAATTCAAGTCACCTGGTCCACATAAACTATATCCTTGGATACTAAAATGAAAGAACTGACAGATACGATTACTTAGCCACTGTCAGTAATTAAAAGATCACAGAAATCAGGAGTTGTGCTACAAGAATGGCTAAGGTTCTGGTTCTGATTTTCAAAAGAAAGAGAAAAACAATCTGCCCACTATAGACCACTGAGTTCTCCTTTGATTCTTGAGAAAATTCTAGAAAGGCTCATTAAAGATGCAGTTGGTGGACACCTAGAAAAGGAGACAGGGAAAACAGAGAGCCACATGGCTTCATCAAGACCAGGTCATGCCAGACTAAGCTCATTTCTTTTTTTGATAGGATTACTAAAATGTAAATAAGGGGAATTGTGTAGCTATAGTGTACCCAGATTTTAGCACCCTGGAAACTGATTTTAGAGCACAAATCTGGTGGCTACACTGTCATATTAAGAAGAAAATAGTTTGTTATACTGATCTTAACAGATTCCTCCCTCCCCATCTGTGGCTTGACCTTTCCTTTTCATCCCTAAAATCTCCATGAAACGATCTAGCTTGAAGGATCTTTTGCTAAACACTCCTTAAACTTCTTTTTCCTTTCAGTGGTTCTGTTTCATAAAGGAATGAAACTTTAGATATCACTGGCATACGGAATGCCCAGATGAGGATGACTGAAAGTCAACAGAGAGGTCACATACCCAGGCTCACATAGCCAGTACGTGTCAGGAAGACACTTGATCCCAGGTCTTCCTGGCTCTAAAACCAAGTGGAGAGTGAGACTATCCTCTATTCAATGTTGGCTGTTATGAGACAATATGCATAAAATTCTACCATCATCACTTAAGATTTTTACATACAAATTTATATTCTAAATTGATATTTCCCTTGAATGTTATATTCCTACTTGGAAAAATTGTTTGCCAGATAAAGTAGTTTCTAGACTTGTTTGGCCTTTTTGCTGTGTTGATTTTTACCATTCTTTGAAGTCAATAGTTTATTTAAATAAATAAGGTTGGAGTAGCCTCACTTATACATCTTATCATCTTTATTCCCTCTCTGATTTTTCCTCTCACAAAAATATATCAATGGTCTGACCACATAGATTCCCATATCAGTGCCCATTCATTTTTAGTAATTTCATGCTCATCTCCCCTTTTGAAGTATTCATGAAACACACACATACGTGTATGTATATGTATGTACATGTGTACACAAATCTTCTATATATAGTCTTCAAATCTTTAGACTCTCATTTCTTGCTCCTGAGCCATACTTTCCAGTGTATTCCTCACTGACTTCACCTTTGTCTCAAAGTTCCCGAGTATTAAAGTATGTATTAGTTTATATAATTTGAAGGGTCTTACTGAGTTCTTCATAGAATTTTTCCCTCCTCATTCTCTTTAACAGACACTGGTACAAAAGTTTCAATTATCTTCATGGTGGTCTTTTTACTAATGCCTACTACGGACTCCTTCAATATGAGACTACCAAATCTCCATGGGGTCCTATTAAACAATGTTTAATATTGTTGTCTTTGTATATACAAAAAAATAAAATGTCAGTTCCTTCTATGAAGAAAATCTATGAGCCATGCTTCCATTTCACTACATTTATTTTGTCTTATTTCATTTCTAACAAGAATATCAAGATTGATATGGTTCAGGTCCTCTAGCAGTGATCCACTTGTTGGTCACAAAGTATCTCTCATTAGAGTACCTGTGATTCTAATGGCATTTATAGACTGTCTAAAAACTGTGTGATTCCTATCATCCTTCAATCCTTTCCTGTTACTCTGCCACCATTTCTTCAGAAACAGTAGGGAGTCATAAAGGATAGAGCCCTCTTATATTAGTTTTTATTTTTTGGCTTCATGGGTTGTCATGGCCAAAGAATTCATCATTAAAAGGGATGTATACTGGTGATCAGAATATACATATTTAGATATGTTGGTCTATGGAAAGCAGACATTGTTGCCAGGACCATCCTCAAAGCCTTTTTTAGCACAGTACAGCTTTCTCTGTGCTATCAACCTCTGAGTTCCCAGGATCATTGGTATGACACAATGAAACAACAGAGTTAGTACTTTTGGATATTTCAGTTAGATAATCCATACAGAAGTTTCATCAGTATTCATATTTTAGATAGATGTTGCAAATGGAAAAGTAACTGATCCCCAAACTGAATAAGAGAATGGGTTAGATTGCACTTGAGAAAACTGTCATGCTATTAAGACTTTATGCTTCTCCCTGAGAGAGACCCATTAAAAAAATCAATATTCTTACTGTTGTGAGAAATGGATATCATTTCCATTCAGAAATATCACAGGCTCCAAAGTTGCAGGCCACCCACAAGGCAATGGAGAAGCATATGGTGAGCAAGAGTAGGCTAAAGCATACTACCTTGTAAAAAACTTATTACAACAGAAGTAAAAGATAAAATAAAAAAATTAGAAAAAAGAGGTTGGGTGTCACATAGCAAGGGCAAGAAATAATTAATGGATATGCCTGTATGCTCCACTGGTTATTATGAGTTTTAAAAGTCACACGGAGGATTTTATATTTGATTCTGGAAGTAACAGGGAGCCACAGGAGTTTATTGAGTAGGAAGGTGACAGGGACATATTTGTGCTTTAGGGGAGAACATTTTTAACAGCTTTGTGGAGGATGGATTGGACTGGAGGCAGACTTGAGGCAGGGAAGTCAACCAGAAGTCTATTGTAACCATCCAAATGTGAGATGATGAGGTCCTAAACCAGAGTGGTGACAGCGCCGGAGGAGGAAAGGGGATGAATATGGAAGATTTTATGAAGGTCAAGTGGTCAAGAACTGGCAACTGACTGGATATGGATGAGGGGTCAAGGATGACTCCTAGGTTGCATGTGTGGGAAGATGGTTGTATATTCAACAGTGATAGGTATATTAAGAAGAGGGGAGGAGGGCTGGAGGAAGGGAAAGTCATGACTGCAGTTTTGTGCGTATTACGTTCTGGGAGTTTACAGTATATGCAGTTTGTCATGTCTGATAGAAACCTGGAGACATGAAACTGGAGGTCAGCAGAAAGGTTGGGGCTGGTTAAATAAATCTGAGAATCTTTTGAATAGAGATGAAAATGAAATCTGGGGGGCTAATGAGATCACCAAGCAAAAATATATACAGGGAGGATAAAGGCCCAAGGCAGAACCTTGGGAGACCATCATTATTAGAAAGCAGCACTTAGATGAAGATCCTACAAAGAAGACTGAGGAACTTAAGTAGGAGAGCCAGGAGAGAAGTGTCATCAAAACCTAGAAAGAAGAATGAAGACTGAAAAGGGCCATTAGAATTGGCACTTAAAAGATCATTGGTAACTTTGGAGAAAGTTTCAGGTGAACAATGAGGTTGGAAGTCAGACTGAAGTCAGAAGAGAGGGAGAAGCCAAGAAGTGGAGGCACCAGTGTCTTCTTAAGTTTAGTCACAAAAAGGAAGCGAGCACATAGGATGAAAGCTAGCAGGAATGGATGGATAAAGGAAGGGTTTTTTGAGAATAAGGAGACATAGGCCTGTTTGTAGATAGGAGGGAAGTAGCCAGTAGAGACAGGGAAGATTAGTAGGAGAGTGGGGATGATGAATTAATCTGCTGGAGTGAACAAGATGGAATAAGATCACTTGTCCATGCAGGTTTTTCCTTGGTAGTGAAAAGGGTTGCATCTTCATGCAACATATGAGGGCATTACTAGGAGGCATCTGAGTGATGTGAAATGAAGAGAGAAGAGGGAGCTTTTATGAAAAGGCCCCAATTATTTCAGTGAAATATGAAGCAAGGTTCTGAGTTGAGAGGGTGGAGGTAGAGATAGTCACGGGACATTTGAGAAGGAGGAAGGGAATAAGCATTTATACAATGCCTACTATGGGCCAGGCACTGCAATAAATGCTTCATAACTATAATCTCACTTGATGAGAGGAGAGATGAAAAAGTCTGGAAAAGCTATTATAGTGAGTGGGACAGTTAATTGATTAGGGAGGTATAAAACAATTGTCTAGTTATTGTGATGGCCCAGTTAGTATTACATAACATAGATTTGTAGTAGATCCAGCATGGTTTTGTGATTTTTGTGATTCAGTAAAAGAATGAAAGCAACAGATGGTGAGTGTAATCCAAAGCTGAGGCTTGGGAGGGAAAGATCAATCAATGGTAGGATAGGGGAGTAAGAGACTGGAGAGAAGACATCAGATAGTTGAACTAAATCAACAAATGTATGATAGGGAAAGGAAGAAAGTGTACCCAGTGCAAGGGTGACAGCGTTGAAAAGTACTGAAGGGTGGAGTCACTGGAGGTTGAGGTAAAGATGAAGAGTAGGCCTGGGGTTGCAAAGCAGAAGAGAAGTTGTAGTGGTAACAGATGATGATCAGACATGGCAGTGGAACACTTGTGGGAGATTGCAAGAACAAAGGCATGACCATCTGTGTGGCTGAGGCAGAGTGGAGAAGTAAGTCATAGGAAATGAGTCAGTTGAAGAATTGGAAAACTTGAGTGTCAGAAGTTTCCGTATGTATGTTGACGTCTCCTTGCGGGAGGGCCAGCAACTGAAGAGAAGAGAAAGATTGTGAGCCAGTCATTTAACTCACTGAGGAAGGAAGGATCGTGTCCTGGAGGTCAGCTACCAGAATTCTGAATGGGTGACAGAGAATGAATGAAAATTAAAGTACGAGAGGTTACTAAGGGATGAGTAGAAGAGGGAAGAGTCTGGAAGTGGAAATAGGGGTCAATTCTCCTACTATGACCTCTGAGTTAGGGTATGAAAGTGTAACCAGTGCTGGAAAGAGTGGCCAGGGAAGTTATGCCAAGCAGACAATCAGGTTTCAGTGAATGCAAGAAGATGGAAAGAAAAGTTGAAAGCAAGTTTGTTACCTCTGGAGCAGTGCAGAACCAGGGTTCAGTAGCTTTAGAGTGGGACATTGCTGTTGTTGTTGTTGTTGTTGTTGTGTGTGTGTGTGTGTGTGTGTGTGTGTGTGTGTGTGTGTGGCTTAAGGCAGTGAGGGATGGAAAACAGAATTTGTACAATGACAGATGTGGGTTAAGAATCAGTGGGATGGGTAGGGTATGACAGGGTGGGAATATATTAATCACTTAAGAACAAGTCCAAGTTGGTTTGTCATCACCCTAAAGGGCCAGGCTGGCAGAGCAAAGTGAGTGGTGAGGCCAGGTCTTCTCATGATAAAGAAGTCTGGCCTCAGGGTATCAGGCAGAAATATGGAGCAACTGCTGAGGTGTAACAGATGACTTGAGTGACAAGAGAGAGATGGAATGAATGGAGGGTAAGGTAAGGCAGCCAGTAGGGAGTTGGGGTTTCGCATACTTTATCATGCTAAATTTTTACATATGCTTGGATCAATTTTGGAAACCTCTTTTCTAGTCCATTTACTTCCTATTTTTAACTTACTTCTAGGCTGCTTTGGAAATCACTGCCTTGTAATACAAATGTTAAGGTCTATCAGGGTAAGTTCCTGTTACCTATTCTTTCCATTTTGATATTCTTACTTGTTCATTATGACACATAAATCTATCATTTCATCTAATTCTATAAATAACCCCAATGAAGTTTTAATTAACGTGTCAAATATATAAACTTGAGGAATATCATCTTTACTACAAGAGTCTGTTCAACTTGGAGCAAATTTAAATCTCCATTTTAATCTTATTTCTGCCATTAAAGTCTTATACTTCTCTTCATGTGCCTTGTTTGTTCTATGTAAATACTCAAATTTTTAATGTGTTTGTTGCTATTGCAAATGGGTGTTTTAAAAATTGTATCTTCTGTTTGTTTTTAGTTTGTAGGAATGTAACTGATTTTTTATTTAATTTACAAATGGCAATTTGGTAAATTCATTGTCTCTAGTAAAATATATATTATTCTATTTACGTGGAATCTAATTAATTGTGTTAAATTTTAAAAATAAATACCATATTTGTCTCATAATTGGGGATACCATTTTTGGAAATTTAGAAATATTTTATTGAATATGAAGATTATTTATCCTTTGAAAACTTTTTTAGTGCAACTCAACATTTATTAAACGTTACTATCTGAAAAGACATTGTACTAGATCTTAAGACTACAAAGATGAAAAATTAAATTCACAGCTTCAGTAAGGTTACAGTCTAAGAGGTTAAAGTTTAGACATATACACAATGAAGCATAAGACAGAATGTGCTAAGTGCAAAGGAAAGAATGGTCAGAACTAATGCACAGAGGTGCAGGGGTAGCAAAGGATGAGAACAGTTTAGGTGAAGTATAGAATGTAGGGTAGTAGTATGAAATAAACTCAGGAAGTCAAGATGGAACATTATAAAGGGACTTAAATGCTAGCTAGGAACACAAACAAAACCAATAGTGCTCATTCACCACTTCTATTTAACATATTACTGGAAATGCTGTCACTTGGAGTAAGGAAGGCTCTATCAATAGGGTAAGAAGTTCATATTTTATTAGTTAGGTAACAGGAAGCCCCTACAGGCTTTGGGGGCTGAGTAAAAGTGAAATGTGTGCATTAGAAAGATTATTTTGGCAGGTCTATGAAGGATGGTTTTAAGAGGGGAGAAGTTAGAGAGGTACGAGTTATGAAATTACTACAATAGTCTAGAAAATGGATAATGAGATTCTAAATTAGGATAGGGGACAATATGAGGAATGAAAATGAGCTATATCAGAAAACCATTAATCCATAAACTAATTCTGTGGGGAGAAGCCTAGAGATCAGAATAGACTTGTAATAAATATAGGGAAAATTATCAATTTTATATTGTGTTAGTTTCAACAATTTGAATTTTTTTAAAAACCATTCATTTTCACTTAGGATTTCTAATTTATCAGCTTGTGGCTATGTGTAATATTCACCAACAATTTTAAGAGACCTTTTCTTTTGTTAGGTATGAATGAATGAAAAGCATTTCCATATTATACACTATGCCAAGCACCATGCTAAGTTCTAGAGCTACAATAAAAAAAGCAAGTATAAAGGGGAAATTTTTGAGCAAGAGGACAACCCTGAGCATGCTATGGGAATTTAGACAGAGGGCAGAATGAGGACTCCAGGTTTCTGGGATGAAAACAAACAAACAAAAAAAACCCCTCAGTCTATAGGCAATCAAGTTTCTGGAAATTTTAATGGGATTCCAATTGTCCTTAAAGGGATGCAACCCCTTCTGACTCTTGCTGATTGTTGTTAATGTAGAAGGAGGTAGTGTATTAAGTATATTTAACTAGGAATTGTATCCTTTTTAACCATACCACAAATAAAATTATTTTTATTGCATTTTTATGCTCCATACTTGGTCTAAGCTAGGGCCCAACCCAGAACATCTGATGTTTGGTTAGGGGTACTTCTCTATGATCACGGTTAAATTCACTGATGAAGAGGGAGAAGGATAGTGGAGAAAGAGAGAACCTAGGGTGAATGGATGGCTAGATACGGGACCCTGGTACTTGGTGGCTAGTATTGTTAGAGGGAAGCCCTCTCAGTGAGATATGACAGAAACTCCTACAATGTCCTGTAGAGGTGAAGCTTAATGAATGCTTAAGGAACTTGACAGGGAAAGTTGGAAACAGCAAAATTACGCATCCCATGACTCATAAAACAGTTTTACAACAGCTGGGTCTCCAACAAGGAATATTCAAACAAAGTGTCTCTGAATATTTGGCAATTAGAGGTAGAAGTAGCTGCTTTTTTATTTTTAATGACCATGCCTTTAAGGCAGAGGAGTGGCTTAAACATCTAGTACCAGTACAGGTTAAAAAGGCAATGCTTACGGGGCAGTGATAGGTAGGACGCATATGAGAATCCTGATATCTGATACAGAGGTTTAGAAGGAGAATGTCTTATACTTTGCTAAAAAAAAAAAAATCAGGGATATAAGACAAGAGAATAAGAACTGGAATGAAAATAAGGATTAGGAACTGGTAGGTGGTGAGGCATGTAAGAAAAAGCTTTAGTGTACCATTATTACTTTTCAGTATGCTATTTTCCAGTCCACAGGGGAGTTAGCGTGTATGAGCTTTGACTACCAAGGAATTTGGGAAGTTGTAGGAAAAGTTTAACCAGCAAACTAATAAATCATTAGAACCAAGGCTAATGAGGGTATGGTCCAATGGATTTTTATGTATACTGATTTCTGGTCTATGGCTTATAGGTTTGGATGAGTGGTCTATGTCTTAGACAGAACAGGACTGGACAATTAAAATTTCATGTCTTTAAGATGAGGATGAATGGGGAAATTTTACTGATGCCTCTCATAGTATATATTTTTTAAAAATGAGCTTGTTAGTGCCCATCAAGACATTATATGCCCTCTGCTGAATACATTGATGCTCTTATGAGAATGCCAGAGATTGGGAACTGGATGCAATATCAATCTGGAATTAAGGGTTATGATGTTATATTCTTGTGAGCAAATGACTACACACTCTCTAAGATGATGTTCTTTGTGCCAATCAGAGCATTCACCTTTGAAAATCAGTATGGTAATATCCCATATGATTCTCAACCTGTCTCTGATTGGCAAATTAATCACTCTGGCCCTCTTTCTCCATTTCACGGCAAGAGGTTTGTCTTCACTCTAGTTGATACTTATTCAGGATGTGAAATCACAGTAATTCTACCAATACATCAGCCACTGTCAAAAACTCTTACGGAACATATCCTTTCTGGGCCCCAATGCATTGCTATCTCTAACTGGGGTCCCCTTTATTGTGAAGACTCAGATTGGGTGCATCATTATCACAGTTAGTGGCATTATTTCTCTTTCATTATATTCAGCTGCTATTGTTGAACTCTGGAAAGGACAACTTCATCATACCCCAGTTAAGTGTCAAGAGCTGAGTGTCCCCATACCTCAGGGACTGTTTCTGATAAATCAATGCTAGCCCAATGCTAGCCCAAAGAGAAGGGCTCCCCTGATCAGGTATCCTGGATCTGGCCTTTCAGATAGAGTCTCCTAAAAAGGATGGACAACTTTTGGGCCCAATCCTAATGAGTCGTTTCCATCCCTTCCTTATTCAATTCCCTGTGCTAATTCACCCAGACTTTGAGGTTTCTGCTTTGTACCCTTCCTCTCTACCCCCTCCATGTAATCTGGGAAAATGATTGAGGTTCCCTTTAAATGACAGTTTCCTTTCCTCTGGAAAGGTTCTGACAATTCATTTTTAAAAAGAGATCTAAAGGACCAAGACATGGAATTATTGGGAAATACTTTATTTTTTAACAATATTGTTAGCTGAGCACAGTGTCAAGTATATAGTAGGTCCTTAAGAAATCCTTGGTGACTTATGTAGCTTTCCTTTGAGGAAACAAGGAGGCCATCCTCAAAACTTGGTTAATTTAGAGGGCTCTGGGAAGAAACCTAACCTTTAAGGAATCAGCACTAGAAGTTATAGTAGAATTCCCACTGTCCTACACGGATGACTTCAGGTACTGTGTTGCTGATTGTTTTAAGTAGCATTTTATTTGAATTAAACCAGGAATTGGAGCTTTTTTGATCCTATACTAATTCCCCCCATTTCCTCCTTAATTTATAGTCCAGAAGTGCCTCATTACATTCTAACATGTACTCTAGACTGAATCTTGGGTGTGGCCTGAGCTACACCTGGTCCACAACAAATGGCAAGCATACCTTGGAATAGTACACTGATTACATTTTGATTGTGTGACAGAACCATAAATCTGTGGTTATCTAGGAAGAATATAACATTAATATCATAGATTTGTAAATGACCAAACCTTCCTTTATTTGGGAAGTTTTAGGGGGAATGCTTTGTCTCTACTTTTTCTTTCCTTTCAGGAGTTAGACAATCTGACCTTTAAGTTTCTTTCCAGCTCTAAAACTATGATCCTACAATCTTTTTGGCCTTTTATTTTCTATTTTATTACTTAATGCACTGAATGCTCTGGTGATAGGATGATTAAATAAAAAGTTTATATTTTAAAATTTCCTAAAGTTCACTGATGATTTAGTTACATATATCACTTAATATCCAACCTATATTTTTGGTTATCCAAAAGCAAGCATATTGTGCATTCTTCCAACACATGGAACAATAGTTCATTTTTGAGATCAGAATGACTCAGTTGAAAGCAATATCATTTAAAGAAAGTGTTGCTGGAAAAAAGTTTGGACATTTTCAAAGTCTTCAACAGAAGCTTGTCAATGTCACATAGATATTTGATACATAAGAAGTCCATTAGATTGATTAAACTAATTCTAGAAGGAGCAACTCAAATAGCACCATCTGCTTTCTTCGTATTTAAGTGAGATAACTTTAGCTGTTTCTCAAGCACATGCTTTCCAATACATTGCCTCAGTTCTCACATTCTGTTAAGTTAATGTTGAATCTTGGCAAATTTAACTCCTTAGCTTTTTAACAGGTAGCATAAAATGAGGTGCTCCTAAAGAAAAAGCAGTCGACATTACTTTTAGTTTTTTTTATTTTAGTAAATTAAAAGACAAAAAAAGGGATGACATGCTATTGAACTCTAATCATGAAGCTTTTCCTCCCAAAATATATAGTAAAAATAAGCAAGGAGATATTATGAGACATGCAAATCATTATCATTTGTCTAGGTGGAATCTTAGAGATCAAACAGTATAACCTCATTTTGCAGATGAGAAAGCTGAGGTTCAGAGAGGTAAAATGACTTCCCCTAAAATCATTAAGGGCAGAGTTAAGATTTAAACCTAAGCCCTCTGACTATAAATTCACTGCTCTTACCACTAGACTACTCTACCTTACAATGGAGTATACTCTATAAGACTAAGCTTATAAGTACCAGTAAGTTCATATTTTCTTTTAATATAAGTTTAGCACATGAGAGCATCACATAGTCTAGAGAGGCCCATTCTTGGAGTAAGAAAGACTTGAACTTGAGTTCTGCCTCTGACACATGAGGTATATGACTAGGCCCAATATAATTAACCTCTCAATGCTTTAAACAACTCTATATAAAACTAGAAATGATGAGTTGTAGATGTCTATTGATCAAGGATATTTTGATAGTGGGGGTTGCTTTTATCAGTAAAATCATAGGTTTTTAAAATTAATTTTAGTTTTCAACATTCACTTCCATAAGATTTTGAGTTCTAAATTTTCTCCAGCTCCCTTTCCTCCCCTTCCCCAAACACTCTCTGATAGAGGCTCTACATTTACAATCATATTAAACATTTTCATGTTAGTCATTGACATTACCTTTAACTGAAAAAACACTACTATCATCACCACAATTAAGTTTAAAGTGTTTTGAAAATACCACCTAATCCACACTATGAGAAACAATAAAACAATAAAAAATTTTTAAAAAAGAAAAAAACAAAAAAAGTTAAAATATCCTATCCTTCAACAGTCCTACTAAGGGTCCACATTATCTTCTTCAGTCTATAATTCTCAGAAACATCCTCATTATACACTGAAAGGTTTCTCTTTCCAAACTCTGCAGGGGCATCATAGGTGATAAATGTTGTAATGTAAACCTCAACCAGGTATTGGTTGGCACTCTCAAAGTTGCAGAAACTAAGATTCAAAAAGATGACTGCTCAACAAGTCAATGAGAGTCACAAGTAGAACCTTGTCTTGTCTTCTAGTTTGGTGTCCAAACTTTTTTGATAGTACCTCATCAGCAAAAAAAAAATTTTGTATATGCGCCCCCTAATATATACATATTTACTTACAAATTATATACACATACTGCTATACTACTGATTATAAATATTATAAAATTTACATAAAAATAGTAACTTAAAAAATGAGACAAAGAGGAAATATTATAGAATATTAGAATCAATAGGGAACCAATGAGTTTATTGAATAAAGGAATGACAAAGTCAGATATGTGCATTAGGAAAAATCACCTTGGCAACTGTGTAGAGGATGGTGTGTATGTATGTGTGTTGGAAGGTATAGAGGAGGGAGCTAGAGGCAGAGAGACCAATTAAAGAAAGCTACTCGATTAGTCTAGATATGAAAGGTGATAAGGTGGTTTTGTGAATAGAGAAAAGGGGAGCAATATAAGAGATGTGGAGGTAAAAAAAACAAAATTTGGCAAATGATTGGATATGTGGGTTGTTGGAGTATATAACAAGTTGAATATAACACTGAGGTTGTGAACTGAATGACCGGAATGTTGGTGTTCCCCTAGACAGTTAATGAGGACATTTGCCAGAGAGGGTGAGTTGGGTGTGGGGGTGGGGGAGGGAAGAGATAATTTAATGAGACCTGAAAGCTGCTGCTTGTTCCAAATCACTCTAAATGAAAAGAGTGGAGGTAGGGGTTTCTCACTGTACAGCATGCTGTAGCCATGAAGTGATCTGGAGGATGGAGGCTGAAGTGAGAAACAAATTTTCTCAATGGCACTTGCATGGCACTAAGCTGGGGTTAGGTTATAACTGCCCTGAGGGGCCAATGTTTTACACCAAAGAGACAGGTTGGAAGCTCATGCAGCAGAGGGACAGAGCAGAGTAAGTGTAATTGTGATGGAAACAAGCAATATAACTGGCTCTCCTGAAGAGGATAGGATGAAACCCATCTTCTGTTTGGCTAATTACATAATCCTTGGGGGTCAGGCCTGGCCTACCGCTTCTCTAGCTGGTCTAGATAGCTCTGATTGTTAAGATTTTCCTGACATCAAGCCTAAATTGATCTCTGCAACTTCCATCCATTGTCTCTGATTCTGACCTACAGGACCAAGAGGAACAGCTCTAATCCCTCCTCTACATGACAGCCCTTCAAATGCTTGAAAAAATTTGTGTGCTCCCTGCTTCAGCTCTTTTCTCCAAGCAAAACATATCCAGTTCTTTCAAATGAATCTCAAATCTTGGTCTCAAGAACTTTTATCATCCTGTATTCTCTCCAGCTGCCAATGTCCTTCTTAAACTGTGGAACCTAGACCTGAATACAATATTCCAGATGACTTCTGAAGAGTTGAGTACAGTGGATTATCTCTATTCCATTATAGGAAGCTATGTTTCTTTTAATGTAGCCCTTTATCACTCTGGCTTTTCTGGTTGTCATGTCAACCATACATGCTGACTCATACTGACCTTGCAATCTATCAAAACTGTTGGATTTTTTTTAGAGAAAAAATACTTTCTAATCATGCCTCTTCCATCTTATACTTGTGAACTTGATTTTTGTACCAAAGGACACGATTTTACATTTGTACCTTTTGAATTTCATCTTAACAGATTCAGCCTGATGTTTGTTTTAACCTTGCAGGGTTATATAACTGTGTTGGCTATACCTCCAAGTTTTATATCATCTACAACTTGATAAGCAAATCTTCTATGTCCTTATCCAAGTCATTTATAAAAATGTTAAATAGAACACATCCAAGCACAAACCCCTGGGGCACTTTACTGGAGATTCCCTATCACTTAGACATTGGATTACTAACAACTACTCTTTGTGTTTGTCCCTATTGTGAGTTCTGAATTCATCTAATTATTTTATCATCTAATCCATCTCTCCATCAGAATGAGTAAATTCATCAAAAGCTTTTTTACAATTTAGTTATAACACAGTTTATGGTATTCCCTTCATCTACTAGTATAGAAAGTTTATCAAAAAATGAAATTAATTTAGTCTGGCATGTTGATACCATACTGGCTTTTTGTAATCACTGCTTTCCTTCACCTAACACCTCCTTAGTGATCTGTTCTAGAATTTTTCCAAGAAATGAAGTCAAGATCATTGGTCTAAAGCAAGTTCCCCACCTGTGAAGAGGAGCACATGTGGCCTTGAGGCTGTAGATTCTCCATCCCTGAAGTTTGTACTCTTTTATATTTCATTTTTTTAAAGTCACAACACTTGCCCCTTTCCAATGTTGTGTTAACTCTCCTATTCTTCATGATCTAACAAGAATCACTGATTAGTCGGCAATGACATCTACTAGATCTTTCAGGACCTAAGGATATAGTCTATCTGATCAGGCAACTTAAATTCATCAGGGGACTAAGTGTTGTTATTGTCTCCTTACTTATTTTGGTTATCAATTCACCGTTAGTCACTTCTGTACTGTCATTTGCAATGTAAAAGTTATTTTCCTTTGTGCAGCAAACAGAAAAAAAAAGTTGAGCAGCCCTGCCTTTTCTCTGTTGTCAGTTATCATGGCCTTATGCACTCCTTCTTTGATCCTCCTTTTTTTCTCCCAGTACAGTTAAAAAACAAAACACCAAAGCCTTTTCTTCATTCTTAGGTTTTTTGTTGTTGTTTTTTTGGCCAGTCCCAGCTACTTCTGAGCTTTAGCTTTCCTGACACTATTTTTATAGGACTGTGATATCCTCTTATAATTATCTTCTATTTTACTTGGCCATTTTTCCATTATTTTATACATTTCTTTAAAAAATCTAAGTTGGTTCATGAGTTCCCTCTTCATTAACATTCGTCTCTTAGGACAAATTCTATTTTTCTTCCAATTTGGAATTGTTCCCCTTTATATCTTCAGAATTTCATTCTTGAACATCTCCAATCTATCCTCATTTGACTTTCCCTGAAGCATTTTAATCCATGGAATTGTATATGTCTTCCGTACCTGTGAAATTTATTTTCCAAAAGCTAGGATAAATGTCAGACTATACTCAGGTTTCCTTTCCTACTTAATCATGAACTTTAAGATAAGTGGTCATTTCTTCTAAAGGTTCCCATAAGTTCCACCCCAGCAACCAGTTCCTCCACATGACAATCAGGTTCAGAATGGAATTTCCTCTTGATACTTCCTCCAACATTTAAAGGATGAAATTATTCCTAAGGCAAGTAAAGAAGTTATTAGCTCCTCCTTTTCTGACTGAGAGCTCAAGTGGATGTTTACATAACTGACATCCTGCACCCCCCCCCATTATTATATCATACCTCTGTTGCTATGTTTGTGATGTTTCCCAAATTCCTTATCTATTGCCTCTGTCACTTCTATTTCTCCATCCTCTGAGCTGTATCCTAATACTCATGTACATTACAATGGTTGCTAGATTTTCCATAGTTTGCCTTCCTAACACATATTCTGTCCCTCTTATCGTCTCCTTTTACCTATCCTATTTCTTTTGAAGAATGTATACCCATCCAAAGCCATAGTTCAGTCATAGGTTTCATCACATTAAATCTCAGTAGTACCTCTGAGATGAAATTTGCCCTTTGCACTAAGATCTCTAGTTCCTCTTATTTATTGCCTAAACTTTGGGCATTTGTATATAAACATTTGCAGCCACTGGCTCCTTTTTTTTTTTTTTTTTGATTTGTCTCCTGTGAATTTATGGAGCTTAGCAGTGTCTGGCTCGTAGAAAGTGCTTAAATAATGCTTGTTGTCTTGACTTGACTTATGGGTATCTCAGTCACTATTCTTCCTTCTTTGCGGCTGCTCTTCATAATAGTTAACTTAAGAAAAATGCATAGACAGTCTTTTCTTTCCCATTCCTTTTAGTTTAAGAATCTTTTGATTAGATGTGCAAGACACTTGGTAATTACATTCTTACCAACCTTGAAGTGTACTATATCTCTGACCAGAAATCTGTCAGTCTCATATTATAGTATTTCTGGCAGTCCATGAATCAAAATTCTATTCAAAGACACAACCTTCTTAGCTAGTTGTTCACCCCCCAAAAGTTCACTGCTCACAAATTTCTATTTTTCATCCCTTTAATGGGCAATAGTGAGATAAATACAATGTATACGAGTGTCCCTATGGTTTTCACTTTCTTCTCTTTGACTTCAAAATCAATGGGAATACATCTCAGGTTTGTCCCAGAAGTGTAATTTGTCCTCAAATGAATTACTAAAGTCAGTCATTTCAATAAAGTCTTAGAAAAAATTTTTCTCTTTTTGAAATTAAATTTTATTCTCTCTCCCACAACTCTCCCCCTGTAACCTGCCTTCCCTCGCACTGAGAAAATAAGAAAAACAAAACCCATTACAAGCATGTATAATAAAGCAAAATAAATTTCCTCACTGGTAATATCTTAAAAATTAAGTTTCAATATGCTCTCTGTCAGGAAGTGAGCAGTATGTTTCATCATGAGTCCTTAGGAATTGTGGCTGGTCATTGTATATATGAAAGTTCCCAAGTCTTCTCTTTGTGTCTATGTATGCACATACACATATATTTGTTTGAATTAGCCAAGATCTGTCTCCTCACTCTCCCATCCCAACACTACTCCCACCCCCACCCCATGCACATGTATAGTCAATCCAACCAAATTTCCACACTGGCCGAATTCTAAAAAAATATGTGTTGGCAACTGAGTGCTTTCTCTCTCTATAAGGAGGTGCATAGCATGTTTCATCATCAGTCCTCTGTAATCCCAGGTGGTTATTATGCAGATAAGAGTTTAGCACAATAGTGTTCTATTATATTTATGAAATATAACTTGTGCATCCATTCCCCAATTTATGGACATTCCCCCCTACCCAGATTCCCATTCTTTGCCACCTTGAAAAAAGCTATAAATATTTTTGTACATCCCTGAGAATTTGTTTGCTTAGGACAAATAATCCCTCCTTTAATATACTCTCCAATTTTTTCATTTTCCTATTTTGTCATGTTAGCCAATATAATAGGTAATAAATAAATTAAATGAATAAATAAATAAATAGGTAATAATAAACAACCTCAGAGTTGTTTTGATTTGCATCTCTCTAATCAATAGTGATTTTGAGCATTTTTTCATATGACTATAGATAGCTTTAATTTTTTCCTCTGAAAACTGCCTGTTCATATCCTTTGACCATTTATCAATTGGGGAATGACTTTTATTCTTGTACATTTGATTCAGTTCTCTATATATTTTAGAAATGAGGCCTCTATCACAGACACTAGTTGCAAAAATTCTTTCCCAGTTTTCTGCTTCCCTCCTAATTTTGGTTGCACTGGGTATGTGCAAAAACTTTTCAACTTAATGTAATCAAAATTATCCATCCTGCACTTCATAATGTTCTTTATCTCTTGTTTGGTCATAAATTTCTCCATTCTCCATACATCTGACTAATATACTATTCCTTGCTCCCCTAGTTTGTTTATAGTATGAGCCTTTATACCTAGATCATGTATCCATTTGGACTTTATTCTTGTGTATGGTGTCAGGCATTGGTCTACGCCCAGTTTTCTCCACACTATTATCCAGTTTTCCTAGCAGTTTTTGTCAAACAGTTGAGTTCTTATCCCAGAAGCTGGGGTCCTTGGATTTATCAAACAGTAGACTGCTATATTCATTGACTTCTGTGTCTTGAGTACCTAACCTATTCCACTCATCTACCCTTTTATTTCTTAGCCAGTACCAAGTGGTTTTGATGACTGCTGCTTTACAATACAATTTGAGATCTGGTAGGACTAGGCCACTGTCCCTAGTATTTGTTTTCATTAATTCCCTTGATATTCTGGACCTTCAGTTCTTCCAGATGAATTTTGATATTATTTTTTCTCATGGTTTCTCCCATTCATTTTAATTCTTCTATGTAACCTGACTAAACTGAAAATGTGTTTAATAAGAATGTATGTGTAGGACCCATATAAGATTGCATGCCTTCTTGGGGAGGGAGGGGGAGAAAACTTAAGACTTATGGAAGTGATTGTTGAAAACTGAAAAAAAAATTAATTTAAAAAAATATATACCCTTAAATTTCCTCTTTACCTCTATCCTTCCTATTTTCATATTGAGTCAAATGTATTTCTATATTCAACTCGTGTGCGTGTGCATGTGTGCGTGTGCGTGTGCGTGTGCGTGTGTGTGTGTGTGTGTGTGTGTGTGTGTGTATTCTTCTTTTTGACCAGTTCAAGTGAATCCTCTGGAACTCCGTTCAAGAGTCTGAGGTTTAAATATTATTAGCCAGTCTTCCAACCTCTTCCTTGTCTACTGGTGCCCTCACATTGTGCTAACCTTCCACCTTCCTTTTTCTCCTAGTGTATTTCTCTTTCCTTTGCTTTCCATTCTTTTCTTAAAATCATCAAGGTATACATACCATAACCACTTCCAAGCCTTGTCTAATTTGACTCCCTCTATGAAATTGGACAATAGGGATCAGAGTGGACACGTGTCATCTCCCCATATTTGAATGTAAGCAGTTTATACTTGTTTGGTTCTTTATACTCATTTAAATTCTTTATGTTCATTCATGTTTACCTTTTTATATTTCTCTTCACTCCTGTGCAAATTTCTCCACATCTCTGTTTTTTTCATTAGGAATCCTTGGAAGTCTTCTCTTTCATTAAAGGTCTATTTCCCCTGTGGCATTATATTCAGTTTTTCTGGGAGAGTAATTCTAGGCTATTAAATCATATGTGATTTCAAAGTGGTTCTTTGATACATGGGTTCTTTCTGGCTGCTTGCACTAATTTTTTCTTTGACCTAGAGGCTCTACATTTTGGCTGTGATGCTCCTGGGAGTTTTCATTTTGGGGGTTCTTTCAGGAAGTGACCATAGGATTCTTTTTCTGCTTTGCCCTCTCCTTCTAAGAGATCTGGACAGTTTTACTTCAAGATTTCTTGAAATAATGATGTCTAGGTTCTTTTATTAGTAATGGTGTTTTGAAAATTTAATGATTCTTAGTTGTTTTTTCTCTCTCTTTTTTCCATGTCAGTCACTTTTGTAATGAGATATTATAAATTTTCTTCTGTTTTTTTCAGCCTTTTGCCTTTGTTTTAATACATGTATATACATATTCAAATATGTGTATGTGTGCCTATGTAGATATGTGTGTGTACATATACACACCCACATATATATATGGGGGGGCTTCTAATGAATCCATTCGAAATTTCAGGGAGTTTGTTGCTTGGGAAAGGTTTTCTACCTCACATTGTGGCAAGCTGTTAATTCCCTTTCCGATTCTTTTTTCTACAGCTCTCATTCCATTTATTTAAAAAAAATTTTTTAAAGTCTTAAAAAAAAAAAAACTAACCCCAAACTCTTGATTCATCTCTTCCAGGAATTCTAGTTGCATTTATGACCAAGCTGCTTTTTTCTCTAAGGCAATGTTTATAAAAGTTTTGGAGTCATTCTCTTCTGTGTTTATGTCTTGAATATCCCTGCCATTAGCTTATTATGGTGGGGTTCTTCTTCTGTTTGTTCATTCTTCCAGCCTACTTCCTGACTTTGGACTTGATGTTAGGGCACTTCTGGAGGGAAGGTCTGGACTAGTTCTGCTGCTGCTTTCTTGGAGCATTGAGTGTTGTGTTAATCTAGAATCTCAGGGACAGGCTGGGGAACCTCAAAGGTTTTAGTGCTCCAAAGTTGTCAGATTCAGGGCAAAGTCTGATTGTTGCCCACTGTGGTTTGAGCTCTCCAAGTTCCTGACCTGAATCTGAGCAAGAGTGGACTGCTGCTGGATTCTACTTCTATTTGCCAGCTGGAAAGTTCTACTGACTCACAGTGGCATAATTCCAAGTTCCCTTTTGGTACAGGATTCTTACCCTAATTAATTTGTCCACAGGCTAGGCTAGAAGTTGCGAGCTGGACTTTACTTTGTATCCAAGGTCTGAGCCATAACACTGCTGCTGAGGCTGCTACTTCCTGGCTTTTGAACTTCTTTTCTCTGTACATTGCCCAGAGGAGGGTGCCCTGGACTTTCTCAATGGAAATGCCACTATGATGCACAAGATCTCCTTGTCAATCTTTCCCAATCTGCAACCAGGGACTGGGTAGTGGACAACAAAGCTGCCCGTTGGTACTTGATCCCAGTCACAGGTCTGGATGTCTGATATCTCTTTTTGTCCTGGTGCACAGCCTCTCTGTGAGTGCTCCATGCTCCTTGTCTGATGCCGGTCTCAGTGTCCGTAGACCTGTCTCCACATGCCGAAGTGGGTTGGACAAAGGATTCACTGTGACTTTCTGGATCTCTCCACTAGGATTCAATGTAGTGCGTTTTCTAGATTCGTTAGAAGAAGTTCCTGGAGAGGAGCTTCCTTTAACTCTGTCACCTTGGCTCTAATTCAAGGTGCTTGTTATGTTTTAGAAACATGTCCTAGGAAGACAAGAGATCATCTTCATACTCATCCAGTGATCTTTCTCCTATAACACTTCCTCTAATTACAAACCTTTCACACTAGTCAAGCTAGTCTTTTTGTTAATCTACATAACACATGTTCAAGTCAGTCTCTATGCCTTTGATATGATTTTCTCAACATATAGTGCTTTCCTCAATCCCTGCTTTCAAGGCCAAGGACAAATGTAACAAATATCCAACGACTCGCATAGTTAATACTCAGCTCTCCTAATTACACATTTTAAAAACGTAACTTTCTGCAGTGGCAAAGAACATTGTGTTTGGAGGAAGGAAGAACTGGACTTAAACTCTCATCTTTGACACTCCATCTTTCTGTGACTGAAGTAAATTCCTAAGACTTAGTCACAGAGAGGTTTCAATCAAAGTTGTTGTAGGAAGCTCCTACATTAAGTTTCCTCCTATGTTGAGGAAATAATAGACCCCCTTCCACAACAAACAATAAATGTTTGTTAAAATGAATTAGTAAAAACCCCAAGAATATTAAAAATGTTAGTATTACTAAACAATTATAAAAACAGGTCACAAAAAACAATGTAGGAACAGAAGCTACAGTAGCAACAAACATTTCTTTTACATGTCATTTCCACAGGAAGCAAATTCTGAAGTGTTAACTACAGTTGTCCCTTCCACATCAAGGCGGGGTTAAGAGCACTGCACCCCCATGATCTGGAAAATCCACATAAATTTTTATAGCCCTCCCTTTTTACCAGAGAAGTCTGACTTTTTTTTTCTTTGATGGGGGTGTTTATAGTACCTTATTGTAAAACTTGGATTAAGTATTTGGTCATAGGCTTTGTGTTATCTGCTGGCCTTTGAACATCATCTCTGGTTTCTGCAAAACTCTCAAAAAATTCACATTTAACCTCTTATGCCAATCCACAATATATCGAAATTGCAATGGGGAAAGTCATGATGTGGAAAGGATAACTTTACACAGCTAAGTTTGCAAGAAGCATCATAATATTCAGACACTTCTAATTCTCCCAAATATTCTCAATCACATATTATTATTATCCCCTTTCTAGATACTTGGGTCATTTGAGTTATTAGTCTCAATGAACCAAATGATCTCATAAGGTCTCTTCAACCTCTAAGATCTATGATTCTATTATTTGCCTGATGAGCTGAGGGATCAAAGATTATCCAAGAACAATCTGGGTCCTCCTGGATTCCTATAGGTCTTGGTGCTCCTAGTAAAAGTCCAATCGCAAGGCATTTGACAAAACTAGAGTACTCACTTGCAGAGTCTAACAATGTGGTATGGTGAAAGGGTATGTGATTTGGACTCCGAGGACCTGAGTTCAAATCCTCGCTCTAACCATGTGACCATAGGAAATTTACTGCCCTTCTCTAGACAACTTATGGTATAGTGGATGGGTCTGGAGCCAAGAAAATCTGAGGTCAAATCTGGCTTCAGACCATGATTAGATATTTGACTGTGGGCAAGTAACATAACCTCCTGCTTGAGGATAATAACAGTGTCTGCTCTGCAGGATTGTTGTTAAAACTAAATGAGATCATTATAAAAAACACAGTACCTGGCGCACAGTAGGTGCTATACAAATGCTTATTCTCTTTCATTTCCCCCTCCTTGCCCTCTTTATCTGCAAAATGAAGAGGCTGAATTAGATAAACTCTAAATCCCTTTTCACCTCTAAATTCATAATCCTATGAACTCACCAAGTTTGTTTTTCTGTTGGTTTCCAGTAATTAATGACTCTGATATTAGGCTTATTATATTCATACCAGAGAGGCAAAATCAAAGTAGATAGAAAACTGACCTCTGAGTGTGGATGACCTGTGTTCAATACTGGCTGCATGACTGGATATGTTATTTTACCTACCAGTGCTCCAAAGCAGTTTCAGATTTATACTGTTAGAATTTCCTCACCTCTAGCATATTGACTTAAAAAGTCACACATTAATATTATCTAGATTTTACTCTATTTTTATTTATTTTGTAAATATTTCCCAATTACACTGTAATCTGGCTCTGGCAAGCACTCTGGAATGCTGGGCTGTGGAAGCCTGTTTGAAATTTCTGCTCTACACCAATTAAATAACAAGATTTAGTTCAATATCCAGATCAAGGCTCTTTCACACATAAACTCTTGCTTTTCAAGACCAATCATTTCTGTATTATAATATATATTAGAATCTACAGCATGTAACATAGGTGTGTCTATATTACCCTCTTCATCAAGTCTAGTGGCTCCTGATTACCTCCAGGATCAAATATAAAATGCTCTCTTTGGCATTTAAAACCTGGCTTCCCTATCTTCCTGGTGGTCTTACATTTTACTTTCCTTCAGTACCTTACAATCCACCAACACCTGCCTTCTTGTTATCCTTCTCCCACTACATTCCATCTCTTGACTGTACCTCTGCACTGGTTATTCTCCACATCTGCAATGTTCTCCTCCTCACTCCAACCTACTGGTCTCCCTAACTTCCTTTAAGACAGTTTAAATGGCCTCCCCTCCTCTGCTCCCTTCATGAACTGCTAGTGTCTTTCTTCAGAAACTGCCTTCCAACCACAATGTACATATCTTATATGCACACAGTTGTTTGAACAGTCTCTTTCCATTGGAATACGTCCTTGAGGGCAGGGACCTTGTTTTTTTTACCTTTCTCTGTATACCCAGTGCTCAGCACAATGCCTTCTACATAGTAAGCATAATGCTTATTGACTGATTATTGTTCTTTTGGTTAAAGGTAATTGCAAAAGTGGTTTCTAAAATAATCACCATTATTCTAGGCCACAATAAATGAAACACTGATACACTGTGTTTAAAATGAAATAGATATATCTAAATACAATGCATTGTAAATAAAATTATTTTATTTTGCACAAAAATCCTGTTATGAAGCTTGAAAATATTCTTATTTTACAGAAAATAGAAAATGAACATTGAGCTAACATAATTTGCAGTACACTTACATCATACATACATCCTTCTGGCCCAATACTATATACTATGCCGCCTGAATTCAGTCCATCATCCTCATTTCTCCAAAGAACTTTAGATACTACTTGAGATTCAGAGCTATGATTAGTGAGTTTTCAATTTGCCTTGGTAAGAATCAAGCTACTATGCCACTTGCGGATAAGCTCTACACAGTGTGGCTTTTCCCACCCCCTTTCCTAGCAACCTGTTATGTGTTGTCTTTTCGAAGTAGACTGTAAACTCTTTGAGGGCAGGGACTATCTTTCTGGCTTGTATTTATGTCTCTAGTGCTTAGCATGGTGCCTAGCACATAGAAAATACTTTATCAATCTATCTACCTAAATGAATACTTTCACTGGGAAGGCAGGATATAGTGAAAATGTACACTGGCTCTGGAGTCAGTGGACCTGAACTGCCCTCATACTAGGGGACTTCAACATACAGATTACATTGATGCTCTCTCAAACACACTAACCTCCAAATTCCTCAACTTATTAATTCCTATGATTTACTCCTCCTTTCCACTACAGCTACAGGAAAAGATGGCCATACCCTTGTTCTTGCTATCACCCACAAATGTAACACATACATGTTCACGATCATCTGCTGCCATTACATCTCTCCCTTTACTGTGCAACTCCAAATTCTTCCCTCCAAATGTTTCCTCCTGACTATGACTTCCAATCCCTTCCCTCCTCAGTTTTTCTCAGGTCATCAGTCCTATGCTAGCTATACTCTTCCCTTTCTCATTCTGACCACTATACACTGTAAATTGCCCTTTTCTTTTCAGTCTCTTGTCCCTTTATCCTACTGAAGATCTTGCCTGCTTAATTTCAGACTTGGATTACTCCCACTGGCTGCTGCCTTCTCTACCATTCACCTGCTGGTAAATGGAAGGCAGAGAAAATCATGAAACCATACTGAATGGGTCCTCTAAAATTTATGTTACATAATCTCAACTGGGTGTCACTGTAGCAAGATAATCCTCTTACACCTCCTCTACTCCCCCAATCAATTAACTACATCCGTCATGAAAGCAGCTTTTCCAAGTCTTTTCATCCCTTCTCAAACTTTCCATGGCTCTTTCTCTCCTCTTCCTCTCAGCTGAGAACACTACGTTATCTATCAGTAAAAAAACAAAAAACAAAAAAAACTGAGGTCACTAGCCAAAAGCCCCTCTTCTCTATTTGGCAACTCAATATTTAGATGCCTTCTGCTAATATCTACTCCTTCACCCTATCTCACATGAAGCTGTGGTCTTTCTTGCCAAGGCAAAACTCTCTACATTTACAAGCGATCCCATTCCATCCCATCTTCTCCAGCAAATTGGGCCCACCAACAGTACCACCCTCACTAACTTTCCCTCTCCACTGGCTGCTTTCCTGCATGCCCATATCTCCTCATTCTCAAAAAAAATCTCACTTGATCCATTGGTCCCTGTTAGCTATTACGTTATATTTCTCCTCTCTTTTGTGGCTGAATTCCTTGAGAAGGTTGTTTACAATTGGTGCCTCTAACTTCCTTTCTTCATACTGTCTTTTGAACTGTTTGCAGTCTGGCTTCCAACCTCATAATTCAATTTAAACCTTTTTTACCCTTCTCTCAGTTTTCACCCTTCTTGACTTCTGCAGCCTTTGACATTATCAATCAACCTCTTCTTCATATTCTCTTCTTTCTAGGTTGCTGCGATCTTATTCTCTCCAAGTTTTCTTCTGTCTGTAGCTCCTTCTCACTTTCCTTAGCTAGATCTTCATCCAGGTCATGCCCATTAATGTGGAGATCCCTCAAGACTCTGTTCTGGGCCCTCTTCTTTTCTCCCTCTATACTATTTTGCTTGGTGATCTTAATAGCTCCCCTGGATTCAATTATCACCTATCTTTTCCCCCAAATGTATCCTTCTTCCGTAACTTCCCTATTACTGGTGATGGCACCACCATCATCCAGGTTCACAAGCTAATATACTACCCTTAATTTTGCATTCTCTCTCAAACTGCCCCCCCCCCCAACACAATCAATTCCCAAGATCTGTCCATTCTATGTTCCTAACATCTCTCATATATATACCCTGGTCTATTCTCTGACACTGTCACCATCCTGAAATAGGCCTTCATCATCTCATGCCTGGGCTATTGCAATAGTTGCTGATTGTTCTCCCTGCTTCAAGTCTCTCCCCACTCCAAACTACCACCATTCAGCTGGCAAACTGATAATCTTCCTATACTACAGGTCTGTCCATATCACTTTCCCCACTCCCATTCAATAAAGTCTTTCACTGAGTGCTTTCACTGGCTGTCCCCAGTGTTCAGAAGCTTTCTTCCTCCTCGACTCTACCTCCCGGGTTCCCTGGCTTCTTCCAGAAGCCTTCCCAAGTCCTACTTAAGTACCTTCCTTATGAGAATATTGGCAACTTATCCTGTATATACCTTGTTTATACAGAGTTGTTTGTATGTTGTCTTCCTCATTAGACTATGAGCTCCTTGAGAGCGGGAACTGTTTTTTTTACCTTTCTTATATCTACAGAATTTAGCACATTACTTGGCACAGAGTATGCACTTAACAAATTCTAGTAAGTACTTCTCATGCTTACAACCTCTAGTAACCTGAAGCAAATCACTTAGCTTCCTCTGGCTCTCAATTTCTTCATCTGTAAAATAAAAGGATGGAAATTCATTGCCAAAGTTCCTTCTAGCCCTAGATCTATGACCCTATAATTTTTTGATGATAACTTCCCAGGAAAAAAAAAATCCTGTTTTATTTTCTTTGCCTAATATTATGCCATTAATGGCAATATTAAGGCAGGAACTTAAACATTTTTTACTTGCTATTTTCTAGATGACATTTTCAACCACCTTATTTTCCCTTTCAAAACTCATTTTCTAATGTAAAAAAGCAAACAGGAAAAGTAAATTATAGATTATAAGGGTGATAGTAGATAAGGAAAATATGAATATGAAATGATGGATTTGTACATAATTTAAATAGCAAATATTACATCTAAATTCAATTAAACATGACAGGAGTAAAGGAAGAGATTTAGTTATATTTGAAGTACTGTACTCAATTTTTACGTAAGAACAAAAATAATCCCTGTATTTCCTTTGGAACCTCCCTTCTTTCTCCATCTTTGCTTCACTAAATCATTCATAATTTACATTATCATTTCACTTCGACTCTCCTACTCCTAATACCCTTTGACTCAATTCAATAAAAATGTAGTACTTAGAATTAAAGGTAAGTAAATTAAGACTATTTTAAAAGATCTAAGATCTCATTCATTTAAGAATGCAACCTACACCTTCTCATCTTGTGCAATTCTTGTCCAAGTCTTTCTGTAAATTCTGCATAGAGGATCTCTCCAATGTAGTGAATGCCTTCCTCTGGGTCTGCTAAGAACTAATTTAGCTATCATTAGGAGGCTGGCCTCTTTAAGAAGAAAATATTTTTGATTGACTACAAAGTGTAATGAAAAACCACAGAGTACCTCAGCTCACATACCACCTCTGAGGTTTAGTACATGTGTGAACCTGGGCAATTTATTTAACTTCTCTTGGCTTCAGCTCCCTTTTCTGTAAAAAAAAAAAAAAAAAGGGGGGGGGGGGGCTGTTGTAGATGACCTGTTAGGTTCTTCCCAGTTCTAAATCTTGTGATCCACGACGAAACATAAAAATATCAGAGTGCTTCTCAGTCTTGTAGTTCCACCGAGAAGGTGGGAAGAGGGTGCTAAGAATTACAGAACCAATCCATGTTAGTTGGCAAAAAAAAAAAAAAAAAGCTTACTTGTGGAATCTACCACCAGCCTGTTATCCAGACAGGAGTTGGATCACTCAATCACAACCTCTAACAGCACCAGAAACTAATATAGGGCAAAGTAACTACCGGATATAAGCAGGAATTCTTCCTCCGCCTTCTAAGAGTCGAACATTATACAGCGAACTAAAAGCAATTCGGTAACTGGTGAATGTGCCAGCCCAGTACCCAGACGACCCTATAATCCTATAAAGTGGTTGCAGAACAGGTCTCCCCTAGACTATCTGACAATGGCAAATTCTCTACTGTTGAACATCATCCAAAAATCCAAATCCCAAAGTGCGACGGTCTACCTGAACAGGTGGCTAATCAAAGAGATCAATTCCTTCAAGATGCGAAAGAGACTTGGAGACACTGATCACAGTTTATGTAGGGAAAGGCTCTGCACGTGGAGGGCGATGACGGGAGGAGTACACAAAACTGGGGGGGGGGGGGGTAGATTCATTCTAGAATAGCCTGGGGCCCCAGGACGCCCCCCCCCACTCAGGTGCCCCGCTGGGGGCACCAATAGGACCAGCAGAGGTTAGACTGGCTTTCCACACCCGGGGGAGCCACGAGCCCGGGAGCAAAACTAGAGATAAACTTAAGAACTCCACATCAGGGGAATCCGGGGGTGCAAACCCCAGGACAGCCACCCCTTCTTGCACCCGCGCGCCCAGTCTCTCGCCTTCTCGCGGTCGGGCCTCCCCCGCCCCCCACGACGCCAGGAGCTCCGGGGAGGGGTCCCTCGGACGGCCCCGGCCCCAGGCCCGGGCGCGCCGCCACCTCCCCACCTTCCCCCCGCGGCAGCGCCGCTCCGGCCCGGGGGGGACGGTCCCCGTGGCGGCCGTTAACGTCCCAACGACGCGGAGGCCCCGGCTCCGCCGGGAATGCGCCCCCCGCTCCCTCGGCCTCCCCGTACCGTAGGTCTCGGACATGGCCGTCTGCGACATCTTGGGAAGCGGGCGCCGCCTCTTCCCCCGGTCTCCGGCTGCAGCTCGGGGGCCGGGGGGTGGGGGGTGAGGGAGAGGGCAGGAGCGGGAGGTCAGTGGCGAGAGCGAGGTCTGACCGGGGCTGGGGAGTCCGAGGAATTGGTGGGGTGGAGTGGGGTGGGCGGGGAAGGAGGGGCGCGGCCGGGTCCCCACGGCAACCGCCAGCCACCCCGGAGCCGCTCCTGCTCAGGACCGGACCGCGGGGTTCCGCGCAGGCGCACACCGCCCACCCACCTCCCTCTCTTCCCTCCCCTCCCTCCCACCCCTAGAGAGATCGGGGAGGGGCGGGGCCTGGCTGGGGCGGGGAGGAGGAGAGGAGGGGTGGAGGGAAGGTAGTACTCGGAGACCGCGAGCCGGGGGAGCCCGACCGCCCAGCCTCTCTCGCGCCTGCGCACTGGGCGCGGGAGGGCCTGGGGGCGGCCCGCGAAAGCCCTGGATCACCAAAACAAAGAGCACGTGCGCGAAACTCCATCCGGGGCCGACCGTCTACAGGAGACTCGGGGAAAGGGAGGGAGGGGCGGCGCATGGTACACGCCCCGGGCGGAAGTTCCGAGTGCCCGAGGTCAGAGATGGAGTCCTGAGGGGGAGTGACCCTTCCCTAGGTGGGTGACTGACAGGGGCAGAATACCCTGCTAGGAAGGATGGCGAGGCTCCTCCTGGGAAAGGTGCGCAGGTGAGGAGGAGGTTTGTGTGAAGGCGAGACGTGGGCAGGACCCTGCCTTGCTCCACTCTGCGTCCCGCGTGTTTTACGTTGACTCTCTCAACAAAGTGTTTGCACGTTCTGGTCTTTACTCTGCTGCCCTGGTAGCCATGCAGCTGTACTTCACGTACACGTATCGATTGTCCACAGTGTGCCAGGCACTGTGCTGTGCATTGGGAATTAAAAGATAACAGTGAAAACAGCCCCTATCCAGGATGGGGGGAGGGGAGAAGCGACACGTTCATATACAGTTATGTTAACAATATATAGATAGAAAATTATGTTGGTGGAGAAGGATCTAACGGATGGGGAGGTGGATCCAGAAAAACCTCTTGTAGAAGGTGGTACTTAAACTGAGTCATGAAAGAAGCAAGGAATTCCAAGAAGTAGCATTAAAGAGGGAATGCTTTCCAGCAAGTGCAAAAGTAGGGTGATATGTAGTGTACAAAGACTGTCCAGTTTGCTTCTTGGATGAGGTAGAGGCCACAGTGTAAGTAAGGAAAGCTAGAAAGTTAGGTTGAGGCTAAGTTGTGAAGAGCTTTCAAGGCATATTTAGGGAGCTATTCAAGTTTGTTGGTTAATGTAGGTTCCCATGCAGGTGGCCTAAATGCAGAGGTGCTCATAGGTATGCATTGATGTGATCTGTGGGCTGCAGAAGGCCCTGCCTGCACTGCCCCAAAGCTAGCTGGAGAAAGGAACAGGCAAGGTCTGAGACAGCTGGTCAATTTCTCCTCTAGTCTCCAAGAGAGGTATCAGGCTAGAATCATCTTTATCTGCTACCCTCTCAAATATCAGGTATATGAGTTTAAAAGGAAAGTCAATTTCATGGTTGCTCTTAAGGGAGATTGTAACCCTTAGCTTGTATTCTCCAGTTTCTCACCAAATACTCATTGCACAAAAGACTGGCACAAATAGCAAATGGTGAGTAAATCCATTTATCCAAGTAAATAGCAAATAGAAATCGGAGAAGTTATATAGACTAAAATATGGCAAAAAATACATAAGAGTGAATAAGTTTTTCAGCTAGGAAACTCAGCTTAGACTAGGGAAGTAAGAATAATCTCACCCAAAAAACGTTCATTCTATCTATCCCTAGAATGTTAAGCAAGTCCAGAGAAATGCATGGGGCTGGCTTCCCGCCTATGTCTGCTAGCCCAAAAACTTTCTCCTTCTCCTCCATGGAGTTTCTCCTCTTCAAAAGTGATTGGAACCAATTCAAAAATTCCCTTTTGCTGATCTGAAGCATTATGCTCAGCTTTTTCTCAGCTAATTAATTAGGAGCCTCATCAACTTGCACATGCTCAGTAGCACACATTATACCTCAAACTTGGATGACTGGAAGGATGGTGGTGCCTTTGATAGATATAGGAAAAATTAGAAGAAGGAATAAGTTTAGAGGGAAAGATAATAAGTTCTGCTTTGGATATTATGAGTATGGTAATGTGGGACCACCATCTCTCTTAGGAGAGAGATTAGGGCTGGCTTTATAGATATGGGAATCATCTGTATAGATAAGACAATTAAATCCTTGGAATCCTATTACAAGAAATCAGACTGATAACAAGAATTATCCCCACAAAACATCTGACAATTTTTTCTTTGTCATCATCACCACTATAAGATGATATTTGTTTAGTGTTTACCAAAACAAGATGAAGTAAGTCCATTATCCCTTCTCAAAGTATTTACAATTTAAAATATGCCCAAATATAAGTTGATAGGTAAATATGAAGTATCTAAAAATCAAGAAATAAGAGTCAAGTTCCTGTATTTTTCAGCATAGAATAGACATTTACTGGCTCCAAGAAGCTGTAGCATGCATAGAGGCTATACTACAGTAAAACCATGTAGGCAGAAGGGCTAAACCAGATCAGGGGTAGCCTCAAATCCATCAGCGAATTAGGAGATGTCTACTCCAACCATGTTCAAATCCACTGGTGAATTAGGAGATATCTACTCCAAGTATGTGGAATGGGAGAGTAAGAACAATTTGTTCCAACTGCCATGAAGGCAGTTTGAAGCAGACACTGTGAAGCACTTAGAGCTTGGTCAGATATCGAAGATGCCAAGGTGATCCACTGCATCCTGGACCATCACCAGTCATCCTGACTTTTGTTCTGCCACTGGACTTTGATGACTCAGGTAGAGAGTGAGCCTGACTTGGCGCATCTCTGCCTCACTTCAGTCCAGTTCATGAGTCCGTGATGTCAGTGGTCCTCTTAGAAAACAAAGGATAAACAGCAACAAGGTATTTATTTGCTGTTTACACGATGTCACTGTGAATATGAATTAGATACTGTATTAGGAAAAATCTTAGCCCTTTTACACTTAGGAAAGATATCATTTATTAGATGGGGAATCTTGAAAAAGTTGGCAATTTAGAGAGTGAGGAAGCAGTGATAAGAGAGTTACTTGTCTAGGCAGTCACAAGTAGTAGTAGATAAAAGATGTGAGAAGGTTGTGATGCCTCAGCAATTAACCTGGGGTGAACTGGTAGCAATGGGTGGATGCTTCTGGATTAGAATCCAGCACACAGTAGTTGCTTAAAGTTTATCAGTTGGATTGGGGAAGTTAGATTAGGGATTTGGCATAGTATAGTGAAAAGTGGAATAGGTTTTAGATAGAAGATGTGGATTTGAAGCCTGGTTTTGTCTTAAGGCAAGCCTTATAAGCTCTATCACTTTCTTCATCTGTAAAATAAGGGAGTTAGACTAGCTGATCACCATAGTCTTTCAGGTGTGAATACTATCTTTATCCAAAGTCCGAGAGACAAACATAGAAGGGAGAGGAGTGTAAGCAGCTGATGATAACTAATGTTTATATGGTGCTTTAAGGCAGGCTGCACAGCATTTATTGCATGCTTCCTATATGCCAAGCACTGTGTTAAGGGCTGAGCATACAGAGAAAGTTAAGACATAGTCCCTGTCCTTAAAGAGGCCATTCTAATACCTTATAATATAGTTGTCAGGGTTGACCCATCAGTCAGCTGGTGGCAGTATGAAATTCATGGGTATGAAAAATAGCACTTGTGGGTCTTTGATAGGAAACAGCTTGGTTTCCGTGTGTGTGTGTGTGTGTGTGTGTGTGTAAGGGGAGGGAATATAGTTGAGAGCTTAAGGTCTCTAACTAAGAATGATAAGGATCACAACTGTGATTAAATACTTGTATGTGTTTGTGTCATCAATGTGGGTATTCTCTGCAATGATCCTGATCACAACTGATCCATGTCTGCCTATCCTGTGAATCTTGTCCATGTCCTCCCATAATTTTAGCCCAGTGGGTCCATCTAATTCTTTGATTTCTCTTGCCATCATGGAGATACCCTTGGAACACATGGCTACCCATCAGTCATCTATTATTGTTGCCAAGTGACCAGACTATTTTTTTTCTTTGGACATCCTTTAGTCTGGTTCTCTTTTCTAACTTCTTGTTTGCATTGTGTTAGCCTGCTCATATCTCTCCCACCCTTTAAAAGAAAACAACCATCTATCATCCTGGCTATCTATTGTCCTATGCCTTTCCTCTCTTTGCATGTAAACTACATGAGAAAGGTGTCTATACTAGTTATTTCCATGTTCTTTCTCACTGTCTTCTAAATCCTCTGAAGTCTGGCTTCTAACCTCATCATCCAAGTCAGTCAATAAGCGTTTTTAAATGTGTGCTCTGTGCCAAGCATGGTGCTAAGCACTGAAAATGAAAAGAAAGGTAAAAGATGGTCCCTGTCCTCAAGGAGCTCACAATTCAATTGGAGAGACAAGCTTACACATACAAATGAGCTACATAAAGGATAAATAGGAAATAATTAACAGAGGATAGGCACTGGAATGAACTGAAACTGCTCTTTCTCCAAGTGATGCTATTTGCCAAGTCAAATGGCCTTTTCTTAGTCCTCATCCTTCTTGACCTCTCTGTTTTTTCTACATTTTTGAGATGCTACTTTTACCTGTCAGATCACTCTTTGGTGTCCTATGCTAGCTCTTTATTCAGGCCATATCCATTAATGGTGGTTGTCCCCCAAGGCTCTATTTTGAGCTCTCTTTTCTTTTCCCTCTGTATCAGGGGTTATTAACCTGGGGTTCATGAATTTGTTTAAAATTTTTTTTGATAACTATATTTCAATAAAATTAGTTTTGTTGGTTATCTTATGTATTCTGTTTTGCACATTTAAAAAACATTATTCTGAGAAGGCATCCATAGGCTTCAACATACTGCCAAAAGGGTCTATGAGACACACACAAATTAAGAACCTTGCTTTATACACTTAGTGAGCTCATCAGCTCCCATGGATTTAATCATTATCTCTATACAGTTCATTCCCAGATCTATATATTCAACCCTAATCTCTCTCCTGTTTTTCAATCAACAACTACCTTTTAGATATATTGAGCTGGATATCCTGTAGGCATCTCAAATTCAGCAATTCTAAAACAGAACTAGTTATCTTTTCCCCTAAATCCTTCCTATTTCTCAACACTTCTATTACTATTGAGGATACCCACCATCCTCCCAAGCATCCAGGCTTAGAACCTCTATGTTATTCTCAAGTCTACTTGTATTCACCTCACATATCCAACATGTTATCAAATCTTTTCCTTTCTGCCTTCATTCTTTTGTATACATTTGTATACACCCATTTCCCCCCACTTACACACCTTGTATAGAGCCTCATCACTTGTCACCTGAATTATTGCAATAGCCTAATTGGTCTCCTGCCTCATCTTTCCCCACAGCATTCTGTCTAACACTTAGTTGCCAACTGGTCTATGTCACCTCCTTGCCTAGTAAAATCCAATGACTCATCACCTCCAGGAGCAAATATAAAATCCTATGACAGCATGGGCTTTTTCTACCTTTGTAGTCTTCTTGCATTTTACTCCCCAAAGTCTATGATCCAGCTATATTGCTTTGACAGAAGACTCTTCATCTCCCAACTCAGTGAATTTGCATGGCATTTTCCTCGTCTAGAATGCTTTTTCTACCTTCTAGCTTCCTTGACTTCCATCAAGATTCAGCTCAAACCTTACTTCTGCAGGATGCCTTTCCTGGTTTCCCTACTGCTTGTAGTGCCTTCCCTCTACACTTATTTTCCATTTCCACTATTCATATCTTTAATTTACCTAATTATTTATATATTGTATACTCTATCAGAGTATGAACTCCTTGAGAGTAAGGACCCCAGTACTTAGCACTGTGCCTGGTATATACTAAGGTCTTAATAAATTCTTGTTGACTGATTGTCACTTACCATCTTACAAGGTATTTCTCTATTACTCTCTGCATTCTGTTCATTTTCAATTCTTTGGAGATGATAGTGTTCATGACCATAGCTAAACAGCAATATTGGTAGAGCATAGGTATTAAAAAAAATCTGCTATTTTAAGCAAAAGTTAGAGGTTATTAAAAGAACGTTGCAACTTTCCAGTTGCACTCTAGCCCAGCCTCTTCCTTCTTTTCAGTTCTAAGCCCACTTTATTATCTATTTGCAATATCTGTCAAAGTATATAAATATATATTTTTAGCAGTCCTGTGTGACTGAGTAAAGGTCACCAGATTATTTGGTGACAGAGCGATAATTTGGATCCAGGTCAATAAGATCATAGGATCACAGGTCTAGAACAGAAAGGGATATCAGAAACCATCTAGTCCAAGCCCTTTCATTTCACAAATGAGAAGGGAGGACAGAGAAGCTATGTGATTTGCCTGAGGTTACATAGGTGCATCCATCCCATCTCGAGAGTACAGGCTCTAAACCCAGTTCTCTTTTACACTGTACCTCACTGGCCCTCCTCTACAATTATTGGTGGGCAGTTGTCGTTAGATTTCTTTCAATTTCCTATTTAGTTCCATGATTCCTTCTCAAGTAGTTGATTATTTCACACATCAAATTTTAATCAGCCTTCTAAAGCTTTTACAAGATGGTATGTGATTACTTTGATACTTAGGTGTGTGATTAAAACTCAGTGTCACTAAAAATAAAGTCTTACTTCCCTGAATTCTGCAGTACCTTCTGGAGTCTGTAGTAATGATATCAAACAGACAACACTTTTAACAACTTTTTTTTTATTTCAGTTAATATTTATGTTTGCGAGCTTATCCATCTGGTAAAAGGGTCCATGATACCAAAAAAGATTAAGAATCCATTTGGTACACTGTAGACTTCCTTTATCCTTTCTTTGTCCTCTAGTATTTATCAGTTTTTTTCTCTCTTTTATCCCAGCTTGCTCCATCTAGTTGTCAGGAATTCTTCCTTAAATCCTCCTACCACAGCAGCCTATTCTTTTCCAAGTCTCTCCTGCCACTCCCTTAATAAAGCTTCACAATCTCCTTTCTTTATGGATAAAGGAATAAAGATAAGAGGGAGCAAAATCCTGGAGAAAACAAGTGGTAGGAATCTTGCCCTCAAATAAGCTTTTAAAGATAAGTTCAGTTTGGGGGAAGAGGGAGGAAGAAGAGGGCAAGCCTGGGTGGGGAAGATTACTTGGAAGATATATGGAAGCTGTTGTCTACTACCTTTTTTTGGTTAGTTGTTTCAGTCATTTCCTACTCTTCATGTACCCATTTGGGGTTTTCTTGGCAGAGATACTGGCATGGTTTGCCATTTCCTTCTTCAGCTCATTTTACAGGTGAGGAAACTGAGGCAAACAGGGTTAAGTGACTTGCCCAGGGTCACATAGGTAGTAAGTATCTGAAGCTGGATTTGAACTCAGGTCTTCCTGACTCCAGGCCCAGCACTCTACCCACTGTATCACCTAGCTGCCCACTATGTAGTCTGTCAGTCCAGGTTTAGTTAATTATCATTATTTTGTAGTTATCTCTATATTGCTCCAGTATATTCAGTATGGGCACATTTTCCTTTCTTTTGGCTGGAAGGGAATAAATATAGGTAGGTAGGTGCTGTAACATAGCATATTTATAGTATATGACATAGTAATAAGGTAGGTGCTGTTATTATTTCTGTCTACAGTTGAAGAAACTGAAGCAGGCAGAGGCTAAGTGACTTACCTAGACTTACCTGTAAGTGAGATACCTATATACCTCAAATACCTAGTAAGTATTTGAGACTAGATTTGAACGAAGGTCTTCCTAACTCCAGGTCCAGTACTAGTATCCACTGAGCTATCTGGTTGGCTCTTCGTAGTCCTCTTCTTAAGCCACAAGACTTAAATCAGGCAAACTCTCACCAGACCTCACATCCTTTATGTATTGCTTTTATGTTTATCATCAAAAAGCTGTTTGGGAAATAAATTCTGGGATCCCCTGGTCCAAGTGAAATGCAAACCACTTAGCAGACTACAAATAATTTAATAGAAATTCAGGCAATTTATAGCAATGCCATTTTTGTGACTGAAGCAGTTTTTAAACTCCTGACAAGCTTGTTTTGTTTGTAAGAATAATATTTATATAGTGCTTTCTGGTTTCCAAAGTTCATATTTATAAAGTGCTTTACCGTCTTCCCAATAGCCCCATTGTGAAGGTGGCCATGCAGGTATAACTATTAACATTTTACAGAAGAAGAAACAAACAGAGTTTTAGATGGATTAAGTGATAATGCCCATTGCCATAGTATAGGAGCTGGGATTCAAACCCAGACTTATTGATTCCTGCTGTAGCACTGTTTCCATTTTACCACATTGCCTCAATACAAACCATCTCTTTACCCCACTATTTCCTCCTCACCTCCACATCCCTCCATTTTTTTCTTTTTTCTTTTGTTTTTTTCTTTTTGGTGAGAAGGGTTGGAAGGGGAAGAAAGGTAGTTCTTTGGTTCTTTTGCTTCTCTTTCCCTGTGGACGTTGTCTGAACCAACTGGGTTAGGGAACTCTGCTTACTACTTCTTCCACTTGTGGGAAAGATTAATGAACAGAATATGGAAGCCCATAGCAATGAAATTAAATCCAGAAGGTCTGTGCTTCATGTAGAACCCATATGCTGAATTTAGTGAGCTAAGTGATTTTGGTGAGCTAAGTATTTTAATTATTCACTATTTCGATACCACTATACCAAAATATTTAAATATAGAAAAGCTCTTACCATAAATGAAAAGCATACAGCATGTTATAGTGGGTGTGAGAGAGGAGAGAAATGATCCGGTATGTTTTCCCAAGGTCCAAAAAGGAGAGATGTATCTTACACCATAGAAAGGCCTTGGAGAAGTAATTTGAGGTAGGACAGTCTGGAACAGAAGTGAAAAAGAGGCTTGAGAAATCTGGTCAGAGAGCCATTGATGAGAAAGTGTTTGTTGGAGATATATGGTATCATCCGCAAGTTAAAAATAAACTCTGTTGTAAGTCTACCACGGAAAACAGTAGCAACAATTGTAGGTAGTGCTCCACTATCAAATACCAATCTTTGTAGCTTAGTTACAATGTCTAGAACAGAGTTCCTTTCTCACATCAGTATTGATTTGTCTAGCAGTAGCCACATGTACTTGATGTAATAATATTCTGTATTAAATTAAACCTAGCATTATGGGTACATTTTTAGATAGGTGACACGGTAATTGCCCATCTTCTTTTTGAATTTGAAACTTACCAGTAAATCTCCTTTCCATTTAGTTCTAATAAGCACTGCCTCTCTGCACTTAGTAGCATTTATATTCAAGAATTATTTTATCTGAGACATTTTCCTTTTATCCTATTTTCAATATACTTGTATTTTCTGGTTCCTCTTCCCTTTTATGATATTTGAAAAATAAGACTATCTGGCCAGAAATAATAAAATAAATCTCCCTTTAAAACTTTTGCTTTTGATCCTAAAAGGACAATATCAGAATATGTTTTTTTTTTAAATTCCCATATTCCTTTTTTTTAATGTTTTAAATGCAAAATGTAAAAACCTTTTTAAAGCTTGATTTCCTTATTGAAATATGGTTTGTAAAGAAGTCAGTTTTCCTTGGACATTGACCTAAACTCTGTTAGGCTTGCCTAGCAACCTCCTTTCTCATATGTTGATTTGAAGCTCATTTGGCAGAGGAGTGTTGTCTCCTATATACTGATCCTCCCAGGTGGAAATTTCCCCTTGAAAGATTGCCCTGATCAATCCTTCATCCCTTGCTTTACTTATGGCTTGTAGTCATTCTCTTACATCTCTCAGGGTCTAGAACAGAAGACTATTTAGGGCTGGAAGGGAACCTTGGAAACCATTTAGGCTATTTCCTTCAATTTACAGAAGCCCAAAGAGATGAAGGATATATTTTCAAATCATCCGTCCTTCTCAAATGAAATTCTTTCTGTAATAATCCAAACCTTACCAACATTACCAAACTATAATAACAGTAATGCTACAATAATGTCTTCCATCTGTATGATCTAGGCTGATGACCTTTCAGAAACAGGGAGCAAAAGTGCTGCCACCTGTTCTGGCATATTGCATGTGTAACCTTATGTTGTACATAGGGTTTGATGCTATCCAGATTAATAGTGGAAATATGATATGGTACAAAGCAGCCTAAAATCATTTTATACAGTTGTATAGGCTGCAGTGTGGGAGAGTAGGGGTTCATGCCTTAGGAAGAAGGTTGCCCTGCTTGAGGTGACCCACCATCTACTTATTTCTCAGATTAGTCATTCTTGTCAGTTAAGAATTTCCCATGTATGAAAATACTAGCCCAACAGAAAGAATCCCAGGCAAGTAGGATGGCTTTAAAGTTACACGTTGAATTTATCTACTATATTTAAAAAGAAAGGCAAGCTATACCTAATAAAGATCTGCAGTTCCCTATATCATCCTTTTTATTCTGTTTAACTATATATGTAGAAAAGCTTATTTTCTTTGTTATTTGCTAAGTTCAAAATTAAAGATGCTGTCACAAAGGCCAGGAACATGAAGCATACTAGTCATCTCCTTCTTACTGTGGATTTGGGTCAAATGAGACACCTAGGAATTTAGTTTGGGATAGCCATCATTTTGGAGCATGAGGCATGACTTGAGAGGGAAGTATTGCAGATACTTCATGACAGTGCTATGGTAGAGGGTTTTAGATGGCCACAGGGAACGTTAGAGCTTGAAAGGATGAGGTGGAGAGAGGGGATTGAAGAAGTAGAAAAGTATGAAGAAAGGTAGGGGAGAAACTGCCCCAAACAATCTTTGTAATTTTTGCCTAGACCCTTGGCAGCCACTGCAATATACTGCAGTTTTCATGATGTCTATTATTGTATTTCAATTTAAATTAATACAATTCAATTTAGCAAACATGTCTTAAGAAATGACATATTCCCTATCCTCAGTGATCTTACTAACAGTCTGGTAGAAGGTGATATATGAACATAATTATGATTCAAGTAGGGAGATGAAACATATAATTATTATTTGAATGAGAATGATATCAGTAGTTGAGAGGTCACCCATCTCATAAGAGATGTGGCAAGGTTCAAGGAAGTTCTCAAGAAAGAGATGGCTCCTGAACTGGGCCTTGAAAGAAAAGAAGGATTTCAGTAGGTAAGAGATAGAGGAGGAGTCCATTCCAAACATGAAGGACCACATATACGACCCCACAGAAGTAGAAGAGTACAGAATGAGATCAGGGATCGGATCACTTTTCCTGGAACAAAATATATATATAAAGGGGAGTAGTGTAAAACAGTGCTAGAAAGGTAAATGTGAGAGATCTCACATGACAAGATAAAAAAATTTATATTCAGTAGGCAATGGGGAGCCATAAAAGGGTTTTGTTTTGTTTTGTTTTTTTTAACAAGAAAGTGATGTGATCATATTTGTGTATCAGGAAGATTATATTGGCATTGATTTAAAGGCTGGATCATAAAATAGAGAGAGGAGAGATTGAAGATGGGAACACTGTGGTAGTAGCAAAGACATTTGAAAGGAGGGAGAAGCAGGAGATATTTTAAGAGGTATATTTGAAAGGATTGGGCAACTGGTTGAATATGGTAAGGGAAAAGGAAGAGTCAAAGATGACAAAGAATCAAGCTAAAGTGACTAGGAGGATGTTAGTGTCAGTAGAAATAAGGAATTTAGGAGGAGGTGCTGATTTTTTCTGTCTTTGGTTTAGGACACAATGATGAATTCAGATTTGTATGAGTTGAATTTGAGGTGTCAGGAAGTCCTTAGGGGAGGAGACTTAAAAAAAGTAGAAAATGGCTAGAAAAAGAATAGTAATGGTTCTGTTGTAGATGAAAGAGCTAGAACTGGCTCAAATCACACTTTACTATTTGTTATCTATGTGACCATGGACAAATCTATTTAACCTTTGGTCCCAGTTTCCTCAAGTCCTATGATCCTGTCCTGTGGAAGCTAAGAGAGTAGCAGGAAGGGGTTCCCGACACTGTCAAACTCTAGAGAAAAGTTAAGGAGGATTGAGGAATGACAAGAAGCCATTAACTTTGAAGATTAGGAGGCCATTGGTGACGTTGTAGAAAGGAGTTTTGACAGAGATCAGAAGCCAGATTGAAGTGGGCTAAGGAACAAGTGAGTGGTGAGAAAGTAGGGGCAGTGAGGGTTGGTTACTACTTTTTCTAGAAGTTTAGCAGTAAAGGAGAAGAAAGAGAAACTTTCCAAAGAAGTTTCACAGATATCCTCCATTTTCTTGATCACAGCTATCAGATCTCAGATATTGTGAGATGTCACCTTGTCCCTCATCAGGTTCTTGCTTGGGCCGACAGACATGCAGGCAGTTCACTTATGCCCTCTCAGCCTCCGTTTCCCTATCTGTATAATTGAGATACTCATACCTGTAGTATCTACTTCACAGGGCTACTCTAAGGAGTAAATGAGGAAATGTGCATGTAAGGTGTTTTGCAAACTTTAAAATGCCTTGTAAATCTCAGTGGTTGTTATTACTAAAGCCCTCTCTATCAACTTTTTCACTTTAGGGAAGGACAAAGCTCTGCAGTTTCATTCTGTAGGGTTTCCTTCTCCTCTTCCAGCCTACCAGATACTGCTAAAATTAAAGTGGTACTCATTCTACCTCAAGACAGGTAAACATTCTGCCTCAAGGCAGGTAAAGTGACTAATTTAAAAAATAGAAAAAAGCAACAAACAAACTCTTCTCAATATTATTTGGAGTGCTGCCTTTCCAGTCTTCAAGATCTTGATTCACAGCCACCTTGGTGGGAACTCATACTTGTTCCAGGTTTAAGCAAACCTAGTGTCACATAGGTATTCTCTGATCAGATAGTGCCCTCTTGAGGACGATGCTGATATAGCTATTGAGAGCTTAGTGGATTATTACAATGGTTGAAACTGAAAAGGGAAGCATTAGGAACTCAAGTAGTTCCTGAAAAGAGTTTCCCCAGAACTTATTTATTAATTTATGATCTGCGGATCATAAATTTCGAGCTGGAAGGAATGTAGCTGCACGTTGATTGTTAACCTTGGTCCCTCCTCCTTTACGCACTGTGCTCCGACTGGAATCTAAGGGAAGGAGCTGCCCACATCTCATCCATCTTGCCCTCTGGCTGGATCTTCTAAAAGTGATGTGTTAACATATTGTAATGGCGCATTGGGTAGTAGAGCCTATGTAGTAAAAATTTAACCAAAAAGCAAACCTCTTCAGAATAGGTTTGCTATTGCTATGTTTACCGTATTTCATTAAGTGAAAATCTGGGCAGGCAGTCAGACAAAGGATATTCTTTGATAAAACTTCATTAAAAGTATATTTTCTATTTTAAAAATGAGACTGTCCCATGAAATCTGGAATAGGTAGTAAAAGTAATAATTTTACATAGCCAAAACAATGCTACTGAGAGCTAATTTTTGTAGAATATTTGAAATACTGGTTGTAGACACCAGTTTTCAAGACTAGATAACCCCTTTATTAGAGTGGCATATTTTTCTTAGATGGAATTCAGTGGCTTAGTACAAAATCATAATATGTTCCTCTAGCTTCAGTTTACTCTGCATATATCCTGTCTGTACCTATTACTATACATGTTGTCAGCTCCATGAGAATGTAAACTCCTTGAGAGAAGGCCCTGTTTTTGCTTCTATTTTGTATCCCTTGTGTTTAGCATAATGTCTGGCATGTGGTAACTGTTTAATGTTGATGAATTGGTTGCAGGGACAGACAGCTCATGCTATTGTTATTAAGACTCCATTATATATTTACCTATTTAAAAAAATAATTTATATACTTGGTCACTTTGCTTAGAATTCTCTTAAAGGACTAGCTCACCCTCTTACTCCCCCACCCATTATCCCCTTTATCATCATCATCAATCATCATCCTGGGACAGACTTTGTAGAAACAGTATGACATGGTGGATAGAGAGAGGGCAGCTTTTGGAACCACTAAGAACTGACTTCGAGGAAGACTCTGATACTTATTAGCTGTGAGCCTGGGCAAATCAATTAAGCTCTTTGAGGCCCAATTTCCTCATTTATAAAATGAGGATAGTGTTACTTGTAGTACCAGACTCACAGGGTTGTTGTAAGAAGCAAATGATACCAAACTTTGCAAACTATGAAGCATTTCCTCAGCTTAACATGGGCCTTTGAGTCTTTGTATTTTGGAAGGGTCACAGTAATCATGTTTCTAATTTTCCTAGACTGTTGTACTTTGTCTCAACCTTGGGATCTTTACTGAACATCCATTCATCCATCCATCCATCCATCTATCCATTACTTTCTCCCACTCTCTAATTCCTTACTCCTACCCTCTCTTTGCTCTTTCTGCTTCCTTTCTTTTTTCTCTTTCTAAAATATTTTATTGGTTTCTTTTTCTTATTCCACATCTCCTTTCTTTCTAAGTATTAGAGCGTTAGGTTCTCTTGTCCATCTTGCCCTAAGTCAAATCAGTAAGCATTTGTTAAGTACCTAATATGTGAAGTGCTGAAGATACAAAGGGAGACAAATAATTCCTTCCCTCAAGGAGCTTAGAGTCGAATAAGGGAGACAACCCACAAACAACTATGTATAAACAAGATCTATTGGAATATATTGGGGCTAATCTCTGAGGAAAGGCAGTAAGGCAAAGGAGGCCCAGAAAAGGTTTCTTGCCAGAGGTGAAACTTCAGCTGAGACTTGAAGGAGGCAAGGGAAGCAGAGGCAAAGATGAGGAGAGAGAGGCTCCTAGGCATGGGTAAAAGTACTCAAAGTTCAGAGATGGAGTATTGTGTGCAAGAAATAGTCAGGAGGGCAATGTCACTGGGTTGTAGAGTCCACGGATGAGAGTAAGGTGTAAGAAGGCTGCCAAGTCAAATAGAGGATTTTATATGTGATCCTGGAGGTAACAGGGAACCACTAGAATTGATTGAATTCAGGGATATGATCAGATGTGCATTTTAGGAAGATCAGTTTGATGGCCAAATGGGAGATGGACTAGGGTGGGGAAGGACTTGAGGCAGGGGGGGCTAGTCAGCCGGCTATTGAGATAGTCCAGGCATGAGGTGTTGTGGGCCTGTACCAGGGAGATGATGATGTTGGAGGAGAGAAGGGTTGCAGGGCCTGTGGAGGTTCTCAAAGCAGTGATGAGGACATTAAAACATCACTCCCAGCTTTAGTAGCAGGGCAGGGAACAGATGAGGTTTCACTGGAGTGGTCACATTTTATCGACTTTTGAAGAAGATGAAGAATTTCAACAGGAAGAGCTTTAGGGCATTCTAGGAGTAGGCAAATTCCATGGACAAAGATACAAATACCAATGATCATGAGATATGTTTGGGGAATGGTGTTTACTTGGGTTTAGTTGAAGCCTGTGAGATAAAGTTGGAAAGATAGGTTTCTCTTACTTCTTCTGTTCTATACCTTTTCCCACTGTATCTACTATAGTGAATGGCACACAGTAAGCGCTTAATAAATGTGTGTTGATTGACTGACCAAACTTCATTATAGTAGTGCACAACTAAACATTAGTACAATGTGAGGGAATTTCAGGGTGTTGAACTAAATATGGTGGAAATGTCACAAGTAAAGCCCCACCTTATTTAACTAACTTGATTCATGTTTGAAGTAGCAAACAATCCTCTCTTTGCACTCCTTGTGTCACTGGGGACCCCTTTACCAGGCCTGATTCCTGGGGTTACAGTCTTTTTGTGCATTAAAAAGGCAGTACAGTACAGTGGAAGCAGGGCTGTCTCCAGGGTGTTCGAAAGCCCTGGCAAAAAAAAAAATTCAAGGTTCTTGCTTATATAAATAATTTGAATAAAAATATATTAAAAAGCTCATAAACCCATATGAGATATACTGATTTATCATTATACTGTAATGTCAATTAAAGTAATTATAAGAAATAAAAAATTTTATTTTAAAAATATTTTCAAAAATATTAATTCTTATAAAGTATTTGCAATTCCAGGGGCAGCTAGGTGGTACGGTAGATAGAATGCTAGACCTGGAGTCAGGAGGACCTGAGTTCTATTTTGAACTCAGACAATAGCAGTGTGACCCTGGGTGAGTCTCTTAACCCTGCTTGTCTCAGTTTCCTCATCTGTAAAAAAGAGCTGGAGAAGGAAATGGCAAATTAGTTCAGTATCTTTGCCAAGAAAACCCAAATGGGGCCACAAAGAGTTAGACATAACTTAACAACAACATTCACAATTTTTACATATTTGAGTAATTTCACTAAATGAGGGGCTGAGTACTTTTGGCCAAGCCTAGGAGCCTCTCTCTCCTTATCTTTGCCTCTTTGTTTCCCTGGCTTCCTTCAAGTCTCAGCTAATTTTAAAGGCCTGAATATAAAGGCATATTTTGTTAACCATAATGCTCTACTTTTGACAACCTACAGCTATGAACTAAGCAAATTCAGTCTGTTTCAGAACTCTCATCTAAAGCACATTCATATATCATTTCTATTCATATTTGGTAGTTTTGTCATCTCAGTAATATGTATTAGCACAACAAGAGGTATATCAGAAGAGTAGACAGGAAAATCCATAAGGAAAGTCAGTATTACAATGTCTAGATCACATTACCCTGCAACCAAGAATCAGTATGTTTGACAGAGTTTCCATATGAATTTTCACGAACATATTCTCTGGAAGCATCATTACACTTAACTTTTTGTTATTGTTTTTCTTTTTCTTTTTTTTACTTTTTCAAAAAATGTTTGGGTTTTGGCTTTTGCCAATAATGACATTCATATTTTTGATAAAAATTTTCAAGGTAATATAGTATAAAATAATAATCATGTCTTAAATAATGGTGTAATATAAATTATAGCAAGTAGTGAATATAACCACTTGTCAAGTAATTTTTTAACATGTCCCTCCTTTCATTGGTCAAATATGAGATCAAAATCACTCAGTCTCTTGATGTCCTTTGTACAATAAACACACACCTTTAAAATATAAGAACATTTTATGTTCTGAAACAAACTTTTTCAGGATGGTGGTACAAGATCTTGAAAGGGGAGTGGTTTTATAAAACATAGGACACATACAAACCCATTTACCCCTTTAGCAGAACTATCGTAATCCAAGCTTTTTTATGTCATGACTCTAAAGGAAATTTACAAAGATTTGACATATGCTTCACTGGTACCTTTCTTGGACATTCTGTCTTACACAAAAATAATTGAATTGGTATCAACTGATGCCAGCTGATAAGTGCTCAGACTTGTGTGGGACTTCAATTATAATCCATGAAACCACTAGAATTAAAATTTCATATGACTGTTGAATAAATTAAAGAGTGAATCTCCCATCTAAACTCTATGCTATTTGCTGCGCTGTTCAACACTATTTGTCAGCTATTTCAGGAAAATAGTTTGCACAGTGACAGCTCACCTTAAAATTTTTTTGCATGTGTACTTATGATAATCAGGATCCTCCAAAGCCTAGGGCTAGGGCAGGGGTCTTGCTTACTTGAATCTAAGGGTAACACTGGTGGAAAAAATACAACGTATAAAGACTGGGGATTCAGATTTGAATCCTAGATCTGATATTTTCTGTTCTTGTGGTGTTGGGCAAATCATTTAAACTCTTTGGCCTTCAGTAATTCGTTGTTAAAAAGTGTTTGTGGAAAAAGTTGACTATCATATAGGGGAAGAGTTCATGACCAAAAAAGAAATAGGAAGGTTCATGGGAGGTAAAATGGACAATTTTGATGACATAAATCAAAAAGTTTTGTCACAAACAAAGCTAATATAACTAAACCAATATAATTAAAATTAGAATAAAAGTTTGCCTGTACATACTTGTGACTGATTTTGTTTTTCTCATCTTCTCAGCGGGTGGGAGGAGAAAGAGGTAAGAAGTAAGAGTTCACAACTGAAAATAAAATTGAATTAAAAAAATAAAAAGAGGGTTTTGGATGAGATGATCTCTCATCTTTGGATTTATAATCCTGCTTCATCTCACACCCACCCTCTAATCTTAGGCCAAGCTATTGACCTTTATCCCCTCCTTTTTTGTCCCTGGAAGTTCTTTCCTATTTGGATTCCAGTCACATCCCTTGTATTTTCTGGTATAAATGACTGTGACTTCGCAGATAGCCCCTCCAAGGCAATAATAATGACTCATATTGTTCTGGTGCTTTAAGGGTGATCTACTTCCTCCTGGCTCCCCTAACCCTGTGAGAGTGGTATTGTAAAATAGGTATTATAAGACAGGTATTCTTATTTTTTGAGTGAAAAAAATGAGGCCCAAGGATTTTAATTGACATGACAGAAGTTATGCAACTAGTAAATTTCCGAAGTAGAACATAAATCCAGTTCTCTCCTGACAAAGAGCCAAAGTCCTTTGTCAACTCTTGCCACTCTGTCATATGACCTCATTTTTACTAGTATTTCTTTGGCTTCTTGCAGTAAATCTTATCTTCTTTCTATCTTCTTTTTCCAGCATTCAATGTAAGATCTCTTATATGTTACACCTATCTTTTATTAGTATCTGTTCAGTTATTATGAAGGCTGTCCTTATTCTGTATGGATTCTGCCATCCAATTTCTCTTTTTTTTCTGTTGCCCTACAGCTTCGTAATAAGTACTTTCTAGCTTTTTACAACTCTGTCATGGGCGTCAGTAACTACCTACCCATCAGAACGAAGTTTTTCTTTCCATAACCTATCCATTATACCTTCTTTTTTTAAAATAACATCTGTTTAGAGATACACAAAATATGTGTGTATGTGTGTGGGTGGTGGTGGTGTATGTTTGTGTGTATTTAAAAAAGACACCCCCTTTTCAGCTTTAGGAATTTTTCAGTGACCTCTGCTGAAAACATTTAAAAACGTTTAAGACCTCTTCATTTACATTTCACATAGAAATCTTGCAGTTGCCCCAGACTGGGTATGAGGTTACTATATGCTAAATACCAGCATATTTGGTAGGGGGGAAGATCTTTTGTGATACATGGAGAAAACACTTCATATTGATCCATTTCCATAATATGATGTCTCAGAGATCTATATAATGTGGTAGTTTTTTTTAAACTATCACTGCCTATAAAATAAATAGGTTTTAAAGTTGGAAGAGCTGTATAACCTATGCTTCAAAAAAAAAAATTCCAAAACTTTAAAATGTGAAGTTCCCTTGGAGACTAGAAAGGAATTTGAAACAGTTTGCTCCCCTCTTAATGAAGCAAAGACATTTATGAGAATGGTAATAAAATTGAACTGTTATTGGCAGATTTAATTAGATGGAAAAATTCCACAGCCATTAGAGCTAGCATTATGAAAACAAATGAGCCTAAAACTAACGAAATCTTTTCAAAGTGTCCAAGTTACTCATTTTAGACAGTAAAACCCATTAACTCATCAGAGAGATATGCAGGAGTATTGAAAGCAAATCATGTGGACTTATACATAGTATGAGGAACTAGTAAGTACCCCTAGCAATGAAGAAGGTACTCCAGACTTACTATATGACAACTCAAAGGCTAGGCAGATTTCTTTCTTTGTCTTTTTCTTTCTTTCTCCTTCCTTCCTTCCTTCCTTCCTTCCTTCCTTCCTTCCTTCCTTCCTTCCTTCCTTCCTTCCTTCCTTCCTTCCTTTTTCTTTCCATCTTTCTTTCACCCTTCCTTCTTCTTTTTTGAACATTTTTCTATTTAAATTAACCAGAATTCACTTTATTGTTCTTTTACTTTTACCTCCTCACTGAAAAAAAACCAAAACCCTTCAAACAAATATGTGTAGTTAAGCAAAATGTATTTCCACATTGGTCATGCCCAAAAATATATGTCTCATTCTGTACTGCTCTTGAGTGCTAGGCAGATTTTTCTATGGGACTCATTATTTTAAAGATCATTTATATCAACCACAACTTAGTGATGTAAAGTCCTAATATCTAACTCTGGTTCTCTTCTTTAATCTTTTACTCAGCAGAACCTAGAAATTAAAACAAGCAGATGTCCACATATCACACAGTTCCTAAGAAAAAAGGCCTAAAAAAATCAATTGGTAGGCCTATCATAAATTTGATGCTTTTAAAATAAATCCTTTTTAGTAGATTTTCACATGGAAGATACTAAAAAAGAATTTGCTTGTTATCAAAATGCTACCTTCGTATGTCAGATTTCACAATCAAATATTGGCAAACAATGGGAAAGATAGAAAAACCTGGAATGCATTAATATGAGTTAAGATGGTTTATTCTTATAAAGATGTCAGTCAGTATGACAAAATTAAATTTTTGTTTAAAAGCCTTTTTCCGTTTTTTAAAAAACTTCTTTCTGGTAGACATAGGAAGTTCTTTATCTAAAAGAGCTTGTGTGGTGGTGATAGCCAGGTTGTGAGAGGTTGTTTGGGAATGGACATTCAGTTTTGGTATTTACGATATTGGGCCTCTGAGGAACATACAACTTGATCTGGAAAAGTAGAGTTGATGAATGGAAAGTAACCTTTTAGATCAGGTTTGGTCTGTATGAATATTGGGTTATATGATGTTTGTGTTGTGCAGTTCTCCTGAACTGTTTCTGGAATTAATTAATTCAGTGTTTCTGTTGGGCCAGAGGGTGATAGTTTATCTTGATAATATCCTCATCTCTTCATAGGATCCTCCCAAACTTATAGAATTGGCCCAAGCCATCCCTTTGGCACCTACGCAAAGACCAGCTTTTTGCCAAATTGGAGAAATGTTAATTTGAGAAGGAAGAGATGGCACTCCTAGGGCATGTAGTAGGTGGTAGTAGGTCTCTATGGCTTCTTGCACAGTGGAGGTCATACTGCAGTGAGAGGTTCTTCTCTCCATGGAAGACCTGCCTTGTGTTTGCTCAACTCCTAGGGCTATTATTTATACCATGTCCCCCAATTCTTTGTCTTGTTGGTGTCTCTTACTGATAGGCTGAAGCATTCCCAGGTTTCCTAATGAACCCCAATCTAAAGAGCCAAATGACTTCAGCTCCTGTGTGGATGTACCAAGATCCACAGAAACACCAAGAACAGAGAATGCTGCAGCCAGAGAAACAGCAAAGCAATACACAGCACTGGAAGACTATGAGGGTGATGAAGAGGGAAGGAGTAGGAAGAGGTGAGAATTTGTTGTGAATTGGTTTCTTATTGAGCCTTTCTCATGGACAACAGCTGTGGGAAACTTATTTGAATTGGGACATTTGGAAGAATTGATTAATTTCCATATCACACCAGTTACCTCAACAAATATGAAAAAAAATTTTTTTCATTGCACTATAAAAAGGTCAAGTTTTCTCTTTTACCCTGAGGGTCAAGTACAGGTTCCTATTTAGCACTTAAAGCCCTTCCTTCCTGTATTGTTAATGTATATATATATATTTTGGCATAATGGGAAGATCTTTCCCATTCATTAATAGGCCCATGTGACCTGCTTGAGTTACATGGAAGCCTGAGTCACATGAATCTGTGGTGGGAGGAGCTTGCCAATGGGTAGAGCAGGAAGGGTTGAGCAGAACTGAGAGGAAGTTGGTCACAGCAGTTGGAGCTGAGGGAGAGAGAGAAAGAGACAACAAGCTGTGAGCGTTTGTTTGTGGGAAGGCCCTATCAGGGGAAAGGCTTGGGGGTGGTGGTGCCCCCTGCATTGTTATTGCGTATAGATTTCTTTGTTACTATGATGGATTTGGCTTTCTGGTATTTAAATAAATGTTTTGGTTCTGTCTTCCACATGGAGTGTCTGTTATATTTTGCGACTCACAATTACACCAGCATATTCATAGTTGCCATAGATACTGTGAATATTGCGTTGGTGCTGCACTTCCCTGGTGCCCACTTACCTTCCCAGCTTTCCAATACACTGTTGCCCTTTCCACACTCTGCATTGAGCCAGATAGGCCTTTTTGCTGCTCCTCACACATAACACTTGATCTCCTATCTCCATGTCTGGAATGCACTCCCTTTTCACCTTTACCCCTTAGAAGCTCTAGTTTCCCTTCAGCTCAAACATCATCTCTTATACGATATCTTTCCTGATCCACCTGGCTGCAGCTACTGGTGCCTCTTTGCAGTTATCTTGCAACTCAGGATCACAGCTCTAGAGCTGGAGGGAACCTCAGAGACTATCAAGATCAACCCCTTAATTCTACAGATGAGGAAATTGAGGTTTAGTTGCCGAAGGTCACAGAGGTAGTATGCCTCAGGAATAGGATCTGAACCCTCGGTCTGTGACTCCAGAGTCAGAACTCTTTCCACTGTATTATATAAATATTTACATAATGTATAAGTATTTTGTTTATATTTATATTCGTGCATGTTGTTTTCCCCAGTAATATGAAAACTCCTTGAAGGCAGGGATTGCTTGTCTTTGTATCACTGCTGCTTAGCACAGTGATTAATAGGTGGTGCTTAATAAATGCTTCTTGGTTGATTGAATGCCACTGGGAAGTAGTACTTATGGATACATAAATGAAAGAACTTTTGGAATGAATTCTTCTCCATTCTTGAAGTTGTCAGGGAGAATGAAGTCTTCCTGGGCTTCTATTCAAGGAAAACAGGGAAGAAGAGATTTGAAAGAAAAAGAAGAAAAGGGGTATGGTAAAAAATAAGCAGAAGAGAATATTAACCTGTGTTGAAAAGTGACAAGAAGGAGGAAAGATCACTGAATATCTGTAACTAATAAAGGTTTAGGCTTTATAGTGAGCAGAGTTGGACCCTCTGAGGAGAAAGCTTCTTCTTACAATTTAAGAAATGATGATGAGGAACTACAGGTAAAACCAGAAAAGAGGTTAGAAGTTAGTAATGGGAAGAGGAAGAAGAGGTGAGTGATGGTGACACATGCTCTTTTCTGAGATGAGCTGAGGGAATGAACCATTTATTGAACTGACATGAACAATAGAGAGGTCTGCCATCTAGGGCTGGCAGCCCTGAGAGGCCTAGCAAGAAGATGTCACGATACAGTGAGTGACTGGACTTGTTTAGATGAAGTGAGCTCTCACCAGACAGCATGGATCCAGATGGTAACTGGATATCAGGTTGGGAGGGTGCATGATAGAAGGCAAAAATGGTATGGCAGAAGGATGACACTATGGGATTTCCTTGTGAACAAGATTTGGCCCATGTTATCATAGTAAAAAGACTACTTTTTCTCACTGCAGACCAGTAGAAGTTTATGAAAGGACCATAGAAGACTGTCACACAAATATTCAGTCTTCTTTAAGAAAACTGCTCTCTTTTTTATAGACTGAAGGTTTATAAACTTCTTAGAAATAATGACTAATTTCTACTAGAATTGGCCATGTAGGGAGACTAATCAACATTTTAGCCTTTTTACAGATTTTTATCCTCATCCAGACTAAAATAAAGACTGCTATTTTAGTCTAGGAGCAAAACCAAAGGTGGAAAGTATTTTATGTACCTGGGAGACAATTTCCAAGAAGGGGTTAGTCCTGTCAAAAGAGGGAAGATACAGGAATTATTCTTCCTTTGCCAATGTAGTGTTTAGGTCTCCAATCAATCAGTCAGTCAACAAACATTCCTTGTGTCAGCTAAATGCCAGGTACCATGTTACTGCTATGTGTGCCATAAAAAAGTGTCCTCCGCTCCCATGTATGCATTCAAGGGAAGACATTTATTTAATTTGATTACACACACACACACCTTAGACTCTAAAACAGTCAAAAACAACTCTCCTTGCCTCTTTGATGGGTTCTATGCAATCCTCCAGACTCCTAGGGTAGCTGCCCCACCCTCTTCACAAGGGGAATGGACTATGGGTTTCTAGAGAGTAAAATATCATCCTTCTTCCCTTCATAGATGAGCCCTATCACCCTACCTATACAGTTTTTCAGATTTATAGTGTTTTTCTGGGTGTGGCTCCCCAACCAGGGGAATAGCACTTTTGCTTCCTGTAGAGTTAAACGACATTTCCCTCTGAGGAGTCTACCTTCTTCCAGAGACCTGTACAGTCAAGTAAATATAGCAATTCTGGTCACCCTTACTTTCCCCAGGGACTCACATAGTCATCCAGGCTATTTGTATTGTAAAATACTATTCTGAGTGATATCTATACCGCAAGGGGAAAACACTCTGGGTTGTTAGAGTATGGACAACCCTTCTTTAGACTTGCACAGTCCAAATATATACCCATTATTAGTGAAGAGCCAGGCTGAATTATAGCTCTGGGCCTCATTTTTTCTTGGTTCTTGATCCCATAGCTCTCATCTTGGTTCCAGAACACTTCTAGTTTGCTCTTTTTATTTGGAATCAGTTCCTTGGTTTCTTAATATATGTGGTTCCCTAGAGGGGTTACTTAGATGTCCAGACTACCCCCTGAGGAAGTGAATCCAAGCCTGTCTTCTGTATCATGAGCTCACCAACTCCTGTGTATAGCCATAAATTAGACATCAAGCCCAACCATTTAGTTTGGGTGGATGAAGTGGAGAGTTGTCAATTATCAATCAACCATCATTAGTGTGGGTTTGCTAAGGTAAGTATATTTAGAGCAAGGCTGTTTCATAAATTATCACTGAGATATTGTCCATAGGCAAACAAAGGTCTACCAAGTGTATGAAGAGTATTTGTTATCCAAATTGTAATGCACAGTTGGATAGAAAGTCCATAGAGCTGGTTAATCATTTCACATATTTTGTACAGATTTCATGGACAGACAGTTAAGTGGGTCCACAATTGAATAAGAGGAGGAAAATGAGCTGCATTGCATTTGTAAAATTGTGCAGTGGCTCCAAGTTTCTCTCTGAAATAAAGGCCCACCTTTTTAATATCAGTATTCCTTGTATTTTGCAAAGAGTTTCTCAGGACATGGAAATGACTTTCCAGAGTGATATGAATGTGAGTTGCAGAATATATAGTATCTGAAAAATTAATGTTGCAGATCTCCTAAATAACCTTGGAAATAGGTACATGGTAGGTTTGAGTGTTGCAATAGATTATTAATGGAAAATTGAACAGAAGTAGCATAAATTATATGAAGGAAATTTGGGCCTAGAAAGGGAAGTGGGCTTGTCATGTTGTGAGAGTAAAGGTTAACAGATTGCCTATCCATATGCTCCATTACACACACACATATGCACTCATATGATACCAAGATATCTGAGGAATTCCCCTAAGTAGTTCTCCTATGGATAACTTATGGACATGGACAAGAGTTATGCTGGTGGAGAAGGTGCAAATGGGTTGAGATCTACACCATTTGGGGGTGTATCCACATTGAGAAGAACATAGATTTATTAAAATATCAAATTAAGAAATATTTCTTATTTCAAATGTCAAAATGGCTAAATTAAAAGATATGTTAGTCTTTCTTTATATTACTCTAGTCAGACCCTATTTACAGTATTGTGTTCAGTTCTGGGCTCCCCATTATAGGAGGGACATTGACAGAATGGAGACTATCACAATTCATTTAACTGTGAGATCCTTGAGGGCAGGGGCTGTCTTTTGAACCTTTTTGTATCCCTTATGTTTAGCACCTTATTGTTTAGTTATTTCAGTCATATCCGACCCTTCCGTGACCCCATTTGGGATTTTCTTGGCAAAGATACTGGAAGGGTTTGCTATTTCCTTCTCCAGCTTATTTTACAGATAAGGAAACTGAGGCAAACAGGGTTGAGTGGCTTGCCAGGATCACATAGCTGGTAAGTGTCTGAGGCTAAAATTGAAAACAGGAAGATGTTTTCCTGACTCCAGGCCCAGTGCTCTCTCTCTACTGTGCCACCTGGCTGCCCTTAGCATCTTAGTAGCTACTAAATAAGTGTTTATTGATTGATTGATTGATGTCTAGAGGAGGGAGACCAGGATGATGAGGGATTTGAAGATGATGTCATATAAGGGTAAATTGATGAAATTATGGATGTTTAGCCTGGAGAAGAGAAAGCATTAATTGTTTTAAAGTATTTGAAGACAGAAGAAGGATGAGGTTTATATTTCTTGACCCCAGATGACAGAATAAAGGCAACTAGTGAAACTTGCAGGGAAGCAGATTGAGTAAAGAAAGAAACATTTTATTAATCAACTATCCAAAAGTGGGATGGACTGCCTTTGGAGATAGTAAGTTCTCCTTTCTTGGAGGTTTTTAAAAAGAGATTGATGATGATTTGGTAGTTGTTTTATAGAAGGATCCGGGTATGGATTAGATTAGAGGATTTCCGAGGTTCCCTCTAAATGAGATTCTGGACACCAGCAGAACCAGTATTGTCATGGGGGCAAATTGTTTGGGTTATACCAACCTCCTCCATGCTCTTGCCCTGCCCATACTTTTTCTACAAGTAAAGAACCACATAATCTAGGAGAAAGTACTGCTTACAGCTAGAGCTTCATTTAAAGCACAGAAGCCCCTTCTCTAGGGAAACTGGTACCTATCACTGTCTATACCAACTCTAAAAACATGCCATTGGAAGGTACATCTGGAAGTCCCAAAAATGCCAGGTTGTTTATTCAGTAGTTCGATTTTTATTGTCACCTATGTTCTAGAACTTTATAAAGTAAATCTACTAGAAGCAGACATAGTTCACCTATACTCAGGCTCCTTTGTCTATTCACCGGATAGGCATGGTGCCAGTGCCTGAAGGAAGGTCATTCTTGATGGGTGCCTGTACCTTTATTCATACCTTTAAATCTTTCCTGTCAAGGCTTGATGGGTAGTACTTTGACTCTGCCATAAGAGTTTGGCAGCAGGCCACAAGGGCCTGCCTGTTCAGACCTAACAAGCAGTCACTTATGACTTGGCCATGACTTGGCTGTATGTACTGATATGCCCAGGCCTAGGAAGAAGGGGCTAAGGCCAAGGACACAGTGGGGCAGCCAACAGGCTTGTTGCATCTTTTGCCAGCTCCCCTCCACCCTTGGGTTGCAGTATCTCATACCTCATATCTCATGCCTCTGTTCTAGGATTATGATGCCCTGGACACTTTGACTGAAAGGCCCCACTTCTTCCCTTATTCTGGAACTTGCACTGTGGTGGGGGCCTAAAGGAAATTTTCTGGCTCTGAAATTTCCTGTCATCTCACCTGTAATTGGAGCCTCCCCATTTATCTTACATTGCTTCTTGATTGATTGATTTCTAGACTGAGCTGTTCATGACTCTCCAGGGAAAGATAAACTTTTCCATGGCAGAAGTGGCAATTCTAGGTGGCCTGGCAGGAAGATGTCAAGACACAGTAGCTGGAGTTGGCGGGATGAAGTGAGTTCTTACAAGTCAATATGGCTCCAGGATGGTGGACCCCAAGGTTGAAGGTGCAAACAAAAAAGCATGAACTGAACCTAAAAACAGTAATTCTAGTGCTCCTCTTCCTAAAATCAGAATAAATATCCTGCGCTCCTGCCCACTTTTGTTGACATTTTACTTTAACTCAATTCACTTATCCTTCCAGAAAATGCTTTTCCATCTGAATTATAGCTTTGATTCATTCTGTCTTCCTGTACTCATCCCACACCCTACAATTCTTGTAAATAATGACTATCTTAAGGAATTGGAGGGCTTCCAACATGACTTGAAGTACATTCTACTTCAAAAGGCTATTAAATAGGAACCTAGAGGATGCCACCCCTCTGGGGAGTTCTTGAGTATAGGGGGTCAGGTGTAGATATCTTCCGGGACCAACCTTCAAACCACCAACTGTACCTTGAAGCTTACCCCAAAGAGATCAAAGACAGAAAGAAAAAGCAATACTTACAAACAAAATTTTAGCAGCACTTTGTGTTACAGCAAAGAGATGGAAAAAACGGTAGGAGCCCATCCATTGGGGAATGATTGAGCAAATTATGGTATGTGAATAGAATGTTATTGCATAAGAAGAAATGACAAAAGGGTTAGAATAAGAGAAAACTAGGAAGATTTGCATGAGCCAAACCAGAGTGAAATGAGCAGAACCAGGGGAATAGTTTATACATTGGTTACTACATTATAAAATACACCTCTGAAAAACTTTTGAAGGACTGATCCATGCAAGGACCAGTGATGACTCCAGAAGACTGATGAAGAAGCATCCTTCTTACCTCTTGGCAGAGAAGTCATAGAAGCTAGTGACACAATCTGCCTCCCTTCCCTCCCTTCTTTTCAGCTTTCTCTTGGGTCCTGTCTTCTCCCATTAGATTGTAAGTCCCTTGAGAGCAGGGTCTGGTTTTTTCCCGTATTTGTATCCCCTGCATTTAGCACAGTTCCTAGAACACAGTAGAGCTTAATAAATACTGACTGACTGACCAACACAATGTGCACACCCTAAAATTGGGAAAGGTTTTCCAACATACCTAATATCTTGCCTACTTATCTGGCAGTGATTTCTTATCCTACATTTATACTTTTGAAGTTGATTTCCTATTTGTCTCAGTCCCTTGAATTTTGGTGCTCTGACAACTCTGGATCCCACCCAGCCTAGCCTTTTATTGAATGCTTAGCCCTTGACTTGAATTCTGTCCATTTCCTCCGGTAGACAGACATTCCCTTTCATCCCAGTCCTGTGCTTGCCCAGTCACCAGTAAGGATCTTCCTTTTCCAGGGTGAAATATGACAAAACCCCCTAATAACACCTCCTTGAAAGTGTCCAGACCAGCATCTATTAGAAGATTTGCAGTGATGGGGAACAAGGCAGAGTTTTTTTCATTTGTGGATAGTTTGAAATATTAGAAATATATTTTTTAATTTCTCCATAACTTTTACCCATTGCTTCTACTTTTACTCCTGCAGATGAGCACAACAAATCTAATTTGTTTCATTGGCAGCTTTTCAAATATGTGCAGAAAACTATCATGTCCCCTCAAAGTCTTTTCTTCTTCATGTTAAACCTTCCCAGTTTATTCAGCCAATCATTAGATGGAATGGGTCTGCTAGCCTCTTACCATTCTGGCCCCTTTCCTCTAGCCATACCCCAATTTGTCAGTGTTCTTCCCCAAATGTGGTACCCAGAACATATTTCCCCAGAGCACAATGGTCCTTTGCTCTGTATTGGGAAATACAGAGACAGGAACTTAATCACTTGGGCAAAGCATAGTGGAAAGAACTTGCTGGATATCAAATCAGTTACTAGATTCAGGTCTCTGCTCTGTTACTTATTAACTGGGACACTATGGACAAATCTCTATCTCACTGAGTTTTAGTTTGCTTATCTGTAAGATGGGCATATAGGGCTATTGTGAAGATCAAATGAGATAATATATGTGTACATATAAATGTAAGTTGTTACATTTCAGTAACAATCTTTCATTTGGGCTCCAGCATTGATATTCTATGACAATTAGGCTGTTTTGAGATAGGCAAAGTGTCTAGGACTAAGAGGGTAATTGTGCCTCCGTATTATCTTGGTCAGACCATATTTGGTGAATTTTGTTCATTTCTGGGTACTACATTTTAGGAAGGACATCGAGAAGTTGGGGAGCATCCAGATGGGGGGTAAGCAAGAGGATGAGGGAATGAGAGGATGAACTGGCTAAAGGAACTGGAGATGTTTAGCTTGGAGAAGAGAAGACTTATGGGATTATGGCTAGAGGATAACTATTTTCAAATATTTGAACCGTATCATGCTGAAAACATTTTAGAATTGTTCTGCTTGGTCCCAGAAAGCAGAAATATGAGCAATGGACAAAAGTTGCAAGGGGACAGATTTTTGCTTTGATGTCAGGGAAAAAAAATAGCACCCAGTATTTCCTGACAGAAGAGGCTGCCCAGGTCATGTATTCCCCCTCACTGATTCAGTTTTCAAGCAAAATCTGTTGATTTTGTAGAAGTTGTAGCAGTTTGAACTAGACAGCCTTTGAGATTCTGGAATTTTGTAATTTAAACAAATTCCTCCCTAGCCTTGATTTCTTTTACTCTAAACCTAATTTACTCTAAATACGTCATCTCACTGAGTCCCTACACCAAAAAAATATTCCTCAGAAACATGAAAATGAATTAAAAGACATAAAAGGAAGCTGGGTTTCCATTAGTAACAATTATATTTACTATATCTAGTATGGATATTGATTTACTTATAATAATGAGTTAACATTCACACTGTACTTAAAGGTTGCAAAGCACTTTATATATGTTATCTCATTTGAGGCTATAAAACTGCTCAATTGGTAGAAATTTTTTCCCTTGTGTATTTTACAAATGCATTTCCTTTGGGGATTGCTTCTGACATGTAAATGACCCTACTTTTCATTCTACGTTAAAATTCAGAGAAGGAAATGGGAGTTCCTGGAAGGAATTGATTTCCTGGAATACTAGCAGATCTATGGTGAACCTGGGGGTGGCACTAGAACACTGCTTCTGAAAATACATTCCATTTCTGTGTGCATTTAACACATTTATTGCAGAAGAGACTACAATTTTGACTCAATAAATATACTTTATTTTTCAGATTAAAAAGTTATTCCACAACCAAAAAAAAGGTGGCTCACTTAAATTTTAAATTTTGTGACTTTCCTTCTAGATAAATAATAAAATTATATCACAAGGTTGTTCTCATAATAAACTTAATAATAAAAACAGTAAATTAATAAGCCCTCTACTTCCTATTCCCTGTGATTTCATTTGGAACTGCCTGTGGGGAAAGTCCTTCTGTCAATGCAGATTGGCAACTCTCAGGCAATTGGGGCAGCTGGGGTGGTGCAGTGGATAGAGCTCCAGGCCTGGAGTCAGGAAGATTCATTTTCCTGATTCAAATCTGACCTCAGACACATACTAGCTGTGTGACCCTGGGAAAGTCATGTAACCCAGTTTCCTCATCTGTCACATGAGCTGGAGAAGGAAATAGTAAACCACTCCAGTATCTTTGCCAAGAAAACCCCAGATGGGGTCACAGAAAATTGGACATGACTGAAATGTCCAAATGACAAGAAGAATACAGTGTAGAGTTTGTGAAAGGTATAGTATAGTGTAAATATACTAGTATATACTAAGTATACTATAGTATAAATTTGGAAAAATAGTCTGGAACTGGAGTATGAAGGGTCTTAAAATGCTGAAGGTTTAAAGACAGAGGTAATAGGGAGCTTTTTGAAAGGAGTTTTTTATTTATTTTTATTTTTTCAATAAAGGCCAAGATTATTTTGGTCACTGAGAGGAGGATGGATTGGAAAGGGGAAGAGGCTGGAAACTGGGAGTCCATTTAGGAGGCTATTGCAAAAGTTCCACCGAGAAGTGATAAAGGTCCGTATTAGCCTAGTGACTGTAATTGGAGAGAAGAAATAGAAAAGCTATGTTGTGAATGTCGAATCAGAAAGACTTGGTAACTGGCTGTGGGGTAGTGGTGGTGAGGAGGAGAAGGAAGGAAGAGCCAAGGATGATTGTGAAACTGAATGACTGAAAGGGTGGTAGTATAAGTTAGAGGAAAGGGCAAGTTTAGAGAGAAAGATAATGAGTTTTGTTTTGAATATGTTGAGTTAGAGATGCCTAGGGAACATTCAGCTGGAAGTACTGAGTAGGCAGTTGGTGATGGCAGACATTTCTAGATATGCAAAACATTCTAAATGAGCTCACCTTCAGACTTCCTAGACTAAAATTACCATCATCTTTCATTTACAATGTTTATAAATTTTACAGCTCTTCAGTATTTGTAAAGGTCAGATGCCTCCCTTTCAGGACCCTTGTGAAGCTGAAACATGATAATCATGGGAGTCTTAAAATTTTGGGAAGGTGACAAAATTTTCCTTGACCCTAAGCCATGAAGACTTCAGTAAACTGTTGTAGGTTGTTTCTCTTTTGAGGGAAGTCAAAGAACTTTAAAAAGTATGATCATTTTGCATTTTATCTGTTCCACCCTGGAAGTAACTGACCTTGAGGGCCTCTGATTCATTCATCTTTATACTGACTCAGTCCTTTGTAGTCATTTACACATGTTCAAACCAACCTACAAATATTATCTTCCCTTACTCTCAGCAGCATAATTATTAAAGGGAGGTCACAGCAGTCAAAAGGGGAGGGGAAATGCTGTAAGGCAGCATCTGGAGAGAAGACAGAGCAACTCAACGGCTAGTGTGTTACATGGGGCAACTAATATCCAGGAGCTTCTGACTAGCTACCCTCCCCAGGCTTGTACTTAACCATGCTTATTTAGCTCACTATTTTTTTTAAATTTAATATTTATTGGACATTATGTGCTTGGTCCTATGTTAGGTGCTGTGGAGAAATTAACAGAACCTGAAGAAGATATTTCCTATTAGAGCTTAAAACTTAGAAATGTCAGTTCCTCATATCATATTGGGGCATCTAGGTGGTGCAGTGGATATGATGTTAGACCTGGAGTCAGGAAGACTGAGTTCTAATATGACCTCAGACACCATCTACCTGTGTGTGACCTTAGACAAATCACTTAATCCTGTTTACCTCAGTTTCCTCATCTGTAAAATGAGCTAGAGAAGGAAATGGCAGACTACTCCAGTATCTATGCAAAGAAAATCTCCCAAATGGGGTCACAAAGAATCAGATATGATTGAAACAATTCAACCACAAAAACATACCATGTCAGTATAATATGGAAATTCAGTCTCTGATTCTTACTTAAAAAAACTTTTTTCTTCTCTTCTCTTCTCTTCTCTTCTCTTCTCTTCTCTTCTCTTCTCTTCTCTTCTCTTCTCTTCTCTTCTCTTCTCTTCTCTTCTCTTCTCTTCTCTCTCCCTCCTTCTCCCTCTCCCTCTCTTCCTCTCTCCCTCCTTCTCTCCCTCCCTCCCTCCTTCCTTCCTTCCTTCCTCCTCATAGGAGCTTGTAACTCAGGAGCTCAGGAGATTCACCAGCGTCCATAACTTTGTCTAGTCATTCTGATGTTCATTTCTTTGATTATACAACTGGAACTCCTCCCTCTCAAGCTGCCATTTATAACTATTTTTTTTTTTTCTGGTCACAATGTTTTCCTTTTTTTTTTTTTTTAAATTTCCTCCTCATTCAGTCTAGTTTCTGAGCTAGGATGCTTTCAGATTTCTCCTGACATTGATAGCAAAATGTATTTGGATTAAAAAAAAACAACGCAATGTTTACCAGTGGCAGTGTTAAGGAAGCAGTCAGTCAATAAGCACTTATTAAGAACTTACTATGCTTCAGGTACTGTGCTAAGCAGTAAGGATACAAACAAAGGCAGCAATACTGCTCAAGGACCTTACCTTCTAATGGAGGAAACAACAGAATAACTGGGTGCTTATGACATACATGCAATAAATGGAAGGTAACCTCGAAGGAAAGGTCCTAGCAGCAGCGGTGACAGAGGAGAGCCCCTTGTAGAAGATGAGATTTGTGCTGAATCTTGAAGGAAGCCAGGAGGTAGAGGTGAGGAAGGAGATCTTTCTTGCTTTGAGGGTCAGCCAGGGCAAAGGCAAGCAGATACGGTGTGGAGTATCATGTTGAGGAACAGCAGGAAAGGCCAGTGGAACCAGATCATGGAGTGTATAGAGGGGAATGAAGTGGAAGAAGACAGGAAAGGTTGGAAGGGGAAAGGTTATGAAGGGCTTTAAATGCCAAACAAAAACTGATCCTGGAGATAATAGAGAACCACTGGAGTTTTTGTGCAAGTGGATGACATGGCCAGATGTATACTTTAGGAAAGTCACTTTGGCAGCTGAGTAGACGATTGATTGCAGTGGGGAGAGACATGAGGCAAGAACAGTTCCAAAGTTATTATAATAGTCCCAATGAGGGGTGATGAGGTTTTGTATGAGGCAGTTGAGTGGGGAGAAGAGAACTTTTTTTGTATAAAATGTATAAAAGACATAATGAGGGTAGAATCTATGAGATTTGGCAATAGACTAGATATATGGCATGAATTTGAATGAAAACTTGAGAATGCCACCAAGGTTGTGAGTCTATATGACTGGGAAGATGGTCATACCCTCAACAGTAAGAAAAAAGCTGATAGGAAAGGAGGATTTAAAGGGAAAGACAGCTAGTTCTGTTTTGGAGTTGTAGAATTTGAGATGCTTATAAGATATCTGGTTAAATATGTCCAAAAGACAATTGGTGATGTGGAACTTTGTCAGGATTATAATTAGGGCTGAATATATAGATTTGGGAATCATCATCTATATAGGGATCATATTAAACTCATGAAAGCTAATGAGATAACCAAGAAAGGTAATATAGAGGGAGAAAATAAGAGAGTCCAGGACAGAGCATAGGGGGTCACCCATAGTTAGTGGACATGACATGAATGAGTGAGAAGGAATGGTCTGCTACCTAGAAGGAGAACCAGGAGAGAATAGTGTCACAGAAACCTAGAGGGAACCCCTAGGAGGAGAGGGTGACTGATAATGTCAAAGGGTAAGTTTGAGAAAATACTGTTAGATTTGGTAATTGAGAGATCATTGGTAACTTTGGAGAGGGCAGTTTCCATTGAATGATAATAAGGTCAGAAGTCATATCGCACAGGATTTAGAAGCGAGTAAGAGGAGAGGAAATGGAGGTACCTAGTGTTGATAGATTTTTCAAGGAACTGAGCTAAGAAATGAAGGAAAGATATCAGATGATAGCTAGGGGAGAGGCAGGGTGTAGGATCAAATGAAGGTTTTTAAAGACTGGGGGAGACGGACATATTTGTAGACAGCAGGAAAGTTACCAGTGGATAGAGAGATACTAGAGATAGAGAGAGTGAAGATGATGGGACAACTTGCTGGAGAAGAAAAGAAAGGATTGTATAGGATTATGAATGAATAAAGGTTTTTGCCTTCGTGAGGGGAAGAACTGTCTCTTCAGAGACAGGAGTGAGCAGGAATAAACTGCCTGATTTAGTTGATGCCTTCCTTTAAGAATATAAGATAACAACCAATTATGTCATAAACACTAGCTAAAATATTCCATAGAGACTTACAGAGTAGAGTCCCTTTCTTCTCAGAAGATCTTAAATACTAATCTTAGATTAGTATTTAAGCACTATGAGTGAGAAGAGTTATTATTTTGGATAAATTTGTCACTGTGCCTCAATTTTTCAATCTATAAATTAGAGATGATGACTGTTTATTATAGAGGAAAATTCAGGATAGGGCTGCATTAGTAATAAAGGGATTTAATTACTGAAAAATCAGAAAGCCTTGGCCACCCTCTCCCCACTATATCCCACTGAGAAGATGATACCTGTTAGGCAATACCATGGGGTGAACCTAGAATCAAATCATTTGAACTAGAATGTACCATAGAGATTATTTAAACTAATCTCTTCCTTTTAAAAATGAGAAAATTGAGGTCCAGAAAAGGATTGAATTTCCACAGTTACAAAAACTAGTAATTTAGCAGCAGAACTAGGACAAGAAAAAACCCTAACTCTCCTGATTCTCATCAGGTGTGCTTTCTATTCCATCACTGTGTTTCACCATCTTGGGGACAGTATTAAGAGCAAGGCCTCAGTGCCTAGCCTCTGCCTACTGAGAAATTTGTTGTGAAACTGTATGACCAGCATCAAAGGTATTGGATAATTTCCAGTTCTTGTCATTATTTCAGTTATTCCAACTTAACAAGAGTGGGTCTATTATCTTGATCCAACTAAGTCCAGTATCTATCTGCTTCCACTAATAGCACCCAAACTGTCAGAATGAGGGCATGTGGTGGCCTTTAGAAGTCATCGTTGGTCATATTACATTCAAAAACTGAAATGTGTTGTTGGTAATAAGGCTGGCAATGATGACATTCCATGAAACCTATACCAAAGGACAGAGTGATGTAAAATAGAGTAATTTGTAACAATGACAGGGCTCGTTAGAATACCCTGCTGGGTATATACCCAGTGGTCCAGGGTGACCCTAGTTCTGCCATTTAAGGTTATACCATTTAAGGTACTCATTTGCTTAAGAAGCAGAAATAGGTGTCTATAGGAAGTAATTTCCCATTGAACTTGCTAGTGTTCTTTTAGTAATATTTAGATGGAACTGGGTTTTGTATAATACAAAGAAAAGCTTTAAACTTTTGCTGGTTTTGTTACAGAAGTGCTAGGAATACCACTAAGGAAAACAAAAGGTTTCCAATATTCATCACTGCATTCATATCCCACCGTCCATTGGGTAAAGGAGGATTCTTTTCTTTAGAGCCAGTTTCCTGGGACTTTAGGCCTTCTCCTTTGATCTTCCCATGCTCCTTCCTCCCTTGATTTTCCCAGACTCTCCATCCAAAGCACAGCACCTCATCCTGCTACTTAGATTCATGAACAATTACATCAAGAGAAATCTTGACATATAAGAAATCTATGGATGGGTGACTGTACTATGGTAGAAAAGAGTGTTGGGCTTAGAGTCAGAAGATGGAGAGTTGAGTTCTGGCTCTCTCACTTCAATCCACTAATCCACAAATATTGATTAAATGCTGTGTGATGAGCACTGTGCTAAGCAGGGGGATAAAAAAAGGTAGAAGACAGCTCCTACCCTGTAGGAGCTTACAGTTCAATAGGGGAAGCAACATGTAAGCAAATATGAACTATATACAGGAAAATAAATTAACAGAGGGAAGGCATTAGAATTAAATAGCTGTTTGACTATAGGTAATTCATCACTTGGAGCCAAAGTTTCTTTGTTTATAAAATGGAATTTAATAATTCTTTCAGTATTTATCTCAGAGGGTTATTGGGAGGGAAAAAGAACCTTAATAAACTTTAAAGGGCTATAGGAATGTGAGGTCCTCCTGCTGTTGCTACTGCAAATTACAGGGATACAGCTTAGTTACAGAGTTCAACTTTGTCCACATAAATCCGGTTTTACATTTCCAGCTTCTTCATTATAAGCTATTGCTGAGCCCCTGAGAAAAACAAGATCCTTATTGTCTGAATTCCAGGTACATATTAAGCTGTCCTCCTCAGGAACACTTTGATAGTCCTAAACTAGTTGCCCTCTGCCCTGGCTCTCTCTATTAGCCAATCAGTCAACAAGTATTGATTAAGCTCTATGTCCCAGGCACCAGTGCCAGATTCTCCCTGGTCACCCAGTTCATTCAGCTTCTACAAGCTACTGCTGCTGATTTAATCCATTCCTTCTGTTTTTAACCTAGTCTTCATTTAATTTTTCTCACTTTGTCCTGTCCATGTTATTTTAATTCTCTGTCTTGGTCATAGCTTCCCCTAGTCCATATTTTCTGCTCTAAACTCCTTCAAGACATCTGCCATGTTATTCTTCAGCTTTTGGCTCCTTATAAAATTAGCATCCCAAAGGCCCACACCTACTTAGGTGGGGTATATGAATTGTCATAACAAGAGTGTTAAATCATTGCAGATTTTAATCCCAAAGATTTTAGAAAGCAACATGGAAAAAAGAGGTATCCTTTTTGGCTTATTAGGAGTAGTATTTTAATAGGCATATAGAAAGGCTCAGATTATTAACCAGGACAGGAGGACATTAATCCTTTATGTTTGGGGAAGGAAAGGGACTTTCATGAGTTCAGACTACATAAAAATCCCCAGAGTGGAGAGATTCTGAAGATCACCTGGCAGGATAAGATACAAGACACTGAGGTCCTTTCTCAAACTGAACTGCCACATGTTCAAATGCTACTGAAGCGGGTGCAGCTGTGATAGGCTGACCATGTTGCTTGAATGCCAAACTAACTCTTGCCTAAAAGACTGTTTTATGGAGAACTCACACAGGGTAAGTGCTCACATGGTGGTTAGAAGAAGCAATACAAGGACACTCTCAAGGTCTGGGATGGCATGGGAGACACTGGCAGAAGACCACCTAGCTTGGCATGCCCTCATCAGAGAAGGTGTTGTGCTCTATAAGCAAAGCAGAACTGAAGTAGCTCAAAAGAAATGCAAGATGTGCAAATTTAGAGAACCTACCCCAAATGTTCACATGGACTCTTTGCCTTGACCCATGGTAGAGCATTCGAAGCTTGTATTGGTCTGATCAGACACAGTTGGACACATCATAACTTGACTCTAACATAGTGATGTCATTTCAGTCCTCTTCTAGAATGAAGGATTACAAGCAGTAATCCTAAGGGGTTTGAGGTTCTAATGCTATTTTTCATAAGCCCCCAGCTGATGTGTTCCACAATAGAATCAGCCAGTTGATATCTCTCCAATATCACTTAGTCAATTAATACTAATTAGTTTTTATATAAGAAAAATCATTGAGACAATATAGCAAGGTCCAAAATACAATATTCCCTCCTAAGTCCAAGACATACTTTTCCACAAGTACATATAGAATCCAGCGAAGAATGCCTTAAACTTGAAAAGCACAAGTGGTGTTAACTCACAGCTTTGTGTGGGACTAAAGTTCTTTTCTCCTTTTGTGGAGTCGTCATGAAGATCCTCTGAGGTGTAGCTCTCTGTTGAGTTCTGAGGGTAGGGACCCTTGCAGAGTTGACTTTCCTCAATATGTTTCCTTTGTCCTTGGGTTCATGATGCAGGAGCTGCCACCAACCATTGTCCCCATCCCCTAAAATACAGCAGCTGTCCAGGAGCAGCACTGAAATCAAGCTATCAGCTTTTTAGGGTCCTCCCTCTGCTTCCAAAAAATACTCATTCGGTAATCAGTTCCCACACACCTGTTCACATTGAATCTGGAGAAGAAATGTGAAACTTTAAATCTGTAAATGATCCTTCCTTTTTTCTTTTTGTTTATAACAGATTCCAGGAAAAGAACATTTCAAAGATGCTAATTTTTTCTACTTTTTTTTGCCTCTCTCATATACTCCACCATAACTGACACTGGTACCTTTACTCCTTACTGAATCAGCTTACTGAATCATTGAGAGAAGCTAAAGGTAGGTCTAGGTAGGAATGTTTACATCTCTCTCTTCACACCACAAAGTCAAATCACTCAGTTCTCAGTGGTGTCCAAATTTTTTTTTTTTATTGAACAACACTAGCACTAAAACATTTCGCACACTAAACATTTTGCACACTCCAATACATGTATATTTGCATGCATCATAAAATTTATACAAAATAGAAATTTTAAAAGGATGAAATAAAATGAAATAATATTTGGTTCTAAGGTTAGTAGGGAGTCATCAGAGTTTATTGAATGAGAGAATGACATAGTTAAGAATTGTACTTTGCAAAACTATTTTGATAGGTATACAGAGGATGATGGATTTGAGTGGGAGGAAACTTGAAGCAGGGAGACCTGTTAGAAGAATATTGCAATATACATAGTGAGAAGGTCTTAAATCATGATCATTATTGTATGAGTAGAGTTGTTGAGTGGTTTTCAGTTGTATCTGACCCTTTAAAACCCCATTTGGTGTTTTCTTGGCAAAGATACTAGAGTGGTTTGCCATTTCTTTCTCCAGTTTATTTGACAGATGAGGAAACTGAAGCAAAGAGGGTTAAGTGACTTGCCCAGGGTCACACAAGTAGTAAATGTCTGAGGCCAGATTTGAACTCAGAAAGATGAGTCTTTGTTGGGGGTGTAAGCTCAGTTTTCACATGGACAGTCTTGGGCAGGTAAAAGTGAGGACTTCTAAACCTCAGCGTTCTCAAGAGGCCCCCCAGGGAACAGCTGGGGATTGAGGCGTGAAACACGGGCTATCTCGTGCATTTCCACCTCTTCTCAGTGGGAAACTTGCTGGGGAGAGCATCCCACCCTTGAGATTGGCCCGTGGTCTGAGCACACCTGTTGTTGAATAGCTAGGGGCTGAGAGCACGCATGGTATTCATGTGCAAACTATGCGGCGGGAGAGCTTAAGTAGGGACAGGAAAGCCTGAAGGTGCTCTTCACGCTGAGGGGCCCTTGGAGGGAAGAGGGTTCCTCCCCTCTTCCACTCCCATCCTCTTGCTGTATGATCCTTGCCCCTTGGGAGGAGGAGGATTCCTCTCTCCTGAGGAAGAATTCACCCTGCATATGAATACGTAACTAAGACCCTGAATAAAGCTTAATCCTTGTTTGACTCTGGAAAGTCTCTTCTCTCAACATGTTTATGCGGCTGATCACCGAAGACCTGCGAGAGGTAAGAAGGCTTGGGTAGCTCATTGGCCTCTAGGCCAAACAAGTCTTCCTGACTCCAGGCCTGGCCCTCTGTCCATTATATCACCTAGCTACTCTATTGAGTGGAGAGGAGGAGATAAATGTGAGAGATGTGGAGAAAGAACCGACAAGATTTGGCAACTGCTCAGATATGTGGGATGAAGGAAAGAGTAAGGATAATGACAAGAATGGGTGAATGGAAAGATGGTAGTGTCCTCAAATAGAAATAGGTAAGTTCAGAAGAGGGATGAGTTTTTGGGGAAAATGAGTTCTGCTTTGAATATGTTGAGTTTGAGTTGCCCATGAAACTTATAACTTGATATATGGTTTATATGTTCATCAGGTTTGTGATGTGAGACTGGAACTCAATGAAGAGATTAGGGTTGGATATATAGATCTGGAAGTTATCTGAATGGGGATGATAATTAAGCCCATGGAAAGGGATGAAGTGACCAAGGAAATATATAGAGAGAAGGGAAAAGAGTGAAGGACAAAGCCTGGGGGACAGACCCACAACAGTATGAATTATTAGACATAATATGATTATGAGACATAATATGGATTATTATCCAGCAAAGAAGTGGTTGAAGATGTAGGAGGAAAACAAAGAGAGAACAGTTTTAGGACAACCAAAAGAAGAGAGAGTTAAGTATCTGGGAGAAGAGGGTTGTTAGCTTTGTTACATGCTGCAGAAGGATGAAGTTTGAGAAAAGATCATCAGATTTGGCAATTAATCAATGACAACTTTGAAGAATATAGTGTCAATTGAATTAGAAGTTGAGAATAAGGAGGAGGTTGAGAACATGGGAAAGTAGGACAGTATGCACTCTATGGAAACAAAGGAGTTTGAAAAGGGGATGGGTTTTGGAGGATAGATAATGTAATCTTTGTTATGTCCTTTCTTGTATATCTTGTGCTACTCTTTCCCACTGAAAAATCAAGTGTGTGTGTGTGTGTGTGTGTGTGCATGTGTGTGTGTAGCTAGGAAAGTTTACTCTTCTGCTATGTTCATGGACCACAGAGTCCACCATTGTGGTGGTCTAGGCAATAGGTGTGGGAATGCTGAAGTGGTGAAGGTATGTATTTGGAAATTTGCCTTCATACTTGCTGTAGGTCCCTGGGTTCGGTAAAGTTATTTCTTTCTCACCCTGAGAGACCCATGCCCAATGTGGAAGACATGTGATAAGGGAGGCCAGGTAAGGATCTGAGTAGTGAGGAGCATAGTGTAGTTGTGTTGAAGAAAAGCCCCATGATTGGCTATGGGAGGGGGAAGGTAAAATGTGACTTATCTTTTCATTCTCTGATTGGTTGATCACTCACCTCTTGGAATACTTCATGGTGCCCTTGGAGTTTGGTCTCCACTTTGGAGATCATTGCTCAGAATAGCATGTAAGGAACTGAATGACCTTATAGAGGTTTCCTACAGAACCATGCAAAGAGAGTTACTCTGGAAACTTCTAGGGACTCTAAGGACAAAGTGATTTCTTGCTTGGACCTTTGGATATGATGAACTTCCTGGATGCCCCCAGCTATTTGATGGCAGTATGGAAAGGTGGTGTTTGGTCCTTCGGTTGTCTCTCTCCCCAAAGAAAGGGAGTAGGTGCTTTATCTGATAAACAAGAGGGCTAATATTGTCTTTTGGCCATAACTTTGCTGATGACAGAATCCAGTGTGGCAGAGGCTCCCCATATGGAGTACACACTCAACTAATTAGGTTTGTATCCATTCTCCTGGCTGCCTTTTGCTTTTCTTATGTTTCTTTCCTTCACCATAGACCTTGTAAGTATTAAGAATGTGCTGGAAAGCCTGGGAATGCTGGTGAAAAGCAGCAGGTCTCCTAGAATGAGTGCATTTAGAGTGGTAGCCAGAGCAGCCTTGCACCAAGGGAAGAATTGACATTGGAGAGGCAGATAGCACCTGAAAGAAGATCTCTTTTGGTATTTAATTGTACTGTGCTCAGCAGAGGAAAAATGTAAAATGACTAATTAGTAGCTTTCCAAAACAAAAGCAAAACTGTTTATGTCTCATTGAGGCCTGAATATCAGCTTTCCAAGTGATTATACTAGTAGTGATGTTAATCATTCTGTAATGCACAACAATGATTCTTTTATGCTTAGTAATTAATCCCTTTTCTGAGAAGGGGTATACCTTGGAATTCCTAATTTATATTTGTACATTGAGAACATATTTTTTGTTTTACCCCTTCTTTGGGGAAACAGTAGAACCAAAGATACTATAACTAGTAACTTTCTTTTTTGGTTAATTACACTAATTAGCCACTTTTCTTGGAAAGCTGAGGTAGGGTGATACATCAACGAATATAAGCATGGAGAGTCAAATTCTCTTGATTAGAGGTCAGGCTTATCCAGAGCTGCTTATAGGCTTACTGTAGTTGCAAGTAAAAGACAAGGTATTGGTGTAGGTCTATACATATTTAGCTCCTGTGATGTCAGTCTAACTAGTCACTATGCTAGAAGAAAAAAGAAGTGAGCTAGAACTAAAGTTTTAACAGGGTTATGCTTGGAGTCCTTAAATGTATTCGGTGACCATATCTATCCCACTTCAAAACCTTAGTACCTAACCTTCTTTCTCCTTCTGTCTACCATTCACATTCCAATTTGTTATTGTTTGCTGATTCAGGTACAGTGATCATTACTTTATTATATATTTTTTTAAAAAAACAAATAATATAGTATAAGACCTCTGGATACCAGAGTAACAGGTATCTATATAAAACTAAGCTGGCAAACAATGTATGCTATTGCCTGGGTTGATGATAAGGTATTTTGCCTGTATCACAATAGAGACAGGGATGAGGTATATCAGATAATATACTGCCTAGGAATTAGGAGTACTTGGGTTATAATGGTCCCTTATTTGATGTATTTTGGTTGTGGGACTCTGAGCAAATTATTTACAGTCAGTTTTCATGCATCTAAGACTATAAGTTGCTAATCTTTGTTGGTAGAGGGAATTTTCTTACCAGGAGTTCCCAATACCAATAAAATCACACTTCTGGTCCTAAAAAAAAGAAAAGAAAACAGAGAGTCAATATTCACTGAACAATAGGCATGTGGGTGTGAATGGGGGAAGTGAAGATGAAACGTAACTCAAATAGCTAGCCATATTATAGAAACTGGCCAGGGGTTCTCATAGCCTGTACCCCTGTATCTTGAGAAGGCTTTGGGACTTTCACAGGGTACAGATTTAGACCTCTATGATCCTAGGAACTGACGGTCACAATAGCCATCCCTAGCCTAAAGGACGCCAAATGGAATAGTAGTTTCCACACCTCAAGAAACCAGGAAGTTTTTAATTACCTTGGAAAAGAAATATGAGTTAAGGTGAAGGGTTAGGGGAGGGGGAGTACAATGGATTAAATTAGGGAAAATGAGGGGAGCTGGGTACTTTGGTGGGGGGGAGAAGTGCCTGATCCTTAGTTCATAGCAACTGATCATAACCTGCTTTTAAAATAAAGTGTTTCAGACTTACTTGTCCTATGTTTAGAGCAGCAAATAATAACTGTCATTTATACAATGATTTAAGATCACAAAACACATTTGCCACAACAACACTTAGAAATAGGCAAAGGTAGGTGAGCCCACCCAGCTATTAAAAGGAACCCATTTCCAAAGCTTATAGGTATTTTCTGAAGAGAACAGGGACCTTTTTGCTCTGGGCAACAACCCCCTACAAAGCTCAGGATTTCCTGTGTATTTCAGCTCGCTCTTGGCTTCAGGTCATATTTCTCCTCTGCCATTCCCTCTGCCATACCGTTCCCCCACCTCCCCCTTCTCTTGAAATTTCTTCCTGCTTAGGAAGTCTTAATGACATGTTGATGGACTAATTGCTTTATGCCTTGAGGGCCTGAGGCTGGGCAGTTCTGCAGCATATTAATGGTGTGTGCATGTGTGTGTATAAAATCCATATTATACACGTGCAATTTGATGTTATAAAAACAGTGGAATGTGTATATATAGACGTATGTACACATATAACTACATACTAACATTTGTGATGCAGCATTCCATTTATTGGAAAACTTTATCTTAAGTGCCTCTTTAAGAATAATGAGAGATAATAAATCAGAGAGCAAGTTGGAGCTTGAAGGGACCTCAGAGATATTCTAGTCCAAACTCCCCATTTTGTAAATGAGGAAATTGGGCCAGGGAGATTGTGACTTGGTCGTAAAGGTCCAAGGTCATAGAGGCTCCAGAAAGGAGAAGACCTGGGTTTTGAACTTAGGATATGACTTCCAGTCCAGTGTTCTTTCTACCACACGTGATGCTGCTAGGATCACAAGGTGATGTATTTCATTATACGCTGCTTGCACGTTGGCACGTTGATATGAGTTTCTATAACTTGATTTAATATTGTTGCCATTTCACATATATGGTATTTTTAACCTTAAGGGAAAAAAAAAAACTATTTGATTCCTTATTGGAAAGGGACAAAAATTAAACTTTTGCAATGTGTTTTAAAATATGCAAGATTTAGTACATTTGTTATTACTAAAGTCCTAATGACATTCAATAAACCAATTTCTCTGTGATGCTGTGAAAAGAATGATGGATTCCAAATCAGAAGCCCTAAGTTTGAATCCCAGCTCTGCTGAATGCTTGCTGTGATTTGTGAAAGGCTAGCTACCATGAAGCGAAGAGGATAAGCCTTTATTAAGCACCTACTATGTGCCAGGTACCATGTTAAGTGCTTTTTACAAATGTGTTCCTCCTTTGTTGCCGAAGAAGACCATGCCATCAGAGAAGTAATGACATGACTTGCACTTGACTTTGTTCTGAGTGAGGGAGGGCTGTGCAGGTCACCAGCCTCACTTCTCCTCCAGAGCCATCTGAATCCAGTGACCAGATGTTCATCAGGATGACTGGAGATGACCCAGGATGCACTGGGAGACCTTAGGATCTTTAGGCCAAGATCTTTGCAGGTACTCTCTTAGAGTGAGGTAACGAGCATTCATTGAATAGGCCGTTTAAGAAGAAGCCAGGGCATGGCCCGTTTAACGAGACAAAAAAAAGAAAGACATCAGGCTGGGAGGGAAACAGCAGCAGTTACTACTGATAATCACTCTGAAGCCAGGAGTGTCCAGAAGAGAGACTTTAGGCAGGGAACAGGGGATCCATGTTGTCTGTGCTTCACAGTACAGTAGATTTCATTGGATCAAACACTAAATCTTCCTAGGTTTTAGTCTTTTTATCTGTAAAATAAAGAATTTAGAATAAATGGCCTAAAATACATTTCAGCTCTAAAATCCTATGGCTCTTTGGAAAATGTTTATTTCAAAGATACATAGTGAGAACTTCAAAACCTCCTTTTCCTTTAGTATAGCAGCTAGGTAATAAAGTGACACATTCCCTCCCTCTGCCTTTTCTCTCTCTCTCTCTCTCTCTCTGTCTCTCTGTCTCTGTCTCTATTTATTAATTTTTCAGTCAACTCTTTGTGACCCCATTTGGGATTTTGTTAGCAAAGACACTTTAGTGGTTTGCCATTTCCCTCTCCAACTCATTTTACAGATGAGGAAACTGAGGCAAAGAGTTAAGTGACAGGCCCAGGGTCACACAGCTAGTAAATGTCTGAGGCCAGATTTGAATTCGGAAAGATGAGTCTTCCTGACTGCAGGCTTGGATGACTCAAATTCCAATCTGGCATCAGAAACTTACTAGCAGTGTGATCCTGGGCAAGTTACTTAACCTCTCTCTGCCTCAATTTCCTCATCTGTAAAATGAGGATAATAATATAATTATATCCTAGAGTTTGTGTGAGATAATAATTGTAAAGTGTCTAAGTACTATGTAAACGTTAATATTATTATTACAGGTTTATCTCCTGTTATTCGGGGAGTGCCTGACCACCCCCATTCCATTTCCCTTTAGAGATCTTTGTTGAATTAATATTGATATATTTTGAGTAAACCAGCCCAGTTCTAGGTAAAGTATAAATCAACATGGAGGAAGAGAGCATATGAAGGGGCACAATGGTATGCTGATAAAGATTTAACAACTGGCTCTTTGGGGAACAAAATGTAGCCACGACACACTTTTAAGTTTAATCTACATGAATAACATTTTCTCCATCACTTTCTTAAGTCTCGACAATCAAGAAAATAATACACTAAATCCTGATTTGTAGCTCTACCAATTTCTGAGCTGTAAAGTATCACCCTGAAATTTAGCAACAGGCCTTCATGAGCTGTTACGAATTGATTCCAGAACGCATTGGTGGGGTGCCTATCTGAACCTCAGGACTCAGGGAGAGGTACTATTGCAAGAGGGAGGTATGCTTGTCAGATTCTGGGTGGGCACTGAGGCAAATGAGACCGACACCCTTAGCCAGTTGGGGGTTGAAAGCAGAAATTCATCTGTGTAGGGCAACAGGAAGCATTTCTAAAGCATCCTGGAAAAACTCTTGGCGTGGGAAGGGCATGGGACAAAAAGAGTGGGTCATAGAATTTTAGAGACCTTACAGGTCCCTTTATCCAATTTCCTCATCTTACAGATGAGAGTACTAAGGTTCAGGGAGCGATTACAGGTGTCCTTGCCAGTAGCTAAACAAGCATTTTAATCCTCATCTTCTGGTTCAAAATTCTGCACCTTTTCCACTCTATCGTGTCTCTTTGGTCCTTTCATTTAGCAATACTCACACCTACTTAGAGAGTGGGTCCACAGGAAGCAAATGTACAGCCAATGTGAGAGTTAACCTACAGGAAGCAGAGCTATAGAGGACATTGCAGAATGACCCTTTTCTGGGAGCTTAGGGTGTCTATGTGAGGTAAAGAGTAGAGACCAAGGGAGAAGAACATATTCCTCATTCCCTTTCCCAAGCTGGAGCAATTCTGCTAGTCATTGGGATATGTATCTAGGATTCTTTAGGGACTTTAAGGACTGGTTTTAGTCCTTTCTATAACTATTAATTTTTAAGAAGAAAATTGTGTTAAATTTTAAGCCTGTGAGCTCAAGTGCTTATGAGGGGACCCTGGACACCACTGTTCTAAGATTCTGTCTATATGAAGGGCCTGGGTTCATTTTGGGAATCTCTCTTTTTTCTGAATAATGGGGGCAATAATTCAGAGAAATGAGAGATCTCCCAAATGAACCCCGGGTCCTCCATGTGCAGAGGTGGCCTCTGACACAAGAATGCCAGGTCTTTATGGCTAAAGAAGATTTCTTATACTCACTTGTCAAATAATTTGGAATTTTATCTCTAATAGCTACATTTACCCTTCAGGTGAGTGGAGGGAGGACAGATTTACTTTCTTTTGAGGAATACAGAGGCAATATGTCGTACCCATTTTCCAGGCCTCATCACTTATTTCCATAGGGTTCAAAATCAAGAAGTGGTTATTGGAATCTATCTCTGAGAGGGACCACATTGCCCCCATTTTTCTATATCTTCATTTCAGTTAGTAATCTGGGATGTGTTCTAGGTCATTAGTGAGAGAATATCATCTCTTGATTATAATAAGTACAGCTATTGTCATGGAATCAGACTTTTTCAAGAAAGGTAATACCTATAGGATTAAAGCATCAGAGTTCATAATTCACAATCGAGTTGTAACATTGCGAGATTACTCCCCCCCATTTTATTCTGTGACTTTAATTGGCTTTGTGTTCTCTTCTTTCCATGTTGTATTTATTTTGTTTGATGTTTCTCTCTTCTGTATCTATTTGAAGTGAAAAATCAAGTTTTCAGGTTTTTGTTTTTTTTTTTAAACACAGCCAGCCAGACACTCAGACACAACCTGTATCTACTTGGGCATGCCTCTAAGCCAGGCTAAAATCCCCTCTGGTCTAACTCTTGCATTTCAAAGCCAAAAGAAATTAGTCTGTAATGTCTGACTTTTCCAGAACTATAGAAGTTGACCCTCCTTTAATCTATTTTACTAATTGGAAAATGAAGCCCACCTGCTTAGAAAGTAAAGGGGAAGGGCTCCCTTCTATTCAGGGGTGGAATTATCTAAATCTTCCCAATATAATGAGAAGAACATTTTTTCAAGGCACTCTAACTATGCTATGCAGTAGTTGCTTTCAGTCTGGCCATTATTTATAGCCAAGAAACCTGGATCCTAGTTCTGGGACAAGCCTTGATTGGCTGTGCATCCTTGTGCAGAAAGCTTAACCTTTCTGTCAGTCTCCTTATTTGTGAAATCGTCATTCTTTGTTCCTGTCATTACATGGAAGAGGTGATGGAAAGATAAATGTGAAAAGATATAGAGGAAGATTTTGAACTATTTGGAAACAACATGGTGTATGGCATAGAGAATGCTGGGTGTGGAGTCCTAGGACCTTTTTGAATGATAGCTTTGCCATTTACTATCTTTATGACTTTAGGCAAGTCGCTTCACCTGTCTAGGTCTCAGTCTTCATCCATAAAACAAGAGGGTTGAGTCTGATGATTTCCCAGGGTCCTTCCAGCCCTAAATCTCTTAAGAAATCTGAGATAATAATGATGCTAATGAACATAATAGCTAGAGAGCTGGCCTCGGAGTTATGAAGAGCTGGATTCAAGTCTTGCTTCTGGCATATACTAGCTTTGTGATCTCAGGCAAATTGTTTAAACTTTCAGTGTCCCAGATAACTCCTTATATGTCTACAAGTTTCAGTCAAGTTTTCTGTTAGCCTTGGGAGGGGGCATCCACACTGGGGGTACCTGTTGTTGATGAAATCACAGTTCCAGACCAGGAGGAAAAAAAATATAACTGTTGTTATTATCAATACTATGCTAACTATTATTGTAATAGGTATCCTTGCCTGTAGGCAAGGTGGTCTAGTGGTTAGAGTGCTGATCTTTTAGTTGGGAAGACTTGAGTTTGAATTCTGCCTTAGATGCTTATTGACTGTTTGATCTTAGGCTAGCCATTTAACATCCCTGACTCTCAATTTTCTCGTCTATAATTTTTACAATATATAATTTTATATACAGATAAATGATAATTCTTATAATTTAGAATTTTAGGGGTAGGGCAATTATAATTTTATAATCTAGAATTTTTATAGATGGAAAAGGTCTAATTTTATAATGAAAAGATATAATTTTATAGATGGGGAAATTATAACTTTTATAATCAAGATTTTTATAGGTAGGGAAATTATAATTTTATACTCTATAATCTTTATAGATAGGGAAATTCTAATTTTTATAATCAAATTTTTCTAGATAGAAGAATTATAATTTTTATAAGCAATAATTTTTATTGATGGGGAAATTAAGCCTCATAGATGTTAAGTGGCTTGTCTAAGGTCATACAGCTATTGAGCATCTGAGGCAAAATTCAAACTTGGGTCTTTTCAACTTCAAAGCCAGCACTCTAACCACTAGTCCTCACCAGAGCATAGTCATAATAGTTATAGCGTCTTTTCAAGGCATTCTAAATATACACTATGTATTTGTATGTATATGTATATGTATCTTTGTAAACCTTGAAGCATTATGTAAATGTTAGTTACTAGTAATTTTAAGTTAAAGTTTAATTAAAATTTATTAAATTTAAATTAAAAATTAAAACACTGATTTAACTGATGGCAATAATACAAAGAGAAATTAAATAATGAGTTTATAGGGCTATCCTGAGGACATGGAAACTCACAGTAGACTTTGAAACCTTAAAGATATAGCTCTAAAAGCAATGATTCCGTCCTGCCCTTTACCTGCAACTTCTTAATGCTGTACATTTCACCTTGCTCCATCTTTGTCTTCTGTGCAGAAGGATTGAATTTCTCTGGTTCTACCCAGTGTGAGCAAAGACAATGTGGAAGACCCTGCTTTGACTTGAAAGATAAGAAGGGAGGGCAGCAGCTGGGAGTACTAATAGTGGTAAAAAGATGGAGTCAGTTAGTCACTAAACATTTATTCAGTACCTGATATGTGCCAGGCATTGTGCCAGGGATTGTGCTGGACAGTCCCTTTCTACAAGGAACCCACAGTCTGGGGGAGAGACAACATGCAAATAACAAGCTATACACGGAGTAAATTGGAAATCATCATCAGAGGGAAGGTACTAAAATTAAGAGAGGGTTGGGGAATGCTTCATGTAGAAGGTAGAATGGGGTAGGAGTGGGTTAGGAAATTGCAAGTCTAGTTGCTTATTTGTGGTTCCGTAGCTAATTTCCAGTGTATTTCAGAGCTCTTTGCCTTCATTTCTTTCCCTGTACATAATTGCCTTCTGGACCACAAAGCCTTTTGAGTTTTTATACCAAGTATGCCACATGGCATGCGATCATGCAATAAATGAATTACAAGATTTGACCAGGTACTGATTAGGTAGTGCTTAATGGGCTCATGTGTATAAAGAGTCTCAAAGGTCAGCAGTGGTGACCCCTGTCATTAATTCCAGTGTAGTGCAGACATTTATCTTCCTTTTTATAGATATTTAGTTTCCTGTCAATGTCAATAATAAGAGATAGTATTAAGAAAGATGGGCCATGTAAAAATCACTTTAGGATAAATTATTTTGAAAGAGGGTTAACATCCTTCCTTGCTAGAATCCTGCTTTATTAAAGTTATAAAATTAAGGATACCACAGATACAATTTTATAGTTGGAAATTGATTACAACTGTCTATAATCTAGTCAGAGCTGGTATTGTGAGCAGATTACTTATTCCATCCCCAAATATTTTCTTACTCCAGGTGCCATGAGGAACAAATAATTAGTCCCTTGTACCCAGAACTTATTTGAATTCTATGGAGATCACAAAGAAATGTAAGTTAACATTCATGAAATAATAAGGCCATTAAACATTCACATATGTAGTATTAACTCAAAAGTATAATAATTCAGAGACTCTGTAGATTAGTATGGGTTAGAGCAATCAGGGAAGACTTCATGAAGGAGAAGGGACTTAGAGGATGAGTAGAATTTGTCTGGGTAAAAGGGAAAGGGTGAAAATTTCCTTCTCTCTGAAGGAAATCCAGGTGGAGAAAATAGCTTGGTTAAAGGTTTGAAGTCTAGAACAAGCCCTCTGAAGGAAAATAAGAAGGCTCTCCCCGATGGAGCAGCCAAGTGTTCATTATAGTGAGAAATGAAGCTGGATAGATGGAATGGGGACCATATTAGGAAGAATGAAACTTGTGCTTGTGATCTTACAGTGGGCAAGACATGATCATTGGCCCTCTTGTCCAGTCATTCCTAGAGGCTCCACCAAATGTGACAGACTTGAGTTCAGATCTCACCTTTAATGCTACTTGTGTAATCTTGGGTAAGTTACTCAAGTTTAACCTCCCTGGGCTTCATCTGTATGATAAATGAGTTGGACTAGATGACCTCTGCGGCATCTTCTAAATTTACTTCTATGATCCCATGATAAAATTTTTAAAAGATATCAATCACTCCTTTTTTTGGGGGGGGGAGGGAGGAAGAGGCAAAGTGACTTGCCCAGAGTCACACAGCTAGTAAGAGTCTGAGGTTGGATTTGAACTCAGGCCCTCCTGACTCCAGGGCTGGTGCTGTATTCACTGTGCCACCTAGCTGCACCCATGTTAACCAATTCTTAAATTTCTTTCCTCCACAAGCAAATAAATACGTTTCCTTTTTTAAAAAAATTATTTCCTTATTTTTTAATCACACTTGCCCTAAACTCCTCAAGGGCTGGAACTCTAATTTTGATCTCAATCCCCAGCATATATCACAGTGCTTGGCACATTGTAAGTGTTAAATAGATGCTCATTAAATTGGATTATCCATCACATTGTAAATATAAAAGATTCATGCCAATGTGTAACCATAAATGGTGCTAATTTGTACATAAGTGATAAACACACAGGAAAAATATTGACTTTCACTCACAATTCATTCTAATATGTTATTACTTCTATGACCTGGAGTCTTTGACTCCAACAAACTCTTTTGACATTCCTGACTTCTCCAGAGGACAAATATAGCTCTATGTAAAACTGACTTTGCTTGGATGGTCATAGCCAAAAATTACCTTCCTTTAATTCAGCTTTTGACAACTGTATAGGTGTTCATGGCATGGTCTCCTGCTTTCTTCAGCCATCTTTGGCATGCATGATTTTGGCTATAGGTATTTGTGTCCATCTGCTCAGATGGTGTGATTCTGGCTCTTAAATCCAGTCATATTCTCCCCTTGGGTAGGGATGCCAACTAATTCTAGATCCTGATGGCCAGTTCTTATATTGGGGCCAAAACACTCCAATAAGAGGAAGTTCTTCCTAGTTCCAGGTTGGAGGCATGGATGCCAGAGTTTCTTTATGCTTAAACTTACATTATGGTGGGCATACATATCTTTTTTAAAATAGAATATCTAAACAGTAGGAGAAAAAGAACAGCTTCCAAAGAGAAACCAGGCTGTGTTTCAGTAGGTGTCTTAGAAATCCTTTGTATCTTCCCCCTTGTTCTGCCCCATCCCTACATATGGCAACCAGAAATACAATTAGGGAAATGCCAAGTTTGTTCCATAAAAAGGAGCCAACAGCAAACAAGGATGTCAAAGATAATAAAACGGGAACACATTGTTCCAGATTTCATATTCAATGAACTCTAGAACAGAGTTCCAGTGAATAAAGGATGCATAGCTAATGGAGTAGTGGGGTTTGAGCCTTCTTCTAGGATGAGGTTCCAGCAAATGCCTCCAATCCTGTGGGGGGCAGCTAGGTGGTACAGTGGATAGAGCACCAGTGCAGGAGTCAGGAGGACCTGAGTTCAGATCTCACCTCAGACACTTGACACTCACTAGCTGTGTGACCTTGGGCAAGTCACTTAACCCCAATTGCCTCATCCTGGGTCATCTCCAGTCATCCTGATGAATATCTGGTCACTGGATTCAGATGACTCTGGAGAAGTGAGTCTGGTGACCTGCACAGCCCTCCCTCCCTCAAAAAAAAAAAAACAAAACCAACTCAAGTGCAAGCAAGTCATGTCATCATTTCTCTGATGGCATGGTCTTCTTTGGCAGTGAAGGACGAACACACACACCAATCCTATGGATTCTCCTGGAATTAAAAACCCCACATGTCCTTGCTCATTTTTAAATTTACTGAGATTCTTAGCATTGCCACATATTTGTTTCCCCCAAGCTTCCTGAGGAGAGGACACATGTATTTGAGACTTTTTGTACTTTTTGGTTTGTATTACTGTTGCTTTCTAAGTTTCCCCTGGCTTATTTGTCTTGGCTTCCAAGGCTCTGCATTTTCCTAATTTTCCTTTAATCACCTTTATTGGTTTATTGTTTTTATCACATTCTGAATGTGGGTATTTCCCCAAATGATCAACCACCAAGTATTTATTAAGCACCTTACTACGTGACTGGCATGATGCTAGGCACTGGGATACCAACATAACAAATGAAACAATCTTTCCTCAAGGGGAGCTCAGTGTTCATTTTCTGGTCCTTGGCTATTTTCTGTACTCCCTCCCTTTGTAAACTTATCCTTGGTTTCCAGCATCACCTCTATGTGCAATATTTCAACATACTTGTCTCTGATTAAGCAGTGTCTGGAGTTTTTTGTGTCTACCTCAGTATGTATCATAGGGTTTTGCACAAACTAAGGCAGTCAACAAACATTTATTAAGCATCTGCTACGTATCAGGCAGTATGCTAAGCACTGGAGACACAAAAAGAGGCAAAAGAAAGTGGCCACTGTCAAGGAACTCACAATCTAATGGGAGAGACAACAAGCAAATATGTATAAATATGCTACATATAGGATAAATAGGAAATGAATGAGAGGGAAGGGACTACAGTTAAGAGAGGTTGGGAAGGTCCTATTGAAGATTGGATTTTGGTTGGTATTTTGGCCAGGAGATAGAGATGAAGGAGAGCATTTCAGGCATGGAGGATATCTAGAGCCAAGACATAAGAGTGTCCTGTTTGTGGAATAGCAAGGAGGCCAGAATCACCAAAGTGAAGAGTATGTGGCAGGAAGTAAGGTTTAAGAAGACTGAAAAAGTAGGAAGGGGCTAGTTTATGAAGGAGGCTAGGTTTGAATGGCAAGCAGAGGATTTTGTATTTGATCCTTGGAGGTGTTGGGAAGCCACTGAAGTTTATTGAATGGGGGTGGCATGCTTGGATCTGCCCTTTAGGATAATCGCTTTGGTGGCTGAATGGCAGAGGGGTTGGAATGGACTTGAGGCAGGCAGACTCACCAGCAGCCTATTACAACAGTACAAGTGGGAGGTGATGAAGGTCTGTGCTAGAGTGGTGGCAGCATCAGAGGAGAGAAGGAGGAGGGGAATGTTGCAAAGGTGAAATCAACAGGACTTGGCAACAGATTTGATAAGAGACAGTGAGGAGTTGAGAGTAGGTTGTGACTGTGGACTGAGAGGATGGTGTTGTCCTCTACTGTAATGGGGAAGAAAGGATGGGAATGGGGAAGGTATAGGGGAAAAATAATGAGTTCAATTTTGGATAGATTGAATTAAGATGTTTATTGGACATTCAGTTCAAGATTTCTGAGAGGCAGTTGAAGATGAGATTGAAGGTCAGTAGAGAGGTTAGGACAGAAAAGGTAGGTTTGAGAATCATCAATGCAAAGATGGTAATTAAATCATGAGAGATGTTGAGATTATCAAGTGAAGAAGAGTATAAGGAAATGAGAAGAGGGCCTAGGCCAGAATTCTGTGGGACACCAATGGTTTGAGCGTATACTCTGGATAAGGAGACAGCAAAAAAAAAAAAAAAAAAGACAGAGAAGGAATGGTCAGATATGTAGGGGGAGAACCAGGAGAGGGCAATATCCTGAAAACCTAGAGAGAAGAGAGTATCAAGGAGGAGAGGGTGATTGATAGTGTCAAAGGCTGTAGAGAGGTCAAGGAGAAGGAAGACTGAGAAAGGCCATGGGATTTGGTAACTAAGAGGCCACTGGTAACTTCAGAGAGATAAATTTTTAGAGATATGGGAGTATGGGTAGAAATATTACTATAACTTGTAGGTAAAGACAGCACACAGTATATTATTCATGCCAAGTGTTTCACAAATAGTGCTATTTTGCATTTTTTCAAGAAGTTATCATTCTTGTTATTATACAGTTTTAAAAACTGGTGGTGAAGTGACTGATTTAAGACTATAGAGTGAGTAGTAGCAAACCAAGTACAGTGTTCAGGACACCTGAGTTTCATGTGTCCCAATGTAGATCTGAGCTCATAAATCCCTGTAGACTCTTATGAACAGAATATCCTATTGCACATAGACAATGACCTACGAACCATAACAAAGTGTAGGGTTACCTAGCAACCTGGTATATTCAAGAAATGCCTCACAATCTGTATGGGTATAATTCTCTAGAGATTCCCTACCTCATTCAGATTCGTCCACATGATACTCCCAAATCAATAGCCCAATGTTCAGCAAATACCTTTTGGCATTATCTCTCTTCCATACCCCTGTGGAAGTGATTTTCCCCCAGTACAAGGGGTGAAAATATTACTCCCCTACTCCATAGTTCTAGTAGCTCCTTCTTACCTCTAATATATGACACAAACTGTTTTGGCATTTAATATGCTTCAGACCTAGCTTGACTCTAATTTTCCAGCCTAATTATGCATGACTTTCTTTCATGTTGTCTTGGTGCCAACTGGACTTTGTTTCTTACTCTTCTTTACACAGGACACCACATTTCTTGTTTCCTTGCCTTCTCACAAACTCTTTCCCATGTCTAATGTGCACTCTACCCTCACCTCCCCCTTTTTTTTTAATTCTAAAAAAATCCATAGTTTCTTTTAAAATTCAGCTTAAGTGTTATCTTTTATATCAAATGCAAAATTCCCAGGTGTGGCTGGAGCCAGATTAAAATGTAAGTGAGAAATATTTGACAAAATAAATAAAAATATAATAGCACATTGATATATTAATATGTGGTTTTCTAAGTCAATATGCCACCTTCAGAGATCCTTCCGTATGGTTTAGTGGCCCTCATTTCTATTTGAATCTGATATTCCTATTCTACATGAGCCTTTCCTCATCCCCCAGCTGCTGGTTCCTCTCCCCAAGTCTACATTTAGTTTATTTTTATATATGTACATGTTGCCTCCTTCAAAAGAATTGAGATCCTTGAGGGCAGGGGCTATTTTATTTTTGTTTGTTTCCCTATCATCCATCACAGAAGACCCTTACAAAATGCTTCCTTGCTGACTGATTGATATTTATCTAACTCCATTCAATTTTAGTTGTGTAGACAGAAAGTTTTCTGACAACAGAATAAAAATAATTTATTAGTTTGTTTCACTTTGTTCTTATTATGGTGATTTGCTAAATTGTGTCTCTGATTTCTACTTGGCGTGGCTTCCATTTCCTGACAGATTTCTCATTCACCTGCTTTTGGTTTTGTATATATGACCATAATAATTATATAGCCTTTGTGGCATCTCACATGCATGTGCCTCCCACCTCAACCCAGTCAAGCTACCTCAAGTTCCATTAACTCTGTGGTACTGCATCCCCTCAATACCAGACCCACCGAGGTGTCTGTTTTTACTAGCTTGCTTAAGATGTAGTGAGCTCAGAGCAAAGGGATATAATGAAATAGTATAGTGAGAAAAGTAGCAATAAAACATTTCTCCCATAAACCTTAGGTACAATCTCCCACAAATACACACATTACCAGTAGGAATAGAGGATGTGCCTGGGAGCATTTGTGGATGGATACACATGTAAGACACACGTGGAGGAAGTGCTTACAGAGAAGGTAAAACATCTCTGATGCCTCAGGGTTGCTGACATCTTCTGGTTAAGTCATTGTTCTGTTCCTACTGGCTAATATGCTGGTCATATGGTCACTACTGGATACACAAAAGGTATGTCATTGCAAAGCTTCTCACTGCCGGCTTCTGATCATGTCCTTAGTAGAGGTACTGTCTCTTCCCCATAAAAGGCATGGATTTAGCTTGGATTCCAGGGTCTCATATTTTGGTTTTTGTGGTGAAAAAGGCAGGACTTTCACATATCCAGTCATCAGACTAGGGAAAAAAGTCCTTAGATACTTTCTTTCCATAAGTTCCTTGAGGGTAAAGTCTGTCTTACTTTTTTATTTGTCTCTCTAGGACCTAGCACAGTGCCTGATATATAGGAAGCTCTTTAAATGTTTATGGATTGATCTACAAACTCCTTTTGGAAAGCAACACAACCAGGTAGCTAAGCAGGATCCCCAAGCATGTAGTCTATTTTGGAACCCATTTCTTCTTTCTTATCAGTATTCTCTGCTCTAAGCTTCTATCTGATTTGGCGTTAGAAAGACCTTGTAACTCCTGTTTTATTCCCAATGGAAGGTAAAATCTGTATCTCCTTCAAGTCATTTTAGGGTCAACCTTTCAACCATCTTCAATGATTTGACAGTGTTTGAGGCTTAGGATTTTTTTTGCCAATTCCTTAAGATGCTTTGGATTTCCTATGCAAATGAAGCAGAGCAAAGGGGAAGAAGGCAGGAATTCCTCTTCCACTTCAATTCTTTGTTCCAGAATCTTTCCTTTATTATGTATGTGATGTTTATATGTCCAGTGACAAACTTCTGAGACTTTGAACCAATCTACAATAACAAACTCACTTTTCTATGGAGTTTTCATATCTATGTGGGATAGATATCACCATTTAATAGATGTAGAAATTGAATCTCAGAGAGATAAAAATGTCCATTGTTACAATACAGAGCCAGCGCTGGCACCCAAGTCTCTCAATATCAGATTTAATGTGTTTTCCAATATACTAAGCTACTTCTAGTTATTATTCTGGGAGCTGCCTACCATGGAGCTTCTCTAAATGTATTCAGTCATTCTAATGTTCTGCGTTTCTTCTTTGCATGCAGTTGTAAATTTCAAAGATTTAATCTGCCATTTAGAGCAGGTGTACAAATAACAGGGTTCTCAGACTCCTAGGATAATTGGAAATCCTCATAAGTTATATTTTTCTTATAAAATTTTTATTGGTATCTTTTGTTTTGTTTCACCTTCATTTTTCAATGACATGCTATTTTCTGTTTCTGCCCTTACCTAGAGAGCTATTCCTTAGAACAAAGAAGAAAAAGGGGAAAAAATTAGTTCAGTAAAACTTGCCAACACATCAACCAAGTCTGACCTTAATTACTTCTAGTATTCTACACCTGTAGATCCCTGTCTCTGCCAAGGGAGGAAGAAGGCATATTCTACTATCAGATCCTATTAAGTTGAAAAACATTAAGTGATGAGCTAGAATAAATATATTAAAATAATTCTCACAGTACTTGATTGGTTCAGCGCTTTTCTGCTAGCTTTGTTAAAGGCTAGGAATAATACCAGACAGAAGGAGAACATGAATAAATCTTTTTTTTTGTTTCTTACCTTCTATTGTCATTGGAATGGAATGCCTCCTCCCCAACCCTTAAACTGAATTCAAACACACTTGAGGGAGTTTGTTTCTGGTTCTATATCAGCTAAAAATGTCTTTGTCTGGATGATTGACAAAGAAGTTTGGCCTAGTTTGGCCTGCCAGATAGTGTTTGGAGACAAGTGAACTCATTTGCAGAAGTCAGGGTTGGGAGTCGGGGTGGAAAGGGTGGGAGGATAAAGTGAGTATAACACCATTTTCATGAAGCCACAGGAAGAGAACAGGGAAGCAGGTCATCTTTCCTAAAGACAGAGTGTGCCTATGATTGGGTCAGAGAAACTGGCAGCTCTGTCAGTGTGATTGAAAGTTACACAAATGTAAATGAACAGGAGGTAGGTTGGGGGCTGAGAGTGTCATACTGGTCCTGAAAGGCCTCTCATACATCAATGACAGAATAGACTCCCAGGAAAGCCCCCATCCAGCTGTTTCTAGCAGGTCATCTTTCCAGCATTGTATAGTCATGTAGAAAGGTGGGATTTCCTAACCTAGGTAGAGTACTACAAAAAAGTGTGTGTGTGTGAGTGTGTGTGCGCGCACGCGCGCGTGTGTGTGTGTGATCTGTATGGTATATGAAGATGCATAGGCAAAAAGGGTGGGGGCAGAGTGCTTTATGGGTAGAAGCAGCAATATTTTTGTTGGGAAATTAGATAACTCAATCTATGATTAAATGGCAAAATAAGTTCTGAGTGAAGGAAACCAGTGGTAGCCAGTGAACCTTCAGTGACAATGGCAACGATGCCAGATAAATACAATGGCATTTGCGCTCCCAACAGAACAGCACACAAGAATGACTTGTTCCCCTTTCCTCACCCCTTGTGCTTTGTTAACAGAATGTCCCTGGCACTCATATGCTCCAGCTTGCTGCCAAAAGCTTAGCCTTGTTCTTGCATAATGCTGAAGGTTACTGCCATGTAGATCATAAAGTCAGCTTTATGTCTCAAGATCCAAATTTGACTTTCAGGAATATTAACTTCCTATAATGCAATGATCCTTCAAAAAATTTGCCCCCCTTCCCAATGTTGTCGAGTTGTTTTTGTTTTTGTTTTTGCTTATCTACCCTGTTGTTATTATATAATTGAACAGAGATTTCAGTCAATGTCTGCCTTCCTCTGGCTTTCTTTGAGATTATTTTAAATAAGCAATTTAACTTCTAATCCCTTGTCATTTAACACCAGGAGCCCAGTACAATAAGTCTCCATAACATTCTCTTAAATTTAGTATTTTTCGTAATTGAAAAATGAATGCTTTGAAATTATAATGGCCAAGCTTAGTCCCCAAAGAAAAGGTATGAGAATATGCTTCCCCTCCCTTCTATGTAGAGGTAAGGGATGATGTGGAACAATGCATTATAATATAGAACATTATAAATGAGTTGGTTACTTTTGCCGAACAGTTTTTTTTTACCTTTTTAAAAATTCTTCATTATTATAGACAACTCTGTGGGAGGCAGAAGGGAGAGTGATATATTGAAAAATATATGTGATATAAAAACAAGGGATATAAATAATCTTTTGTTAAAAATAGTGTTTTGCTACTTAAAAAAAGAACACATCCAAGACAAAATGCCATTCTCAGTATATAAAAGTCAGTTTGGGGCAAATTAGCTTCCTTGCTTTTTTTCTTCCTTTGCTTATTTAAAAAAAAGTTTTTGTTGATGGCTTCTATTTCTTATATCATCATAATTTCCTTAAGTATCCCTCCCTTTCCCTCTTTCAGA